>NC_141479.1:5095000-6295000 GCF_009769465.1 Tauraco erythrolophus | reverse complement strand
TTCCATCATTTCATTCAGGCAAGATGGCACTTAGACCAGGTCAGTATCAGAGTTATTTGAATGTGTGACTTCCAGATGAAATCCTTTACATTTTTTCACGAGTCTCCTATGCCCTACATCTCTGCCATTATGCATATGTGCATAAAGAGAGACAGACATATGTGTGGGCATGCATACATCAAAGTAGAATTAGGAAAGATTGCTAAGAAAGAGTGATGGAGATCCTTATCGATGAGTTTTAAATCACCACAGTCATAGAGAAATAGATATTACTGGAACCATACAAGTACATAGAACTGCTAGCTCAGAGGAGAAACTTCTCAGGTCTCTCAAGTAAAACATATTCTACATTCACAGCAGAGGGTGAACAACCCTACTCTGGGTCCAGTGCAGCATATTAATTTGTTCTGTCAGTAGCTTTGTTATGTAAGACAACAAGCTTTGCACCTTGCAAATTATTTTATCAGTCTTTGCTCTCTACATATATCTTGTCCAAATATTCATAACTAAATTTGAATAAAATGCATATGAGTAACCATGCAAATAAGGATGATCAGTTTGTATCCTATGGGTTGTGTAGTGGCCCACACTACAAAACTCAGATTAATGAATCTCCTTGTATCTTTCCAATTTTCAGTAATGGTTTTTCTCTTTTTTATTAAGTAAAGCTCATCTATTATTGAGCTCAGCTTGTCCAGCCTGAGTACTAGCTGGCAGCAAGGAGTGTTAACCAGAAACTCAGAAGGGGTGGATCGGCACTTCCTCCCAGAGTTAAATGCAGGAAACCAGTCACATAAGCAGGAGGTTTGAGAGCATTAGCAGTGGTTTTAGGGGAAATTAATCTTGTTTCAAAGAGTAAATCTACATGGCACAAGCTGGGTCGAAATAAAGCACTGTACTAACGATGCAAACTGGACAACTTGTACTACCAGAGCGACTTGCTCAAGGCTGTCTTGAGTTTCACACGGATATATGCTTTAAACCACCCCCACCTAAATCATCTATCAGCTTTCTTGTAGCTCTTTTCTCCTTTTATTCTCTTCCATGACAGAAAACACCAACGGTCTAATCTGAGATGCATACAGATTTGCCATGTACTGTTTTATCAAAAATATGCTTAATCTGACAATACATATAAAATGCACCCAAAGATTAGGACCTCTTTCACCTTGCTGTTCCTCTTGGTTAGTCAAGAACATAGTTTATAAAGCACTCTTTCCATTTATTTTCTTTCAGGTTACTGAAGTGGTTTGTTCATGTCTTCTTTTAGAAGTTAAAGCTTATTAAAGATTAATTTCATCAGAGATCAGAATTGTACAGACCACCTAATCATATTTAAGTTAATGTTGCACAGGCAGGCACTTACAAAATTTCAAAAATTACCCAATGAAGCGTAACTTAACAGGTAAAGTTAATGACTCCTCCGCAAGGTAGCTTTCACTAGATGTTCCTTTGCTCGCTGTACACAAAAGGCTTTGGGGGTCACCTGCATTCTGAGAACTGCTGTTAAAGATTTATATTTCAGTCCTGCAGGACTTCTGCCTCCAGCTAGTGTTTCCTCATCAAGTAAAATCTAACTTGGAGGTTGTTTTCTGTGCCCTGGCCTGCTGCATCTTGCTGCTACTTTTTCCTGTTAGTAGGGTGTCGCTGATGCTCACCATGTGCTCTGGTCTTACACGGGTAGTCAATATGTGAACCATGTCTTTAACAAGCATTTGACGAAGTAGTAGAACAGATTTTTGAATGAGTATTTGGTAGTTAGGTGCTCAGCCCATACTGACTGTTAGTAGTTTCCCTTCTAAAATTATGCTTAAAAAAAGACATTGAAAAATGCTGTCCCATTTGAGTGACCTTGCTCTAAAGACATGTGGAGACAAGACAAACCATAGTCAACTTTTAATCCTGCCTTTCATAAATAAATCTAAAGGAAAATTATTGCAGTAAAATTTAGAAAATTATTCTTCTTTAAACACAAGCCTAATTACAAATGAACATCAGCTATAGGCTATCAACTAATGCTGTTTATTACATTGATTATAACAGGGAATCCCTAGGGTTAGTTGATGAAATAAAGATTTAATTTGAGGGTAAAGCACAACAACAAAAATGTAGCTAATTGTAAACAATAGTATTCCAAGTCCAGCTGAGTCCATCAATATAAAAACAGAAGTTAACCTCATCCTTCCACTACTGTAAACATATTAAATGCTATTTATTGTGATTACATGTGTGTGGCCTGTTACAGCCTAAATAGGAACATTTTCGTGACTGAAAGACATAAACATCAGATAACTAACATCATTATTCCCATTTTAAAGATATAAAACCTAAATATTAATTTTAATAGCAAGGTTAGCAATTAGGAAACCACACATGTTAAAATCATTGCAATAACATTCATTCCTAGTAAAATACTCTAGTTCCAAGAAGATTAAAAGTACAGGTGGGATTCAGCAGGAGTTATATGCTATCCTGACACATGTCATAAACAGAGATTTTATACAAAAAAGAATACAGATTTTCCTCCAAAACAGAATGAGTCAGAGTAATGGAAATAAAGTTAAAAGATATTTAAAAAAAAAAAAAAAAGGTCCCCTGTGGAAAACAATGCTTGTAAAGAAGAGAGGGGAGCAGGACCCCCCTGCCAGGTTACAGACACCACTGTCACCCCAGGTAGGGGGGCCGTGTCACACGCTGTGCCGCGGGAGCACAGGCACTCACAACAGCTCCCGGTGGGGCCAGTCTGAGTTCAGCAGACCGAACTCACCCGCCACCACCCCAAGCAAACACAGCCATGTCGCCAGCACTGCCAGATCGTCCTTGAGGGCAAAGCAGCTGCTTTGGATGACATAAAGCTTTCCTATACCCCATCATGTCATGCCTGGAGCTCCTGACCTGAGCTGGCTCCCTTCCTGCCTTAGCATTACACTCTAGCTAGTAACCTCTTCTGGCACTTAGTGCAGACCTCGGCAGGACTCAAGTTTGTTTTGGTACTATGGGCTACACAATCTGACTATTCTGCTGTTTGGCTATCACAGACACCCATCAGCATATCTAACAGAAAAGTGACTTTGGGGGTTCCCTGTTCTGTGTGCGTACAGCACCGTACGCTTTGCCAACACTTGACACCCAAAAGGATGCAATGTTACATTTGGGGTAATGCCAGGCACCTCTGAAGGCAAATTTTTGGTAGTTTCATGACATTGCAAATGACTACAGTTAGAGAAGACATGTGGAAAAAGGAGAAACACTGCTAACTGCCAGGAATACCCCTTTACCTTACCCCTTTCCCTTCAAAGCTGTTGCCAGAGACAAACACTGACATGAAATGATTAGCACTTTGGAAGTCTGTTTCAAGAGAGGAAATCATGAAGGGACATTGTCTGGTCTGCAATCTGAAACTCCAGCAGATTTGCATTGCAGGAATAGGATCTGCCTTCTTGGTTACAGCCTCCCTGTTTGAATCCACGTTTTCACAAAGGCAGTCCTTTCATGTTTTGAAATTCATCTGGATTGAAAACTTGGGTTTCTCAGACCGTTTGCTCCACGCTGCTCTTTTTCCCATGCTGTTCCTCATTTCCAAGTGGTCTCTACTGCTATCATTTTAAGGTTTTCTCAGTATTGCTTTTGCAGTAATATTTTGATATTGCATGCATTTAATATCAGCCATCCTTAAGGGACTTTTTTTTCTTCTGTACTATTTTGCTTGACATTGTTATCGTTACTGTAAGCATTGCTTTGAATAATCAAATGGTGGCCTGTAGACACTGGAAGAAGAAAGGTCAGATACTGTATATGACACATGATTTGCACATCCTTGAAAGGGAAATGAGTCATCTACATAATACAAACAATGATAACTCAGTTGCATATGACTGAGATGCTAAAGATAATATATGTTTATAAATGAATAAACTTCCTGATTATAGTGATAAATTATGGTAAAATTTTTAGAAAAGGGACTTGCATTCTGTGTAACAACCCTTCACGTAAAAATAATGCTGGAGTACTGATACACAATGTCCATATGATTCATAGCACAATTCATTTCTTCTGACCCTTTTTAAGCAGAAAAGCATCAGTGGCTTGTTGCTAACAGCTGAACCACTCAGAAGCACACAAAGTATGCTTTGCAGTATGGACAAGAGCACTCTGCCTGCAAGCATTGCTACATGGATATCACAAGAGCTCAGCTCTCCTACTTTGGCAAAGGGACCATAAAAACATGACACCATGTCTTAAAAGAGTTAGTAAAAAAAAAGGAATGGAAAATGAGACTTATGAAACCAAGATCAAGAACACATTTATTTGTCATTTCCAACTCTTCCCATGGCATCCAGCAGCATGAGAAGATCCTCCAAGTAAAATCTACTCTTCTAGCTCACCAGATAAGGAATTACCTGCAGAAATTAATCTTCTCAACTCTTTAAAGCAAAGACCAAATACCTTCTCTGTCCCTCTATTCCACCTTACTAACACTGCTGGAACAAAATTTAGCGGTGGGAAGAACATGCACAGGGTGGGCAGTCCCTGAGAAGGCCGAGATGACACGGTCAGTTCTCATAGACCTCACGGTGCTGGCAACACACTGCAAGCCCTGCGCTTCCTGCTTGTTACCCAGCTGCTGCTGAGCAAAACCCATCACAGACAGCAACCGTCTTCTCTGTACCACCGTTTTGATCAGAGAGGCCATGCCTTACCAGCAGATATCTCCAATTCAGCAGCCACAGAAGAGCTTCATAATAAAGAAAAATGTTAAGAACATCACAGCTTCCTTTCCTTTTTTGCAATGCATTTGGTGATCACTTTGGCTCCCTTCCATGCTGCACAGCAGTTGAGAGTATTTGATCTTTGGCTAGGATACCTCACAGCCTTCCCCAGATGAAAAGTTCAACTCAGCTAGGTGATTAGGAGTCCAGTTTGAAAGCACAGCAGGATAAAAAGCTCAGATTAAAATCAGAAATATTCTAAGCACCACAGCTCTGAGAGGGCTGAAGTTGAAATTAAATATTGGAGCCAGCATAATGCAAGAAATTCACAACCAACTGGTGTATATCTCGCATAATAAAAGTTTAACCACATATGTTCTTAATATACAGGGTAGAGACCCAAATATGACCTGGATAAATCCATTGTAATACAAACCAAAACCTTTGTTGAGTACCTTGAGCTTCATCATCTACAACGCTGAAGTGAGCTGAGTCTCAACAGCAAACATCTCAATTTACCTGGCTAGTTATTTACAAACAGCTGATAATTATTTATGCTATCACTGCAGCTGTAATGTATTTTATCAGTTGCTGCATTTTTTTTTGCATTTTGTAGGGTACTTTCAACTGTCATAAACCAGTACAACAATCTGCCAACATGAAATAATTAATAATTATTATGTGAGTGACTGATTTACTTTGGAGAACATGAAAGGCCACGGAACCAGGAGTTTCCTGGTCTACATAGTGTGCATAAAGGAAATGAGCATAAGCAATCACTGTCAGCTGTTCTTGTAAGTAAGAATTGAATCATTTATCTGTCTGCATGTATACGTTATCATCATCTCCCACTCCGAGGTAAGCCCTAATACCACTTTATGGTACAAAAATAGGTTGTTACAGATATTTCATAAAAAATACTACTCCTTTCTTTTGAGAACGACAGCTGAACATATACATATTTTAAAAAGTGGAAACTTTTCTAGAACTTTAGAATTTGGCTCTAGAACACATTTAGTATTTGTTCGCACCAACTAAACCACAGCTGAACCCCAGACCTAATTCAAATTTATACTGCACAGTACAGTAATAACCATGTTTATTTAAATGCTTATTTCTCTTCTTTTGTTTGCTATTTATGATCATTTTGTCCAGTACAAATCACTTGGAAGTACCTTCAACTGTTTTAGCACTCTAACTACTTTAGTTTTTTATTTTCCATCAGAATGCTGAATTTATTCCATAAACTTAATTTCAAGCCAAGAAACCATTTAAATCAATCATATGATAGTGTCTTACTCTAACTAAAGTTACAGAAAAACATCTTTGATCTAAATGGAGACAGAGCACATACTCAGTGCAGTCATGATTTAGCATTTGCTACCACTTCAGTAGAAATCTAAAAATCAAGGTGAAACCTGAATTTTTTTTTTGATAATCATACGATTCAAAATAAAATTTGACTTACTTTCTGTGTGAGCAAGATAACATGGTAGCAGAGTGTAAAGCAGTGTAGTAAAAACATTTACAGATTGTGAACAACGTAACACATAAACCTGTATGAATAACCAATTGTTTTCATTAGAGGCTAAGCCACTCCCTGAAAAACTAGGGCATTTTTTCTTTTTTCCTTGGTGAAATAAATGAGATTTAAATATACCTAAGTATAAAAAAAATAATTGCATATTAACTACAATATAATGAAGTATAAGAATAGTTAAATGGGGTATAATTATGGATTAATGATATATTTTTACATAAAGTAAAGTTAATTTTGATCAGGATGTTTTTGCCTTGTGCAGTTCAGGCCTTTTGTTCAAATTAAGTATTTTTGAGTGTAACACATCTACGAAAAGGTTTATATTTTGTGGGAACCTGTGAAATGCCTGTGGGCTGGACGACACAGGAGGTCCTTTCTAAAACTGCATTCAGTGCTCCTAAGTGATGGCACGGCCGTTTCCTGGCTCTGCCGCACAGCCTGGTGCCTTACGGCTGAACTGAGGCAAGTGCCTCCGACCCACCCGAAGCAGAATAAAGGCTGAGATCAAAAGATAAGAAGTGGGATCACCTGAGACCACAGCTGGGAGTGTCTGGAGGTAAAGTCCTTCAGAACACTGAATTCAAATGGACTCATCAGAAATCTCTCAGGGTTCAGAGTTAAACTGCAGCGTGAACAAACCTTTCAATTCTTTCCCAAACAGATCCTGCCACACCCAGACTGCTCCTTACACAAGTACTGTTTGAAGGTGTAAAAATGTATGAAAAAAACACACTGATTGCAGAAGGCAGATGGAAGATACTTCACACCAAGTGTTCCTTTGCCCCAGTCTTCCCTCCTGGCTGGTAGTCTGGTACCCAGCATGACCCACTTCTGCTTTTCCGCATTTGCACCAGCCATGCTGCCACTGCCTGTGCACCGTGCCCTGGGACAGGAAGGACGCAGCGGAGCCAAGCTTTGCTGGGCTCCATCTTTCTGCACAGGCGGAGTTGCACACTGGGCCCAAGATAACACATGACCTCCTTGCACAGCTCTGAACTTTTCACCATGTTCCTCTCTTTCCTCATTCCTCCATTCCTTGTTCTATATTTGACTTTAAAGTCTTTCTCCATCTTTTAAAATGTAATTTATGGGCGTTTAATCAAGAAAAGTAACTTTCAACTCTTCCAAGTGCTGGGGAAGAAGAGGAGCATATACACAAGCAGACATTCTCCCACACTGCTTTCTGGTATTTATTCCAACAGAATGCTAATAATTATGTTAAAAAGCTAATTTAAGAAATCCAATTTTTAGAAAATGGGTTTTCAAAGGGCACATTTAACAACTAGAGAAAGTTCGATCTGATTTCCCCATTAGAAGAGGAAGGAAAATCCAATTTTAATCTATTTTTGTTCTCTTAAAAAGATGATATATAGAAGTTACTTTGAAAATCATCCTTTCAAAGCAGAACCCAGTACAAGCATGCGCTAACTTGCGAAGCGCAATTAAACTGTTCCGATAATTCTGCCTGAAAAAATTAGCAGTGATATTGAGAAGGCAAGTTGTTTTCAAAATGTCCATGGCAGAAATGCTTCTGTGTTAAGCTGGTATTGATTCTGAAACAATCTTACACATGATAAATGAGAGCACATTTAAGAGAGGATTCAGTCATAAGAGCTCACAAATCAATCAGCTTGTCAACAGGCAGACCAAATTCAATTTTTATTCTTAGTAAACTCTTATTTGGTGGTAGACCATTGTTTACTTTGAAATTGCTTTACAAAGGAATGAGGGAGGAGGGAAAACATGTGAAAGACAATCTTTCATCAACATATTAGAAGTTGGTATTTCATTTAGGGCTGGGACTGAGAAAATCTGATTGTCTCCTGGATGATGCAAACCTTTTATCTCCTTCTGGATGATCATAAACATTTGGCCATATAATGCCCTTTATCTGCAGCAGCATTTCATAATAATTCTCACAGACTGAGACATGGCATCACCAATTTGTAACAGAGCACGGTGTAATTGGTGTGTCATATTCTAAAGCAATAACCTGATGTACACAAGAGCTGCTGCATCGCTTTGCCAAGCCATGCTGTATTTCTGACAAGTAGTTTTCACTGTGTTCTGATGGCTCAATATTAAAACTGTAGTCAAATCACATGGTAAAAAAAAAAACACAACAAAACAAACAAACAAAAAAAACCACACAAAAAAACCCACCAAAAAACCCACACCACAAAACCCCACAAACCTATCCTCCCAGAATTCCCAAGCTCCCGGCCCCGAGAAAATCAACAGTGACCTGGTTGGAACTTGGAAGGTGATTGGAACACCTCCAGTTTAACATCATTCATCTATATAATCTATCAGCAACTTTGCACTGATATCACTACTTGAGTTTTGAAATGTCATTATTTCAGTCCAGAGAGTCCAACCTAAGAGCTACAGACAATCCATGATGCTGTAGAAGAACATCCTCTATATGAGGCTGCTCAGTCAACTTCCCTCTCGCCAGCCTACAGATGATTTATTTTGAAGAAGAATGTAGCCTAAACAAAAAGTGGGAGTAAGGCAGTTGCTGGGCCTTACATGGAAGACTCTCCCATCGGGAACCTGTGCCAAGTCTTATTAAACCAAGGCGTCACAGAAAGCTGTACTCTGAGAACAAGCACAGATATTCTGAGTCAGGGGTGATGCAAATATGATCTTTGGAGATTTCTCTTTCGAGATTAACTTCTGGAGAGAAGAAAGAATATGAACTATTCTTACTCCTTTCTCTCTCTTCATTCAGATTAAAATGAAAAGTTGTGGGGTTTTGGAGACACACATAGAAGAAACAGATTTCATTGGTGTTTTCTTCTGTAAGTATAAACCTGTTCTCTATCATGATTTTTCTCTTTGTTACCTCCTTTGCCTTTAGATATGTACAGGAATGTGACATCCTAAACAGAACCACACTTGGATGTTCCTCCACCCTGTTAGTTGATAAAGCTAGAAATCTCCCAGGTTGTGTCTCAAGCATATTTATTTCTGGAAAGTACGCATCAATTTGATTTTTTAATTTAACCAATATTAGTTACGTTCCTGTAAATAATATTTCTGTTGATGCTTTTGGAAGAGGACTTTGTGCAGATTTAGCACACACTGCCAGACAGATGTCATACAGAATTGGCATTTGGAGCATAGGTTTATCCTATAAGGGATCTGTTCCACAGTGAATTCATTGGCTTTGTCATAGACCCCCACCAGGAACACAAACCTTGTGGGATGGATGGTAGTTTTTTATTCAATGGGGAGCCAGACTTGGGAAAACCCATCTGAATTGTTTTGGTTCCTTAATCTTATTTGTTCCTGCCACTGTACTATAACCAAATAAAAGACTAAAATAAAAACCCAAATATGAACATCTCTAAACACTGCAGTCAGAATTTGTAACAGGATGTGAATTTCATGGCTGAGATTTTAAGGTTGCAACCAACTGACCCTCAGAATTCCAACACTAGACATTCAAAACCTAATGGTTTCCAAAATCCTAGTCACAGTTGGAAATCTAAGGATAATAATACACTTAGACATATGCGTCTTGTATAAAAGGCATCAAGACTGTGGAGAATATAGAGGATAGCTCAGACAGCCTGAACTCACTCTAAAAAAAGATACGGACAAGGAAAAGCAATTTAGTAGATTACATATTTTTAGTCTGTGAAGGTATCATACTTCAGTCGTTACCATGATGCCTAATATCTGAAGGTGAAGGAATCTTAAAAGCCTCCTTTTCTCAGCCTGGGAAAACAATGTCTTGCAGACACTTCCAAGACAACAACTACAAGATCATTAAACATCTTCCAACAAGTTCAACTCCTCCTCCTTTCTCCTGTCTCTTAAAACAATCAAATTTACAGGAAACTCCTAACAAACAAAAGCATTTGGAGGAAATATTGTGTTCTGCTTCTTGCGGTGTAAAGGAAGACGACGGGAGTATCTCGTTTCACTGTTGTGTTTTAATGAGAAAAACCACCCCTTTGCTTTTTATCCGTCAAACTCGGAGCACATGAGAGGCATACTGGAACCCAATAATACTTCCTTGAATGACCAGTAAAAACCTGTTAGTTCCATTCATTTTAAAATAATTAAAATTACCAGACTTCCACGTCAACCTGAGCAATCTGTTAAATGCAGGCACTGGTAAATGACATTACTTGAACAGTAATTAATTCTTACATGACTTGGAAGTATGTATTCAAGTAGTATCAGACATGAAGGTATTTGCTGAATTTTATTGGATTTTAAACACAGGTCATTTGTTTTCATTTCCTTCTTTATCATAGATATATAGCTTTTCCATTTTTACTATATAAAATTGGAGTATCATATTCTCTGTTGAAAGCAATATTAAATTACTTTTAGGAAATAAAGAATATTATATAAGTTTTTTTTTCTGATCTGTTTTTAACCAGAATAAAGCTGCACATCTGGTATATTTTAGTTTTGGGATATGGAATATCTCTGTCTTTCCCAAACATTGTCTACTGTAAACCAAACTGAACAACTTTCGGAAGTGTTCCTTTTTCACTGAAATTTGAACCCTATGGAGAATGCTTGGCATATGGATTAAAAATGGATGTGAAAAACCAGTCATGATTGGAACAAAGGGATTTTTTTTAGACCACAGGAATGGATATAAACTTGAAGGTGCAATCCATCCTAGCTTCAGTTATTATGATATATAATTTAGAAATCAGGACTGGATCTAAGTCAAAGGTGATAAATGAAGACAGCGTACTTATAAACGACAGCATTCGGGAAGGAGAAGTACATGAGGGGTTTTATGGATTCTAAGTGCATTTTTATACAGGAATCAAATTTACAGTGTTCGGATACATATTTCAAATGAAATTGAAGTTGTACTATGTACTTTTTTTCTGAAATGAGTCAGGATTACAGAAGAGGCAAGCAAAAAGGTGGTCCTTGGCATTGTGTTTCTGCAAAAACAATAAGTTCCTAAATGTCTGCTTTTTAATGCAAGCAACATCGGGCTTAAGGTTACGTTGATTCCTAGCCTGGTGCACACTGAAGAACCGACCTATGCTGTACAATTATAATGTAACTGTCAGGGTTTTACTACAGAGTAACAGAGCGCTTCCCACATAAAATTCATCAGCAAGAGTAAAGCTCCTTCCCATAGGACTAAATTCAAACCAACACTGTTCACTTTTATCTTATTGCAAGTTTTGTGTTTGAAGCATGGAAAATAGCCCAGCCAGCTGTTTAGCTGCATTATTTTATCTGTTGTTCTCATTGACTGAAAGGGACTCTGATTATACAACACACAGATCAAAACCTCAGATTTCTTTCTTGTAGTGCTTGAAATAACAAAAACAAACAAAAACATCTCCAACCTGCCCCATGGAACTAGAAAGCCAAAATAAAGCAGCACAGACTTGGAAACAGCTTTGATACTGAGAATCCAAAGCCCCATACAAACACAGCACACACCTCAAAACTCCTAGGCTAAACGGAAGTGTTAATCTGCTCCCTCTGAACCAATACTAGGATGAATAGAAATGGGGGAAAGCATTTTTGTTTCCTTCATGGATCCTTTTAAATCATAGCAGAAGCCATGGAGGTCAAGCACAGCCCTGTTTTATGGATTGCTGTTCAATGATAGGCTCAACAAAGTGGAAAAATACGCACTGATTAGAGAGTTGGCGAGAACAGGCCTTTAACTTGTAGTGGACAGCATCTTCCCTTCCTCCCCATTCATTTTATGATGCATGCCTTCAGTTGCAAAGTACTATAAAATGCTTCCTGAAATTCTTGGCACTGCCACAGATCTGATTCCACAGTGGCTTCCAGTGATTAACAGAATGCTAGAAAGTGCAAGACAAACAAAGATCAGGTGAATGGGGAAAAGAAACTAGAGTATCATAAAAAGTGCACATAGAGTGCATTCCGTTTGCCAACAGAGCCAATACTTATAAAAGGAGCGTAGTTTTTGAAAATCAGTCCCTCCGATTCTGAGCAGAAACCAGACAAATTTGTGAAGATTGCATTTTCTGTGTTTGTGAATCTATTTTTAAAACATCAGAACTGTAACTTAAATGGGCAGAGAGCAACAAACACTTTAAAATTCACTTGTTTCACTAAAGTTTCAGTCTGAGTCTGAACTCTTTCATTGACCAACAGTAAACTTGATCATCTGCAAATAAATTATTAAAATGCTAACGATAAGGTTGTACATTATAAAGCCTGACTATATTATAATTTTTGTTCCTCCAAGCAGCTCCTTAAAATGCATATTTAACTAATTTATCCTGTACTTTGTGCCCCTGTGGCCCTGGAAGGTGAAGCAACATTGCTCATAAGAAATATTAACATTGGCTGTTTATCAAGGCAGCTGTGAAACAGAAAAGCAATAAAAGTGCTAGTGTGCGCACTCATTTACTATTGAAATATCACAAAAATTATTCAGTGTCAGAAATCTAATTTTGTATGATATTTCTATATATTTTAGCAGTTAATTTTTTCAGTATTAGTGAATTAATACGCTTTGAATACCCCTGTAGCTATAGTGGAAAAATGGACCAACACACTTATTTAGTGCTGCTACCCAAATCCATTAGACAAATTTTCTTTACAGCAAAGCATTGATGAATGAAATGTCCCATGCTAATGTAAGAATAATCAATTTAGAATGCTTATGACAATTAACAAAGCTGAAGATAAGCCTTGAAAGCACCATGCTTTGTCAGCCCTGATTTGGATTAAACTTGCACTAATAGGATCATTTTTCTTCCAAAAGGTACTCTTTTTAGGCAAGACCTATCAATTAATATGAATTATGCATGTATAAAAGGACTAACGTCATTAATTAGACAAATTAATTTTTATGATGCAGTGAACAGACTAACACCAGATTATTTGAGATACCATTCTCCTAATTCATACGTATTTGGAATAAATGAATAGTTTACATTTGCATGGTTATTACAGAATCAATCATTATTAATCAGTGACACCATATTGGACAGTTCAATATAATCTCTTTTAACTTTCTGATGGTGACCAGGTATATTCAGTTCACACTTTTGAAGACAAAGTTTTACTCTGGCTCGCATGCTTTCACTAGGCATAAGACTATATACATCACAGGGAAATACAAGCAGGGTGTGTTATGTGCTGTGTATTTCAGTGCATTTGTGATGATAAAAAGGGGGAAATTAAATAAATATAATCTAACTCTTCTGGCATCAATTTTAGCGGTACAATTGAAAACATTCAAAAATTTAGAAAGGCTTGTGTTAATGCTGGCCCACACTTTGATCCTGAAACACTGTTTTATTTCAGCCACTAGTAATTTACCACTCATTGCTTCCCTTTGCCTTTAAGCCTAATGCATATATGTTTCAAAGTGTACTGAAAACCTTTACAAACTAAAAATGCATATTTAAAAAATCAGGCTCTCAGAATCCTCAAACGTGTTTGAATTTTAAAAGTTTGAGTATTTATATAGTAGATATGATTCTGCAAACATTAAGTTTAAAATCATTGCCTAATAGTATCTCCTATATGGAAAAGATAATATAACAATTTCCATTCAAATGTGTTAGGAACTATTAAACACTTATTAAAGTTATTTTAAAACTTTGCTTGCTTTGCATTTAACGAAGGATGGAAAAACCTACACACTTTACGCACATTCAATTCTTAAAAATTACTTCTTGCCACATACCTCCTTTTATCCACTATTTATACATCAGCTGTAGCCAAATATAGGGAAACAATTATTCCCTACTACCTTATTTGGCTTTCAGAGAAATAGGATAGCAAAGCCTCAGAGAGGAAAGTATTTAAATGACCAGCCCACTTCTGATAAAGCGCTAGTCTTGAGGAATATGTCCTCTTCATGAACTACAGGGAGACAGGAAAACCAGTGACTGCAGGCCCAACCCCCAAAGACTAATAAACCCCCCAACCCTATCAGGGATAGCTTTTCCCAAAGAAAACTACAGGGTCACAGTCCAAGGAAAGAGCTGCTCAATGTCATGTGACAAACCTCTTGTATTTCCAGTCTAAATTTATTCCTGGTCAGTTTATAGTAGTTCTTGGCTCCACATCCACAAGGCTGGCTCTGTATCTCTAGTCAGTCCCTGGTTTGTTAGGCTAACCAAGCCAAATTTGGTTAGCCCTGTCCCATAAGAAAACTCCCTGCCCTCCTACAAATACTTGCCGCCCTTCCCTGGACCTCTTACAAACTGAGTCTGTCTCTCTTTCTTGATGCTGGCTGTGCAGATCTGGATACAGGACATTCTAAGATGCTACCAGTCCCTCGGAAATAACGAAAATCTACACTGCCTGGCAAGGAAGGGGAACCTTGCCTGTCTAGATCTGAGCACCTTCTAGGATATTACCACAGGTTTTGTGGCATTTGCAGTGTCTTACCAATGTGCCACTCTGGCTTTGTTATAGTCAAAGTTCTTGCTTTGGATTTATCCTTGGATTTTTCTAATTTCAACTGAGAAGCTGTGCAGGATCTACACAGGAAGACGCAGACTCAGCTGAAACACTTAACTGAATTTCAAGTCTTCTATTTTTAATTCATTGTGTCACCTTAGCACACAGAAAGTCAAAATTGGTTTTGGAGATCATGCAAAAGCCTTATTAAAACTCTCATTGAGTGATGTGCCTAGAGGAAGATTTAGTAACTTCCCATAAAAATTAGAATAGTAAGAGAAGAATGTTGAAATGCCAATAGGAAGGGACATACATCAAAGAGCAAGACAGTATAATATTTTCACGTGAAAGCAAATAGTCAACTGGAAATAAAAAAAAAGCTATTTATATAGAATTTATTCTCGATAATGTTTTTGCATAAATTAAACTACAATTAAGTTTTTTTCAAAGCTAAAAATATGCAGGAAAGTAAAGCAATTTTCATTAATCACCAAAAGCATAAACAGAATACAATTTTCTGTTCAGCAAACACCCAGTAAGTATACTACAATACCCTGTTGGGTCAAACCTCAAACATAAAGATATGTTCTAGTATATGATTAATTACAATTAATATATGGGAAGTATGGTCAGGTCCAAGCAGATGTTAAAAACAAATAAGGATTCACAGAACACCACAATGTGGTATAAAAATCTGGGTTTATATGGTACAGCTGGCTGTATATAATGCCTTTTTAATTTATAAGACTATAGCATCTGGTCTTCCAATGTCTTGTTACGAATTTTCAGAAAGTCATGGGAATATTTTTCGTTCAATTTTCTTTTCTTTTCAATGGAAAGTAACTAATAGAGACAGAAAAAAAAATATTGGAAAGAGAATTGCTAACAGAATGAATCAAAAGAAATAAGCACTTTAAGAAATTTTGAATTAAAACAATGAAAACTGAAATGTTAGAATTTTTTTTCCACCTAGTACTGACTACACAATCTTTGAAAGATTCTGAAAAGTAAAATTTACTTGATTCGATTTTTTATGGCACCAGTTGTTTAAAAAAAAATAAAATTAAATTGAAAAGCAGGACATAATAAAGAAAAAAGCAATTCTTAGTAGAGAAACATAGTGTTTTGTGATTTGACCAGATTTTTTTCTTTTTCTTTATTTGTCCTGACCTTTGTGTCTTCTGTTGTGTCCTCTCTAAATAATAATGCTTTTATTTAGCAAATTGTTCATTAACTACTTACTCTTTCAGTAGCTTCAGAAGGGTGTTACTGTATTTCTCCAAAACGTGGTCATGCTTTCCTATTACATCTCTATTGCTGACAAGTGGTACCTCATAGCTAGAAATCTGTAATCCAGCTAGACCTGAATTGATATGACTGTGCTTTCTTAATGGGAATAGCTGGAAGCTTTGGTTTTGCCATGTACATGTATTTTACATGCATTTGCCTAGGATCTCTCAAAGTCATCTTACATGCATCTTTCTCTTCTTAGGAGAACTTCATGTCTTCAATCAGTTGATATATTAATGCTCCTACCTTCCTAGCACTTTGCCATTGGCATTATGATAGAGAGTGATTCTGTTTCCCACAGCACAGAACTTTGCCCATGGCCGAACACTTCTATTTTCGTCCTTCATATCATTTCTACAGAATGTTATGCCGGGTATGACGGATGCCTTCTGGTCACTTTGCCTCCTGAGTGCCTTTTAGCTTCCATCTGTGCTCAGTACTAATGGTTGTTATTATTTTAGTCTTTCCTCCTGGATAGTTCTGCTGCCCTTTAGAAGAGTATCTCAAGGCTTTAGGAGATCTCAAGGATTGCTTTACCAAGCTCTCAAGAACTGAGTCACATCCACCTACCAGAATCCATTAGGCGTTCTCTAGGGTGTTTCAAGCTATAGCTGGACATCAGTTTTTAGTTACATAGAAGTACTCTTCTCTCATTACTTGCTTTGAGGAAAAGAAAAAGCTGTCTGTGTGGAGTTTTTTTAAGTTTATTTGCATACAATCATTTACTTATCAACTTAATTCATCATCTGTTCTGACCATTATTCTTCAGAATAGAGTTCACTGAGTCCTTGCCTCTTTCCACTAACGAGAAAATGAAAAAGGCAATGAAGGAAAAGGTTTAGAAAGGGGTTTTGTTACTACTGGTGGGGATTTTTGTTGGTTATTGTTGGTTTTGTTTTGGTTTGGTTTTTAACTTAGTTTATATAGAATTCTTCTGCTTTTACACATATAAAATAAGTTGTCTAGAAACTCAGCATTGAGCCGAACTCTATCCAGGCTGTTACACTTTCTTCTTGAGATCTCCTTAGACTGGTCTTTTCTACTATCTTTTTTATTTTCTGCTGAAACAATAGAAGAATAAATGTTTCTTAAACTAACACACACTCACTTTCACAAAACACTCACAAGGATGTTGAATATACAGTTAGTGTTTGCACCACCTGTGGAAAGATAACGCTGAGTATTTCTTCCAAACTCACCTACTTTGTGAATTCTTCTCCTCCTTGCAAATTCTACCATGGCTGTGTTAATGCAAGTAGAAGAGGAAAGTAAAAGAAAGGGGAATTAAGAAACAAAACTGTCATGTAGGTGTTCCCCATAAGCAGTCCAGAGAGTCTTACAAGTACCTAGGTCTTATTTGTTTGATTTTTAAAAAATTCTAGAGGTATGAAATCATGTCTTAATTATAAAAACAACTGAAAGAGACAAATCCAGAGGGTTTCAGGTCTGTTTGTGAAGCATCAAGCCTTTTTATTAATTTCCTATGAAGTATTCCAGATATTTAGGTATTTATAAGATATTTCATGTATATATATTTACAGGACTTGTGTGACTTGCAATTGGAGACTGTTTTTGAAACAGCATATCTATTTTAAAATATAGGTACATTATTCAAAGCTGGAATCTTTTTTAAAATTTATTAGATGAGTTAAAATAGCACCTTTACTGAAACTGCCAAAATTGCATACTACATGCCATGTTAAAGATTATGAACATTATTTAAACTTCCTCTACACGTGCAGATAAATAAACTATCAGCTATTTAAAGAATGTTTCTAAGAATTGGGAATGAACTCCCTAGAGTATTTATGCGAATAAGAGATTTGTCATTGCCTTTAGTAGAGCTAGATATCAAAATTTTGGCTCATTCATCTGAGAACAGAACTTTCTCCATTAACAACTTTTTTAACAACATTTACGCACCTCATCTATTCTTGGGGCTGACGTGAACCTGAAAGTGAGAGGATTAATCACATGAAAGTCATCTAATTAAATATGAAAAGCACCCACTAGTGAACTACAATGAATCTGCTGACATTTTTATTCTAGTATTGCTTTAAGGATAATTGGGAGAATAATTCTGAGTCACTAAAAGGTTACTTGCAGTAAATTTAAGCACTACCTCTTACAAGGTTTTACAGGAACATTCCAGCTCTGAATAATGCCAATTCCTTTCTTACAAACTTCCACACAACGTTTGCTGATCAGTTGTATATTCCTGATAAATAATGAATGAGTCACATAGTATTTATGGAAGATAGTTACAGATAAAAGTTAGTATAAAGACACTGGCATGCATTTTTCCTGCACCTCTTTTCATTATACCAAGCCTAAAGTTACTATAAATGTGTAATCTTACTATCTGATATCAGATACTTTATATCTTTTATATTGACTCATATCAAGTATTTAAATAAATTTATATAAACACATATAAATTTCACATAACTTTTACTATTATTTCTACTGCACATTTTTTCAGTGTATTTAATTGTTACGTTATAAAAAAATACCAGAGAATACAACATAATAGAACATGTGATCTTTAAAAATGCTTTTTTCATGGTCTAGTCAAATTAATACTAACTGAAAGAAAACTAAGAAAACTTGTCATGCTGAACATTTTATTCCATTTTATATCTATCACTTAGAAAAACAGTAAAAATAATTTGAAATATTTTAGTATAATCTGGTACAAGTAAAACTTTTAAGGATCCCTGTCCTTTGACAGTTTCAAATGAACTTCAAAAGAAATCTATAAGCTTCATAAATAATGTCCATGTGGCTTTTAAGTAATTTATATAGTCTTTTCAATGGAAATAAGCAACCACTTAATCACTGAACATGCATTTAGTTTATTTTAAGGGTTAGCCTTTTCATTATACAACATTTGCTAGGGCTTATAAAATAAAATACTAATCCATTTATAATGAAAAGAGTAAACTTTAAAATAAAAAACATTTGTAGTAGTTTTGACAAAGAATAATGGCACAACTAATTGCTTGCTACAAACATATAACATACATATGTTGACGCAAGACACATCATAAAATCCAAATCTCACAAACCGAAGTTATCTCACGTCAAAGAGCTACCTTTACCATTGCCCCATTCATACATTTTGGATAGAGAATATTCAGAGGATAAATATTTAGAATAGCCCATTCTCTTGTCGTATGCAGAGCCCCCAGGCAAAATTACCAAATCCCTTTGGAATTACCAGAGGAGAGGTGCCCAAAGCCCTTGCTAAACAAACTGCGGGCTTCTGCCACACCAGCTTTTGGTAATTCCAGCTTTCACCTCTCAAACGCAAGATGGGAATAAACTCTCATATCATTGCACTGGATAGTACTTTTTCCCTGCTGGATTTTTCCCCACACTGGATTTGCACCAACTCCTCAGAAATAAGATTCTACTCTCTCTGATACAGAAGCTCATAATCTAATCTTAAAGATAGTATCTTTTATCAAGTAAATGAAAGGAAAAAATTATTAAAAGGAATAAAAAAACATGACCAACAATCCCAAACCCACATCACTTAGATTGACTTAATGGCTTTCTGGTGAGCTGACAGGGGAATATTTAACAAAGATCCCTTTGAGAAATTCAAATAAAAACGTCACACATGGAAACCTAATAAATATCAGAGCTGCATAAAATATTTCAGATGCGATCTTGTCCTTCAGAAATCTGTGTTTCAAAGTACAGAGCACCTTAGTGCTCACTAATTCCGTTGTGAGTTCAGTATCACACAAAAGTTGACCAACACGCAGAGAAGTGAATTAGGGCTTGTACCTGCATCGCTACAACAAATGGAAATTTGGTGGTGAAATGGTTGCAAAGGTTTCTGGAAACAGGTACTTCTCTTTATCTGTGCCTCCTTCCCTTGACATGAATAGACTACCAAAAGCATGTGGAGTTGATTTGCGTAAGCGCAAGTCGGGCATATTAATTGTGGAGAATTACGACAAAGGAAAGTGGAAATCAATAATTCTAGGGAAATAAATACTAAGTCCTGTGCTTTTGTGATATCTAACTACTAGTTTTAGAATAATAAAAGATGATTTTTTTCCTAAATGTTCTCAAACAGACCCTAAGAGATGAAAATAAGGAATTTTTTACAACTCGTAACAATATCAGAAAAAAAAGTTCACTTTCCCAGTTTTTCATGTGCAGTTTCATGCGATGCTTAAAGGAGAATGACTGCCTGGTGTATAAATGTGTCCCAGCAAGTCGAAGCACCTGAAACTGCACCTGTCTCTTGTTTCTATTTCTTTGTCATTGCTTGCCATGACCCAGCACAGACCTCACTCACATTTCTAAACAAGTACCAGTTATGACACTGTGTGTTTGGGTAGGTGCACAGAGGACATTGTGCTCAAGAACAGGCTATGTTCAACAAGACACAGCTGATCTTGCTATGTCTTACTCACACTATTCTAATACGTTGAGTTAGGACACACTGAACGACGCTGCAGGGTATTCTTTTTTCATATAGTACTGGAAAGAGGTAATTTGCTGGAAACCACCTTTCTTTAAAGCATTCAGGAACGTTATTGCATTAAGTGAGAAAACAGAAACAATATGTAGTCCTGATGGAAACTTATAATCTATTGTCATTGCCTTCTAAAAAAACATACATCACTGCAGTATGTTGGTGTTTATCTGCTCTACTCCCTCCCGCACGTGCTGCTGAAGGTGTATCTTTATTCACAGCAACGATGCATTTTTTTCTCTTTCACAATTAAAGTGGGATTTTCACACTTGCACTTTACAGCACTGGTTTTAGTCAAGTTTTTTACTTGAGTAAAAATGTCTTTCTGCTTGCTTTAATCCCTGAACGCTGAGTGGCATTTTACAGTTTCTCTGTGTACCGTCTTAGGAAATTAAGGATTTGTTACACCATGAATCTGAGACCAGTAAAAAGGCACAAAAAGTTCACTGTTTCTCAACTCAAATGAGTTTGTTTCGAGTCAATATTTCTTCAGTTGCAGATTTACTGTATGCTACCTGCTAGTATTTACATAATATACAGTAATTGCTAAGAGACATGTTGAAAATATACCATTAGTATTATTTACTCCAGGAATCCAAGTGCAGAAACCAAAACATGTCATGAATTTTTAATATTTTTCATAAAACAATGACCTTCTTTTTGCTTCAGTTTCCAATATGGCAAAGAGAAGGTCATCGAGCTGAAATATTTCTTGTATACAGTAAGAGAATGATCCAACAGTCCTTGCAAAAGTAAAAGTCCCATTGACTTATGTTAAATGTAGCACTTTTCTTACAAGAGAACTGCAAATTCAAGCACTAATTAGGTCCCTGGACAGAGTCTCAAAAGCACTGGCAAGTGAACCTAGGAAGCACTGATACTGTGCAATCTAAACACTATAAATATGGTAGTAACAAAGCTGAATACAGCAAACTTCACAGCCCCATTCCGTGAATCCATATTAACAGAAACGGCCTTACTCGTACTCTGTTATAAAGAAGGGAATGGTTAAAGAGATTGCAGATTAGGTCTTTATTCTGAACAATCTTAGTCTTCTCGGTTTCCCTAAATTTAACATATGGATGTATTCTTCTCAACTGAATTTTAAAAGGATCTGAAAATAGCTCATTTGCAAATTATATTTGACTTATGGGAAGCAGTCTGCCACTTCCTCCCACAGACCAATATACATACATATGCTGTCATATTTTATATTCTCCACAGGTTGGGTTTTTTGGTTGCTCCCTGTCCTTTATTTGTATTTTGTGTTTGATAATACATCAATTACTATAGCTGTATTTTAATCCTACGCATATTAGATACGACACATTTACAAACATTATTTCTTATACCATTTCTGCTCACTGCATACTACTTTTGAATTCATATCTACAACTAAACCACATAAAGAAAATGTTACTTTCACATAAGCATGCTAAGCAGTATTTTGCACTCTCTTATTTATTAACCCAAAGCATCACAAAAAATAATCAGAGATCTAAATGCAGTAAGGTATCAGCTGCTTTTCCTAATGGGGGAACCAAACCAAAAAGCACTATTATGGCTCAGGCCCTCAAAAGGATAGAGGGACTGAGTAGTTTACATTCTACATTTTATATTCTTTACTTTCTTAGTGGAGTCTCTCAATTTTCAGCTATGACAGATACACAAAAAGTATTTTATCTTATCTATGAATAAATTTGCTTTTTGGCACACAACTCATGTTTACTTGCTTGATTGACATCACATGAAAAAGGACTTAATCTGAAATGATTGTTCTTAATTTTAAAAAATGGAGATACTACTTTCCATAATATGGATACTAGGTCCGCATTTTCAAAACGTAAAATGAGTCTCTAATATTCACAGTTGTCCCTTCAAAAGTGAAGACTAAGTGCAAGAAAACTAACAGCAAGGAAAAAAAATATGTTTACGGAACAATTCTCATTTTCATTACTTATGTGCTGCCTTAGTCTCTTCACATTTTACCAACTTGAGAGGAAAGACAGTAAGAGGGCTCAGGAATGGCTATACAGGGGCTTTTGCAGAAGAGCAGCCCTGACCTGGGCAATTGGTAGGTGCAAATATGTGACAGGTTGGTGACAGCACCAAGGGACCCCCAGCCCCACCACCCGGCCAGAGGCTGTAGCAGGCAGCGGGTCAGTGGAGGCGTGGGCAGCTATAACAAGCCCAGGGAGCATTTGTATGGGATGAGAAGCAGAAGATCCACTCGTAAGCAGGGGCAGCAAGCCCAGCACCTCCAAGGCCACTACATTAGACTTCGGCAGAGTAAACAGGTCCAATGCAGAAAACACTGACGACAAGTCTCTGGATCAGCCTGTGGCCTCTGTGGGTCAGACAGGGGATGAACAGGAATAGCAGAAGCCCGTGGTCTCTGCGCTATTTTCCTTTCCCAGGGTAAATCCTGCTCAGGCAAGGGGAAATTCTCAAGGGGTTTGAATTAGATATTTGCATTTTCTTGCACGTACTATGATTGCAAACTTAATTTGCACAATAAAGTGCAAGTAAGTGCTTAGTAGAAATATTTAAAATATGGTTAACACCTTTTGCCTTTGGTAACTGTGTATTATTTGAAAATATTGGAAGGCTAACAATGTGTTCAGCTTTCTTGTCAGCATTTCATAAACATTCCACATGGTGTGGAATTCTGAGCATCTGAGAAAAGGTGCAAGTGCTGTATTGAACAGTGGCAGTGTTTCATCACCTGTTACAAACATTTAGCATACAATGTAGATATTGTACTAATCATATTAAAATTATTCACAAGGTTTTGGTAAATTGAGTTGCTGCTTTTATCATATAGTTGCATATTTGTGGTGATTGCACTGGAATGCTTTTAAATCCTTTTAAATGGTACAAACAAAACAGAAAAATCACAAGACTAGTTTCAAACGTTGGGGTGGGGGCCCTTCTAGATGTACTAAGCTAAATTACGGTAGCAAGAGGATACAATATTCAGGACAGGATATTTTTCACTTTTCTTTTTTTCTCTGCATAATTATCCTAGAAACTTACACATGTTGCTTTGAAGGAAAATACATTTTATGTTTTTTTCCTCAGTCTGAATAACAAACCGAAGATGGCATGAAAGCGGTCCAATCAACATCCCTGGTACAAAGGCATTATTGTGTTTTAGTGGTAGGAATACATGAAGGCATATGGAGAAATTATTATTTTTCTTTTACACAGACAGATGACTTCTGTCATTCAGTTTCAGTGTACAAATGGAATACCACCCATTTTCAGCCTTCCTGTAAAACACCAGCTTCCAGATGATACAGTAGCTGGTCTTATTATCATTGTCAATAGTTCCATTTGGCAGTAGACAGCTAATTCTTTTCATGTGCTAATGATTAATCAGACAAGTCTATTTACTAATGTATCAGAATGCATTAGAAATATAGGTAATGAGGGACAGAATATCAATTTATTTATAAATGAACTGCACTTACATTGGATACGTATTGACTCAAGTCAAAGAATAAAGTAGAAAATGTAATATACATGTAAACCATTACAATGAATTAAAAGAGAATTTTAAAACGTCTTGAAACATGATTCTATTGACTCCTCCACAAGCCAAAAGGGATGTCACAGTTAGTTTTTCCAATACAAACACCACAAAACGCCCCCCACAACCACAGTACCGTAGCTGTACTTCTTAGCAAATGTTCTAATGCAACAGTACAAATATTGTATTTCCATTTCAGAACTCTAAGCCCCAGCAGCACGTTTGTGCAGGCAGATAAATGTGTATATATCATCAATATTAAAGATATTAAAATGAGAAACATGCTTCAGTGGAATATCCTGACCACTGGCAAATTAAGAGTGCTTTGGGAATCATCTTCAGGGTGATTGAAACCCGATTTGCCTAAACTTTTTAGCAGTTATAGGAAATACAGAATAGATAACCAGGTATGATATTTATGAGACAAATGCCAATTTGGAGCAGCTGATGAGAAGTTTTGTGTTACTGGCACACTGTTTCTGGACAGGTTTTAATGCGGAGTACTTGCATCTCCTCGTATCATCTACTTACTGCCAGTTTAAGAAAACAAATCTTATTTACTCTGATTATTCTGTAGTCATTATTTACAGCAACTTATCATATTTCCCAGAGGACACATTAAACAGGTATTTTTTGAGGTCTGGCACAGTTAGTACACAATATGACCCATTCTTAGCTCTACACGAAATATTTCTGCCTAATTTACTGCATCTCTTACTACTACTTTCCTTTTGCTCATAAATATTGTGTGTCTCAACACCGATGTTTCTCAGTGAGAACAGAGGCACTAGAAAGTAGGGAAGAGTCCTACAAAGGACCAGTTTAAAATGTTAGAAGTTTGAGGCAGAATCCAAATGTTCAAATGTAGTTTCCAGACAAACTCCTCCTCTTTCTTAGAGGTAAACAATAGAAATCCAGATGTTAAGATTCAAGAAGCCTTTCACTATTGCATATTTGAAAACTGCGACTGGTGTAACAATCTCAGCAATGCATCTGCAGTACTGTGGTATTTGAATACTGCTCTATCCATTATTAATGCACACAGAAATATTAGTTTGCAAAAACAGTTACACAGTTTGATCATACGGACACACAAATGCATTTATCAGGTTGTACCTGCATCTGGACCTTCCATTTAAGAATTCAGAGCTTTATATTAAATATTGTAAGACTATCTGAAGGGCCAATATTCAAAAGCTCTATTACAACCCTTTGTTAGCTATATATAAACTATATGCCTTAATCTTTTAATACTTTATCCACTGAGTCCAACAATTCAAAGTGCAAAAGAAATTATGCCAAAATTCATATGTAGAATTAAGGCAGAGAAACATGTCTTTGGAAAACAAAAGAGAGAAAAGCAACAAAATCGTATGAAACACATCATTTAAAAAACCAAACAAAACGGCCCCAAAAAACCCATCAAACTGATTTTGTCACCACTCAAAAGTGGAGTCAAGCTAGACATTAGAAGCTTCCATTAAACCTTCACATGAAAGTGTTTAAAATTTTCCATTAAATTAACATAAAGAACATTTAATCTGCGTTTCTGCGCAAACAGGTACAGGGGGATACGGGTTCAAACATAAGGCTGACTTACAGTACGCTGGTACGCTGTGACCGACAGCGTGAGAATTTTTCCTGTTGGGAGCAAAGTAAAACATGCTCCTGAAGTGCGTTCCCCTGAGGTATTCTGGAATAACTCCACACCATGACCGGTATATTGGGTTAAACAGCCCAATTTAAACTTATAGCACCAGTTCCTTTTTAGTTCTGTTTTCGTTGCAGAGCAGGTATAAAGATCTTTAATGCTTAGATCCACTTATAATGCCATGAAAAATACACTGCGAAATATCAGCATGGCAGATTGAATGCGAGTGGCCTGAGTATGTATGAAAATACAGACAACAAGGATAATGAGAACACCAATGCATCACAAATCCTACATAACCTTTTCTTCAGATAGTTTCACTGTGTTTAAAACTGTCTTGAAATTTTACCTAAATGCACGTGGACCAAAAGCACAACTGACACCAGAACCCAAGACTACTACTTGAAAAGATATTTCACATGATAGCACAGTGATTAGAGACAAGAGAATTAATTCCAGCTCTGCTCATGCACACGGATAAACATGAAAGCTGCTCAACTTTATCTCCAATAAATAATTTGCTGGATACTCAAGCGAGCTCTATGGAAGATAAGATGACCTTTGTTAAAAATGTAACAATTTTCATAGTATTGCTTTAATCATGGGTAAAATTTTCAGAATTTGACAACCTTTTCTATTCCCCTGATAAAAGTTCTTCAAGAACACCTAATGCTGCTTCTTACTTGGTGTTCAATACAAACCAGTCTATAACGCAATGCACTCCCTTTATGTGATGTTTAGATATGAGATTGATCTCAGAGGACGCCCTGGAGTTCTGAAAGCAGGATTATTGGATTTTGTGGCTTTCTCAGATGTCAGAGATCTTTAAACAGTGTCTTGCAAAGTTGCTACATCCCAACTGTCTCTGAACAGCTTATGAACTCATCAGAGAAGATAGTCTCCATGTTAATTAGACTTTAAGGGGGAGATGCAGTTTTCCATCCCATCAAATTAAATACAAGGACTTTCACATGGTACAAAATTATTTACTTAATCAGTAGTCTTTTTAAAAGATGGGCTATTGACACGAGAGAGAATTCAGAGTTCAGAGCAATTAAAATACAAAAGGCGCTATTAATATAGTTAGCACAGATTTAAAGCTGTACCTCTCAGTTCTATTCTTACCCTGAAAATGCACTGGACACCTTTTGAACTAAAAGAAAATTATTTCTTAGCATCTTTAAATGGCTGTACACAGTCTTTTCTCAATGCACAAGTTTGGACGGACAGGAACTGACAATATCTACCACTTCTGCCATTTTCTGTATCAAAAGCTATTAAAAACATATGCATTCTTTGAATTAATTTCTGTTTGTGTTAAAAAAAAAAAAAGGAGGGGGGAGACGGTAAGCTTAAGTGAAAACAAACCCTTTACTCCTTGAGCTGAAATAGGTGGACAAAGTTATTTCCATTTTATGAGGATGCGAGAATTTGACATTTTGTTACATTCCAGTGAAAACCACAAGCATTTCAGAGTTGCCTGGGAAAGGGATTTACAGCTCTCTGCCAAGTTTATAACGAGCTAGGACCCTACAAGCACTTGATGAATGTAGGAAGGCCAATACTCTAAAAGCTCCAACTCGGAGTCGCATGTCTGATACCACCCTCCGCACACCCAAGGACTAAGACGTGCCATTCAGGTGGTCTGCCAAGGGGTTTGGTGTCCGTGGAGACCCTGACTCTCTCTCTGTTAGCTAGACAGGTCCCCAGGTTGTTGAAAACTGAATTATTTAATTGTAATCGACCAGAATATTTTTATATCGACATTTGCGAGTTTGAACTATTTTTAAAAGTTCCATCTTCATGGACCTAAACCCACCCCCTTCCTTGTTTTTCTGGTGCTTTGGCACTGGTTTGCAAGGGGCCAGGTCTGGAAAAGTAAGAACCTGATTTCTGAAGAAAGATTTCAAGCTTGATGCCAGAAGCGACCTTAGAGTGCTTCGATTTGGGCAACTTGCTATCATTAAGGGTTAGCAGTGTGGAAAGGCCTGGGATAAGCTTTTGCTTATTTTTCACTGAGCTTCATTAACACAGTTTTGAAGCCTTCTTATTACTTCTACTTAGTGTATACAGAGACATTATACAATATTTGCAGCATTTGAACCTCTATTCTGGGCTTAGAGGAAGATAGAATTTGCCTTCCGTGATTTACAGGACATCTTAAAACTTATTACTAAGACAAAACGCCTATTTTAAGATTATCTGACTAGTAACCTGAACAAAGCATCTCATCACAAGCCTTAAAAAGATGGCAAATTCATTCTTTTGTCTTCAGTCAGTTTTTAGCTAAGTTACAGATTCATAACTTGCATTGTTCTTTATAATGCAAGTGTAAACAATATGCACATTCATTTATTGCCCCTCCCTGTCCAAAAGATATACAATTTCTGAGGGACAATCTTTCAAAACACAAACATTGCTGCTGAAAAATGAAATACAATATACATAACGGTTAGTTATTTTACCATAGTAATGTAAATCCTTGTTCAAAGCTATTATAATAATTTCATAGAAATAATTACCCACTGAGCTAGTAACTCTAGCTTTATGGACCACATATGTAAACTAGAAAACTAATGTTTTCCACATAGTTATCTGCTGTACATAAACATGCAAATCGAAAGCCTACTTCATAGAACTGATAGAAACAAAGATTTTATTTTAAAGTGATGACTAACAAAGTAAAAATTTTCTTAGTGATTTCACAAATATTCTTATTGATGGCTTACTGTGAGCTATATCCAGAATGTGAAATGTGTTTAATTTACTTCAGACTTTTTTTTTTTTTCTATTTTACAGGTTTCTTACTCTTATTATTGCTCCACTGGAAAAATCTAACATTTTTTAGGTCAGTTTGCCGCAACGGTGATGCAAGATGCTGGTTAGTTATAGAATTCAGACGGTATATGGTACTACAGAGCTGTTCTGATTTCCCACTTCCCCCCCAAAAGGGAAGAAAATAAATACTGAGCTTTCACAGCAACCAAGCAACAAAAAATGATTGTTCGATAGTAACAGTGTAAGTCTAGAACCTGAGACAATTTCAATAAATTGTAAGCCATTCACTTAAAATCAAAACTTTTCCATCACAATCATTTTACATGATTTGGACAAGTAGGTTGATGTTTTCAAAACACATTTTATTTTTAACAAGCTCACATCCAAGTTTCTCAATCACTTGTGAATAACACAATTTAGTCTTCTACATAGACCTGCATGAACAAGTGGCCAGATGAGACAAGCACACAGAAACTCTCAGGTTAGCTTAAAGTTAGCAGAAACACACAGAATAAAGTCCCGACGATTTGGAGCATCTCATTTCACAAGAATTTTAAAGCTCTTACAACAACTATACTAATGGACTCAGAGTTTGCTGCTTTAGTGACCAATGGCGGAGGGAAGGTCTGGCCTCTCCAAGCACATATTCAGTAACAGCGGGCTGATAAAGAGAGAATTTCCTTCATGTGCCTGCCAAGGATAACAACATTGCTAGAGCAGGCAGGCTCAAGACAGATACCAACGTGTCCTGTTACAAACACATTGATAAATTCCACTTCAATGAGGAAATAAGGCAACTTTGCCCGTATCTTGGGATCCTCAGTAGGGCTCTGTCTTTCATCATCCAAGGACAATTCTCATATCCCTCACATGATAAATCACTTTTCACTAGAGAGTAATATTATCATTTTAACACGTGTGGAGAGGAACAGGTGTGAAGCCAGTAAGAACCATGTCTTCTCCCCTGGAAAAGTGGGCTCGTCAAGATAACCCTCAAAAGGCAAATTCGGGGAGAAGAAGTCATAGCATTATGAGGCAGGTACAAAAACACACAACTGTAAGAAACAACGAAAAACAGAAAGGACAGTTCTCAAAGGACTCAGGGAAGAGAATCAGGAAGTAAAATATTTTGCTTTCTAGACTGAAGGTAACAAAAACTCTTTACTTCAGAGAGGGTGGTATGGCCTCCAGAAAGTCCTATAGAGTAAGACACAGGAGACAGAGCCTGCAACCCACTCTCCTCAGATAGCACTACTGCTAATTCCAACTTGTCCCAATAAGCAAAGGCAAAATAAGTAAAATATATGCAATTGTAAGAATAGGAGAATATAGCCCATATATAGCAAGACAGTCCATCTTTCCTTTCTCGAACTTCCAAAGGTTACCTATGACAGTCCTCTGCTGGAATTTCAGGAAGAGAAAGCACCTTTAAATTGCTTATTATAACAGGCAGTCGTAATGCAGATAAATCCCCTTTTTTCAGCTCTTCTTTGCTGCATGCTATTTGTTACTTTGTGTTCAAGCTTTTCTTTCTGGTCTTTTCAGAGTCTTTTTTTTTTTTCCCCAGTTAACTTCTGTCTTGTGCAGTATTCTAATAACCTGTACTGATCAGACAGCATTGGCAAGAGGCTATTAAAACATATGTAATCAATTTTATTATTTTGTAGCACTTGCTAAAGGCTTTGTTTAATGAGAACGCTAATGATATTGAAAACGCAAGGAGTAGCATTAGAAACTATGAGAAAGGCACAATGTTCAAAGTTTGAAGCGTGTTTGCCTTGGAGCATCCCTTGGTTAACTGGCCTGCGCGATTGATGAATGTGCCAGGCTTCCAATTGCAGTCAGGGCAAAAGGAAAGTTGTTAAGTAGTGTTCATATGTCAGCTTCGATGGCCAGAATACCATACCACAAAACCAAAATGCAATTCAGCACGACTGGCAACCATCCATCAAACAGGTCGAAAATTGAATGAACTTAGAACAAAATTATCCCCAGTCGAAAGAGAGTAGCATTCCTATGGGTTGCGGTAAGACACTTCGACAGAGCACTTGCTCACAGCACACGGCAACTGTGGCCCTCAATTCCAGCTTCTACCGCTCCCAGAGCTTTCATAAACACTTAACATTTCATAAAAGTTACAGTTTTACACGTGATTTCTAAGCTACAGAAAACGTACAGGGTGTGTAGCCCCTCCTGCTCTAACATGCTTTATAAACACTGGCTAGGAGCAGCTGACCCAGATGTGCTCAGAGCTTACTTTTCCAAAATTTAAAGTCTGCTCTACCTGATGCTTTGTGCTCCATTCAGGATTCAACCATAAAACAGGGAACTGGAATATTTTGCGCCTGGTGCTATACTGTTACACCTAATTTTTTCTCTATTTCACACTAAGCAGAGATGTCTCTCAGAAGCTTTAGAAAAAGGCATCAAAGAAAGTGAGGAAAAACGTCAAGAACTTGTAAATAAACAGCTGGCTTGCAACATATGTATTTTCTTCTATATTTTTCAGGTGCCACAATCTACAATCCATATCTGCCAGCCTTGTAGCATGCAGCATAATTTAACTGTAATTGATAATGTAAGGGCAGATGGAGAGAAGTGTCAGCTCCTGCTCACATCCTCTGGGGATGCTACAGAAATCAAAGCAGATGGTCCAATTGCTTCTTATTTATGTGTTGCTGCTAGCTCCTCTGCTTGCAGGATAATGGATCATTATTGCCTGCTGTGCACAAACACCAATATGCTTTTAAATCTGGTTCTCAAACCTTATGAAAAAGCACTATATTTCATATTAATTTGTGAAGCTGCACTTAACAGGGTCCACTGATTTTAATTTATAACTTTCAAAAGAAAAAGGCTCAGCCATGGATTATTTTTCCATAAAATAAGTGATCAACTGAGATTTCTAGCAAAAGTATAGACTAGTTAACTGATCATACATGCTTAGAGAACACAGAGCAGTTAATTATGATTTGAATGATCCAGTATAATGTGGTTTTATTTATTGACCAGTCTTTGGCAATGAAGGCAAATCTCCTTAAAATGCTAACTTCAAATATGTATCAGATAAGATATAGTGATGTCACTTGAATCCTTTGTTTACCCAAAGACACTCATGAATTCTCTCAGAGACACCAGTTAGGAAACCTGCTTCTCCTTGGAGCTCAGACAGACTACGGGACTTCCTGCACATCCAGTACATTATACAGACCTCCAGTGATTAAAACCCCCATGGCTTTACCCTTGGCAGTACATATACTCCATGGAAATTGGTTGGTGTACCTTCTGGAACTCATTGTAGGAAGTTTCAACCCTAATGTTTCACAGCATGACCAATATTTATTTGCTTTGGCTACTACAGCAAATGACAAAGTTAAGTCACTGTTTTGTAAAATGAGATAAGATAGCCAGCTGCGGCACTCTGCAACTCCGCTGAACAGGGCCATGGAAACTACCCAAAGATACAGATGTTGTACTTTCTCTTCTAGCTGAGACAATACATCACCAGAGAGATTTTGCAGATACTCCCAAACTTCGGCTTGTAATATGTAGTTTTGTTAGTTTTAAGAAGTCTGACATCAAAGGACAAACTATAAAGTGAGTTTACTGTCACAAAGTAATTAGACACGTTGACACCTCCAGCGTGTAGAGTCTATATAACACAGCAGATATTTTTATAAATTCTGAAAAGCTGTCAGTCCTTTCAAAAGATAAGGTGTCAGCCAGTGGGTGAATTGCTGAGTGAACACAGTAAGGCTCTTTCCAAGTATGGAGCCTAAGAAGGAACAAATTAAGTTTAGGTTAATCCACCACTTATCCTACCCTCAAGGTGAATCAGTGAATGATTAACAGAAGAAAATGTTCAGTGTTTTATGCAGTGTTCAATTAATCCATTCATCTGCTAAGGTGATTAGATACTCTGATGGCTGGAGTTCATACTGAACCCTTGTTTTATTTACTCCCCTACCAGTTTAACCAGATGTTGTTGTGATTTGACTTCAAATATGAAGTTTTGAGCAAAAAGTATGAATTTCCGTCATTTTTTTCCCTCTGTCTAGAATCTTAACACATCAGGCAGTGCTATTGTCCAACATCAGGAGAGGAAACTACTGCTATATAACAAACGTGCTGGTACCAGGGAATGTTATTTCACTCTCTGATCAGGAAAACTACCGCTGACTGATTAAGGTTTTGCATAAATTTAGAAATTGCCTTTGTGATCAAGACAAGTTCAAGATACTCATTAGACAAACTGAATTAAGTCTTGCATGCTGAAAAGCAATTTCAAATCAGTAGTGTCTGGCAAATACTGTAGGTTGGTTCAGGGACCTTCTGAAACCACGAGAAACTAGTTTAGAATCATTTACATATAAAATATATATTTATTGTAAAGAGTCCAAAGCAATTTGGGTCTGTCTCCTTGAAGACAGTGGGAATTTTTACTGAGTACAATGTCTAAGCATTGTAATATTATTCAGAAATCCCTGCAACTGTGGATTTGAATGAAATTTGCCCCTTTCCCTCTACTGTAAACGATATTGTTGTTGTGGTACAGATTACAGTCTACGATCTTAGATGCACCATGAGGGATACGTTCCAACAGTATTTTTAATTATTATCTTCCTATAGCTGACTTGAAAAGTTTACTTGCAAGTTAAAAATGTAGTTTGAAATAGTTCAAAGGAGGTCATCCATTCTGTCTTCTGCACTTCAATTTTTTCTTAACAGTGCTACCCCTGTATCTCAGTAAAAGTTTGACAGAGGTGATAAAAGCACTCTTATTCCCTAATCATTGTTGTAAAATAAAATTAAGGGTTTTTTTTTTGTCAGCCTGCAAGGCATCTCCTTTTGCAGTCTATTATTCTTCTGATCATTTATTTGCTGTCTACAGAATCAACACACTATCAAGTCTTCCAGGAAGGTTCTGAGGATGTTAGCAGTAATTTTTCATCTACGGTTTTACATAATCTAAATATGAGACCAGACTACCATCTTTCAATAGCTCTACACACTGAAGTAACCATTTTGATAGTGTATCCCTCTTAAGCAGCAGTGTGTACCTTGATCAAATATTTGCAGTTGTGCATTTCAGATGTAACCTGAATTTTGATGGGTTTTTTTAACAGTTCTAATTTACTTATATTGATATTGAACTTCTCAAAGAGAAAGGTGGTCAAATTAAGTTCAAACACTCAACACACGAAAATGCATCTCTCAATATTGTGCAAATATAACGCAGTTTATGCCAGATGCGTAATTATGTAGTAACAGTCCTAGAGAAATATAATTACACTTGCTGGAATATTGTTGACAGCAGCTGAGCAGCATTCTAATGAATTTTCTCTGGAGGACTTAATTATTACTATTTCCTAACAGGTGAACCCTTTGAAACACAATTGGTACGTAAGTGTCTTCCAGCCGTCGGCAGTCAGCACTTTTCAGCCACATACAAGGCACAGGACCCGCCTGGCCTCCAGCATTACTCATGGGATCCACAGAATATTGGAGGGCTCTGTAAAGGGGTTCTTGAGAAGGTCGAAGCTCTGCTTATGAGAATATATAGACTGCCTACTCCCCCCTGTCCTTTCCTTTCTGCTGAACCGTGTACAGCTGGGGATCCATCTCCAGATCCCCCTGGCTCCTTTTCCAGCTCTTCATAGACGAGGTTTCACAGGTGCTAACAGGTTATGGTTCAATGCTAATATTGCCATCAGTGCAGCAGGTTACATCTAAATACATACTAGTGCATCTTCGGACTAGTGGCCAGATGACAGAACTCAAGTGGAGAGTAAGAAAACTCTCCTTCACCCTGTTTAGCACCACAACTTGCATTACTCCTGAACCGTTTTATTTCTGCAGCTGAAAACCAAGCTTAGGCTGCACTGATTGTCAGCCTGCAAGGCACTGGGACAGATTTCTAGGCTCTCTTTTGGCAAAGTAAGACCTGCTGTAACAAGTCCCGGGAGCTCTGCAGTGGGCAGGGGGTTTACCCGTGGGCGATATGACAGCAAAAAGACTGGGGATCACCTAAGCCTTCAAAGCAGCACTAAATGGGAATTAAGGGGTGACTAGGTTGTGCTGACCCCTGGCACACGGTGGATTTTGCTCAGTGCAAATATTCGTTACACTGCTGGAAGAGTGCAAAACACTGAAATTTGTTGAACAAAGATACTGCTCCTGACTCACAGTTTCTACATAGCGGCCGGTGCAGCTGCACATTAGAACAGTTATTACTAATGCATATGCTTGGACCCTTACATATTTACTTAGCTTATTTCCAGCTCTTGGCTTTTTTGACACATCTTAAAGAAACCTTAGATAGAAGATGGCCTTTAAAACCTCTATTATCTTCAGCTTTATTATATTGTAAATTATTAAAACAATTTTAAAAAGCTTTTACCCTTGACTTTCACAAAAATAATATGGTCATAGTATTGCCAAGATAGTACTTGTTGGAATTTGTTGTTTTCAGATGAAAACACAGCTAATATCTCAGTCTTAAACCAAAGGCAAGATTCTTCTTTGAACTGAAGTTACAATTATGGCAAGATTTTCATGTTTCAATATCATTTGGTCTATATGGATGATACAAACACATTATCACCATGAGGGTGAGTGTACTCTGACGGTGCAGTACCACTGAGGTTGAGAATACAGTATGACTACAATAACAGAAAATAGCTTTTTGTTAATTGTGACAAGAAAAATCTCATATTATAGTTAGTGAAGCCGTAGGAAGACCAGCAACATAGCTCAATTTAGACAGGAATAGCAAATATCCAAGAAGGAATTATGATGGGAGGCCAAACTAACCAGCACCAAAATGCTTTCTCAGGTCCTTCAGAGCTAACAGGGGCCTCCCAGAGTGGGGAATACCCCAGCTCTGCTGCAGAGGGACAGTGGTAACACAAGTGAGAAGAGCCCGGCCTGCTCACATTCAGAGGAAAAGCTTTAGCCTTGTTATGTCAGAGGTGAGAGAGGAAGGTGGCTTGGTGGCCTTCAGCTGTGATCAAAGGCAAAACTCGGGCAAAGGGGCTTTGGGAAAAGCCTTCCCATGCTACAGACCAAACCTCCTAAATGTCTTACATGGTCTTTGCATGAATGAGGAGAGTCTGACAGGCTCCAGCTGCACGATATGGGATAACTTTTCATAATAGAAGAAAATTATCACTGTGCACATGTAAGTAATTCTTCAAAATTAATAGAACTTAACAGTGTGTGTATAGTTACTCATATGATTAAATTTTCAAGGCATTCAGAACAATCAATTTCATGGTGCCTAAATATAAAAAACCATTAGATTCTCTAAAACTGTTATTTTGAATACTTTAGAAATCAACAAAATGTTCCTTTTTATAACAAAGAAACATTTGTTTAATATGTTGAAGCAAATGGATTTTCTCTGTCAGTGATTAGACTCTTTCTTCAGTTCTTTCTGGTTAACAGAAATTTTGATTGTCAATCAAATCTTAAATCTCTGTACTTACTATCCAAACAGTCACCTAGAATTTCTTCCCCTAGTCACGTTTCTGCCATAAAATAAATTAATGACACACTCAATCATTCATTTAGAACACGAAGGAATGTGCCTTAATAATAGTTTTTGTATTAACCAGCTAAATTTGAAATATAATTTAACATCTATCTAATTAGAATAGTCACATACGCTTATACAGTAGGTACTAAAATAATTTTTCATAACCTCAACTGAGACTTTCTGTAACCTGGAACACATGCCAGTAACTTCAGTCGTTACATACAGTATTGCAGTCAGATTCCTGGTGAGAAAGAGAACAAGACAAAACCTTTGAAGCTGTAACTAATTTTAAAAAAGAATCTCCTTTTTCCCTCAGATCTCTGCCAATATCCAGAGCTGCCTCTCTGCACACCTGTTACACTCCTGATGTCTCACAGACGAAGAGGAAAGTTTCTGTGAGGTATCCTAGAGGCAGTAGGGCAAATTCTTTGATGGGGAGACATGGTTCTGATTTTTATTTAATAGTCTATAAAATCTGCCTAGCATAGCATAGCATAGTATGGCCACCAAATGACCCAAAGCATGACTTTGAAAGGCATTTCTGCTCAACAACTGCAACGATTAGATCGATTTGATTCAATACTTCTCTGCGGTGCAACACCAGGCTATTAACAGGCAGGGTGAGCTGAGCACCTCTGGTCCTGACTCTAACTGCGTGGACATGCAACATCTCAGGATGAAGCCTTCTACTGCTGTGTTGCTTCACAAGGGGAGTTTTTTTCTTCCTGTTCTAGAGAATCTTCTTTTTCTAAACTTATATCCTATTTCTCAATAGTTAATGCTGTGCTATCTATGTACTTTGCTAGAAAAGGGTTTGGATGACCTCCTACCACTTGACTTCATAACAAGTTTCAACAAGAGGAGATAATCTCCGAGCTGTTCAACACGTTCTTAAAATCAGTTGTGTATGAGGAAGGCATACAATAGCTCCATATTTATATTGCAACGTCTTTTAGCATTAACAAAAAGTCAGTTTGGTTTTACTTCATCTACCTGCACTGTCACTGGTGCTCCGTCTCAGGAGCTGCACCATGAGAACAGTTTTTACAACTTCATTCTCCTTCTATGCCGTACGGCTTGTGTTGTTGGTTTGCATGAGAATTAATGCTCGGTACGCAATTAGCAGCTTAAAAAAATGATTAAATAACCACAGTTCTGCTGATTTGGCAGCTAATGCATGGTCTGAGGTATTTTTTGTTTTTTTTTTTTTCCTTCATTTACAGAGCTAGTGTTAAAGCTGTTAAACTTTAGGTCACCTAAACATCACTGGCAATTCATATACGCTCTGGGAGTTTTTGTCCCCTGACACAAAATGTTAGAGTTTAGCATTACTAAGCAGCTAACACCTACCAAAACAATACCTGACAAAGATTTTCTCCTTATTAAAAACAAGGAAATAGAGTAATATTATAAATATTACCACACCATGATTATTCATAAACACTTTTTTTTTTTCACCCTGCATAGCAGACATTAGTATTTCTAGGCTGATCAGACTATTTTTGCAAATCCCACACTTTTCAAGTTTCTTTCTTAGTTACTGTACAAAACGTTTTGAGAAGCTCGAGTTCAGCTTGTGCTAGAATTAACACTGTGGTTCTGACTAACCATTACATTCTTGAATACGAGGCAGTTTGTGGCAGGCTGTAATTCTGGCTGCAATCAGTACAGATTTTCTCATGACTTTTAAACAGGTAGGTGTGACATCAATTGATCTTTGCCTATAGGAGAACTAGAGAAAAAATAAGGAAAGAGGCTCACAGTCAATCAAACATATTCTAATGAGAGCTGTTTGGAAGGCATAAAGCTCTTTTCTAACAGAACAACAACCTGCTCCTTGTTCTTAAAATAGGAACTCCGTTTTACACACTAAAGGCTCTCTACCACCTATGTTCTGTGTCTGCAGTTGTATTTTGCCAACGACAATGCAATGCTGAAATAAGCTGCAGGGCAACGGCTTGACTCTCTAGATTCACAACTTGAAGGAACACAGGTAATCGGGTGTTCTAAAATGGCTTGAAATACGATTTGCTACCTATTCAGGCAATACAATAAAACCCAAGAAAAGTCAAATAGAGTATAAGTTAAAATTTTAGTTAAATGAAATAAACTATTTGCTTCATTTCAACTTGCCTTTCTTCTCTTCTCAACACCCATTTTGAGATAACTTCCAGCATCCTCATGAACTGCAAGAGTTATGGATGAGTGTCTTATATCACATGAAAGGCAGAAACTGAATTTAACCTCTGAATCACACCACCATATCTATGGGTTCTTTTCCTTCAGTAATAATGCAAGGTTGTCCTCCTTCTAAAAGGGATTTTTCCACCATCTGAAGGTCACATGCATATGAGAAAAGCGCACCAGACCAGGTAAGCAGAAGGAGAACCTGAGCCAATGCATATAAATTATACCATGTATGTCATGTTATAGTAAAACAGTTTTGTTATCTTCATACTCTGAAAATAGCTTCTTCCTCTTTCAATTACAGAGGAACAATCAGTTTCTTAATAGGTAAAAACACTTTGAAGTTAAAGCTCAAGATAAGCCATATAGCAGATTTAGTGCAGTGAGTTTGATTGAATATATGCTTTAGTCTCTCAGAGAAAGCAAAACCAGAAAATTGTAACATGAAAGGAGACCACAGTCTGTGCCTAGTCCATGCCTGGAACATTTTTAGAGCTAGGAGATTTACTTTCTTCTTCCACATATTTGTGTACCTTTCCTGAAATTATTGTTGTTACTATTGCTGCTTCTGGTAGTTTACTCTGAATGTTGACCATCACTCTCTGTGTATGTAAAATGATACTTTGTTAAATTATTTATCCGTGATGCGTCCTCCCACGAACAGTTATTCTGACTCTACGACTACAATCTTATTTGGAGTTAGAATCACAGTGAGGTTTCTGTAACTTTTAAGATGCAATAATCCCCTTGAATCTAGGTTCTCCAATATTTTCATGTGTTAAATTGATCACAATAAAGCACAAAGCTGCACAGAGGATGTCTGGGAGAGTAGTTCCATAAGGGCTAATAATTTGCTTCCAGGTCTTTAAGAATAAGATGTTAAATCTGTGTCTCCTATTAAATAAACAGCTTGAGGTTACAAAATCTTCTTCATAAGCATTGATTCAAGCTGGCAGACTGAACAATGGGAGGAGAGTCAGACGTGGGGTTTAGGAGCAGCGTGTAGGTAGCACGTCTCACGGGCGCGGGGAGAGGTGGCCAAGACCAATAACTGTGTCTGGCTTTTTAGGATATAAACACGCATGTGAAACTAGTAACCACACAGGTCACTGGCTTTGCTTGAAATTCTGCCTTACAGAGATATGAAAAGTGATGCAGTCAGAGGTGGCTGAGAATGCATTTTCTCAAGAGAGCTGCAGTGGCTTAGTCTACGCAGAAATTCATGCAGAAAGGATCTAGAACACAACCTGAGCATTTCTGAGATTGCAAACGATCATAGCTCTTGGAAAAGTTTGGACCTACACTTCATTATCAACACCCAGGCTGAGTTCCAGGAGTACCTACAACAGAAGATGCTTTTTTAGCTTCACAGCAGGATAGAAAAGCACCTGCCCATATAGTTACTATGATTATATTAATGGAAGTACTATGCACAGATTTCTTATTAGACGTTGGTCTGACTGAAGGTTTCACTGTCATAAGTTGAAATGTAAATACCTGTTTGAACGCCATCATTCACCACACTTGTTCACACAATGATAAAAATGTTTTAACCGGAACTAGTGTTACCAACTTCTGGTATCCTGCATGCTCCCATAAACAGGTCCACTGGCTTCATGTAAAATCAACAGTAATCAAGCATGTAAATGACAAAAGGATCAAGCTTTTGATTTCAGTCTTTTCAAAATATAACCAGAATGTTAACAGTAAATAGCCAAATTTCCTGTTTAGTTTCCTTTAAAAAAAAAAAAAAAATACTGTAATTCTTCTGCAAAATTCTTAGAGTATAATAGTACATATATATCTGGCTAATGCCTAGACTTGAACATCTACATTAGTTGGACTAATTAGGCAAGTTTATGAAAGAATTCTTTGTTTTGCACATTGGATAATACGATTCTGCGCTGTATTTACTCTTGTTACCACTGGGTTGGATGAGTGGCATACTTCTTGGAGCTGTAAAAGGTTTTCTTTATACCAGTTTTGCAACAAATTTATAGTGAAAGCTGAAATCTGTTATTACTTTTGTATTTACAATAAACTGAAAAATAAACTTACTGATTTCATTTAATGGAAGCTTTTTCCTACCTGCAATTTTTATTCTAAATGTTTTATTTGCTATCTGAAAGGACATCCTAGCATGTCAGAGAGGTGTATCTGAAGATACTGTTATCACAGTATGTCATACAGTTCTCTGGTACAGCTCGCTAAAGATGATGGCTGAGATTAAATACAACCTGCTTGGCAAAGGGCAGATGGCAAACAATTGCGTTTGACCTTTGTCAAAGAATGCTCATTCACAACTGCCTCTCATCACGTCCTCCTACATCTTTCCTGGGGGACCAAAAGAAGCATTGGCATGTTCTGTGCAGCACTGCCTGCGAGCCGATGCCCTGCGTACTAACACGGTGTGCTCGCTCACTGTCAATCCAACCCTGACAGCTGCTCTTCCCTGGCAAAATTTGTAACAATAACCACACGCCACACTTCCAACTTTTACCCAAACTTTCCTCCAGAGCTTTTGATTTGTAATAGCAGCACACAAGTGCTATTAAAGAACAAATGGAAAAATGACAATTGCTTAAAATTTATAACAATGTTTTCTATTTGTCTCAGTTAGACACAGATCTGAACATTCAGCAAACTGGATTTGTGGTTAACTCCAAGATTTTGATATTGGTTATTTTATATTTTCAGCATCCAGTGAGTATCTTTAAACCTCAGCATACGGTTTATGGTTGCCTGCTCTATCAAAAAACATACAACAAACTGAAAAGTCAAGTAACTGAAACAGCCTTTTAATATTTACCTTCATCAATTATTTTTTCTCTACAATTATTTTTGCTTGTCATAAGTAAATACACTGCAAGCACCGTTAGTTCGTGAGGATGCAAACATTAGTGTCTCATATAACAGCATGTGAATAGCACAAGTGTGTTAAGAGCACACATGGCCATAATATCATTTACATCACTGCCATTTTGCTTGGCTATAGTGAAGTGGTCATAAATATAATTATTTCCTCTTTTTAAGCACCTTTAAAACAGTTGAGTGAGCCTGGTTGGAATTTGGAATGTAAATACCACCCCCCCCCCCCCCCCTTTTTTTTTTTTCAGTGTATCACTAGAGAAATATAATTTTGAAATATATTAGGACCAAAGCTGGAATACAGCAACCACAATCACACACATTACACAAGACACAAAGGCAATTTTTGTTTCTTTTCCTCCAACCCAGGACATAAAACAGTGGTGTCCTGAGACCAAGAGAGATTTTGAAAGAAACTGTTTGAAAGAAGACACTTCTGTGTGAAATGAACAATCCAAAAGCATCACATGCAATATTTAAACTGAGGACACAGAGCAAAGCTCTTTGTCATTTAATCAGGAAAATTAAGTCAGAAGATCAGACAGTTCATGCCCACAGGTAGCTTTCCGGGGGGCCGCTCTGTGGAAAATCCATAGCCAGTCTAACCTGTAGATGTGATACTGAAGCTAAACAATTGCCTAGACGTCTATTGCAGCCACAGGACGTGGCGGCCAGCAAGTTCCCAGGAAGGCTGTTTGGACTGTATCAGATGCCACCATTCACCTTGCCGCATTCCTGCAAGATGAGTTTACTAGATAGTTCCTACCTAAACACCCAGTCCTACACACTCGTAAGCAAGCTCGGGTTACAAGGATATTCCTACTGACCTAGTCCATTTAACTAAGTAAGCATGCCTTCTCAAGACCAAATCCTAAAGGCAAGCTCATTGTAAAGAATATAAAATATGTGATAAGCAGTATAGAGGCTTTTCTTTCTATTACCATGGACTTCAGCAACCAGAGACTAACAGCTGATTTATTTGTGTGGGATTAGTACCATTGTCAAAGCCACTGCCAGTCTCAGACTCCTGAGTCTTTGTCTCTTACTAAGAGTGCGCTTCTATAGCGGCACGTTACCTCCCCCTGAACTCACTCCTTGCATTTCCAGGATTTGGCCTCACGGCTTTCCACTGACTCCAGGTAAACCACAGTGTGCCAACCTGGAAATTCTTCCCTTTCCTGCACATTTTATAGCCTCGCTCATCCCACAAAGTAAATAAGGACTATTCTCAGATGAATGGACCTTACCAATCCGTGGCTACATGGAAAAAAGAGCACTCTGAAACAAACACCGGTGGACTTGCAGAAATTATAAGCTTTTAAAACTTAGTGTGGAAATGAATTGTCTATATAATGTCATACAGAAGCAGAGCAGCCTGCCCCAAAAGGTAGTAAGTATTTTACAGCCTGTTGAATTTCAAAAGCTAAGGTTAATTTTAAGAGTTACTGGGACTCCTCACATGCTAAAGCACTTTGCTGAACTGTGACAAGATGAAAGGAGGTGAAAGTAATGAGCAGCTTGAGGGTGTATATTTGTTTTAGTCAGAGGAGTTTTATCATTGACTTTAATGGTGCCAGGCCTGTACACCCGAAATTAAACAGTGAGTTAGGTATTTGCATACGTTATAGTCTAATAAGCCAGTTTAAAAGTATAATTGTACATAAGAAGCACAGACAGTACCACAGCACCACCAGACTAATCGGTACATCTTTAGCAGATTATGATGGTTTCCTTTATCATTTTGCATCTGCTTCTGCTTCAGCAGAGATCTGCATGCCTTACACTAGTCTGATAAGCTTAATTTTAGGTATATTGTTTTCAGCTGTAACAACAGATGAACTGACAACCAGTAAACTGAAGGCATGTTCTTTCTTCTGTTTCTTTTTTTTTCCCTTCTGTTTTATTCATTCCTTTAATTTACTTATTTATACTCATTTTACAGCTTTGCTCAAATTTGTATCTGTGGTGAGTTTACAGCTCACTGTGCTTAACTCTGTAAAGCCAGACTGTTCTCTCATATGCAGTAAAGCTTTCCACATTATGCATGTTGTGTTTTATTTCACTGTTCGGAGGACCTTTTATGAAATCAGCAGCTAGACGGAAGGAAATCATTTGCATACTTGGCTCCATACACCTGGAATTCCTTAATTTTAAGGATTAACAAAATGAGTCTAATAAAAAGCATAGGGCCTTGTTAATCAGCTCTGTAAACTCCCTTCATTAGCTGTTACTTGCTGCCAACATGAGTGCACATTTCAGGAAATTTACATTGTGCAGGTCAGTTATTACTATTTTATGAACTGATTTCTAATTTTATGTGACACAGTTTGTGTTTTTAGTGTTCCTAAAAGTTAAATAACTTTTTTTTTGAAAAAAAAAAGGTCTTAGAGAGTGTGTGCCCTTGTGCAGCCCCATTCATGACACTTTCCATACATTAGGTCTATAATAACATCAGTTTACTGAAACTGACAATACAATATAGTGTCATTGATATAAACACATGCTTTGTATTTGAGTTGATGTGGAAAACTTTCCTTCAGACTGTAAAATATGGGTTATAAACACCTGAAATTTTGTCATTTTTTGTTCATTTTTTTTAAACCAACGCAGGAAAAGATTTCTAAACTTATCATGAAATGCAGTAATCGTAATCACTTTCTCTTACTATATCCTACTAGAGTGGGTATAGCTCATGCTTTCATTGTAGTTCTTCAGTGTAAAGTTACTCTTGATCACTGCTTATTCATACTTTGAAGACCTGATCTGAGTCCTGCTGAAGCATTTGGAGACGTTTCCCCCCCCATTTCCATTGGCTTCTATCAGGCCCTCAATTTCAAGGAGTACCTGGGAACCTGCTATTTTGTTTACTAATAAAACATGAGAATCTTAAGTACATTGATGCTATGGTTGTAGTGATAAAATTCCTCTTTCCCTCTTCTCAATTCTTTCTTCCTCAAAAATAAGACCTTGGGGTTTTTCACTAGTTGAATTTGATGCCTGCTCTTCAAGGTTGAAAATCTCCTGTTCCAGTCAAGCTGCAGGTCCCTTCCAACCCTAACCATTCTATGATTCTATAAATAGCAAGTTTTTAGATACATTAACTTCTTCCTGCCTACCTGATTATATTTAGACTTTCCACAGCCACTATATCTGTCATGCTGGCTTTACAAATTTGACTTGACTTCAAGCTAATACACTTGCATTTTGGAACAAAGCAAGTTTAACCAGTGGTGGAAAACTGCTCCTTCTCTCTGGTGAGAAAAAGTACATCCCAAGACCTAGAGTGCCTTGGCCTGAGGATCTGACACATCCCAGAGAAACAAATCACGGAGACTGAACAAAAGGAAAATGTGACTGGTGACTAGGATGTACTCATCTCCGGATTATCCTCCTACCATCTCACCGTTATTTTAACATTTTATTTTATCACATCAAGCACACAAAAAGTAGCTGAAATAACAAAGTTGAACAGAAGTATCTGTAATGAATATACATCTGTAGAATGCAAAAAGAAAAAAAAAACAACCAACTTTTAAATGCTTAAAGTCTTAGCACCAGTAAGATTGGCTGAGATTCTGAGAGCAAACCAAGAGATTAACTTCTGAAATGAATAATTCATTGTGAATTACTCAGCTCACTCTAACATTGTTACCTAACTCACAGAGGTGTCATGACAATTAATATGTACAAAGCAATTCAAGAGATGGAACGTGTGATGAAAATACTAAATATTATTGTTCTATTCAAAAATTGTTTTTTCATGCATAAGCAAAAAGACATGCAGACAATTTTTCAGAAGTGGAGGTTCATGACAATTTCACATTGATTTTGAGAATTGTCAGACTACCTTGAGTACCTAGACCTTTTTTCTTCTGGAAAAATAAGCATACTTTCTTAGAGATTTAAGTTAAAGCAATGTGCTAGGTATACTGATAACAGGGTTCTCTCAAACGTTGGCTCTGTAGTAGATGGCTATATTAAAACAGTTTATTATAATTTTCTCTTTTCTCCCAACTCCTTTTGTGTTATTTTAGGATTATTTACACTTCTTTAGGTACTTGCATTTTGTACTTCCTTATTTCCCCATAATGAAAAAAGTAGCTTCTCAAGAAATGACAGAGAAAAATCCTGAAAATATTTTGCGACTTTTGGTAATTCAGGAAGAGAACTATGACTTCTCCAGCAGTAACATCAGTTATTTGAGGGTGTTTCTGCCATTTGGGAATAAATTTTAGTAATTTTTTGAACAAATTGTACCTTCTTTTTCTGTTTTTCATGAGGATGTAATTTTTTCTGAGAAACTAAAGAGAAGCTTTTGAAAATCTATATTTAGTACTAAGAAGTAATACCACCTAACATTTCTTACAGCTGTAGCTTTGACAAACTGCCTATGTTGACTTTTGCATGTACATATATATTCTATTTCCAAAATAATAAAAATCAGAATAAAATTATGAAGCATGAGAGAAATCTAGATACAGACACATACAGAAATCAGACAACGTTGTCATCTCAGATAAAATGTAGTCGGCTTTCAGGAACCAAAAAGATACTAACTCTGTGTGAGTAAAATTTGTTGGTACTTGAACTAGAGTACACACTACAGAGAAGAAACAGCTCTTAGAAATCCCTGGCAACTGAAGACACACTGTATAGTGGCTGACTCCATGAAACTGCTCCAAAACTAGTATCTTTTTTTTTTTTAATGTAACTAAATTAATGGGGTTAGTATTTTAAGCTACTCAGTGAGATGAATAAACTGCTTTATGTTGCCACAAAGCAGACTGAATAGCAACTCTACATCTGGCCTGACCTTAAGAGCATAGTGATTTTTAAAATGATGATAGTATCCATGCAGCGCCGAAATAAGAAGCCTGAACTCTTCATCATGTATCCTTGTTTTAAGCTGGTGGCCAATATTAAGAACCAGGAGAATATTATTACTTAGGAAAGTTCTGCTTTATGTTCTTTCCTTCACATATTCTCACTTTTCTCCTCTAGAGAACTGTAGAGATATCCAAGCTATCTAGAGGTCAAGAGAGGATATAAAAAATGGACAGGCTATTTTCAACTGTTTGTCACCTTAAATGTGACTGGGGAAAGCTATGTGAAACAACAGTGGGACACAAACCCTCCTTCCACTTCACACAGACTCTGATCACACACTATCCACTTGTTTCCATTTTCCCAAATATTTTGTTACAAATGACAAGGCTTTGAACTAATTTTGGAAAAGGCTGGAGCATTTTCAAAAGCGTCTTTAGAAGCTCCCCTACTTTGCACATCTATTAACCAGCCTTATTGCAAAAAAAAAAAACCAACTTCATACATCCCTTCTGTGTATGCATTATGTATCTCGATGAATCTCAACTGCGCCCTTAGCTTGCCTTAAAGACAACTTCAAGGATAAAGAAGAAAAACAAAAAAGAAAGGAAGGAAAACGGTTTCCAAGTTGATAGCCACAGCCACTGGAGTATTAGCTGGAGCAGAGTGAGTAGATAGCACGCTGCTGCTAGTCGGCCTGCCGCTGCAGCTTTGTCTAGTGTCATTGGGTTGCTGTCCAGCTAAAAAAAAAACACTGCCTAAAGAAGAGCATATTGCCAATGCTGGCTGCCAACCTTAGAACTAGTGATAATCCAAACAGCACAAAGTACCCATTATCAGTTCCTTCTCTGAACAGCCCATTAAAAACAGCTGTGCAGATAAAAGAACTGCAGAACTTTGTAGCAGAAATTAAGCAGAAAGAGAATGTGGTGATTGGAGCCAGCCACTGCCATTTAATTTATGTGAAAGAAAAGGAAAAAAAAAAAGAAAAAAGGGTAAGATCCAAGTTATGAATGGGAAAGGAAAGTTGTATGCCTGCCTAAAGCACTGAAAACCATTGTGGAAGAGGATTTCTGAAGACAGGAGGTCTTCATTAAGATTTAGGGGCTAATCCTAGAGAATCTCACTGCTGTGAGCTGGCAAGGTGGATGCCAACACCTGAATGACAGCATACAAATACAGAGGGTATCATCCCTTCACACGCACGCACGTGGCCACAGAGGCACCCACGCAGTATTCCCCAGACTAAATGTCACTGCTCTGTTGCAGCAGAGCCACCGGGGAAACAAACTAAAACGCTTTCTGTAACAGGAAAATGATTCACAGAAAGTTACATAAAACTTTGGGTACTCTGTTTACGGAGCCACATCACCAAAGCGACACGAGGAAATATTGACAACTAGGTGCTCTGGAGCCCCTGGATCACTTTATGTCTCAGTCCAGCCACAAACAAACACGGTTTTCTCCGTCCGAGCCCCAGTTTCGCAGACAATAAAGCTCTCCCTCCTCCGTTTCTGAAAGTGCATTCAAACAATTTCAAAAGAATTTACGAGAGCTGCTCTGCTAGATCGTGTCCTCTAGCACAGCCTGTCGGAGAGACACAGAGGCATCGCAGGCTCGTCTCTCATCGGCTCATCCAGCCCCTCACATCTTTCACTCAAAGTCCAAATCATCCCTTCTCCTACAAGACTTTTTGCCTGGACACCACAAAGATCAAGGACGGGTGTCACTGGGGACTGACCTCCTCAAACAAGTACAGTATGGGGGCGAAGAGGAGCTTCTGAAGAAAACTTAATTTTGAAGATATACTGCTGCTATAGAGAGTCTCTGATCTCGTTTTAAAGACAATGGTTCTTTTGGACTCTGTACCAACTTTGTCTATACAAGTACTCATTGTCGGTATAAATAATAGAGACAAAGGCATATTTTGTGGCATTATTTCTTCTAAATTTTAGAAATTATTTTTTAAATCTTTTTTTTTTCTCTGAAGAATAGGCAACCCTTTTTAAGTGGAAAAAAAAAAAATTTTTTGTCCTATCAATAAAATTGTAAAAAGATTTTTTTTTGACGGTTTTGACTGCCTCTGTTTCAAGTATGCGTGGATTCGCTCACGATTCCTTAGGTGTATATGACCAATCTGGTTTACTTCAATTCTATATTCAATTATACAATTAAAAAAAGATCTATGAAAAGACTGCTAAACCTTGCAAATATTGTTGCAGTACCACTTAACACTAGCGGTTAGAAAGTTAGAAACCACTTCATCAGTACTCTAGAAAACTGCAGAGATTTTTCATGCTAATATTATACTGGAATTTCCCAAAATTCTTGGAAAGCCTGTCCATTTCTTCAATGATGTGGCTGAACTGGAAGAGAGCTGGCATGGGATGGCTCACACAAGATCTTACAACTCTTTTTTGCAGAAGAGCAAGTTACTGCATCGCTCACTGTGCTCAGAACTGAATGTAAAGCTCCTCTTTGATTTAGGTTTCCAACAAAAACAAAAAGAAATGAAGAGAATTTAGAGGAAAAAGGAGGAAGAAGTGAATAATAATAAATAATCAAATCCAGCTGTTTCAGAGGGGAGAAGGAATCTAGACCACAGTTCTTCCTACTAACATAATTTGGTGTGTATTTTGAGTGTTAAGATGCCCTGGTGATGTGTGGTAATTGTATACATAGACACTGAAGCATTTTTTTCTTCTCGCAACAGGCTTCTCCGTTTTAACCAGGCCTAAAACATGCACCATCAGGGACTATTGCTTTCTCCATTTTTCAAAGAGCTAATAGATACTAATCATTGACCTCAGACTTGTCATACATCACTAGAAGGATGTTCTCCATAAACAACATGCTGGAGGTCATGTCAATGTCCACTTCCACCTCCTTTGATTTCTGCCCATCTGCAGCTTGCAGGCCAAATAAATCTCGTTAAACAGCATGTGCACGACTCTCTTAAACATTCCAGAGAACAAAGACAAAAGAAACAGTAATGGCCACAGTTATATAAAGCTGCAGCAGTAGCGAAAAAAGTCTACGGGTAGCTTGAGTTTCATAAGCACTGAAAACATAATCTATCACCAAGCAGCGTGCACGCTCCATGTGACTACAGCTGGGGCACAGTCACAGGCAATTTCGGAGTTGATTTGTGGCTCAGTGTTGTAGGACGGTCTCTCCCATCCACCTTTCCCTTTGCATGCCCCCTTTCCTGCTCTCAGCTGCATGCTCCTGACTCTTCTCCTGTGATGGCCTGTCTTAGCACCCTTCCAAACAGACTCTAGTAATAAACTTTCTAAACTAAACCGTACAGAAAAAAAGAATAGTTTTATGCCCAGGCGGATGAGCCAGCTCAGCAAAGCTAGCAGAGCGAGTAAAAGAAAGCAGGAACTGTAACCCTGGGAAAAGGGAGATGGATGGATGTGGAAGTTGAACCACTCTCTTTGGCAGCAGCCACCTGTACTGTCTATATGTGTAGCTATCAGTCTTTTCCAGCCTGGTCATATAGTTAATTTTTATGCCTGGAAAGGATAGAGAAGGGACAGAAACACTTTTGAAGAGACTGAGAGACCCCCACAGATCCACCAAAATCCACAGCTGTTACACTGATGAGCCTTGGCTTTTAATGAGTTCAAGATTCAAAGAAGCAGAGGAAAGAAGCAGTACACCAAGATGCCAGTGAATATGCACTGGCTTATGAGGAAAGTGCTTGAACCACAGAGAGATAAACAAATAGAGCCCCAGTAGCTCTGGTTTGCAATTTTAAAATTGTAAAACTGATTGGTTTCAAAATTGTAAAGCTATTTTAATTAGTTACTTCAATTCCTAGAATTTTGCATTATTCTACTATCAAAGTTTGGATCCCTCTAATACTGTTCTGCTTTGCTTTATCTTGATTTAATGGCAATCGAAAATTGCCACATATAATGGTGTTCCAATGATTAATTAACATTCATATTGAAAACATGTATCCTAACTTTCCTCCGATTTTTACTTCAACTAGCTTCAACTTTTAGCTGGTTTGCCTTGATACCCCTTCTTTAATAAGGAGCCTTACTGAATGTGAAATCTTCCTCCTAGGAAGATAATTATACACCCTGATCAACTCACTAGTTAACCTTTTCTTCAATAAGCAGAATAGACTTAGTTTCTCAGGTAACACCGTTTTTCCAGATCTTGAATCCTTCTTTTGGCTCTTCTCTTAAGCTTCTCCAATTTTACTATACTCTTCTCAGAAAATTTTGAAATATCTTTTTGTTAGCTTTGAAGTAGTGAAGTTCAGCCCATGCTCAGCTGCTGCAGTCATTCCTTTCTTGCCTTCAGCTCGTATAAAATTACAGCTACTCCGTCCTTAGTTTTTTTAAAAAGTTTTACAAGTCCTCCTTTACATGAATTCCAACAGCTCTTCATTTGCATTAGTTTTTAAAAATCTTGCAGTTCAGCTATCCCATCACAACGCTTAAGAGATTTAAACTGAAAGCTATCAGTTTTCTTTAGTGCACTTTGATGAATTTCCCAGAACCAATAGACTGTTTCCAAAATTAAACTGCACAGTGTAAGTGGAAGGAGCTCCTGCTTTCATGCTGCTGCATTATGGAACAGTCCTCCTTTGGAAACACAGCTGGGCAAACTTTGCTCACAAGTTTTAATTCTTTTAATGCTACAAATGACTAAGGCTGTTTAATTTCAGACATAAAATTGATTGAAAACATTTTTTTTTAATTTCTTTTGCCTCACTTTTGATGACTTATGGCAATACCATCTAATAAAATGGAAATTAATTAACGGCTAACAGCTCTCTAAACTACACTGCATTAGTGTGAGATGCTGTAGGGAATCTGCACTGAATGCAAAAATTATATTCAGAAAAGATTCCATCTGGCAACAGTTGCATCTGTCCATGCTCATTGTACAGGTCTGGGAACAGTAACATTTGTACACCAAATTATTTAATATGTTAATTTTCAAGCAAAAAAAAATTGATACAGAACACTACGAAACAGAGAGAAAAGGGAAAGATACTTGTGGATTTTAAAACAAAACGACAACAGCAAAAAAAACCACCCCAAACCACAACCAATACACCAAACAAAAAAACTTGTGTATTTTCTATGGAAGAATAAAATTGATTTTGCTTGTAAAGCTACAGTCATGTGCCAGGCCTTTAGGGCACAGTGCAAGTAAAGGCTAACATCTTCTGGTTTTGCTCTACTCCAACTTTATTCTGAAATATGCAGTTAAGACCTCCCTCTCATTGTTCTCCTTCTGCTGCATATAACTTCCACTTCTCAGTTTTGCATGAGCAAAAGAACTGTTTAAAACATACATATATCCCACCAGTTCTGGATACTCCTTTTCAACTCTCCTCTGTTCGTGCCATCACAGTTGAAGGCATGAGAAAGGAGTGCTGTAAGATGTTCTGTATGATCTATACGATCCGTTTAGTTAATTGATTTATTCCTGTCCTTATGAACAGCCGTCACGATGGGATATGTTAACATGGTTTACACTGCTGAGACTTAAACAAGCCAAGCCAGTCCACCACCACTGCTATGGTAACCTCCAGAGCCCCAGGAACAGACACAAACTGAAAGCCTGAAGCTCAAGGCTCAACCATCAAGCAGCCACACCTGCTCAGATTAGCAGCAAAAACAGCGGTCTGTCTGGTCAGAATTTCAGCTTTCAGCCAACTACGTACACCGGACTTTGACAAAAGAAGAACGACACAAACTTTGAAAAAGTGTGGCAAAATGCATTTACTTTTTCTCTAACCGCTTGCAAACAGAGCCAGCTGTCAGGAAGAGGCCGAGGCAAAGCTGCGCTGAACGCAGCGAAGCCCAAGATCTGTCAGATCACGTCAACGCTGTCTCGAGCTTTGGCTGAGGTGGGCGGCCTCACTCTGCTGTGGGCAGAGCTTCCTGGCACCATTTACACGTCAGTCCCTCCCAGTTCAGGGAGCACCAACAGGTTCCCAGCGCTCTAGGTCAATATTACACAAACGTGGAATTCGTAAATATATTCTTCAAAGCTAACTTTGGGAGTATTTGAGCTGACATCCTCTTATTGCAACGGAGGACAGAAAATGGCACCAAATAAACACTCAGGGTAGACTTTGTCACATTGTTAATGCTCTGCCATTAATCTGACGTTTGGTTCAACAATCAACCTCCTGTTTGGTGATGGTTGTCTTTGAAGGTTGCTCTTAGTCTTTGAAAATGCTAATTCTCAAGCCAACATTTACAGAGGAAGTTGTAAAATGAGAGGTTATTATCTACTGCCCTCACCCTGATGATAGAAAGAGGCCACAAAGAATAGTTTTCTATTAAAAGCTTCATACCTGTTTGGAGATGGTGGCAAGTACAAACAGATTAAAGAGCTAGTCTGAAAAAGAGCACACGATGGACCAGCACAACAGTGGCTCCGCAGCCTGCGCTTCATCTAGCTGGGAAGACATCCAGTCTTGATTTCAAATTATGGAGAATCAGCATTTGAAAGCACCGCTTTACAGTGGTTAATTAATCCTAATGTTAGGCTTGTACGTTATTTTTGATTCACGTTTCTCTACCTCTCAAACTTCTTCATGCACTGTCACTTGGCTAAAGGACGTTTTTATCATTTGTTTCCTTTCCCCTCCTGTGATTAAATTGTCCATTTTTAGCACTCTCTTAGAGGATTTAAATACACCAAATTCCTTAAGTCTTACTATGGATTTGTTTTCAAGATCTTCAACTAATTTTTATGGCTTTCTCTGAGTTTTGTTCTTTTTTTTCAATAGAAAAACAAACAAATGCTTTATTAATACTTTATATATGGGTAATAGTAATTCTTTCTTATACACCAAGAACTGGTTTTGTTTTCATGCTCTTCTGAATGTTTATGTCAATTCGATTCCAAGATCCTTTAAACAGCCCAACAAGTACCTATTTTCATTATGTGATTTCTTCAGTTAGGAAGGTGTAACTGTGATGCTGAATCTTGTGGAGGAGTTGTGCACAGAGAACAAACAGTAATTGTCACAGCAGCTACAGCCAAGACAGCTCTGACTCTTGTACACAGCCCAGCTTGTGCAGAGTTCCAGCTCACAGTTACTGCAAATAAATTTCTTATCGTTTGTTGTCATTAAGACATGTAATGTCTTTGATATGTAACCTGGCTAGCTGCGATCAACCACAGCAAATGCAGAAAACTCTAAACTGAGCACATAAAGGGGAATCAACCCATGCCAAGATTGAATTTAGATTAAGCAGATCCCAAAGTTTGTGTGGCAAAACCAATCCTTACTTCAGCGAGCAGAAGCTCAGCACAAACAGAATCTGCAAATACACGGTTAGGAGGATCGCTTTTACCTAACACATGCCTCAGTACAGGATTGTGATTGCAGGTGTGGTTATAACGACGATGGATGAAAAGTACAACAGCATATATGAACATAGACCAGAGAAACAAAACACCAAAATTTAGAAGGGTAAAGCACAAAGTAAAAAGCACAAGTGTTGAGGACAGAGATATAACGGCAGAAGGAAAACCAGGAAGATTTTCCTGGAATTTAGCCCAGAAAGCAGGTAGTCTATTTTCTCTAAACTTGCACTCCAGTTAAGGCAATTGATACTACAGTGTGCATGCAGACACGCTCTTGCAAAGCAGCCACTTTGTGAGATGTTGGAGAGCTTTGCTGTCAGGACTGAAAGTGTGATTTCTTATTTTGTCTTTTCATATCAAAGGTGGAAATTTAATCGCAGTCATACTGGTTTATCAGATATGCAGAAGGCAGAGGTAAGCCTAGTGTCACTAACTTGTATTTACCTAAGGCACTAATTCAAAAAAAAGTCACATCTTTTCAGTACATTTTCTCCACACCACAGCTTTCCCCTCTCTGGAATGTTTTTAGTGCTTCACTTGAGCTGGAATTGCGGTGAGGTTAGGTGTGCCATGTCCACTCCTGGTTTTCCATCACCCCTGCAGCACGGGTCCCATTTGTTTAGCTGTGTTTTGATCTCCTAATTCACACCCCAGTGTGCAATGTCCCCGCTGCTGAAAAATTCCTACCCTCTTCTCTCTGGCTCCTCGGAGGTGCCAAAGCAAACAGTTAGTGATCACACCACAAACTTCTGTTAATGTTCCAGGAAAAGAAGTCCAGCAGTTCCTGCAGGCTATTAGGAAGGTGATGGTGCAAACATGAGGATGCTAAAAGGATTAGCAAGATGTGTATGTACCACCTTTCTGGAGGCAAGGAGCTAACAGAAGGTGCAAAAAGGACTGAGTGAAAACCAGTGAATTCATGTATTAAAATGGAATTTTACATTGACTAATCACATATTGGAAGTATTATTGTAACTATACGTATTTTGTTCTTAACAGTAGCTTTAATTTACACTAAGGATTTACATTAATCATGAAGGATCTATCCACAAACAAAAAATAGAGAAAAGCTCCCATTGAGTTCAGTGCTCTGAAGCTGAGTGCCATAATAAGGTTTTTTAGACAACACATGTGAAACTGCACGAAGGCTCCAAAATCTCTGTGTTACATGCACTATATTCTATATACATTGCAGGTCCTGGTTAGGGGTGTATGATACTAAATACATTAAAAAAATCACATTCTCAAAGTGAAGAAATGCTTAATCGTTTAAGTGCAGGATTTCTTAACAGATTCCTTAATTTCACCTCTTTGAATTTTACACTGAACTTTGTCAGTTTATAAATTTACACTACAGCATGCCAAAAGGGGGGAAAAAAGGAAATAAAAAAAAACCCAGACCTTAAAGGCATTTTACCACAGAGACACTGAAAAATAAAGACCATTAGCAAAAAAGTATAATTAAATTAAAATGCCAGCTTGCCAAAGAAGCTCAGTAAATGGGAAATATATCAAACTGCGATAATACAAATGGGCTATTTCTCAAGGTGTGAGAAAGTCAATGGAATAAACTCTGATAATTTGCTGACTTTTTAGGTACAAGGTAGAGTAATGACTTAAAAGTAAATTGCACAAGAACAAACACAACAATATATTATGCACCACAGTTACTCTTCATACTCACATTGCTGTTTTAGGTACTGTGCTGCAAGTAAATATTAAATACAAAAAAAAATGAGGGGTTTGTGGCTGAGGTGATGTGACCTGATGCTTTCAAATAATGCTGGACTTTCTTGGAATCATGTTATTTTATATTTTGATATCCGCATTTTTCCACAAGTAATTTCGGCCCATTTATTTTGAAAATACTTTTATTTCTCTTCACACATTAACGATAGTAGGGCTTTTTTCTTTCTAAAAACAATCATTTCATAGGACTATAGTTTTTTTTTTAGAATATTCAAAATTACTTTTGGCATGTAAGTTCATTTTGCTAATTCCTCTTTTAGTGTGCAAATAACCTTTGAAAACCTGACTCTAGGTGTTTATGTGTCAGGACAATATCAAAAATTACCCAATTGCCAAGTCCCATGTCAACACTCTGTGGCCATGGCGCAGCGGATACTTGCTGCTCTGCTGCCCTCTACTGCAAAAATATCTCAGAGGTTTGCATTGCTTTATGAAACCTTGAAAGATTATATGCTACATGCCTCTTTGGTGCCAGCTTGTCACTCTCAAAGGATCGCTATTATTTTAAATTAAATTCGACTTTCCTAACGTCTACGTTAAGTCCAAACACCAAAAAGTAGCCTTATATGTAAGAGCAAAAAGAAGATGCTATTCTATTCACAGGGAAATATTTAAGCTAAAACAAATAAAATTGTCCTTTTTCCTTTGCTGAAATTCAGCTATTGCGGTGTCATCCTACACTGTGTGAGCCTGAAAAAAAAAAAAATCTCTCAAGAAACAAGATTTCTTTCTTTTAACATCTAAGACTAGAGAATATAATTTTATTGAGAAAACCTGAAGTAAGTATTTTTCTGGCCAATCGTACAGTCTCCCAAGGATATAAACTGCTTTCTAGGAACACCTGCTCCCAGGACAATGTCAGAGGAAAGCACTGGCAGCGTAGCCAGAGGTATATTGAAACACCAAAGTCTGCTGCAGAGCTGAGACGCTGCCTCCTGGGCATCCCCAAACCCTTGAGGGCTGTTGGATAAGGGTCACTGTGTCCCCTTTCTGAAATTCACTGGTCACCAAGGCAGAGAGGATGCTAGAAATTAATTATTGCAAATTATTTTTAAAAGGAAGTATTCATAGCTTAAAAAGAAGATTTTTTTTTTTAAATAAACCTGCTGTGTATGTTAATGAATTTCATTTTCATTACATAGCATGCAATTAAGCAAATAGAGTTAAATCTTCTCACAGGTTAACTTGCATTTAAAATGTTAAAAGAATCTAATTTGACCTTTAAAGGGCTAGAATTTAAGCAGTCAAATGCTTGCTTTCCACAAGCAAGTATGCACTTTATACATATTATCTATCTGATTTTTATCCTGATAGACCATAACAGCTCCTAAAGAGCCATTATAGATTATTGTGTAAATCCTTCTTTGTTCATGGTCTATTGACCCAACAGTGCATTATGTCCCTAAAGAAGTCTTGATAGTCCATCATGTTAATCCAGCTGCAAGGTTAGTGCATGATGTACAGAAAATCTTTACATAATTTTCAATGAAATTAAATAAGAATTTGCCTGCACAGATAATTCAATATCAGAGATAACACAGGGTATACTCACATACAGAATATTAGATCATGTTATGGATTACATATCCGTGTGTTTCTTATTAAAATTAAATTCAGGCTGTGTAATGAGAAGAGTTGAAAGAGGATAAAACTAATAGCTGAGCTTCAGAGCTAAGATAAATACCGAGATTTTTAAATTAAAATTAAACAGAATTTTAATAAAGACTATTTTCATTTCAGATATTAGTAAGCAATTTGAACAGAATTTGGGATATAGAACACGTGAAAAACCAGAAATAATATACTTCAAGTTTCAGTTACTCATAGCTTATGTCTAAATGCAACACCGTCCTCTAAACAGAAGTTGTATGTTGTGACGTAATCCAAAACGCAAAACTTTTGAAGACTGTTTAGTTCTATGAACTACACGTAGTGGACAGACAACTGACACTTTTTATCTTGTCACTCAGGGCAGATGCTTTGTGACGGACGGCTCTCGGCTGGCGAGGGCTGCAGAGGTGGGCAGTAGCCGTCAGCCCGCCAGCAGCTGTGTCTCAGGTGGTCTCCAGCACCAACCAAAATCTCTCCTTTGCATATATAGCCCTGCTAAGGCAGTATTTTGAGTTTCACGGTATAGTTACTACAAAAATTAAACTCTTCAGTGATTTGTACTTTTACTTACACATGTGCTTATCTTCCTCTCTGAAACTAACATTAGTACCTTTAATTAAGCTTCGGAATTATCCAGAAATGAAGTAAAATCATTATCACAAGTGAGCTGAAATCATGCTGCTATATTGCCATTTTAATTAATCGTTCCATTACCTATTTCCCAGTCAAAATATGTTATATTCAACAATTTTCAAATATCTCAAAGGATTTTTTGTGCGTGTGTGCAGCACAGATATCACAGAAATCCTGATCTGCTGAATTCTGGTAACACTTCACTGCAGATAGTCACATTTGAGGTATAATAAAACATACAGACCAAAACCTCCACCAGTTCAAGGGAGAGTTCCTCTCAAACCTAGCATTTCTAAAAGAGCAGTAAGATTGCCAAATTGCTGCATAATGCATTTGCATTCCTGGCAGTAGGTAGCTAGATGCCTAACGGTGTTACAGCAACACTGGACAACAGTCTCATAAAAAGTATGCCTTAGGGTAAAACTGCCGTATTTAGCTATTGCTCCAAGTATACAAGGGTGCGAGAGAAGTTGTTTTCACCTAATAAGAATATGCTGATTACTGGGGCAAAGGAAAAGCACAGAGCTACTGGTCTTGGAGGGAGACGAGGAAGAAGGGCTGACCCGATCTCTCCTCACTTCATTCATAGCATTACCGTGACAGGATTCTGTTTCCTCCAGGCAATGTGCCCCATATATCATCTTCCCCCTGTACACTGGACCCTCCAGGCAGTGCAATCCAAGAGCCATCAGCAGAGACCAACCCGAGCGCTCGGGGCGTTACGGGGACCCTGAGCACTGGGGCATATCGGGGTCCTCATGCATCCACTCCTCTCCTTACAAGCCAAGGAACACTCCTACACCTCTTCACCACAGGGACAGACTTGTGTTGCAGACCACACACTCCATAATTGCAGATGAATCTTCAGGCACAGTGTTTCGTGGCCCTCAGACCATCCACTCCACCAGTGTTTTGAGCAATATGAAAGGCGACGAGCTCGGCTTGCCATACACAAACCCTGCGGGTCAGCAGGAAACATTCCCGTCAGCCTTACACGGACAGCATAAGACCTTACGTAAGGCACAGGTACATTCTCCTTTACTGCCTACAGAAGCAAACCATTAATATTTTACAGATTTCTCATCCTCTCTGTTTGTGTAATTTATCAATGCCCAACAGGTCCTCTGCCAGCTATACATTAAAACTATTTTCAAAATATTTCATTGTCAGCCCATGGCACCTTCATTATTTATTAAGATAAGGCACATGATGAACAGGAACAGTAGGTAGCTTGTTTGCTCAAATATACTTTATGAATCCTTTGAATGCACAGATCTGCTAGGAATATGTAGCCTGGAGGTATCTAAGAGTCACAGGTATGATTCATGCAAATAATAAAAATATTGTATTCTTAATGTAGTACTAGCATCATCTGCCTGGAAAGTTCTGCTCTTGAATGTATACAAGCAGGATCTTTGAACCCTGAGACTATTGCAAGTGTGCGTGAATATAAATCAGAGACTTAATTGTATTTAATATAGAGTCTAGGTTATGGCTTTTTATGGCATGATACGTGAACAGTATGAACAGGTGAAATGAATCCATTGTTTATTCTCTTCATTACTTTTTTAGTAAGGAGCAGTAAAGTCTCCCCTTATGCCCCACAAAAGGAGTCCTTTAATTTGCCATTCTTCTACATTTTGTTTTTGTAAATTACTTTTTTTAACAAAAAAAAAAAAACCAACACAAAACCACATGCAGAAAACACTGCAAGAACCATTGTTTGTTGCCTGATTACATTACCTCTTGTTAATTCAGAGAATTCTAGCACTTTTTAATGTTTACTAAAGAGACTTACAAAGTCTACAAATAAACAGAGAAATCAACACCTGAACAAGCTAAATTCCCAGAGGAATTTTGAAGTGTGGCTGGAAAGCATCAGAAATTACTTAGACGACTTCCTCACCCATCTGACTCCCACGGTACTATCGAAACTCCATTCAGCAATTAGCTCAGAGAGAGTAACAGGGAAAAGCAGCTTTTAGGACACAAATCTGGACCTGAACACCCAAGACTGTAGAAATATGCCATACCTCCCTCTTTTTCAAGTACATGAGGATATTTCTTAGAACAGGAAGTGCAAACTCAGGCAAAGCAGCACCTGCAGGTACAGAAAGATCTGACACACGTTTCTGCCTCCTCAGCCCCAGCCCTACACATCTCATCCAGCCCTGGAATAGCAAATCAACTGCAAGATGGTGATATACTACCAAAAAAAAAAACCCTAAACCACCATATTCCCCCTAGATTTATGCCTTCTGCAAGTTGGGTTAATGGTTCAGATGCAGGAGAACTGAATGGTCTTACTGCCTGTCTCTTGCCTGTTAAAGGCGCGCTGTTCCGCACAACACAGGCTCAGACTACAGCCCCAGGTGCTCAGCACCTGTTCCCAGCCCTCTAACCCACTGGGCTTTATGCCCAGTCCTGAGCAGATGAGATTTCTTCCAACCCTTAAGTACAGTAGCCTTTCCACAGAATCCATAGAGAAATGAGCATATTTAACTTGGAAGACCCCCAGAGTGAGTCAGGATAGAGACAACCACTCTGCAGTTCCACAGACGAGCAGTTTAGTAACAACTCTTCTGTTGGAAAATCAGCACTGTAATTTCCTACTGATCATTTTCTTCAACAGTTTTAATGTATTATTCTCTAATTAAAGTCGTCCCAGTTGCAGTTAAAATTATTTCCTATTATGTATGACTTGTGAACTGTCAGCAGACAAACACTTTTTTCGCATATTTGATTTATAAACTGCATAATCAGTCATGTAATATAATTTGTTTCCTAGTTGGATTAATTGATATTAGAAGTTGTTCTACTTCCCCTCTAGATAAATACTGTTTTGCGGGGAAGCAACTTAACTAGAAATCCGTACCTGGTAGGAGAAAAGTTGTTTTTACAATCAACTCATAAGCAAAACTTTATGATTTTTTTTTAATCAAAAATCTGATAAAAAGGGGAATTAACACAGTAGTGGTTTAAGTCATATTATAATTTATTAATGATTCCTGTCATTATTCACCAGCTCTAAGCATCTGTATGCATAGAAAATCACCTCTCTGAGGTAAGGAAAGACTATCACAAATACTTATTTTAATCAAGTCAGCTGGTATTTAATTCTGTATACATTTCAGTTAAAAGAAATTTAATTTTATCTTACAAAGATAATTTTAATAGTAAAATGTAATCGTATGTCCATTACACATGACATTCAACTCTGTTTAATAGAGCTTGTCAAATTGAAAATTGCAGTTTAAGACATAATCCTTCATAGGGCCTGTCACATGCACAAATCTGCCGTTTCATTTTATTAAGCTATCCAATAATTTCTTAACAGATAGTTAAGCTCTAGAAAAGATCTCACAGGAGAAAAGTTGAGTCTACACTGGTCAGAGTCTGCATTCAGAAGAGCTTCGTCAGGGGAAAAACAAATCTACAGCCTGGAACACAATGATTTTGTGGTCATGAATATTAAATTGTAGAAATATTTACCCTCGAAGGTGTAAAAATATTATTTGCTCTGAAATCTCATTCAGGCTCACAACTTCAATAATTCCAATGTATTTTTTCATTAACCCCAACAAATTATTATAAACACAATATTGTAAGAAAATATAGCTTGCAGATTTCAAAATTATACACCATGGAGGTCCTAGCAACTGAAGGCATGATGGATTAAAACAAAACAGCACATTTAAGAGAGATGATGTGAGGATCAGCTAAGGGAACAGCTGCTTTAAAACTGAGAAACTACCTCCTGCCTGATTTTCTGATGTTGCTAGAAAAGGATGCAGAAATTAGTTAAGATTTCAGTTCAGTTTTCGTGCAGTGCTCAGCTGGATTTACCTGAAAGCAGGATTCAGTATTTAGATTTTGAGGTCAACAGATTTTGTCAATTATTTTCAGAAAATACTCTGCTAAATAAAGATGCAGTAGTGACTGTGCACATTAAGAATTTAGTATGTTATCACCATGTGCTCTTTTACCAGCTTTTTGATTTTGCTTTTGTTTACTTCCTTTCTTTTTATTCCTATAAATAGGAATTGTTTCTATAACATCCAGATTTGCATGTTTACAAATTGTCACCCATTTGAATGGGTAAATGAAAACCAGGTTTCTGAGTTGGGTTCCTAGCTGGCATACATCAGAAGGCCACTGAAGTCAACAGCATTAGAAGTATATTTACTCTGTGCTATAAAACTCCAATCAATGTTTATTTAACACAGAAACTTCCCAAAGACTCAATGCCAGAGACTATGTATTTCCATGAGTTGCACTCAAAGCAAAATCTCAATAATAAAAAATAAACCAAACCAAACCAAAAAAAAATCCAAAAACTTTAAATTGTTTTATTAACGTCTGTCTCATCCTTTTGGGTTGGCTGAACCATCTGCAACACTGGAGTAGAGGGTTAGGGAGAGGAGGAGGAGGTGGCTTTTTTCTCTAGTGATGAATGGAAGTCTGCCTACAGCAGTGATGTACACTATCTCAGTTGCTGCAGGGGTTAGATCACATTAAAAGAGGAATGTGCAATTGAACTGGCAGAAGGTGAATGATTAGCACTGGACATCAGTCATTTGTTTCAGGGCTGTAACATGGTAGGAAACTCTGGGCACTGGTATTCGTCTGCAGGATTTCGCACTGGTCAATAGATCTGTTCTTAAACAATAGAAGTGTTTATGTTGAAATAAAATCATATGATTTTTTTTTTCCACCAGCAAGAATTACATTCAGAAACAAAGAGTCAGAAAATTTGAAAATGTCAAAAAAACTGTATCAGTATTTGGCCCAGTGCCTAACAAGTTCAGGATTATTCCTAAATCATTGTGTGGAATGTTCACTCTAGCTAACAGTATCCCAAGGGAGATCACTTCAGATGCTTTCCCACAACTGATGTATAACACTGTCAGAAGCTTCTTGCTGATAATCAACCAAAACTTTACCTTTTTTAGTATCTTCCTGTAACTTCTAGCTATACCTTCACTTGCTGAGCAATTCCTCTCTTGCCTTGGCGTTAACACTTTTCATATACTTGTAGATGGTTATCAAACCCTCGCTTTATCACCGCTTAGGCAAGCCCTACACTTTCAGCTTTTTTATCTTCAAGTCAACTCCCCTAGTCTTCAGATTTTATGTCACTACTTAGACACTAAGGGGAAAATTCAATGTGCTAAGTTTTGGTATACTTGAAGGAAAGATTGGAGGGGTATTTGTTTGAGCATTTGAGCATGCTCATTTCTAAAAGCATGCTCTTACCTTGCCTGTATGAAGTCTGGGTAAAATATTCAAACCGTATTTATAAGTAACATTTTTTCTCTTTATGAATCGTTCATAAGCAGATATATATTTTATATAGTTTGGTTTGTCATTTGAAATTGTTTCAGTTTACATTAAAACACAGATGAAGTTTATGAGTGTGAGCTGTGTTCAACTGAAAGTACTGAATATTTGCTATTAGGTATATTATTCATATACATGGTCCATTAGACACAGAGTCTAGAATTACTTGGTCTTCATTTTCACAAGAACAGGGTGTAAGAAATTTGAAAGAAATCACTAAGTTTAAGATCTTAAATCTCTTGACTCTTACTGTAATCTGAGAATTAAAAAAGTTATTGGCCATATTTCAGCAGATTGTTTTCCGCTAATTCTTGATTACATAGCATCCCTTTGGAAACTTCAACAACCACTCATAAATAAAAGTAGTAATAAAAAGGAGCAATTGGGATTAATTTTATTTAAAATTTAATGGTACCTGGAAACGTTGACAGTAAACCACTGTCGATTATAAAGCACAATACAGATATGTTTTGATGCGATTATAGGTTAGTTTAGATCTTTAATTAGACTTGCATAAAACGCTTTTTGTTTCATAACTGTGAGCAGTACGTGGATGCAAAATCCAAGCTGCTGCAGACTAAGCAGTGTTTTGTTTAGATGCTTCAATGACAGCATTACAGCCATTAATATTACAGTAGCTACCACAGAGAAAGGTCCTGGACTGTGAATCCTCAACAGGGCTCCAGCCAGCCGTCGGGATGCACAGAGAGCATATGATGCTCTGGAGGACTCCAAAGTAATTTTTCACCTGTCCACACAGCACAGTTCTTAAATTGATCAATCTGGCCCTCTCCCAAGCAAGAATGTGGTTAAGGCTCCTGCTTGGGCATGCTCGGGCACTCTGGGAAGGCTGTGAGAGTCGGGGCTCTGGCCAGGGTCCCGCAGAGTTCTTCAACAGGTCTCTTCTGTTCCCAGAACAGGTTTTTGGGGACCTGCTTTAATGAGACACTCTCACACAAAAAGCAGGAAAACTGGTAACAGAACAGCATATTCTTTCGGTGAGCACTCTCTCTGATTAGACAGGCCAGAGAATTAAACCAATCTTGGAAGCAGCCTCCATGTTTTAGTCAACTATATTGGAGAAAGAGGAAGTCAAATTTTCATTTTTTAATAAAGTTCATATCTATCCCTAAACTTCTTGTGCATGTTCATGTGAAATAAACTTTGTATGAATAAATGTTCATGGAAGATGAGTAAACAGAACTAAACCTGAGAAATTCAGATTGAGTTTTTAATATCTTCAGATTGGAAGAATCTATTTATGATCACATATGTTTCAAATTGCCCTATTTAAGTATTTAATGGCAAAACATCTGGTCAACCTGATCAAATTATGTTAAAATTACTTGCATAATTATGTTTCATATCGGAATAATACTTCAATATTACTTTAAATTTCTTCAGCATCCTTATAGGTGCTTGTCTACAGGAAGCAGATTATCTAGGTTGTTTTTTTTAAATGCATTTTATCTAACAAAAACCATTCTACTACACCATTCCTCCTTTTTCAGTCATTCTGCTGAAAAACAGTTCAAATGCTCTAACTGCACAAGTTTAAGTGAATTTAAACTCTGTGTATTAGTCCCTGAAAAGACAAGGATGCTTTCAAAGAATCCAATGATTTGTACAGACACACCAAGGTAGCTGTATTACAGAAGCCAACATCACTAATAAAAACCACTTACAGTTTAAGATAAAAGCAATACAACCAAGTAAAAAAGACTTTTCTTTTAAGGTATGAATTGATGCGAATAAAAACAGTTTGATAGAATTTCAAAAGGTAACTGGCCACTTTTTTCAGAGTAACATTGAGCTGCATTGTTTCTTCTCATATGTTGATGTAAAGCAAGTAACATTGGTAGAAAGGGCTGCTCCTGGACTGTTACATATGAGCCTTCTTACAAAGAAAATTGTGATAAACATACTGCTTACTAAATCTAGACAACTTTTATAGTAAAGCCAACAAAATGCAATGGACCAAACTTTAAAATCTAGGAGGTAAATGTAACTTTTGTAGCACAGAAGCTTACATACACAAGCAGGTCTCAAAAGCTTGACTACTGTCATCTACCTTTAATAGGTATTTTGAGATCTAAAGTAAAATGGTTTGCACTAGAGCAGAGTCGGTGTGGAGAGATCATTATAAAATCCCATTATCACTGCTACAAGTTGGACTATTTGTCATCACAGAAGAGATGACAAGCTCAGAAATACTACATTTGTTATTATCAGATGATAAATGATATTCCATTAAAGCTGCAATACATCATCTGCAAAGCTGCAAAGAAGATATCAAACCTATCAGTACTTGACTTATAATTTAATTTTCAAAAGCTGTCAACTAAAATTCCAAAGGCTAAGCATTTTCATTTTTAAAGTTCATCTTATTTATTTTCCTCATCTGTTAGTCTAATTTTTTTGATATGGCAAAAATAACTGATTATGTGCAAGCTATAATTCTTTTTCTCTTGATTAAGCAATACATCAGACGTCACTTATGTATTAAAAATATATGACAAATAATAAAGCAAAAGAGTAGTGATGAACACACCTTATTTGGATTTCTTCTTTTGTTTTTAAATGCAACAGTAAAGGATGGGTCGGTCTAAAAATACTTTGATTATCGTCTACTCCAACTAACATGAAGTCTGAGATTTTAAAATTTACACTTTGAATTTTATTTTGTAGAAATAGAAAATTAAATATAAATCTATTCAAACTGGTACTTAGCAAATATCTGTTTAGCATCTAAATAATTTTGACATTCTAAATTCCGGAAAAATATTAAAATTGCAATTTGGGGTGGGGGCTGACCAGCTGGGGAGCAGCTCTGCTGAAGAAGCACTGGGCTCCCACAGGAGAGCAGCTGACCACAAGCCAGCCCAGGCACTCGCAGCAACGATGGTCAACAGCATCCTGGCCAGTAGGATCAGGACCCCAGACGGTAGGTCGAGGGGACCGAGTACAGCTAAGCAGGGGCACGGTGGGTTGCACAGAGAGGTTGTGCAGTCTGCATCCTTAGGGGTTTTCAAGCTCCAACTGGATAGAGCCCTGAGAAATCAGGTCTAAGCCCACAGCTGACTCTGCTCTGAGCCAGAGGTTGGACTAGAGACTTCCTGAGATCCCTTCCAACCTGAACTATCCCATGATCCTATTCCTATAGCACAGAAATGCAGCAAATAAAAAGCAAGAAACAAGCCCAGTGTGATCCTTATAACTACCTTTGCTCAAAAGAAAACCAACCCCACAGCCAAAAACCTCTTTAAAAAAAAAATAAAATCAAACCTCCACATTTGTGACTTTGAACAACAATACTGTAGAGGACACTCTGTATACAAGTTGTTTTTAATTTCAAAACACACGTATGGTCTGAAATGGCATGACTGATTCAAGTATTGAAAGTGATACCTTATATTTTGATTATTAATTTTCTTGATCTTTCAGTGTTACCTAGGTTCTTCATATTTCTTAGAATATGTCAGGGTGCATCACAAATGATCTGAATATTTTTTACTGCTAGTTAGGCATAGTGTATAATGAAAGTGTTTAAGCTATTGCCATGCCAATTTTTGCAGTATGTCACTGCAAAGTATGACTAAAGAAGCTTCAGAAATCATTGCATCCTACAATTCATTTTTAAAGTAATTGACTAAACACACTTTCTAAGTTGATAGATTGTCTTAGAGTTTATGCTTCTTCATTTATTAATTTAGCATCAACTTATAATAGCATCAAAGACCTCCAGGTACAACATTTCCTGGCAATAAATGAAGTGCACCAAGTGAATGCTAGGAAGCAATTCAAAGTAACTTGGTAGCTAAAAGACAAATTTGCTGTTTACTCTTTGATGTTCATTCTCAGTATCCAAGACTGCCCTACCAAGAGAAAAACAAATCCATAGCCCTATCAGCAATTGCTGTTTGGCTTTAAAAACACTCAGCTTCTCAGAGCATTTTCCAAAGTTCAGCAATAAGAAGTGTAACAGCCCCAGTTGGCCACAGGGCAGTTTCTTTGCAATTAGAGCAGTGCATAGTATAAAAGTCTAACAAGCTTATTGTAAATGAGATCCTTTGTGCTACCTATCAAAGAAACACATGATCAAGGATACTAAATACTTTCGTTGCCAAAAAGCAAAAATTATAGGTTTTTTAGAAACACTCTTTCACTGTCACAATTTTGAAGCAAAAATTAAACTGACCACTCTCTTACCCACCGTACTGCAGATAACTGCTGTAACATCACTGCGTGCACAAGGCCACATCTGAGGTGATCTGTTCAACTTCAACACCAATCTTTTTAAATTATGAAAATCCACCTTTGGCTGAAATTAGAAAGTGCTAATCTCTAGCACAGTTTTATTCACCCTGTCTGGATCTGGCAGCAGTTATTCTATTCTTCATATTCCAACTGTGTGAGTTTCAGGCCGGGAGTTTTGGTTCCCAGCACCAGATCCAGTTTAACTTTCTTTTCAATACTGCCACCTACAAGGGAAAACAATATCTACCAAGTTGCTTTGAAAATGTTGCCTTCAGCATTGTGTTACTCTGATCGCATTCATCTCTGTCCGTTTTTTCAAATTTGATTTTAAATATTTACAACATCATACATCTTCCCCTCCCGAAATTACTAACGAACTGTTACTGTCTGTGAAACCTGCTGGATGAGTGATGGCCAACTTAAAAGGGAGCATCAATGTTTTATTTGTGAAATATAAGCTGAAAATAGTCTGCAGATTCCTTTTTATTGATCTTCTACTTTATGGAAAGGTACCTTATGTACTTAACCAAAAAAAAAAAAGACTCCATTGTGTATTATAAAATATTAAAAACCTTCAAGTAAGGAAGTAGATCAACATGTAACAGTCACTAACTTGAGATAAACTATAGAGAAACTAAAAATTCAACAGACAAGAATAAAGCAACTGCAGCTGGAAATCATTTACATAGAGCAAAGACAGATTAATGAGTAAACTAGTTGCAGGATAGTTTAATAAACTGAGTTTCAAAAATACTTATGAACAGTGCTTCCTGAAAAAGGCTAAAAAAACCCAGAATAGTTTTCAACATCATGGAAGAAAACTGCACATGCAAATTTCACACCATCTAGTTTTTTACATCCTTGAAACTCATTTCTCATGGTTTCTCATTTTTTGCTGGGTGCACCAACAAAAATCTTGCAATGACTGCAGCCTGCCAGAGGTTTTAGTAGTGTTGCTACTAATTGTAGCTGGAAGACCTAATGGAAGTGATTTAAACCAGTATGCAGAGCCATAGACTGAGCTGTATACCAGTTCAATCTTTGCAAGACGACTGTAATAGTTGCCAGGACACGGGCAGCACAAAATACAGCTGGAATAAGTGGTAAACAGAGGGATACAAGGGATAGAACAGGATTAAATTAAAATGAATGAACTACTGCTCTGAGTACTGCTAGGGTGAAAAATCAGAGAAAGGTGTATAAATGGTAAGCTGAGAAGTATTTGAGTGTGAAATAGGCCTTTCACCTTAGAGAGAGGAGCTGAGATAGAATCGAGGGAAGTATCTCAAACTAGACTGTATACAGCAATCAGTTCAGCTAGTTTCTCAGTTCTTTTCAATCCTCAGCCTCAAAAATATTAAAAAAATCCTTTAAATATAGTTAGACAGTATTAACATAAATCTTTCAGTATCAATATTATGAGAGAATACAGGTCTGGTTTTACTGTTGACTACATTCATATGCAACACAGTTGCATTGCAATATGCACACGTGTATTCTGCATTTGTGCATAGAAAGTACACAATACACAGACAAAGATGCCATAGTGCCCCATCACCCCTTGGCTCCCCTGACATGCAGCGAGATGCAATGGATCAGGTGAGCAATATCTGCAAAAAAAGGCACTTTTATTTTATTTTGACCTGTGAATTACGAGTGCTCCATATTTGAGCTGTTTAGATTAAGCATGCTGTTTTCCCAGTTGGATGAATATAAATCCTAGCGTCACATTTCTAGCATAAGTAAGATTGTAAATTTGAATTCTGCCTTTCCATAGACGTGCTTTAGCAGTTGCTTAAAGCTCACTGTTTACCCAAATGTTTCTGACAATAAATTAATTTGCTAGAATATTTATAAGAAGCAGATGTTCAGCAAACTAATTGTTTTAAAATATTGAACAAATATTCATTCTCCCAAAGCTCAACAGTTCTTCCACGTGAACCCTAAACTGATCAGCAGTATTCTTGCCTTCGTAGTGAATTAAGGACTAGGTCCAGGGCATTTGTTTTCTTAAGCAGAGAGAAAGAAATAGAAAGAAAAAAAAAAAAAAAAACAGCCATAAAGATGGCAAATTCTCTGTTCTTTAGGCAGCAACTGTTTCCTTCTTACAGCACTATTAGCCCAGAGCACTGAGATACATGACTGTAGCAGACTAAGAGTGTCTGCAAAAGTGTTTTCTCAGAGTGAAAAGAGTGAGAAGGCCAAGGTCTGCCTGAAGAAAGCTGTCAAAGAGTGTAACGGTGAAGAGCTAAATGACCTGGGTTTTTCTCCTAATTTCTAATCTATAAAAAAGAAGCCAACAAAGACTACATTAATCTCCTCCTTTCTTCATCTTTATAGAATACTAGTACACTCCTGCTAATCCCAAAAGTAGCTCCAATCATTGCTGTAGCCACAGCTGTTCCATACGTGGCCCTGGGAGCTGCTGGCTGAGTCCCCACCAGCAGGTACCCACCGCCTGGGACCTGCGGCACGGGAGCTCCTGCCGTGCCTGGCCCCGGCACTCGGACCCTTCTCCCGGCCACAGTCTGGAAAGCAGGTCTTCTAGTAGGACACGCAGACATACACAGGGCTTTGATACCGTTTCCCATTGTGGATTACACTACTAGTGGAAGACTAGACAATAATAATGGTTTTAAAAAATTTTCAAAAAAACAATGATATTAAAGAATTAAAGCTTTTACAGTGGTTATCCAATACATGCCTGGATTCCAATCTCAATGTTACTTTTAGTGTCTTACAAAAACTTAACATCAAGTTTTCCATAGCACACTCCATCAGAACCGGAGACCCATAGACCTTCCAACCCTTTCCATTTTCTATCAGTGTCCAGCTGTAACTTTCTACACGAACAAGAAACATGTTAATAATGAATACCTGTCTCTATTTCTGGATTTTTTTTTTTTTTTTTTTAACAGCACTAGCAATCCTTGTTTCTACTACTGTAGCATCAAGAACAAAGTCCCTCTTGTGTTGATGAGTTTTTAAATTCCTTCAACTATTCCTTGGAGGGGGTGGTGGGGGTAGCACAGAGAACCTGTTCTGTCATCTATCCTAGATAAAAGAATCTGGAGAATTTAGGAGTTTACTTGTGCGTGTTCAAAAATATTTCCTTTCAGACATTGAAAGTAGACTGGAAGCTGCTTTTCAAAAAGCTAACGGAGTTATCAAACCTCAGCCCCCTCCTTCTGCTATTCCTATGCAGATTACTGACTCATCCTTGAACATAAACTCGATGTTTCCCTGCAGAGCTCTCATTACCTTTGACATCATTTTTGGTCCCAGAACATCTAATTTTCAACTCTAGAGTACACAGATGGGAAAAGAAAGACAGTACTTGTTGCCTTTGAATTATACAGAAACCAAATCCTATTGTTATTACCTTTTCTTGTCACACTGGTGAGAAACAAAGAAAGTGATGCTTTTTGTAATGCATTTGTACAACACTGAGATTGCAATCCATTACTTCAAAAGGCACTTTATGTTCCTAGTGTAAAAATGGAAGAAAAATATTTTTCTTCAGTGTTTAAAATAATGTATCATAATGTTTTCAGCTCAGATCCCAGAACATTTTGTTGCAATCAAAGGAGAAGATACTGGCAGACTAAAAACAAAAGCAAATAAACAATGATCCTTTCTCCTTCCTCCATATCATTTGCATATGAAGTGATAAAAGCATCCTGCTGCACCAGGGGAATTCAGATGCTTAAAGATACTGATACCTCAGTGGATTAAACTCAGAATCCTTCTGAGCTGGAAGAGAGGATCTCCTAGCAGGAGTTTTGCTGCATGAGCCTCTCTGCTGACTCGGATATTAAGTGTGCGCAAATCCCTGCAGATTTGGACATAGGTGGAAATCCTCCCATGGGATCTTGGCACCCATATGGAATCAGGGGGATGGATTTAACTTATGCAGATAGGGCAGAAGTATTATAACTTCTACTGAAGTAAGAAGATGAGATATTGATTAGAGAAAAAAATAAATTTATACTCTAGCTCCAGATATAGAGTGGCATGTGAATTCTCTTGTAACTGTTGCTTATTAAATATCTTTTACATAAAGTGTTTGGTTTGAGATATGACGTCTCAATCTTTTGTTAAGTTTCCTTACATGGATTTTAGCTGCTCCATTGGCCAGCACAGAAGAGGTGAAAAATACTCCAAATTTGAAGTAAAGATGACAAAAATTTGTGTGCCAACTTTGTATAAGTTTATCATGTGTCTACTGCAGAGATAGCATGTTTTTCTGTCCTTCACTACATGCCTAGGATTTATTTTGGTATAAGAAACATATAGGGGCTCCCCTCCACTTTTCCCACCCCTATCCCCCCAATTCCTGGAAGATCGGGAACTTGGACTTTCTTCCACAGAGATGTGCACTGAGGAACTTCGAAAGGCTTTGTCTTGCAAGGGTTAGGACTACTATGGAATACATTGAATATGAACTCTTGTTTGAAACCAGAAGTACAATGATACTACCTACTGTCCATATAAGTACCACTACTCCCACCCGGTCTTGCTCTCAGAAATATATTTTGAAATTAATAACATAATTAATTTCTAGGCGATCTTCCAGTGTAAAAGCAAAAGCCACCAAAACTCAAAGTACATACTCACGGAATCAAGGAAAAAAAGTGAAATCAAGTCTATTTACAGCAGTTAAGCTAAAAACTTAATATCCTTAGCGGCTATTATGAATGTGAGGGAAGAAATCACAGAATGTTAGGGATTGGAAGGGACCTCAAAGGATCATCTAGTCCAATCCCCCTGCCGGAGCAGGACCACCTACATCAGATCACACAAGAACACGCCCAGGCGGGTTTTGAACATCTCCAGAGAAGGAGACTCCACAACCTCTCTGGGCAGCCCGTTCCAGTGTTCTGTTACCCTTACTGGGAAGAAGTTCTTCCTCATGTTTAAGCGGAACCTCCTATGTTCCGGCTTATATCCATAAAGATTACTGACTCAACACTAAACGAAAGAAGATTCAGAAAAACAGGCTGGAGTAATATTAGAACTAGCCATACACACGGCTGCCTCATCTGTCCTTTCAGAGGGATGTATTGTTTCCTTTTTTGCCGGACTGATATTCATTACTAATTTTCACAAATATAACAACAGACACTTCATTCTGAGCTTCAAAGGTGAGCCATGAAGATTTTCAAATACTTTCTCATGGAAGCTTTTTCTTTAATGCTGCTGCCTGTGTTGCTTTCTAGCTTTATTATTTAGAGTGCAATCAAGCACGCTGTGGCAGTGAGTGGAGGAGGTGAGCCCATGAGGCCTTTGTTATTACAAACAAGCTTGTGGCTGGAGATATAAGATGACTGAACATTCAAATTAAAATCTCTACTTTTTAAGGGCTTGGGATAGACTAATGACCCCTGGGTTTTCTCATTCCCATGAGCTGAATGACCCTATGACACTTTGGACGTTTCTCTGCTTGCGCCACTTCACAGAGCAAAACAAAGAATTAGACAAGTGCCACTGTGAAAGGTGTGCTGCTCAATAGTGCACACCTCCAGCATCTTTTCCATTCACTCCTTGGCAGATGCTTTATAAACTCAGACACACAGAAGCCTCTCCTCTGTTGAGGTTTGCCTTATAATTCAATGCCAGTTACAGAAATATTATCTCTGCCCAGGACAGAGAAGACGAGAGTGGCTGATCACTTCCTTTAAGTGGGGTGAGACTGAACTGTAGGAACAAACTTTAGGAGAACGCAAGAAATAAACAGCAGCTTTCCAGGTATTTCCCAGTCTGATTCGTCACAGAGCAAACAGATCCCTATTGAATCTCAGTTCCGACTTGGAGCAGCACTCCTTTTCAGCAACAGGCTTGCACCTCTTCTGAGTCATACCAGTCCTGGAAGCCAAGTGACAGGGAAAGGGCATCTGCTTCTTGTCTTGAGTCCTTATAAACAACAGGACTAAGGATGAACAGTTCATCTGTAACTGAGAATTAATTATATGTTTCAAAATATAAAACTGACTACTCTCTTCAAAGCTATCTGAGCAAGCTTGATCCCACATGACCTCTTCTTCTGGCATGCTTTCCACTCTGTTTTATTTTCTCTTTCAGGAGTGGTAGGAAAAAAAAACAACACAAACATCTAAAAATCAGTCAAGAATCAGGCATAGCTTCAAAAAAAGGGGAAAAGGTTTTGGCTTCCCTGAAACAAATGTTAACATTGCATGCCACACAAGGTATGTATTGATAACTGATCATGCTCATTTGTAGCTTTTAAAATATATAGCAATCACACAGCAGAAATTATCTAAGATGCAAGGGTCAGACAGGAACTATCATTGCATGTGTCAAACTGGCACTTTATTAAAGAATATAAGGTCTTAAATAAACCTTACTGCAAAAATGATATATTGGAACATAGAAAAAAAAATTTCAGCGGAATCTTTTACTGGAAAAATATCCTTAACTAGACTTTAAACCAAATTTGGAATTTTAATTACTTATTTGAGAGCCTTGCCTTTGGACATAACTCCTCCTGACCTCCTTACCTCAAATATCCACCAGAATCACTTTGAGGATCTTCAGATCTCACCACAAGCTTTTTATTCCCTTCATTCAGCAGCACAAGTTTTGCAGGACAAATTTTCAAAATACTAGGAGCTCCCTTTCCAGCAACTAAAGGTATACAGGCCCTTGAGGACACTAAGATGATGTCATCAAGACCATTAGGCATTAATCTGCCTCTGTAGGTACTTCTGTACCCTGGCCTTTGCCTGAACACCTGACCGCCCTAAATATTAGTAACTGTTAACGCAATCGTGCCCAGGATTAAATCCGATTTAAACACCAGATGTCAGTGTTGCGCTGATGTTACACATGGTTTAGCAAGATGCCTTGTTCTCTCCCCTATGAAAATCGCACAACTAAACCAAGAGACTTTAGAATCTTTTATCTACACTATGTCACATAATAGATTACATAATTCTGTCTTTAGAAAAGGACTAGCCCTGCTGGAGCAATTGGCACACCAATTTCAGCAGAAGCATTAGGGCTTTGGTGTGATATGAATCAAACACATATCCACTTCTCTGAATAAAGACAGACTTTTAACTACATTATGATTATTTTCCTCTATTTCCATGAGGAGAAGAGGCAAGCAACGGATTATTCTGACACTTGTCAAACTCCTGTGTGATGCCTCTGAGTAACGACTGATCTCATCAGAGTGGATTTGCTCCACAGAACTGCTCCAGCTCTGCGGAGCTGCTGTCCTTCTTTCAGTAGAGGTCTCTGTTGTGAAAAAAATTCTCAGTGGAACTACAGGAAGGCAAGAAGTTAAACAAAGCCATGTCAGCCCGTTGAACAGATGATATCTCAGGCCATGCCTACCGAAGCCACACAACCCCAACAGAAGGAAAATGGAAATAATATGTCATAAGCCACATAATGTATGTTTAAATTTTACAGCTTGAGAGCAATACTTAATGACCTGTCTTTTTGTACAAGAGCCCAGTCTTCTCTCATTTGAACTTTCACACTATTTTCTCAAATGAGAAGAGAAAACCCAGATCTCCCTGTTAGCTTCTATTAGAAACCCAATTAAATATAAACTTAAATACACACAGAAATCAATGTTTATGTTACACAAGTGTTGAAATATTTTTTAAATCGAGGTTTCAGAATAAAACAGACATTAACCAACAGGTCTACAGAAAATCTATGAAGCCTTGGTATTTTGAGGTTATTGGGTAATCATACACAGCATGGCACATGTCGGATTAACATCACTTGTGTTGTTTTTGGCTTCTTCCACAAGATGGAGTAATAAGATTTGAGCTGCCAGAAGCACTCATTGATTTAGTAACAAATTTTTTTCTGTAGTGATTAGATCTGAATCAGAAGTATAAAGTGATATAACAGAACTTTCTTTAAACTTCCTTACATACGGAAATATTACCCACCAAACTGACAAAGAGTGAGGAAGATAGTGACACAGACTGTATTTTCCACAGATGCATTGTGCTGTTCAGTCAAAAGCAATATCCAGTTTTAACACCTGTAAAGGATGGTAGCATATTCAAATTGTTCTAGCCCAAGGGTGACTAAAAGGTCACTTAGCCAGAAAAAAGAACTAAGACACTTGTTGCCCAATATTTGGTAAAACAAGGAAAAGAAAGGGAGGAACAACAGACTTCATTATATAACACGTAGTCATTCAGGGGCACGTGGACAAGTACTGTGGGAGCAGCGCATGAAACAAGCATGTGATAAACACCTCTAGCAGTTATCATGCCACTTGGGAAGGAAAATGAGGTGTCTTCAACGTTTTCTCTCCTGCCATCCAGTGCTTTTGCATTGAAAAAGGAAGGGGCAAGAGATGTCGTAACACAGACAGAAATATAACAGCTCCCTCAGGGACAGGCAGCATAGAGAATAAGAGGAGAGTATTAATATCCTCTGTGATGCCAGCAGTTTTCTAAATCACATTCAATTAAAGCTTAGATCAAAAGCAGGTATTACAGCAAGTGGAATTTACCCCTTGACTCTCTCCTCTTCCCACCCCTTCCATTGCCTTCGCTCTGATGCACAAGTGTCTCTAGCTCAGAGCAAACACAGCCAGATTGCATCAGCCACAGAAAGAATCTTTTCAACCTCTTTTTTTTCAAAACAAACAAAAACAGCCTCCTCCCAGGCAATTTCTGCTGCCTTTCATGTCATTCATACTCACCACGGATTATGTTGTACAGAACTCAAAGCCTAATTATGTTTTTCTCCCATACACACAAACATCATCCTGGGAGCAAGCAAGTAGACGTATCTTGAGAGTTTTGGTAGAAATAAAAGTAACCATTTATCAACCTTAACTCCTCAAACGCAGAAGAAATCTGATGAAGATTTACATTTCCTTTTATATTTAATGAAACCAAGCGCTGTGGCAACAGGCGAGATTTTTAGGACTTGCCATCTATACTACGTGTCTACCTGCTTAAAGCTATCATGACTCCTACTCAGAGGTGAATAATTTTTCTTGGGGGTGAACACGGTTTGCATACTTACGCATGTTATTTCTGTTGTGAGTTGTTCTTTAATTGGGCAGTTACCCAAGGAATACTTGGCTCTAGCTTTTACAGGAGTCACCTGTCATAAAAGGGAATTGTATATTCACCTGTTCTGAGTTGGCCATATTATGGTGGCCATATTTCAGACACAAAAAAGTATCAGTAAGACCTTCATGTATTAAGTTACAAAAAGTACCATGAAATAGACCACAAACAGAACTGACCTCAATAGAAACCCAGTGGCTATTTTTGCAGATGTTACATGTGAAGAGTATTATGAAAGGACTTTGAAGAGTTATCAAATCAGTAACTTTAACACGGAAAATGTAATCCCAAGGCTTTAGGGATATTTCTCAAGCACAATACAGTGCTAATCTTCAGGTTATCGTTCGAAGAATGCATTGATTGCATGAATGAGGCATGGAAACCATGTCAGTTATCCTATGGAAAATAATCAGAGATGTACACAAGGACTTCTGAAAGAAGGAGCATCTCGGGTGGAGCTTGGAAGGCTGCTAGCAGTCTAAGTGCCCAAATCTCTATAAATGGTCTCTGGAGAGTTTTCAATTCCTAGGTTTTGTCACAAATTACACGTTATTCCTTTCCTTTAGTAGCATCTGTGAAATCCTAACAGGTGAACAAGTTGGCAAATTTAGACTGCCTCTTTTCCGTGTCTCCTAGACTATTTTTATGCTGCCATGAATTTTCCACATGCTTTGTGAATACAAGTAATTGGAATTAAGATGGATTAGCCACTTCCTTGGCAGCAGGTGGTCTAGAAACAGCAAACGTAACAGTCTTTTCACTTAAACTTCATTCAGCTCTTCCTCCTCAGAGAACGTGCGAAGGCCTGGAGCGTGCAATGGGAGACAAGGACTGCCATGGCAGGATGGCACTAGCCTGGGGTTTTTTTTTATGCTGATGATTCACAATCCTGCCATGCTTCAGTTTTATTCTCAGCTTCCATTACTAAATAAAATCACTACAAATGTTATTGCAAAGTCACAGAAAAAAAGATATTCTGCAATTCTCTTAAGTTTGTGGATAGCCTGTTGATACCAGTTGTGTCCAATAATTTCATAATAGTCTCTTTCTCTGACATGATGAACTTTGCAAGGTGTGCCTTAGGATACTCCTGTTTTTCTGTGATAAGGGTGGTGCAGGGGAGTGGAGTCAAGGGAGCCACACACTCAGCTTGCTCTTAAGACAGGTCCTAGAGATTTTCAGTGGAATATCTTCACGACAGCACAGTGAAACGGATGGGGACAGAAGGCACAAAGAAACTACAGACCAGATCCTTGGAGCATTAGAAGAGGAGCTGGTAATATCAATGTCCTGCAGGATTTCAGCCCCAGGGGTCTCCAGGCGCAAGTCACTGGGGAAACTGAGAGCAAGGTCCCTTAGGGAAAGTGCTGTACCCACTTGCCAGCTGTCAGCATTCCTTCACTGCACTGATTTAAGCTCTGCCTGGGATGGCAGGGTAAGAGAAATCATCATCTGCCAAGGATCTCCTTCCTAACATTGGAAATGCTTTCAGTGAAAAATCATCTCCAACTTTTCCTTTAGAAGGAAAGCTCAGTGAGAAATTGTTACATAAACTCTCAAGTCACTTCCAAATTCCACTTACTGCAAATTACCCAGTAATTGGCTCAGCTCTATTTGCTGTCAGGAAGAAATCACACACGCACTATACCGAGAAAGTTTCCTGAGTCTTTCAGAGGTAGACTCAACTAGCTCTTGCCTTCACTTCTCCAACCAAGCCCCAAACAAGACTGCTGTCTTCATTTTTCTTAGAACTTCCCTCAAGTTCAGAAGCATCAGCCAGTGCAGACTGTGTGCTCAAACATGGCAACTTCTGCAAAGCGTTTCCTTTTTTGTTTTTAGCAAGTGCAGTGTAGGTTGGGCTGCACACTACTGCAGCTTTGGGTCAGAGCTATGCTAGAGCGAGATGCTCTCCCTGTATGTCATCACAGTCATCATGCCCACCAGAACAACACTCATGGCTGATTTAAACACACAACCTGATGGATTTAAATTCTGACACTGAGTCAGAGAACTTTTGTTTGAGCATTTGTAATTCTGGATGTTGCTCCCTGGTGATCTGATAGACTCCCAAGTTCACTGACTTTCAGGGTGATGTCCAAGGCTTATATATTTATTGATGCCTTTGCTTGGACACGTTGGTGATGATTTATATATGTTTATTGAGGACATGTTGAAGGAGTTCACTTAGTTGAAACTAATCAATATGTTCTTATCTCGTTGTTACCTTTGTATACATGCCAATAATCCCAGTGATGAGTACACTTTATAAATTGTAAAATAAATAAATTTATGCTAAACCATGTAATTATTTATGGCTTAGAGAGCTAACTTAGCTGAGACAGCAAACCGATGTTATTGGAACCTAATTCATTCTCAGACTTCCAGAAGCAAGGAACGAGTCAATTATTCCAGTGTGACATGAAAACTTCGTTTATGGTTTCACTGATTAAGAATATGTATCTTATTTGCTTAGGATATTGCCTCATTAACAAAAAAAATAACCTTTTGTAATTCATTAAACCTTGTTTTCCCTTTAGAATACTGTTTCCCAAGCCCAGCATTAAAAAGAAGTCAAGAACTGAAGACAGTCGTATTTGGAAGAGTCTCTGGTTCACTCAAGTAGAGAGAGTAAGAAGTATTTACTCTCCACTGGATATACACTTGTACCAGGGCTAAAGCATCTGTTGCCCACACGCTTACGTCTCTTGGTACACCAGAGTTTCACGCGGAGAAGCAATCATTCTTACTAAAATTCTGCTAAACCCACTGCTAAAATCCTAAATAACATACAGAGTAAGAAACAAGAATGAGGAAAACAAATGGGACTTTTGGGGAAGGGCACCTATCCGATTCCTGCAAAAACATTCCAAATACTAGATAGACAACAGCCTAAAAATACTAGTGCAATATATAGAAGGCCAAGTAGCCCTCTTCCATGAGTTCCTATTTCACCATAAGCCTAAAGCACAATGCTCCATGCAGAATGCCCTAAAAATACACAAAGTGATGGCCGCCACTTCCAATGCTTTGAGAGCACGCTCCAGATGAGTCGTGCCATTCAGAGAGGAATTCTTCCCCGACAACTAGGCTGTTAGTTAATACAGCCAAGCATTAAAGGGAACCTTGACTGTTCCCCTTCCACCCCATTATTCCACATATGACTTCCCTAAACCTGGTTTAAAACAAACAAAATTGATTCTCTCCAGTCATTAAACAGCATTTTCAGGTTATGTACATCTCGATCAGGCCTCTCAGTGCCCCAAATCACTGTTACGCACAAGTAACTTTCTTGTAACAGTTCTCCTAACGATTTGTTTCACATCAAGTGTATTCCTCTCCTTCAGTTGTTCCAACTGTGAACACAGAAACAAAAAAGTCCTCATGACTCGAGTTTCAACTTCAGCGAGAGCCTCTTACCAGATGGTACTTTAGATGTTAGCAATTTAACCTAGTGTACCAATATGAAATTGCAACCCAGATGGAGGTGTTAGAATAAAAGGCAGTGCCCGTAGATTCTTCTGATACACGAGATACTATAAAATCATTTTTGCTATCACGGGCTCCAGTTCTTACTACTGGTTTCCTAAAGGCGTTAGCTTTTCTCCCTCTTTTCTAACATTTTCAACAATTCCTCAGAGGTGGCAGTAAAGATTTTTATAATAAAATGAGTTTAGATGTCAACTGGGATGTGGTGACAATGACAGACCTCTTTCAGTTCCTATGATTCAGGCACAGCACAAGAACATAAATAGTCTCAATACTGTTAATTACGACTAAAAACGTGCATGTCTTATTGGTTATTAGTCAAGCCTGCATCTGTGGTTCTTGTCAAGCTGTTTTGCCAAATCTTACATGTTCTTCACAATTACATGTTAAAACTAACAAAACTTAATATATCAGAACAGAAAAACTTCCAGCAGTACATCTGGATGCTTCTATATTCCAGTGAACGATGTTTATTTAAATGAGATGCAAAGCAGAGAGAGAAGACAGTTTAGAATAGAGAATATTTTTAGGAGTTCTATAGAATCTCTGAATAAATCTATTCATTTTTTCCCCACCTAAACCAAAAGCATCACAATCCCCTATTCCCAGTTCTAGGTACCTTTTAACAGTAAGAAAAGTAGATAGACTACAAAAATTAAATAGTAACTTTACTGGAACTTTTGATCAAGCCTGGCTCCTTCCTGGTTTATCAGATCAGCTGTTAAAGAGCCAGACCTTGAAAACCTGGACTTCCCAGCAACACCATAATGGACAATCCCCAAATCAGCTCTAGTTCTGAAGTCAGAGCTCAGCTTGTTCCATCTGAACATCACCACCCTCCTCTGTCAGTTCCAAGTTCAAGCTGAAGGGCTCTGATAACACCTGCAGAACTGCACAAAGAGATGCTTTCAACAGGCAAGTGCAGTCGTTTAGGACTTCAAAAAGCGAAGTTAAATAATTCTAATAATTAAAAGCCAGTACATGTCCCAGGACATGCATATCATCTGCTCAGAGACTCGTATGAGCAGTTTCATTTCCCAAGCGTGGCCCCTGGAGAGCATTTCATCATCTATTTCATAGGGTGCGAAAGCAAATATCAGCTCTCCAATGACATCGAGTGGCAAAAGTATCATACTGTTACGGTCACTCTATATACACCAGTGGATTTCAGCCATGACATCAGTTGCAAGCTCCAAAGGCAATGGACAGACAAAGATGCAAGGAGTAAATATGTTTTCTACGTTTTCAGTTGATTCTCTCAAAGTCATCTTTAAACACACAAGGGTTTAAGCTTTCATGTCTGCCAAACTCAAAGCAACACATTCGACAACCACGACTTAGCATCAGCATTCAGACAATACTGCTGCTGTCTTAATCATATTATCACCCTGACACACACAAGAAAGGAATGTTTTCCAATCATACAAGTTGTTATTCATGTGGTAGAAAGACTTCCACAGCCCAGGCAAGAACGGGGCAGACAGCAGTGCTCAGTCAGCTCTGCTGCCCTCCACCGTGCCCTGCACACCCAGCAGGAACAGGGCAGAAACTACCTGCCCACAACATCAAGCCCAGCTGGTTTTCTTTCAGCCACCTGATACCCATGAAACTTTTTTGAGCTTTACTAGCATCACTTTTTCCCCAAAAATGCTGGTATAACGGTGAGCAGAAACAGCCCTGCTCATGCCTTCTTGCTTGCATTTACAGTTACTAACACTGTCACAGAAATATACACAGTATATTAAAGTTGGAGGGAATTCTACATTTTTCATAAGAAATATCCATTTAATTAACAAACACTGATGATTAGACTAAAGTTCCTATAGCATTTATTAATGTGGTTAGTGAACTATGTTAAAATGAACAGAATTCTATTTCATGTTCAGTCATTGCAATGGAAAGACAGATGCATTTAAAATCAATAAAGAACTTTAAAACTTTCCCTTTAGTACTAAAAGATATATTTTTTAGACTAATTCTAAACTTTTTGGATTCATTTGGAATAGTTTTAATGCATAAATAACTTTCTGGGCACAAGAATTTCCAAACTGCTATTTTAACATTCATTCATTGCACAGCTCTCTGGCATATAAATGACACCATTTTCTCTCGTGGTCTTTCTGCTCTCATTTTGTCCTTCTCCTTGCTTGTACAATGGCTAAGCTCCAGTCCATTCTGTGTCTCATCCTGTGCCCCCTCACTATCGGAGATGTAGCTTCATCTTCCATACTCCAACTCACAAGGGGACAGCCACACTGCACCCACATTAAGTCAATAGTTCTTTTCCAATCTGTTCTCAAACAGTATTCCTACCTTCTTCCCAGACTTTTCCTGTGATGCAGTTCTTATATCTAACTCTGCTTTTCATAATTCCTAACATTTTGCCATTTCATTATTTTGCTCTATTTTCAAAGATTTAGGTGTTCATTCAATTTTAATAAATGTCATTAATATTGCCTGATATATTTTCCTTCTAATGCTGCCAAAAAGCAAATATTATGGTTTTTACTTAAAAAAGAAATTAAGAAGCTTCCTGAAACATAGGTTGAGTACCAAGTCTGGAACATTACCAAAAGAAGGAGAATATTGTGTAGGTCTGTATCTTCTGTAAAGCATTTATCACTGCTTTAGCTGGCATTACAATCACTTCTCTCTGGGTAATGGATTGTAGTGAGAGTACATGAAAATCCAGGACAGGAGTTACTTAAATGTTGTACCCTTAATATAGAAACTAAGTGGAATCATTTGAAAGGGAAATGTAATTTTGACAAGAAAATAAGTATATTAAGGTTGACAGGGTAAAGCAGGTCTGCTTTTTGTCATCTAATATTCCCATGATTGTTGAGGTACCTGCAAAACAGCAGAATTCGATGAGTAATAGGAGTGGTGGGTGTTTTTCAACCTTCCACAATTTGTGCTGATGTAGTCATGCTTGTCATTGGAAGCATCCTTCCTGAGCTTATGATTGTGGGTAGACTGTAACTGTTACTAGGTATGAGACTTTATTTTTGTGCAATTCAATACAATGAAAGGTTGATTCACGGGTCTAGCTTCGTGCTACCCTTATAGTGCCGTTTCCTTTTCTGGTGTCACAGTAAAGTGGTGCAATGTTGAATCTGGCCCTGAATATTTAACCAGCAAAATTGTTGAGCAGTAAGTAAAAAGCGTTGTTGGAAAGAGGTCTATCTGGAAATGGAAAGCATCTTGTCCCCAGTGTACTTTGAGAAGATCACAGGTTTAACCAACCTTGCCTCAGAAAGCATTGTGTTACTTTTCACCAACATCACTCTGGTTTCATTTGTACGACAGGAGTAGATTTCTTTGCATGATCAAATGTTATATATTAAAAAAATAAAATAATCCTAATATGCCTCTACTATCTAAAGGTCAACCAAATACCCTAATATATGAAAGTGCAGAAATCTCCTAGGGGTAGGCACAGTAAATCTGGGGGTTGTGTTTAAAGAGGAAATAGATTACATCTCTCTTATCAGTTCTTATGTTTGCTGCTATTTTGTTGCAGCTGTGGTAACGCAGCAAATATGGCCACTGCTACTCTGTTCAAAGAGGATCTTTATAAATTCCAGTTGTCAACATGAAATCAATTCTGCTATGGGCAAAAGAGTGTTTCATCATTCCAATATTTGCACTCAGCTAAACCATATCCACAGGCTGTATGTGTCTTCATTTATTTATTTATTTGGAACCGGGAGTACAACACATTTTCAGCCCAGCACTATGGATCTGTGGCAAAATTGCATAAAGGTTGTGCAGTGATTTTTTTCTAAGTAAATGGATCCTTTGATTTCAATGAGAGAACAAAGCCTCTAACTGATGCACTGTGGATTCAATCTGAGCCATGCTTCCCAGTCAAAGAACAAATGATATATCATTAATTAAAGACAAAAAATGGGAAGAGAAATGATGATTACATATCTTGATGTTCCATAATGATTTTTTTTCAGTGTCTTACACCTATGGTAAATAAGCCAAGCACTCAGTAGCAATAGAGGGAAAAAAAAAAAAAAGCCTTCGGTTTGCAATTTCTTTTTCTATAGTCTTTCTTTTTCCAGTGAAAGTGTCTATAAAATTTTTAAAGGAAAGTAGGTTGCTAAAATGTACTTAATTTGCCATGATAGATTGAGTCCATGCTTCAGTGACTGTAATTGAATCTGTGACCTATTTCTTTAGTAAAGTAGAAATAGTCTCTTGGGTTTTTGTCACTACCATCTTTTAATGAAATTCAAAAAGACTGTCAAAACGTCTACACTTTTTCCACTAGTTGTTAATGTTATTACTTTACGATTTGTTACTTTTTAATTAATCTTAATAAATGTGTACACAGTCTACCTGGCAGTTGGAAATAGTAGACATCAATTCATCACTGTCACACTGTAAAGCAAAATTAACAGGACAGGAAGGGCATTAAAAGCAATAGAATATCTAGACACATATTGGTTCTACTTAAACATACTTTATGTCTCTAATTTACAGGATCTGTGTATTACAGCAGCCTCACTCCCACAGCTGAAGTTAAAGGATCTGTCAGCATTTTAATCATAACCCCGGACTATTTCCAAGACACTGCAACTCAGCCTTAGGACTGAATTTGATAAGGAAATTCTCGGGCCAGGACCACCCCACTCCACCACCCATTTCCTTCATCAGAAGGAGATACTCTCACTACATTTTAGCCTTTTATAATATCAGATCATGAGGACCTGGGATGTGACCCAAGGCTTGGGCGATGTCCTGACTCCACACTTGGATGAGATAAACTCTACTTTTCCCACTCAGTGTTTCCAATAGGAATGTAACAGGCAAGTAGGGAAGAAAGGGGAGCTTTTATCTAGTCCCCCAGTCCAGAGAGATAGGGAGGCAGAGCAAATCTTTCTGGTCCTACAGTTCATACACGGCCTTAGTGTCTTAACAGGTGCTTTTTAGCTTGATTATTTCGGATATATTCGTGTGTCTAGGTAAAGTCACTCTGCCAGTTCTTCCCTCATCAAGGGCTGGTATGTCACTACCTTGGTGTGAATATGGAGCTGGGAACGGTCTTACAAACCATCAAGTGCAACATTAGCTACACAACCATTGATTTATGATCAATATTACAGCTGCACATGGACAGTCTAGAGCTGGCATTTACAACAGAGGGGGTCTTCAATGGAGCAGTGTAAAACTGCTCCTGTGGCCAGGGATAGTTTCCTCATTGTAAAATGACAGAGAAGATATTATTCAGATAGACATATCTGTAAGATAGACATATCAGAAGCTGAAAACACAGTCCAGATTGCTCCCACCATTAGGGCATGCAGGCAGAGCATCCATGGTCTCTTGTGAATACAGGACTTCTGCCCACTTACACACCCCTATCTCCTGTTGTGGATCTGCAGCAGAAGATTTCTCTGCTGGCATATACACTAAAGCAGACTCAGAGAAAATGCTGTATGAACTAGCTATTTATAATTCAAGTATGATCTGCGCTCCCACTCAGCCTCAGTACAAAGTAACATGAGTCACACTTACCTGAAACCTATGGATAGATTTTTTTTTTTTTTAAAAATGAAACTCCTGAGAGTAAAAAACAAAGAGCAAACAAAATAATCCCAGACCTTGATTTTTACTTTAAAAACTCAACCTCAACACTTAATCATATTCCTGGTCCTTTAGTCTCTCTTTTTGCCTGCCTCCATCCTACAGCTCTTTGCATCAGTAGTCAAAATGGAGAGTGAAGAAGCCGTAGGGTAAAGGGTTTAGCTCAGGAAGGCAACCATTGTGCCTTCTTTAGGGCACAATAAACTAAGGGAGCTATAAAGGCACCAGATTGCACTTTCTCGAGTCACGTAAGTGCTGTCTAGTTAACAGTTGGCTACTGGTACATTTTAAAGCACATTACAGGGCACCGTGTGCTTCAGCTGCCCTGCCATGAGCTGGGCACACAGATCTGACTGCAAAAGGGTGCCATGCAGCTGACAGGCACAACTGCTGGCCAGGCACCGTGGGGAAGCTTACCTCACCATTACCTGTGATCTAGTCGACCTACTTCCCAAATAAGTGAAAGCCTTTGTTTCCACTAAGCTGGAATTTTTAGTGACAATTAAAAAACCTAACAACTCAAGTTCAAAGGTCTATAGAGACGACTGCTATTTTGAAAGTGAAGCAATTTTTGGATTTAAAAGTAAAATATATATACACAAACACACACTACGACATAACTATGGTACATTTTCTCAGAGGAAATATCATTGATAAGGATATCCAGCATATGGAGTCACTAACATGATGGACTATAATGGCTTGAAAGCAGTCATTATGTTCTATTAGGATACACAAACAAAACAGATTCCCTCAGCAGACCGTGGTACGCTTCAAAGCTATTACACTCCAGAAGAACCAAATCTGCATTTTAATTACTGTAAAGTTGCTTGAGTTTTACCCAATCTACTCCTAAAGATAATAAGGATTTAAACAAAGAAAGGTCATTAAAAATTGAATAACAAAATAAAGTCCATTTGTCAAAATTTTAGGTTAAACATATTAACTAAAGATATCAGAAGCTATATAGAAATGAATTTTCAAAGGGTTACAACCTAACCTCTATTTTTGTGTGCAGTTTTCTATCCACAAATAACAATGGGAAAAAAGGCAGGCTTTGGTGCCTCATTACCTGATGGCTAGGTGCACTTGAAGATTTAGAAATTTTCCTTCTTATTTGCACTTGCCATCAGGCCTGCAATTTTGTAAATGCATCAAACTTCCATTTTCTTTAGAAAATGAGGTTGCAGAGGGAAAGAGTGACTGACATATTGATATCAAGTACTGCTCTAGTGGCTGAGACAACTGAGACCTAACATTCACCTCATGTTCTGAGCCAACTAGAACTGTCTGCTTGCTGTTAATTTAAGTCAGGTTCATAAACTTCCATATCTGCCATTGCGAAGATCCCTGAGTGGACATCTTACATAAACATATTGTGTACCCTATAACCCAAGCACAACCGAAACATTAATGAGTAAATTCATATGAAGTTTTTTCACTGAGTCCAGATATGGCTAAAAAATGTATATTGGGGCTGAAAAAAGAGAGTCCTGTGGAGTTCCCAAGATATTTCTGGTAGCTTAGAAAAGCCTATTTCCGACTTTCCATTTCTTCCTTCCATGTAGTCCTTCAGTTCTGTAAGATCACAGATCCATGCCTCGAGTCAGAAAAGCACTTAGGCTATTGAAAGGTATCTCTTGGATGACAGCAAAACCTTAGATATCTTTAACATATTTTGACTTGGAGGAATAGTGCACAAAAAGTCTAGTCAAAAAAAAGCCTCTTAGTTGTTGCTTAGGCTTTAAATATTTCAGATAGATTTGCATACAATTTTTGAAAAGACTAATGGTTCATTATGTGATGAGATGATGCTATTAAGATGTAGAATGGATGGTTACATGAAAGTTATTACTTTCAAAGAAATAAGACTATCTGTATCTGTTAGCAAACTTTTTTTTAAAGATACTATTGCAGGAATATTAAAATAATTATCTTATTAGTGTCCTTCTCCAAACCTTAAGTTGCTAAATTCATATTCGAAGTCATACTCAAAAGACGGAACTGGACATTTTGGAACTCAAGGCATGCCAGCTCCTACAGGACGCCAGGAGCCAGGAGGCTGAGGTTACCTGCTTCAGAGGCTGCATTGAAAGATGGATCACATGGCTAGTTTCTGTCCAAAAAATAAGTAAATTACTGCTTTAGACCAGATTTTAGTATGCAAAACATTTTTCGAAGTAAATAAAACACAAGATACTTCGGCCAAGCATAAAAACAGAATATAAAACTTTGTCAAGACAGTTTGTATATATTCCCCATGTAGCTTTGAAGAACAGTATATTAGCTATTAATCAATACTTTAGACAGATGAAGTCAGATTTTCACAATCTTCAGATTTTTGAAGGAATGTTTAAGTCATGATCTTCCTGGCATACTGAAAGGTTTCAGTTCATTGTTACTAATCTAACAGAAATGGATCAACTGTATTAAAAATAAACCTAGAAGGCCAGGGTGAAATCAGACTAAAAAGATGGCAGCAGAAGTCCTGAGCTTGCAAGGAAGATTGACAACGTTATTAAATATCAGCTTTATCTTAGTAATTTTATCTAGATTCCAGTCTCACAAGGCTTTGAACATATATAAATTAAGTCTCCTAAAGGGAAACTGATATATACATATATAAAAATGCATGTAACTTAGAAAACAGAATAGTAGCAAGAGTCAAAAATATCAAATTTCTTCATCACTTCTAGAATCATTCTGTAACTGTCTAGAAGAAATGCAAAAGAAGGAGGAATGAAGGCACCCTACGAGTGAAGGGGGCAGGGGTGGTATGGAGGTGTGTGTGCATTTCTTGAACTATAAAAATCCAAATGCTTATAATTATGGATCTGAAGAGCTTTTCCCAGCCTTTGAAAAGATAGCAAGGTAATTCAAGAAATGGAAATGAATAAGAGTAAGTAATAGAATTGTCTACAGAACACAAACGCCATAGGTACAGTTCCCAGACAGAGAGGACAAAAGGGAGAAATGAGTTCTTAAAAACAATGTTGGTGAATTACAGCTCTGAACAGACATTAGCATTTTGATGTAAGATGAATTAGTGATTAGTTGTAGATATTATCCTGTGCCATAGAGTTCTAAAGCACATCCATAGCCCTTTTGGAAGAGCTCCATGTGTATTTCAATATTGCAGCACTAATCTCAGCGAGAGTGAAAACATATCAGGACCTCAAAGAGGTGGCAGTGATAGGACAAGGGGTAATGGCTTTAAACTGAAAGAGGGGAGATTTCAATTAGATCTAAGAAAGAAATTCTTTACTCTGAGGGTGGTGAGGCATTGAAACAGGTTGCCCAGAGAAGCTGTGGATGTCCCATCCCTGGAAGTGTTCAAGGCCAGACTGGATGAAGTTTTGAGCATCCTGATCTAGTGGAAGGTGTCACTGCCTGTGGCAGGGGGGCTGGAACTAAATGATCTTTAAGGTCCTTCCCAACCCAAACCACTCCATGATTCTACTTAGCAGTTCTAGTGAAGAGTGGATGTTTGGAGCTTTTGTTTGTTTTAAACAGATAAAAATGATTCATTTAATACATATTTAGAGCATATGAAGCATCTCTTGGGCTGCAAATGGCAGCTTATATGATTGTGGAAGAACAGAGCTGGTCACAATTCCATGGGCAAATCCCCAAATTTGAATCCTCTTGGATTCAATCATCTGAAAAAGCAAGCAAGTAAAGAATAAAGTTGATTACTGCATTACAAATTGATTTTCAAACGTCACATGTAAAGAAAGTAAAAGCCAGAGAATGCATTTAAGATTCCAGTAAACCTTCCAGTTAAACTTTTTTCCCCTCTTTTAAAAGACTTTAGGAGTCAAACTGGGTTCCATACTGCAAGAATTTCAAGGGAAGGGTGAAATATTTTCATGTCTCATAATGGATAAAAAACCATTTGGCAGACGGTCAAAAGTTTAGGAAAAGCTGCACAAAGCACAACAAGATGAATAGAAAAGACACTCTGAAGCACTGAAATGGAATAACAGGAGTTGGAAAAGGTCACTCAAAACAGTCAAATTACTGAACGTTTTAATCACAGCCTGGTTCTCTGTTGCTCTGAGCCTTATTTCACTTAGTCATTTTTACCCGTGCAAAATGGGTGCAAATCGTTATTCAAATACTATTTCACACCCATATACACTGCTATTAACTTCACTGCAAGGTACGAGGCAGTAGCTTACCTAGTTCAAGTTTTACAGCAGTCACAAACCTTTGAGTCAGTGGAAATGCAACTTTGCAAAAATATTTTTGATTAAACTGTACTTTACACAGAAGTTGACATTTGCAAAGAAATAGAAAAAAGGATTTTCCACACAATATAAATATTAATTCTGAAACCATACAAATATTTTTACTTTAAAAGCCCCCCCAAATGACATCACTGACATCCCAGAATAGGAAAGCAGAGACAAAATACAACTGTCTAACCAAATCCCTATTTGAAACAGTGATTTAGGGATGATATCAAAGTCACAGGGAGTCAAATTCAGGCAGAAGTAATTGGTTGATTTTTCTAGACATTCCAAAAGATTCTAATCCTTAGAAGTATCATTAAGAGCTTTTATTGTGGTCATCGGGAGATTACCACAGCAGATTTCAGTGGAAAAAAAAGCTCAGAGAAATCAGTGAGGAGATTTTTGAGTAGACAGATACTGCATCCACTGCAGAACATCTTTTTAGGACTTAGAGAGGCATCTAACTGAGCAGATTTGGATTTCATGATATTCAAGGTATAGGTCGAATAATAATGCAATAAGTGAAGTCATGCTTTCATTTCATATTGAATTTAAAAATAAGTACTATCACTCAGAAAACGCAGCAACAAAACGTTTCTGTATTCCTTTAGAATCCAGAATAACAGCTAAAAACTATTCCACTGATTTTAAGGCCACATAAACTCTGTCTGCTTTCATCTCCACCTACGACTACGACAAAGCCAAAGTGGCTACGTTTAGTTTAAGTCCAGGTCGCAACTTCCTGCAAACCTCCAGCCCAGACTAACAGAAATAGAGACAGTAAGAGTGAGCTGTACTCTACACGTGTCCTGCAACTATCCATTACATTTCTCAAATAACTTCAGAATAAAAGCAAGGCTAACCTCACGGAAGGGACATCCTCTTTGCTCATGAAAGGGACAAACGGATACATTCTTTCCTGGATCATTAGAGACACCATGAGGATTATTCACAGCACAAACACCATTTGTACTTGCATGTACTTGCATTACCTTCTCCATCAACAAAAATAAAATACTTTTAATGTCAGGTCTCACATTAACTGTAAAGAGCACATATCCCCTAAGAGTTGGGAAATGTACTGCATTATTTTCTCCTTTTATGCCCACTAAATAAACGACACTCCCAAAAGCTGACTCAACACCTGATTCTGCCTTTTAAGTTTCTTTCATTACTTGACAACGTGTCTTTGCTGCACACTGAAAAGCTACTTCTGTCTCTATGGTATGGTTTCTCCAGCACATCCAGCAAGTCTAACGAAAACAATAAGTTAAGTTTAGTAAACAAGTCCCATTTGAGAGAGATTTTTCAGAAGTTCTGAGATCCCCTGCATGGGAGAGACCTGCACAAGAAAGAAAAAGTGCAATTCAGTGCAGCGATATCCTTTAAGTGTTTGTGTTGAATACCTCATCTTTGTGTGCACAGAAGACACTCTTCCAGGACAAATAAATTGAAAGGAATGCTAACAGGGAAAAAGCAATCCTAAATATGTGATGTTGAGTACTGTCTGAAATGACTGTTAATGCTCAGAGAAAATCTTGGCATTATACCAGACTAACTGGCAGAAATTTCATCTTAATGGTCAATAGCAGTTTAAAAGAAAATACATTATTTATAATTAGGAAAGGAATAGGGAACTACACAGAAAACAGCATTGTGATATTGTGTAATTCTATTTTATCCCCACAGCTTAAATTGTGTGTCAGTCAAAAAAAAAGAATAAAATAATTAGAAGAGTTACAGAGAAGGGCAACATGGATAACAGTTTTTGTAGAAGTGAGGTGGTAGATAAAGTCTATACAATCCTGTGGCATGGAAAGAAGAACAGAGAACAACTGCTTCTTCTTTCTCTTCCTATCCAGCAACCAGACAGCATCAAATTAAATTAGCAGAGGATACATTCAAAACAAGCAAAAAGTATTTTTTTTCAAGTTATCCACAGATCAGCTGAGGAAGTCTTTCTCACTACAGGATGCTGTAGAGGCTAAAGGTCTACCTAGGCTCAAAGGAGCAGTTGAAGAGAAAAACTCCTTGAGAGCTGATGAATACAGCAAGACAGACCACCTCTTTTTCAGGATGTCCTTGATCCCAAATCACTGGAAGCTGGGGAAGGACTCTGGAGGAGTACCACTATGGGCTTCTCCAGTTCTTACACCCTTTCCTTGGCAACCTCAAATTCAGGGACATGGGGCAGTGGTGATGTTAGTCTGGCACTGCACAGCTCTCCTTATGCTATCCCATGCCAAGCAGCATTTGCAAATGAAAATATTAGAGATATGAATTGTAATGACTGTTACTTGCAATGAACTCATGGGCAACAGGTAAGAGACAGATATGGCATAAATCACGTCAGTTATGTTTTCAGCACAGGCTGCCCCTCTTCTAGCCACTGAGAAAACACACTAACCACTGGTATACTCAGTTTTGGTTGTTTTTTCCCCTTACAAAACCAAATATTTAACTTTCATCTCAGAGTCACACTCAAACTCTTAGTTTGAGCCTAAGAGTTGAGAAGCAGCCCATCACTTATTGTTACAAATCCTTGATGTTGGTTATGTTATCTGACAACATACTTCATTATCAAGTCCAGATTCTTGAAATTGTGAGTTCCAAAGTTGTTGTTGAATTGTATACACAGAACAATACTTGAAAGCAAAAAATGGGAATTTGTCACAGAGTAATTTCAATATCTCCAATAAAGAAGTCATCTAGAAAAGGGATTATATAAAGAGAATTTTCCTTTGTATATTTTCTGGCATACTGGACAAATCCTGATAATATGTTTACTTTAGTAAGGTTTTGATGATCCTTGATAACTAACTTCAGAGTGATACTTCATTAAAAAAACACACAAATTTTAACTGTATCCTGCTTGGTTCTCCTTCCTATGTAGTTAGACCTTCCTTCAAGCCTAGTACTCTCAGCAGTATTTTTTTTAAAATATGAAATTATACTGAAAGCCTCATTTTCCAGGTTTAGTTTCTCTCAACGACCAGTAGAATTATGACCACCAGCACTATGGGACCTCACTCCCATCATTAAACTGTGTGAAGCAACAGCCTCAGCTCTAAGGAAAGCAGCACTACTCTTCTGCACTCTGAGTAAGGCTAGAAGAAAAACGTATGAAAGGCCTGGGAATACTCAATATCTCGTGTGTTTTCTCAAAATCTTCAGTCTTTCCTTTCCTGTTCAATCTGGTTTTCTGTTTTTCAGTACAGGGCAGGTACTAGACCGACTCACATTGATACGTTTAGAGGAAATTTCCATAGGAAACGAGTAACTTAAGCTTAGGCACTCTGAGATATTACTATATGTTTAATGGTGCCTGTCTGCTCTTTTGCTGGGCTATAGTGTCACAAGCAAGACGACTTGTTTCGACAAGAGGCAGAATCTTGCTAACTGTAACTATATCTTTAGAACTTTCTCCATGTTTTGTAAATGCTCCTCTGAACTCCTCCAAGTGTTTGTATACCATCCAAAGAACAGGCAACACCATCTACCTCATCTGGTTTTCTCTGAAATACAGCAGGTGCACTGATCACCCCATAAGAAAAACCTTTCATACCTACACAGCCCACTATCCCAGTTCCCTGAGGATTTTTTCTTCTGCAGCTCCAGGATCCCTGTCAGCAGGGATGAAAGAGCTGAGGTGGAGAAACCCTGCTCCCCACCTATCAGCCTCATAAGTTCATAAGTCAATTATCCAAATTCTTCTGGTCAAATAGTACCCGGGTTTTGCTCTAGTTGATTTTAAGTAATATCCTTTCACCAGGCCCTCACCTGTACTAAATACAGCTTTCCAGATGTTCAACCTCCAATTTTCCTCTGAGCCACCAGCACATTGTAGCCTCAGTCAGCTAAAATTCAACAGCAGCTTTCTGTCCAACAATGTGGAGGGACACAAATTCCTGAATTAAGATACACTTAAAAGATACAGTAGTGCACACGTAAGTAGCTTCTCTTGTATTTATAAATTTATTTTTTTTTTCAAAATACTTTAAACTCATTTGCTTGTACACCCTATCAGAAATCACAAATGTTGTTACTTCTCTATCTATCCCCGTTTTCAATGCCATGTCACTTAAGCAAAGGCACGTAAGTGGATATGCTACACTTCCTTTTCTACAACACGTGATTTTGTGAAGTGGCACAACATCCTAACCACGCTTCTAAAAAGAGCTCAGTTTCTAAGCCTATAGCTCCTTCACTGTCATGAAATAAATTTTGTAGATCTCGACTGCTTTGTTTTGTCTTAATAAAAGGTATACTATGGTAGCAGCAAAAAAAGCTTTCCAGTCAACACATATTAGCATGCCAACAGGCTGAAGTGGTATGTCTTCTCTAACTACTATGTGATGCTCCTGAGAAGTAGAAAATCGGCTCCACAAATTTTCTTTGGTCCTGTATCTCATTTCCTTCATTCTTGTAAAAACCAGTCTTCCCTATTTTGCTTTGAAATATGCACAACATTTTTTTCTTTGCTGGGTTCAACATGTGCTGCCTCTGTGGTGCATTCTAGTGGGCATTCCTGTGTGCAATAATTTTTCTTCCTATCTCTAGCTGGTTTGCTACGAAAACAAACTGATTTAAAAAGTCCCCTCAAAATATCAAAACAGCATATATTATCTGATTATTTTAGGATTGACAAAAATAGAGTCGATTTTTAGAATGATGTTTCTATTCATCCTTTAAATTATTTGTGGTGTATATAAATAGTCTTAAAGACACTTTTATGTTTTAATATTTCATCTTATCAAATTCTTATACACAAATACAAGATATTAAACAATAAAAAGTACTTCTTCCAGCTAATATAAGAAAAATCTTTGTGTGGTCACACCTATATAATTTTCATAACATGATATTCAAGTTTCTGAGTATATATTGCAATATCTACCTTTCACTCATTACACTGGAACTTGTTCATGGTTCTACACATGAATATTTCATTTTTCTTTCTTTTTATGTTGAAAAAATATATTATTGTTGGTGTCAGCATTCTCAGTTGTGCTATACATAGAGGGTTTAAAAGAAACGCAAACCTTACTTCTCCAAACAAACTCAAAGCCATTAACCACTTGCTTGCTAAAAAGGAAAAATAACAACAAACCAAACTGGCAACATTTCGTTACATTGAACCAAAAACCATAAACACCCAAACCACTATTAAAAAAACAAGCCACCTCATCAGCTCCCTGTGTGAAGCTTATATTGTAACCAAAGCTGAAAACGAATTAAAACACCATGCTTCTCCATAGCAAGAGGAAGCAATTAGGCAGTTTTTACTATTAGAGTGACACTACAGTTTTCTCTAGTCATGATAGTCCACAAGTACATTTTGCTTGTGGGCTTCACTTAGTAATGAGGTCACAAGCATCTGTGAACATGCATTAAGTTTGTGCAAACAACTGTGTTTGGAGGTCAAGCTCATTCATGTGTGCATACAAGCTATTTGGCATTGTCCATCCATGAATTCCCTGCTCATACATGGAAATAACGTTCACGAAATACAGGCATACACCTGCATGTTACCTAATGTACGATGGTCAAGTTTTGCATCTCACCACCAGTTCATGAAAGAACATTTTGTGGTCATTAGTTTGTGTCTTCAATAATATTACTCTAGATTTACATTGAGAACGGAATATCTTTCTTGCCATAACAAGTAGATGTAAGCTTTGAAAATGAAACTTAGCTGTATTTCTTTTAGCAAAATAGTCACTTCAACTACCTGTCTCTTAGGACAAAAAGGAAAGACCTAAATATTTTTTTTCTACAGCAGACAGTATCTTTAAACTAAACAGAAAAGTTAGTCCATGAAGTGGTTCTTAGTTCAAAGCTATTTTTTTGGCAACACTATAGAAATAATCATTTAGGTCACCATATTATATCAAGCGCCTGCACTAAGTAAGTTATATATATATATAGCCATGGACATTCAACAACTCTTAAGACATCATTTTGAGAAGAAAATTGGATTATATTGAACTGAATTCTTCCCTTGAAACTAGACAAGTTACTTTATAAGAAACAGACCCTACACTTAATCTTGGTAAAATGCAATAATCAAGTTTGCAATTGTCATGGAAATATTGAAGGAAACTATGCAAATTAATTAGCAAAACAAGTAGTACAAAAAAGCCAATAGCCTCAATAAATCTTATTCTCCTGCACGCTGGTGGGTTGCAATAGTTTTTGTAATCAATAGCGTAATATGTGTAGATCCATCAAACGTACTGCAGACTGCAAGATACAAGTGACAAAACATGGACACTGGAGCAGAACTATGTACACTGATTGTCTGAACAGCCTGGTGGCACGTTGTCACCGACAAAGCTAGAAGCTGCAGGTTGTTTCCTTTCTATCAGACAATAGGAAACACATACAGGTCCAATTAAAGAAAGCTTTATGTAAAAACTTTCTATCCAGGACTGAACCTATGGATTCACATAAACAATTGCATTAATCCTGGGATAGCTCTAGGTACTTCTTTTTTGATCAGAAAAAGGATTATATATATGATATCTCTCTCTCTGAAACATGTGTGAGACCTTGTTTCAGGCAAGAAAATGAGCATCATTCCATTTACACAATTACATTCTTCCTTTGCTGCAGCATAAAAGGTTTCTTTTATTTACACTTTGTGCGGTGTTTTTTCACTTTTGAATACTATGCCATTTGTCCCCTGTGCAATAAAGACTAATATTAAATTCATTTTCAGCCAGCACTATCATATGAGATAAAAATAGCTAATGGCTACAGTATAAATAACAGTAAAGAGCAGATAATAGGAGGTTCTCAACAAATCTGATTTTTTTTTTTTTTCTCCCAGAGATGAGCAGTTTCACATTTTTGCAGTTATTTATCGCTGTTTGCATGACAACTCCAGCTACAGCTTTTAGTCTAGTCAGTGCTGTGTGTCAGGATTGGCTTAGACAGCAAACAAGTAAGAAAGATCTCTTTTGATACACAAAGAGTGTTTTGGAACCTAGTGAGTCTCGAAAGATGAGTAAAATCCTCAAATTTCTTATATGATTTTGAATTACTCTCATGCGAATACATTTTGAATTCCTCCTCTGACTTCTTGTCCAGAGGAGAAAAAAAAGTCTCTTGAACTCAGCATGAGGAAAACACATGCAAACGAATCTGCAGAAGGTCCAGTGCTGTTCAACAAAAAGCTCCTGCAGACAGAGCCTGGAATTTGCTTGCTTTTCAAACCTGAATGTAAAACTAAAACCTCTTTTTTGGCTTAATCCTCTTATTTCAGCAACTCATCAAGAACTACTAGTGGTGCAAGAGCAACTACGCACTGCCCTTGTCCTCAACAAGGTTTCTCTGGTAACTCTGTGTAGAAGAGCACCTTCAGTGTTCATTTGGAGAGAAAATACATCTTTTCTGTTGTGCACCACAGATGAACAGTTTCTATCTAGATAAGACAATAGGGTAATTATTTATGGCAGGATAACAATACGCCAAAGGAAAAAGAATGGCAAACCAAACCAGGAATGTATTTTTGAAGTAATAGAGTATTACTTGATCAAAACATATAATTCAGTTTACATAACTATTGACCAACTTGTTTCCTTTACAAAAGAAGGGAGAAAAGGAAAGAAAAATTAGTACCCACAAGTGCTCAGACTACTATTAAGATATGAAGATTCATAGCTGATCCCCTTGAATAGATAATAAATTTAAACTGCTCTTTAAAGTTGAGTATGTCAATATGTTTTTAAGTCCTATCTATTGAAATAAAAGTTATACTGAAAGAGTGGTAAACTGAAAAATGAGGTCGTTGCTGACCAACAGGCAGTGACAAAATGAAGTGACAATTTTTCATTGAAGCCTTCTTGAAACTGTATTTTGATCTATTCAGGATATTGACATATGCTATGCCTTTGCAAGTTATTTAGCCCGAAGTTTGTGGCATTCATAAGCCTATAATGTTGTTGGTTTTCAATTTGCTAACCATCACAGTCATATACAAAATGAGAACACAGTATCAAAACCTCTAGTTTAATAACAGTCATTATAAAACTTCCTGTTTCTGAGATGTACACTGAGTACTGAATTTCCAACTCCATTACTCTTATATCCCTGCCATTCCCTTGAGTTGCTTGCAACCAGAGCAGAACACAGACCACAACCTAAGGAAGAGTCTGGTATTTTCAACGATTCTTCCATTCCCATCTAAATACTGTAATTTAAGAATTTCAGAGTTTCATATGACACTACTAACAAATAGGTTTACCTAGAAGTAGAATATGCATCTAACACAATTATAGTTACAAGGTAGAAGGGAAAAGAAATACCTTAATGTGTTTTATCAGCTTTGAGAACACACTAGCTATAACAGCTAATAATATTCTACAGAGAGTACTAGCAAAATTTGAATGAAAAATCAAAATTCAAAGTAAGCTGAACATCTATTTTATTAGCTCTGCAGAAGTCCATTATTTGCTACATCTACTGTTAAAGAAAGGAACAGTGGAAAGCATGGGACATGGTCTCTTTTACACTATCATGATGACTGAAACAAGCATTGACTTTCCTGCACGTCTAGCTGCAGGAAGAGATTTCGTGCTTTGAGAATATGAAGAAACTGTTAGACTGACCATTTTCAGAAGTTCCTTGGAGATTAAGCTTCAAATCCACAGGAAAAAGATTCAGAGATAGTAAATGTGAATTACAAAATAATGTTTTGCAATGGCTCTGTGACTTATCACATTGTGTCATAATTTATTATAAGGTTGTCAGTACCAGATATGTACCTCAAAAGTGCAAGACACAGACACATAAGTTTTATATCAGTTATGAGTAGCGTATCAGGATATTTCTAAATAAATCTGTGTTCAAAATGCTATGAAATCAACCACTGTAATTTAACACATTGGACCAAAGATATCGTGCAACTGGGACAGCATAAAAACAAACTCCTTAAAATTTACAGTGATGAAACTACATGATGAAAGGATAAAAAGAGCTGTTTCTGTTGTTCAAGTAATCCTTTTTCATTAGCAGAGCTACCATGATTGTGATATTTAACAGTTGTATGTCACTTTAAATCTTAAAAAACTGTGTGAACATTAATTATAAATGAACATTAATAATACACCTCTGCCTAAAGTATTTAAGTATTTATTAACTCTACTTCACAGGCGTGGAAACTAAGACAAAGAGAATCTCAAGTTTCAAACTTCAAATGCTTAAGTTTAGGTACCAAAACGCGTATTATCTTTCCATTATTTTCAAAAGCTCTGAGAACCAAAAATATAACTTGGAATTTAGAGGTTCTGGAGATCTCACCACATCTGAAGATCGGGCTATTTATTTAGGAATCCCAGATAGCAGTCCAGGTTTAGGACAACAGCCCAGGACCACACAAGTTAGGACAAGTACTGATTTGTGATTCATGTTGCTTAATTTCAGCCGTGTAGACACTTTAGGTGCCCAGTTTAGTTATCCAGGATATATCTGTAGCCAACAGGAACTGAAAGATGTCTTCAGAATTTCAGTAATTCTATCTTAAGAGCTGCATCTCATCTAAGTGGGATGGAGGAAAAATAGAAGAACATTTTACAGTGGTCATCCATAAGCCACGTGAAGCAAACGCAACCCAAACGTGCAAACCACCCACAACTCCTTGGACACAGCATCAATTCAAAGCCAGCAACAGCTACTACGTTCTGGAAGACCTACAAGATCAGACTGCCATCGCAACAAAACCATTCAAAGACTGCGAAAGCACTATGTCTCTCTCTCTCCAAACTGCTTGTTTATTCCAGCTGCAAAGAGCTAAAATAGTTCCTCTGTGAGACATTATTTATTTTAATAGCTTACTATTACAATAAAAAGAATTATTATGCAAAGGATGCCTCATAATTAAACTTTTAGAAGCTGCACACAGTGCTGTGCAGAAGCGTCCCTTAAATATACAATCCACTGTCCAGGTAGAAATAGAGGAAATGCTTGGACATGGATTTACCCACATAAAATGTTCTTCCAATCAAATATACAAGTTTTATAATCTATATGTATATTATTAAAACCACTATGAAAGAGGTTGATTCTTTATGCATAATCAGTTCCCATTGAATTTAAATTACTTTCAGTAAAGCACTGATGCAGATAAAATACTCCAAATGTACAGAATATTAAGCAAATGTTTATATTAAAAAACTGCTTTCAGGTGAAAACGTGCTCAGTGAAGCACAACCTCCATAGTGCCTTGCAGAATATTAATGCTCGGTAGATCACAAGATGACAACAAGTATTCCTATGTAAAAGCTTGAGGTGGGATAAAAGGTAGCATTCACATGACAAGCCTCAACAAAAGAAATGTGCAAACACATGGGGTGTGATACCATTGAGATGTAAACGAGGTTAGAAATATATGGAATCAAACCTGCTCAGAGTCAGGAGTGTCTTGTAAAACAGGGACAACAGCGTGTTTAGCATGAACAGCCTCAGCTGACTGCTATGCCCACTAGAATTTGCATAAAGACTACCTAACTGTGAGAAGCAATATGTGAACAGAAATAATATTTTAGGGGAATTATAATATAACTCCTATTAGAGAAGGATGCAAAATAGGCCACCTGAACCAAACTCTTTCATAGGCTATGGGGTCTGGGATCAGAATCAGAATGTCAGGTTCAGGATAAGATCTAGTCAATGTGGAGAAAACCAAAAACACAAAAAGGAGGTGCTGAAGACTACAAATTTCATCAAGTGCAAGGTACACTAGCACTTGGATGTGTTTCTTACAGTAACAAGGGCGAAAGGAGCAATTCTTACTTTGAAAACACAAGTTAATACCCTCTTTAGCAGCATGGGTACCCAACCCACTTAATAATCATGCTCCTAAATGCAAGTTTTTCCTTATCCTTACTTGGCTGGACAGAGGAAACAATGTCATCGAGGACAGCTTGAGGTCCTGTTTGACCAAACCAGAATTGAACAGTTACTGTCTGTGTGATCCTATCATGATCAGCATAGAGCAGGATAAAGACAACTGGAGGGACTGTAGCTCTTCCAAACTCAATTGCCTAGGCAGTTGGGTGGCAGTAATAACCTGTTGCTCCTAAAAAGATGACCTAAGTTAGTGCACTCTAACGACTGATAATCCAGGTAACTAATCTTGATTAGTTGTCCAGACTTTCTTAATAACATGTACAGACATATAAAAAACCAATGATAACAACAATGCAATTTGTGCTATCCTAAGCAAGCATAACCTGTTACTGCATTTCTCTTCCACTTCTTCCTCACTGTGACATACGGTTGCTTTAGCGATGTGCCCCCGCTCTTCATTGATTATGGAAGGACCCTAGACTAGACACCTCACTTTAGACAGCTGAAAGTTTCTTTCCTACCTCCTTTCCAGACAAAAGAGAAGCCAAATTAAAAGTCAATAATTTTCTGAGGCAAGTATCCCTTGGGTTGCATAGGTATTCTTCAGGGTTGAGTTTTACAGGATCAGAACAGGTCTAAATTACAGAGTTTTACAGTCTTACACTGTGCTGCCCATGGGTTTAAAGACCATCTCTGTCTGGAAAGGGTCAAAGGAACAGAAAATTTCATCACCCTGTCAAAACTACATATTTATTAGTACAGACTGCTTTTGGCAGCTTCAGCAATAGAGCTCTGTCTACCTGGTAAATACATCCCAATAGTAACCATAAGCATTAGCATCCAATTCAGATTTTGCTCAACTATTTTTAAAACTCCAATCTACCTCGATGAAAATGAGCTTAGGATGTGCCCCTCCAGCTCCATCATTTTAAAGAGAGCCTGCGCTATTTCCTTCAGACCAAAAATTGGAACTGCTGTATTATGTAAATGTTATTGCTCCAAACAAAAGATTGGTATTGTCCTAGTAATTAACTGTCTGGTTAATTAGACCCCTTTCCCTTTGCTCAGCAACCTGCATTCATGTGCATATACAGACTGTTACAAAAATAAACTAATAAGCTTTACATTGTCTGTGCAGAATTGCTAGGAGATTGGCAATAACAAAAAATTTACATCTTATTCTGGAAGCTGAAAATCTATTAAAAATGGAAATGCAGCTTTTCTCCAAGAAGTGGAAATCCAATAAAAATGTGAATTTTGTCATGCGGAGTGATGGATTTGGAGCACTCAAGAAGGACAAATGAATCATGCTGAGCTGTTAATATCCCTGCCAGTTCTACAGCGTTCCACGAGCATGTGAAACTGTCTTTGTTTGCTTTCCTAACAACCATCTCTTAAAGGATTCTCTGGGAACATAGGAAGCTTCTGTAGTGGGATAATTGTTTCAACAGCTTGGACACTGATTTTTTTCATGAGTAATAGAGGACTCGGATCATTACTACTGAGTGTAATACTTGACATCAATGGGAGCACTGACTGTAATACACAAAGATGATTAAAAAATAATACTGCTGTACGAGCAGAAAGTGGTCTTTATTGGTTAATTTATACGTCAGTTTTGATGCTGTTGGGAATTTCTAGTTTATTATTTTTTAATAACAGTAATAATACTTGAATTTATTAGCCAAGAGTAGTAAAGACTATGAATTACTAAACCTTAACAGAGATAGAATCACTTCAAAGATGCATTAGAGTATTTGGTTATGTGCTCATTAATGCCTTAAAAATAAAGAACGCTGCATATTCAGGACTTATTCTACAGAGGTCTATCATGCACCTTTGAATCTACCCATATTTTACAGCAGGATACTCTACAAACATTTATAAAATGTTTATAAATTGTAATATTATTGTCTAGTTTAATAAAATTAATCTTTGAAGAACTGAAAGCTTATGAAAACAGATTCACGTATACAATTTGAGGCATACATTTTTCAATTGGCATGAGCAGATATACAGTTCTAAAAAGTAAATAAAAATTATTTCTTCTAATCTGTCTCACGGGGAACTGCGTCCTCTGCAATAAAACAAAACCACCTCCCACCACATGACTAAGCCACTAAATAATTCAGGATAAGGGCACAAAACATGAAGAGTGAGAAGACATTGTTCAGTAGCTTGAACAAGGTTCCAAAGATCTTTTCTTTTTATCTATCTCTCTTTATATTAAAGATAAAAATCCAGAACTCTTGTTCAAGGTACTGAACAATGCCTTCTGCAAGACACTGTAAAGTGTGTGTGTATATATATGTACATATATATATGCAAAGTTTAAATTTTGAGAAAATACTGCTAGAAATTCCTAACAGAATCCTCACATGTACATGGGTACTTTTTTGATGAAGAAAAGTATTGAAAGAGTAAACATATTTCATAGTAGTAACACACTAATCACACAATCAAATAACATGAATAAAACCCAGGAAAATTCATCATTGTTTAAAAACTAAATTACTTTGTCATACAACAGAGGGTTTTGTTTGTTTGTTCTGCAGGGAGTTGGACTTTTTTTGTTCTGGTTTTGTTTTTTTAGAAACTCCACCACAGTGGCTTGAAGTATCACTAAATAGATAAGAAAACACCAGAAAAAAAGTAAAGATAGAACAGTTTCAGTCTGAGGAGGTAAAAAAGTATCAAATATATGGCCAAGAATACAACTTTTGGAGTTAATTATTTCGAAACAGCTCAAGCTGCTGTGTAGCTCCTATTAATAGTCTGTAGAGATAATACCACTCGAAAGAATGTAGCAGATGGTGCTATGACACTGAAAGGAAAAGCATTTTTGTTCCATGTGCTTCTAACGTTATCTGATCATACAAGTCTTTAGGCATTCTAAGTTTACTGAAGGTATCGGTTAAAAAATTAAAAAAGATCTGATAATATGTTGGGACATGAATCTTAATGCCAGAATGGCACATATTTATTTCCTGTTAATGGCAGACGTATTCTATGCGCTCCAGCTACGGAACAGCACACTCAGGAAATTACACGATGGTCTATCATAAAGTTTGGGTACTGATAACAGAAAGAATATATTTCAGAAATGTGCAGATGCCTTATTTTATAAGCCTAACATTTTTTATTATTAATGTGTGTACAGCACTGTAGATAGCCACTAATGGATATGAAATGATAAATTTGTTTTCTCATTCCCTTTGTTGAGCATTCTGCCCTAGCAAATTTACTATTGTACTGGGAGCTTCTGTCAGGATCTCTAAGTGCTTTCTGTAGGTACTCTAAATTCCTAGGGAGTGGGTTGGATTGTGAGATACTGCTCTTGGGATAGAGGAGTGTCCTTGGTCTGCAGAGACTATGCCCTCCCTGTTGCATCTCAGGCAGAAAGGGTGCAGAGGGCTGCTGTGCATTCACGTGAGGTCAGGATAACACCCATCTTGCTTTGCACATGTAAGAATTTATGGCTGCGGCTTGGGAAGTTACGCTCCCACTCCCCTAGACTGCCACCTCCCTTTGTACTTAATGGCTTGGCAAACATCCATTGATTTCAACATCGCGAGTGCCACGATTTGAAGAAGATATGCAAAGCAGCGTGCTTCACGAGGAACTAGTGTGCCTAAACTGGACATCTCGCCACCAGTATTGGCAGAAACAGTCACGGTGGCATAGTCTCAGCTCAGGCACATCTGTCCTGATGAGAGCACAATGTTATGTATTATGGACTGTATGTTGACTTACTCCAAGTAGGTCCCCTGTAGCAATGTGCTGACATCAAGCCATCAGTCCAAAACTGCAGAGCTAAACCTACATGTGACACATCACAGCATATATTCCTCTTCACCATGGTGAGAGGCTAAAATCAAAGGATAACTAATATTCAAACCTCTTTTCACTACTTTCCCATCACTATTTTCCATTACCAAGGACCGGATACTTCCTAATTGATACTTTCAATTCATAGTAATTAATCGTAGCTAGACTTCTTTTCATCTCTTGAAATACGTAATATCACAATGGGTTCAAACAGAAGAGTGTAAAAGCAATCTATATTACTGCTAAATAATCATATTCACTGGTTTTTATCTTAGCTTTACATGTCTTTCATCTGCTTTACAAATATTAGAACTCATTTAAGATGCTTTTAAAAAATGAATAAGGTACTATAAAAAGAGCATATTAATGACTGCACATATGACTTCTTCTAATTTTAGTCAGGTTTATTATTTGGTGTACTGTAAATCAAATTAAGTACAAATATTAGTACTGACAATGTGTGTATAATTAGTTTTTAATCTTTATTGCATGAACATGTACTCATTGCAAAGGAGTAGGCAAAGACTTCCAGGCCATATCTAGGCATTTAAATGGCACGTTTAGACATACACTACTGTAATTTATACATACATTGCTCATACATGATCCTGTCATGACTTAGTTGTGATTTTTAGTAGCTAAGCATACAAAATGCTTGACAAAATTTCAGAACCACTTTTCAGAAAATTTTCTGGTTTCTTAAAATTTCCATATCTGAAAATATATTAATAAATACTCCCATTAGGAGTAGTATAGAGTTGGGGATTTTTTTCCTCCCTTATTTCCTACACTTAGAGTAAGTCCTACCAAGACAGAAATTTCACTGTACACTTTAATAATGACTCTTTTGTAAACTAGCAAAGGATAGAGGTCACCCAGACAACCATTCTAGCATGAGGATAAAATGATGATATCCTTTTTAAACAAAGTCATTATATTGTTATTAAATGCCATAGCTAAAGAGCTTCCAACTAGTCTGAGAAATACATTCTAGATGGAAAATATCATTTAAGTTCTAAAATGTGTTATCTTTGCATTTATTTGATATACTGAAGCATGATTAATCAGATTAATTACAAAAAATAATTATCTTTTTCTATTTTACTATCCTTTTCTCTTAAACACTCTACCAAAACGTGCTGACATAAATAATATTCATTATTATACTGCATGAGCACCTTAAGCTTCTCAATAAAAGTAAAGAAAATGTATCCTTTTATTCTCTAGGTAAAAAAAATTAAAATCTATATAAATACTCAGATCAAAACAATTTTAGTAGAATAGGACTTATGACGTTTAATATCTGTAATCTGCCTATAGAAAGGTGGAAGGATTCAGTGTACTTCAGAACTATGCAGCATATCAGAGTAGGACAAGTATAAAGATGTCAACTAAAAGGATACATATTATTGACTAAAGGTAGCTATTACATCTTTCAAAACTCAGTATTTGTTGGCCGAATCAGCAGCAATACATAAGAAAAAGGGGATCTTAAATATTTGAGACAGAAATATTTGAGCCAATCTTGTAATCCACCTATAAATTAATGTACATTAGGAAAGGCTAAGCCTGTTTACAAATCCCAGTAAATTAACAAGACTGAACAGCTCTAACATTATTGTTTAACAGTATTCTAAAGTGTCCAGACTCATCTTCCTACACTTCACGTGCATTCCTACAATGCCTAAGTTTGGTTGATTTCCCACTTCAGGTCATGAGGGAATAATTATTTTCAAATTGGAACCATCTGCTGGCAATACACGATTCTCTTCCCTCCTTTTATTGAAAGGCTACAAAGCTTTGAGAGAGTTAAAATTATTAAAAATAGTATCTTATTATTAAGATGTAACATAGATAAATCCATTAACTGATTGTGTTTGTGTCCACTGCAGGCTGTGAAAGGACCCTCTTCTAGAGAGTACTGTCAGATGCCCAAAGGTGCTTAAGCTTAAAAGGATTTTTATGAAATCTCTGTATTTTGATATGGTACCTGGTAGCTTTAAGGTTGTATGGGAAGGAAGAAGTGGGCAGAATCCAGACAATATAAGATCTATAGAATCACAGAATGGTTAGGGTTGGAAGGGACCTCGAAGATCATCTAGTTCCAAACCCCCTGCCATGGGCAGGGAAACCCTCCACTACACCAGGTTGCCCAAAGCCTCATCCAACCTGACCTTGAACACCTCCAGGGATGGGGTATCTACAACTTCTCTGGGCAACCTGTTTGCTAGTTTACAATTTGCTAGTTGTTTGGAGGAGACTCTTAGCCTCAACACTGTGTAATGGTTCAGTATCTGGGTTGGGGAGAGAAGGCATTGGTGTCTTCCTGCATTTAAATTAATGAGGATTCACCCTGTAAATATTTCCTCACATTTCAAATTTTCCATCAATCTTTTATTTTTAAGCTACTTGTCCCAATTAATCACATGCAAAATCTATTTTTACATAGCTTCACACTCAAAGTCTCCAAGTGCCTTAATTCAACTTACATCCCTATATAAGCATTTAAAGCTTGAGTCTAGTCCTTAATTTCAGGCCCTCTAGGAATACTAACCTTCAAATTAAGGCCACAGTTCACCTATTGCCCTAGTACTGTGAATGGCAAAGACCCAGGACATAATCCCAAAAAAGAAGCAGATTTTGAGCAAACTGTATTAATGTGAAAGTTCAGGAAATACCTTTTCCGCAGAGGCAGTTGGTTAAAGATGTTACAAATAGCCTCTCTATTCCATCCGATCCCTTCATGAGAGCATTCCTAGTTAGTTTCCTAACGACATGAGTGAAAACGTTTACAGTTAACATTTCATATAAATCTGAGACATGTTCTGCAATAACGCTGTTTAATATGTTTTAAAATGATTTGTTGTTCTGAAGTATTTTGGCTTGTCAGCAATTTTACTGTAAGAAAGAACGGAGAGATAAAGTAGATTGCTAACAGCATAACATTTCCTATGTCGACTTAAAAAATAAAAAGACGCAGAGTTTGGCCTAAATCTGTAAATCTAGAAGTTTGAAGTCATGTCAACCTGCTTTTGTCACATGACAGCACAAGAATTCAGTTTCCACATTCAAAGAAAGATAAAAAGATGCACCTATGGAAAACCAGAACAGAAGTAAACTGTGTATTATAAAGAAAAATATTCTCACTAGATCGTAATGTGATAAAAGGAATAGAGTGTAGGAAAATGATCAAATAAAAGTGACAAGTTCTTCTTGGAGGTTATGATTTTGTTATAAAATGATAATTTTGGATGATTACTACCTGTCCTCTAAAAGAGAAGGCTAGAGGAAACCATGAGCTGTTCTTCACCTCAGAAAAGAACAAACTCTTATACAGATTTAACAGATCTTTTAAATCCACATCATACTACCGGAAAAAGATACAACCTCTTGCAGACCAATTAAAACTGTAAGCAGATCAAAATCTTCTCCTGCACACTATCTTTGAGAAATGAAAGAACATTATATAAAACCACAAGAATTTGCCATAAAAATGACACGAAAAACAACCGGAGCTCTTCTCCAGTAAAGGCAGGTATCTTATAAAGAAGAAACAGATGGAAACAGTGCTCAGAATACACAGGTAAAATGCAATGAAAGTATAAAGGTAAACTGTGAAAGTGTCACAGTGTTTGAGTATAAAATCAGTACAAACCTCTTAACATCTTCATCCAAAAAAGTGGAATAGATAAATGAACAAAAGCTCAGTGAAGAATGTGGAACTGTCCTGTACCTTCAAGACCAAAGAAGCTCAGTGTACAGTTCTGTCAGCAATTCAGAAGGCTTCACTGCCTTCAGTGGGAGTTAAACGCTAATTCTCTTGAGTGACTTACCAAAATTTTTTAGACTTATAGCTTGGCAAGTATTTTTAACAGACATGGGGTTAAATGAAATCACCTCTTCCCAAGGGACTAAAAAAAATTCTATTCAAACTTTTTTTCCCCCTTCAGTTGAAGATCAGAATTGAATGCTCTGATTCCTCATGCATCTTCAAGATTTATTCATGAGTCACAGCTGAATGCACTGTATGTTGTATTTATATGAATAAACACATATATAAAAAAAATAATTTCCATTATCTAGATAGATGGATGTTTGTCAGCATCTGAAAGAATATCAATCCTACAAGTTATAAGTATTCAGTTACTCTTTCAAAAACATCACTCAGGCATTGTAAGACATATAACTACAGCATAAGCAATGACCTTTAAGTGTATCTTCTTTCCCATTATCTCTACACTGTGAAATAGCGATACTGAAATCTTTGTAATATCTGCACAGAAGCTATTTATTTTAAAATCATTTCACCCAGTAAACCAACTATAATTTTATTAACAATAGCAAGAAGTCGATACGGTATTCAAAGGAATACTAACACGCTATGCACCTTAGCTTCTTTTTACAAAGAATCTCTTAGTTCATTTGTATTTCAGCAAAAGGGCACATGATAATTTTAATTCTTTATTAAACTTTTTCAATTAAATTTCTAAAACCTTATCAGGTATAGAGCATCTTCAGGGAACAAAACTTTCATAAGAACAATACTGTGGAAGCTTGTAGTCTTTAAAATGACTCATTCGCTATGATTAATTTACCCTCTATTTGTATCTGTGTATCTAAAGGGCAAATGTCACTTTTGGAGTTATTATTTCAGACAGAAAATTTTACACAGAATTTTACTTTAGATGTAGGTCACATCATAAATGAGTAACTGTCATAACTGACTCATTGCATTTTCTGTCAATGCTGAGTTTCTTCTTGTTTCAGAATATCTCTTCAAGAAGAAACATTGCTTGTAGGCTGTGAAAGACACCGCACAGCTAAGCCGAGTAGCGTTTCTCCAATTAACAGAGGCGAAGTATTGCCACACTACGGGTGCACCAAAGGTAACACTGAACGCCCTATGTCTCCTCTTGAAAGTTGTTACAAGATTTCTCATGGACTGAACGAGCAGCCTTCTGTCCACAAGAGTGTTGCAGGCAGAAATATTTTCTGTAGACCATGTTATAACAAGTTCTAACCAAGAAATTGCAAACAATGTTAAAAAGCCACTATGGCCATGTTTGTTTCAAAATGGAGCATATGACTATCCCCACACACACATCTGACACAAAAAATCAAGATGTGCTTTAAAATATTCTCCTTTAGTAACAGGTTGAAGCGCACAAACAGAAAGAACATACACAGCAATACCCAGATGTTTGCACCCTGCGAGTCCTGTAGACTGCAAGCGCGCAAGTGAAAAGCAAGAGCTCCTTCTCCTCTGTCTCGGGGCTGGAGGAAGGGTGAGAGGTGAGTGAAACAGAGCATATGCAAGCATAAAAAAATAAAATCAGACTGTATTTTGGGAAAGTGCTACTGCCAGTAACCCATCCGTATTTAAATCATTTATTTATTTACCTGAACCTGCACTAAAATGCCTCATATGATTGAAATTATGTTTGGCAACAGCCCTTTTAGTGGCTACCTTCAAGGAAAAAGGTTATTTCCTCGGAGTCACACAGCCAGCTACGCCACCTACGCATAGTCACAACCCAGTAACTTCCATCCCACCAGGACACACAGCATTTCTAAACAGTACAAGACACAATCCATCAACAACTAGAACAGGGAAAAAATTCCCTCCCCCCTGCCACCCCCAAGATCCACAAATGGTTTCTCAGCTGTAGTTAATCCACAAGCAAAATTGACCAAATCAGTAGTGACTACTCGAAAAAAAAAAAAGATGTATTTTGCTTATACTACTTGCTCTATCAGGTGGATTTCTTCGCTGATCTCTTTTCTTCCCATTCATTGTCCTGATCATCTGCCTAGAACTTTCTTTCCATGTATTACCAGTAGCAGTATCTTACTGTATTTCATTGTCATAGTGTGTGTGGCCTTGACTAGTTATCAGCTCATTTCACAGCTTTGTTGTCTGAACTACTGCCAAAATGACCGGTTCATGTTTTTGTTACAAGCTTTGGAAAATTTGATAACTTGGACAGAGACATTTTTTCCTTTCTACGCAGTCTCTCTTCCAGATGGTTGACATTACTTTGAGCAGTTCTCTCTTTTCACTTTTGAAATTATTTGGTCTGGCAGTGACTTTTATTTCACATTTTTTAGAGTCTACAAGCTGGATTTATATCCTCTCTAAATTTGCCTTTTGATGTCAACGAAGCTACAGCAACTTGCATAGCGTGATGATCGTGCCTCATCAGTGGGTCAATTATAACTCCAAATGAAGCTGAAAACACTTTTCAAATAGCCTGAAATTGCACCATTAACTCAAAGTTCATATTTTTTTTCCCCAAGTCATGCATTTATTATTAGATTATTATAGTCCATATCAGCTAATATTATTAGTCAAACTTAGCTGGAAGTAGGATTTTCCTGTTGCGGACAAGTGATTTGAATTGCTCCAGCCAGTTTTATGTTCCATATCTAATATGATTAGGCATCTTTTGGATATAAAGAAAGGTAGTGTTTAAGACATGGTACAGGACACAAAACAGAATTAAATGGGACGTTCATAAGGGTCTATGTTACGTTGTTACTCTCTTTTTAGAAAATACATCATGTGCTTAAAGCCAATGATGAAACTCAAATTTCTTAAGAAAGTGGACAAAAAAATATTTTCTCTCCGTTGATTTCAACAGAATTTAGATATTCAAAGAAAAAAAAAGTAATTTAAAAGTTACTTTGAAGGATCTATATGTATCTAAAAAGAATGTTAAAATGGGCATAATGGGTGTCTTTGGCAGTTCTTAGGCCATCTGAGATAGATAAGCTTCTGTATATAAAGCTGGTAGAATATAAGCATAGGATCGATATGTATAATGTATGTATAACACACGTATATACATACAATGGGCGACAAATTGCAGTTTTAGTCCACTGGAGCTATACAAGCTTCTGTAAATAAAGTTAATAGAATACAAGCATAAATTCTGGAGCAATTAATGAAAAAAAATCTACTCTTTCTTCCGATTTTAGTTGAAATATCGAGAATGTATTTATGATCCTGACACAACTCACTGGAAAAGCAACTCTTGGGAAGCAGAGGAAGCCAATACATTCACATTCTTTCCTCTACTGCTGGAGAAGCCAGTCAGCATGTAAGAGAGCTGTTGTGTGCTTCAGAACAAATTTTCCAATGACAATAAAACCAATCGGTAGAACTTAAGTCTCATTGTCTTTTTTTTTTTCCATTGACTTCAACTGAGCTAGGATTTCATCTAAGGCTAAGCAATTACTGTTTCACTATATTAATTCCTCTGGACTAGATGGTTGTGACACAGTTTTGTTTCAAAAAAGAAACACTGGTAAAACAGAAAATCTTTCTCCACAAAAACACAATAATTCTTCTCATCTCCAGTATAAATGTTTAAATCTTTAAATATTTTCTTTTAAAATATGGCTACTAAAAACTGTTTCAAAAGAAAATTGAAACTATGTCAGAGAGTCTACAAGATGTATTTAAGGACTGAAAAATAATTTATTATGAGAAAAAGCTTTGAGACTTGAATCATTCAGCCTTGACAAGCAGAAGGATGAGAAAAGACTTCATTATGTGTAGTTAGGAAAGAGCTGTTTATACTACAGGAGAATAATGAGAACTCAGTGATCTAAATCTAGTAGATACATTTGGAAGTTTTATTAGACAAATATGAGGAAGAAGTGTAGACTTTTTCCAGCTTTTGTCTCTGACATAGACTGTAAATTGCCAATGGCCCTATGTCTCAGTTCCTTCATATATAAAACAGACTGTTGCCTTTGCCTGATTTGCCCATTAGCTCTCTAAGCACTGTGGAGCTGTAGATGCTCTCCCTGCCTGTGTCCACACAACATCTCAATGTTGCACAGGTGGTGGCTTCTAGGGACCAGGGGAAAAAAAAAAAAAAAAGAAAACACAAATAATAATGCCTTTGAAAAAAGAACTTCCATGTAGTTGGGAAGTCTTCCTCAAGACTGCTTTAAAGCAAGATCAGAATAAACAATTAAAAGCAGCCCAGTCTAGAATGCACTTACAACAAGATTTAAAAAAAACCCAAACATGTTTAAAGCAGTTATTTCCTGCAATGGTTTCAGGGTCTGTAAGGAACTGAAACATTTCTTAAATTTGAACAGGTTAGCAATTTACAAATCAGTTAAATATTCAAGTCAACTAGATTTTGCACTTCATTCAGTTGTAACTATTTGTTTGTCTCCAATGGAGACAGAACCATTTGTATTTGCCAATACAAATCACATTTTAAAAAAAAAAAATAAAAGTACAGTTTCCCCTGAAACAACAAAGAACCTTTAATTTGGCTAGCATCTTTCCCAGCTGGATTCTTGAATAGGTACTTGAAATAATTTGACACATTGGTAAAAAGCAATGAAATGCATTAACTACACAAATACTCAGCTACTCTGCAGGTAGATTAATGTCTCCCAAGTCATGAACCAACTATGGCTTGTCGTTAGTCCCAATATTATTATTTCTTGTTTATTACCAGGACTCATGCATAACAAGCAATTTATGCATCTTGCTAGTTTTTGGACTTATGTTTTATCATGGAAAATTATGTTTTGCGCTGCTTTGTAACCAAAGTGAGTTTTACTGACGTAAGATATTTCTAAGGCCAATACACTTCATACCAGTGTTTGCACCCACTATATGGAGCACTACATCAGTGTACAGTGATTATAGTGCTGTGCAAGATTGCCCAAAACAAGTTTAGGGATGACTACAGCTCAAGACAGGAACCCATTTACCATCACGTTTTAGAATTCAAAATGCAGTTAACTACCTTCCAAAAGTTTGTATTTACCACAGACCCCTTTCTAACCACAACAGACTATTACATCTGAGGTTTTCTACTGTGTAGGCCATTGTGAGAAAGGCTCACAGACGACTTACTGATTGACTCTGCAGCTGTAAGACAGCCCAGGATGCCACTTGCTTCTTAATATTCAGGCTCTTCTTATTCATGACATCACATCATGCATCAAATTAAAAAAGGACCTTTTATTTCCTGTTCATTTAGGCAGCAAGTATTCACCCTGCATTTCTTCTGCAAACTAAAGAAAGGTGAGCAGTATGCTAACACATGTACTGTAGAGAGCAGGAGAATAGAATTCTTTCTAGTTATTAGAAATTGAATTTAATTTAAAAAAGTATTAATCTCATTGTACCTGGTCCAATGAAAACAGAAACATCATATGAACATGGAGATCATACAGTATGGAAAATGGAAAATATTTGAACAACAATTACTTTAGTTTGACATTATTCTTTACAATCGCTTTAAGAGTATAGGTTTTGTTAAGGACTCTGACATTAAGTGAAAAGGCTTGAGGAAAAAAACCCACTAGATTCCAGGTTTGATAATGTTTTAAGGTAGAACTCTCATTTCAACCAGTATTGGATTCTGGCAGATGGTAGGGTCAGGCTCAGTACACATCTCAAACTGAGGTCTAAAATAGGTTATGCTAACTCCATAGCAAAGATTGATAGTTACTTACAAACAGCAATTTGTACTAGAAAAACACCTCACAAAATACTAAAAAACCATCATCTGACTTCCAAAGGAAAAACACTGATTGCAATAAGTACAGGTTCCAGGTAAAATAATGCAGGGGTCACGTTCCCTGAGTGGACATACACCAGTTGTGCAGTACCCTCATGGATATTCTAACCTTGCTTTTTGAGATACTGAAACTTAAGAGGGTAGGGAGGGAAGGGCATATACCTACAATTTAGGAAATACTGGAATCACTGTATACAAGATTAGGTAGAGCAGATGGGTTAAGTGGTCATCTGCATCTTGTTTATGATCTGTGACTATGGATCAGCGTGTCTCAGAACCAAAACCCAAACAAACAACAAAAAAAACACACACCAAACCCAAAATCGATTACTCTCATCACTGAAAGCTAAAAAGCTCCTGGAAACGTCACCAAACTACTGGCAGACAGACACAAATACATCAGTGGGAACAGATCTCAGTGTCAAATCCCAGATCCCATATTGTGGTATCACTGCTCAGAAGTACAAGGCAATATCTCCCCTTTTCTCTCCCAGTCTAGGGAGCATCATCTTTTCCCCGTTACCCATACTGTTTACTTCAAAATTCACACTTACAATCTCATTCAGTTTCTAGCCCTCTCTGTTAAAACCTGCTCTCAACTACTGTGGGTTTTGGAGGCTTCTGGACACGGAGACATTTGACAATATGTGAGTAGGATGGATTTTGGGAGTCTATTTTTAACTTCAATATAGAATGTATCTGATCAGGCTATATAAACCTAAGGAAAAACATGCATTACAGTTTTGAAATCAAGCCCTAAGTATATACTTACCCTACGTAAATTTCAAGTAGTATTAAACATATTTTGAGACAGTTTCGAGAGAAGTAATAATTTCAATGAAAATGTCATACAAGTTGAAGAATAAAATTGAGATTAGATTATTAAGATTCTAAAAACGGATGGTAAATCTGCCCCAACATCGTCTCTGCAGCAAAGCAAGGAGAAAGCCACTAAAAAAATCACTTCCACTTCTCATTCATCTTAGGAAACTGTGAATTAGCAGAGACCCTAACAGCAGGTGCAAATTGCAATATGGCTTTCATTCCACACACAGATCTCTCATCATCATCATTGAGAACTCTGCAAATGGATAGAAGGAATTGTGCAGCCATAACTCTTTAACTGTTACACACTAGTACACTTGTTAAAATTATCTGGAACACAGCAAATGACTGATAAGAGAAACAGACCACAGCACAAATACAATATGTTCTTTATGCCGAATCTCTCATTATGAAGAAAGTTGGGAAAATGCAAAGATTTTTGCTCTATAAAGGAAATAAGCAGCATGCAAAAACTAAAATGCTATTTCTGATGTGACATTTCATAATGAAGTGATACTGTAAGATTATCTGGACAGCAAAAGGTTTGTGTGTCCTAGTTACTAAGTGCAGATAGCATTCACTTCTATAACTGTCAAATCCCTTTCACAGTATTTTAATTTGCAAAAGAACCTGACTTCGCTATGGAAATGTTATGATAAAGCCTAAAAAGAATTTATCTGATCAAAGAAGAATGTATTATGACCATGTGGAGATTTGCTTCAAATCTTGCATAACAGCAATAATAAATACAACCCATTTTTGTACAAACACAGATAATGGGAACATAAGAAAAACACCTTGAAATTTCCTTTAATAAGATTATATTTCAGAAACGAAGTAAGGGAAGAATATTTACCCATAAATAAGGCTTATAAAAAAACACCTAAGATGCTAATGTCTCCCTAGTAACATCTGCTTGTCAAAGTACTTTGCAATCAAGTCAGCAGCTGAAGACTGACAATCACCTACTGTAATATATTTTGGATTATGGATTCAGGATCATTTAGAGATGTTGATTCCTAGTGGTTATGTATAAATTACAATATGTACCATGTTACCTAAAGAATAATTTCATTCCAAACCCTAAATAGTGTCTCAGTGATAATTGAAAACACCATCTGCAGCTTCATAATAATTTGTTAATTGAGTATAGAGTACATAGAATTAAAATCACTGCTGTCATCCCATAAATTTTAAGGTAAGATACTTACTGCAGTCATTCAATGAAGGTTCACAAACACCAACACATTATATAGTTTGTCTATGAAAAAATGTGCTCATCAGCTCTACTGCTATACCAGGCATTCTACAATAAATAACACTCAAATATGTTTTTCACCAGACTCCCAAAACCTGCTGGTTTGGAGGGTTTAATATTTAAGCCACTTAATAGTCTTGCAAAATATATTAGAAATGTGATATATGAAATCCAGGGTAAATAAGCTGGCAGTAATCAAAGGAATCAGAAATTTATGATGAAAACACAGGAAATAACTCTCATTGTCAATGTAATGATAGATAGGGAATAATTTAATTTTCCTTGTTCAAGTGCAACACCAGCATAGATGCAGCTTTAAATCTTTCTCTAAATTTTCCCATTTTCCCCAGTGTGTAAACACATCTGTGCAGAAAAAATGTAAAAATTATGAGTTAGCCTTGTCTCTAATAGACAAGTAGTTCATCTGCTAGTCAGCTAAGTAGCCTTCAAGATTAGGCTGCTTTCACTTAATCTCCATGCCTTTGCAAAGGGAGTAATATTGCCACCACCCCTAACAAGGGCTATATCCTGATCAAGCCCACAGCATCCAGGAAGCCCAATTCGAACAACTTTCAGGGCTGAGCAGAGAAGGCAAGGAACCAAAAACTGTAGAAAGATGCCAAAGTCCTATTGCAAATAAAAAGGATGGGCAGAAGAAATCAAATCTCAGGATACACTTTGCCTGGGTTATTACATACTGCTACTCAGTATGGCTGATGGTGAGAACAGCAGCAATCTCAGCTAACCGTGCTACACCACAGCCTGTGCTCTGGCTCCTTTGCCTCTGGCAGACACACAGGTCGGGCTTTAATGAGAAGCAAAGACAACTTCAGGATACCTAAACAGCCCTAACTGACAAGACAGTTATGGAAAATATACACATACACTGCAGAAGGAGAAAGGGAAAGAAAGAATAGTATGAAGAACGCGTAAGACATCTTACTCTTGCAAGTGATCCGCTAGTAAAGATGTTTTTAAAAGTCACTGTGATCAGTTCTCAGATGGAGTACACTGAAACAGCAAAACCTAATAAACCATCTACTTTATTAAGGCAGCAATTTAGGTGGGTCATGTATGTATTTAGAATCTAAACTTCAGCAGCAAACACAAAAAGATTTGTTACTAGAAGAAAACAGTAAATTATCGTCAGCTCCCTTTCATGGAGGAGTTTTTGAGAAATCAGTGCCTTTTTCTCCTTTTTTGTGAGACGTTTTCATGTGACTTGCTTTAATCATGCAGTTTGTAGAGCTCTTAGGCACTATCCAGCACTTCATTAACTGTATTGGATTCAGTTCAGGCAGTCTTATTTCCTGACCTTCATCTACAACAGCAGCTTTAACCAATGCCACTTTCAACATCTCCAGTTTTGAGGCTTGCTTTTTCTTTTTTTTTTTTTTAAAAAAAAGTAAAAACTATAAAAAAAAGGAACCTCTAGCTAGGAAATAATTCCCTTGAACGTGCAAGTTTTGGTGGTGGTGACCTTAACTGAATTACCTAGACTGTTAGGATTTTCATCTTTTTTCACTACAACATATATATTTCCATGTTTTCCAAAGTGTGGGATATGTCTTTTGGCAATGAAAAATTCTCCTGATACTGTTTCTCATCAATATCTTTTATCAATTGATCTGTAACTAACTGCCACACTTTAATGAAGCAAATTCACATTTGAAAGAAATAAAATTAAATAGCTTAACAACAACAACAAAAATCTTTTCATTCTATCAAAAGAGAGTTACTTTCAGTGAGTTAACTGATGTCTGCATAGTATAGATTTTTTCATTCACTACCAAAACTTCTCTACTGTCTTCCAGCGTCTCAAAAGCAGAGACTTCCAATAAATTCTTCTGTATGTGATTTCATAACAAGAAGCATCTTTTCATTCTAGTGCTTGGAAAAAATATAAATTCCCCACTTTTAATTTGCAACAGACATTGAGTTTTATAGAGCACTTCAGAGGAGCTGAATTATCACACACCTGCATGAAATTTCCCACTATTATTGCCTGAAGGAATCTACATGTCAGGTAAGAATCTTGATTTAGGCAAGAAATGACTAAAAGTCTAATATCATCCTACAAATTAGCATGAAAGAACATCACATTAAATGGGGGAAAAAAAACAACACAAAACAAATGCCAACAGGTAACCTCTATGGCTTAGTCATTTTGTATCTCATTTTACTGGAGCTCCCCTTGGTTGTCTGACCCATGTGACACATTGGCATACATAAATCAAGCCTAATTATAAATTGCTGTGTTCTTAAGGACAGTATAGGCTAGACTGATATATCAAGATATGTTTGAGGCATGTAAATCAGTATTTGTACTCGCTGTGGCATTAAAAATAGAAAGTACTTGATATGGATAGTGAGTGGCAGAGGCAAAAAAATATGAATCATTCCTTGTAAAAAAAAAAAGTATTATGCTGTTTTTGAGAGTTTAATTCTTCAAATTGCAACACTAAACTAGTCTTTACTCCTATCCGTAAGTCCAGCTGTTTGCAGAAAGTTTCTTGAGGGCTCTGTGGGAGCAGAATAAAGACATGCTCCTACACTGCATTTGATTACTAAACATCATCACTCAGTACCACAGCTACTGAACGTAACCTGCTAAACAAAGGGATGTCCTCCCATATCATTATTTCTACTGGAGAAGGATACTGTGATCTACCCTGAAAGAACCTCTGAGCAATGAGTAATTGTAAACACTATGATAAGACACTGGCTCTAGTAGAGCCTTGTCTCTAGTGGTCTGATAATAACTAGATGAATCACTGTAGACTCAGGGTAGCAGACAGACACCAGAACATGAACTTTCTTTCCTTTCTTCAAAGGAAGCAACAGTTGTCACAATGATTGTACAATATTTGTTTCAAAGTCTTCTGCATATGTGTGTGTGATGAATGGAATACCTCTTAATGGATCGAAATATTTAATACGAGCTTTTAACAACAAGTCATGCCTAAAGAAAGGGGAATTTGCTGCCAAATCCTTTCCCCCCTAGAGCTATTAACAAAAAAGAGCTCCAAGAGCATATTGACATTAAACTAAGCAGATTCCTGAATCTTGAACTCCTTCTGAGCCTTTTATCCCCGTTTGAAAAATGTCTCTGACAACTGATGCTTGCCCCGATATTGTCAGTTTTTCTCTCTCAGCAATAATTCTAAGGTAGATATCTTTCTAGACTCTTACTGGAGATCAGTAAGCCTAGTCAAGTACGTTTGGTTTAAATGCACAGCAAACTTCCGCCTCCAGATAACACATTTTGGTATTGATCACTGAGACGGTACATCTGAAACTGTGAGCAATCTACATACTGTGATGCCTCTCGCCTCCATAAACTTGCAGAATTACAATGAGCAAGACTCCTCTTACACACGAGCAGAAGAGGGCTAGTAAGAAACGAGACAGTATTTCCTCACTTCCTGCTGCCACCAGTAAATTTGAGCAGTAAAAAGAAAGAGTAATAGATCAAATATATTTATCAATGACATTAAGATATTATCAAATACACAGTGTACTAGCAAGCAAAAGTTGAAGTAAAGGAAAGGTATATACCATATAGATCTAATAGGATTTTAACAAGCTACTGGAATAGCCTTTAGAGTGGCTAAAAACATTTACAAATCATTGTAAATCATTGCAAGCACAGCATAGAATAATCTTATTTTCTTAATTACCTGGCCATGACCTGCTTCACGTGGGGCTGTGCCTGACCCTACTTATCCTCACTGGGTGTGATTCTGACCACTCACTCATGAGCTGACGTCTTAGTCTGGCCTCATTTCATCTCCATGGTGGTGCCTGATGTCTGGGCTGGGGGGCAGCTAACCCCAACCAGCCCTGCTCCTTTGCTGAGGCAGCAGGACAGGTCATGCTGGCCCAAGGGTGCCCCACAGCTCCTGATCCCAGAGAGGAGTCGGCCCTCACTGCACCCTCGCAGTCTCAAAGGCATAAATTTTTATTATTACTTTTTTAAAAAGTAACATCCTGAAACGTGATTTGAAATTTTCACCAGTTCTTCACCTAAATGATTCTTCATGATAAGATTAATGAAGTGACCCCTTTTCCACTAGTTTCAATAAATTAGCTCCTGAGCATTTGTAATTGCCATGTTGCACGCATTACCTATGAGCATAACCTCTCACATCACCTGCAGAATAATTTCCTTCTTAGGTCAAAGGAATGTCCTTTATCGAATACTACTTATGTTTTACAGGAACTCCAAAAAAAAAAATCATTTCTCTCCCATATGCCCATGTGATACCACATGATCTCAGGAGATAATTGAGACAGATGTGCTTTACGCTAATTGCTTTGGAGGTTCTCTGACACTGAAGGTCTGTAGTTATCTGCCAATTCTCCAAACCCCCTAAATAAGTGCTCAACACAGACTTTGCTCTATAAAAACCCAGCACGGAACTACTAGGAAGGAGTTATCACTCGATCCCATGCCCATCTTCACATCTATGTGCTGTTTTAAAGGTCATTGCCCTTCTCCATGATAGGAACTGACCTGGGGCTTAGAATAGAAGAAGGGATAAAATGTGGCAGGCAGAACCATCAGAAAATTTTTGTCTTGCCTGGAATCTATTATCTTATACACCTTGTTGTTGTTGTTTCTTTTTCTCTGACAGAGAAGGTACTTTGAGAATAAGAGAACCAAATAAAAGACAAAGGGAGAGACAATATCTTTGATTTGACATACCTCAAAAGAGTGAGGAAACATTTGGGTGCACAGTCCCTTAACCAGATTAGATCTCCCAAATTGTACAAATTTCAAGCTAAAACTAGTACTGGAATCAATAGCTCTTAGTTTAACCTAGAGTCAAATACATTTTAATGAAAAAACATCTATCAAAGATTCAAAATGATATCCAAGCTTGTCACATGTTAAAATAAACATTCACATATCACAACTGTTTCAAGGAATTTATCACATTGTATTTCATAAGCTGTGAGAGTATGTCTCAAGAACAAGAGACTTCCGTATTAGTCTCAGCTTTTTCTAGATACAATATTCTCTGTTACACATCTCTACAATTAGACATCTTCATTGTCACCTTCATGCTCTTTCACTTTATACCCTGAGGCACTGGCTTCTTTAATGTGGGTTAGTTGGTGAAAATGCAACATGCCTCTGACAATAGCTAAATGTTTTTGGATGCAATAATCAATCTACCCCTCTCTTTTCACAGATATGTATACGGACACCCACAATTCCTGTTTCTTTCTCTGTACTAATAAGCAGATATATAGTGCTCCCTGGATATAGATATATATCCCTATGGTAGAAATCTGTTTTTGTCCATAATGGCTAGTAAGGTAATTATCTCACTATATTTTGCAGCCAGCAGCTAAATGCATCACCTTGCCAGAAGAAAGACTATGACATATACTGTAATCTGAAAAGTATTACCTTCAGTGCTTTAATCAATGTTAACATTAACAGCGCTCATCTCCGGCAAAGCATGAAACTATTGACCCCCTGAAGACCTATGTTAGGATATGACAGTATTTTATCCTGGAATTTAATTTGTGTTTGCTACTAATTAAAATACGTGTGACATGTCTCTAGCATTAACCCCAGTGGTAATCAAGCTGTGGATTGTGCCTTTCTCTTGCAAAATTTCAAGAAGAAACCTAGGGACAATGGTAGTACAGGAATGAATCGGCTAGAAATCCCATGTAATTCATTAAGGAAGCAAAACAGTGTCACACAGATGTAGAGACACATGAGTTGGTTCTGCAACGTCTCTGAAAGGAATTTTAAAAGAACTTTGAAAGAAAAATATCAGATAAGTGCAAAGCAGTAAATTATTCCCACTGGACTTTACAGGACTCTATGTCTGACTTTGAATTCAGAGAGTATTATGAAGTGAAATCTGCATTTTTTTCTCTTCTCTCCCCAAGGAACACTTTCCACTTTCTGTGACCTCTTCACTCAAATTTTCTACACTTCAAAATAATTTCTATTTTTTTAATTATATTTTCTAGGGACTGTCTCATTATTATTACTGCTATATCACCTCCAATGTGTTTCACACTCTGAGATTATCTTATATTATCCTATGGGGTCTACTAAGATTTCAGCCATTCCAGCAAAATCCGGGCAGAGTAGGGACATGCTGAGGCTCTCCTATCCGCCCAGAAAGCATCCCAGGTCCTGTCCCCATCCACTTTATGCTCTTCCCTTGGCAAATAAATCATTAGCATAACAGAAAACTCCTAATACTGGAAGAAACCCGTGCCCTCCAAAAAGACCACTAAGTCCTATCTTTTCCCATCTCACCATCTTTTCTCTTGCTTTTCTTAATCAAAGAAAACACAAAGAGGATATATCAACCATTTAAAATCATAATCATGTGACGAACAGGCAGCCCTTAACCCCTTCCAGGCATTTTACTGTAGGATCCAAGGGTTACAGATCAATTGTTACAGACAGTTGGATCATCTTTTCACGCAGATTCTTGAAACTCAGCTGAAAGATGATGTTCTTTCTTTACTTTACAGAGTACATAAAGAATATGGAAATGGCCCTAAAGAAGTGAAAACCTGAATTTCATTGTGCATATATAAATTGAGATGCTGAAAAATTACAAGCCATTTGTGAAGGTGTTATTTTACGCAGAACTTTATTGCGGAAAGATGAAGCAAGTTTGAGGCTGGAGCAATGGGAAAAGAAAATGCTTATAAGCATCCTCAGAGCCATTTTTGGGGTTTGAATTTTTTTTCTAGTAAAGAACAACAATGGCTGGACTGAACTTTAAAATATTTTGAGCTGGTTGGCTTTGTTGTTTTTTTGTGTTTTGCTCCTCTACTCCTCTCCCACTATTGATTATAGTAAAGCAATGAAATACTCATCCAAAGAAAGTCCAAAATCACACAGACTAGAACAGTCTACTGAGAATCTTCCACACTGTCAGCTTGGACACAGTTTCTACAGAGCAGAGTGAACATGAAGCTTGACATTCATGGGGACCTGGCTCCTTTGGAGAGACCACCAGTAGTCTCTGTACCCCTTGTGTCTCCAGAAAGCCTCATGCTGAAAAACTCAGATCTTACAGTCAAGCTTCAGTAATATTTCAGTTCCAATATTTTTTTTGGTCAAATTCTTTCCATTTTCTTCCTCCATTTATCTTCCCTCTGACAAAGAAGTAATTTAAGAGAAAAATACATTTTAAGAGAGTAACGACCTAGTTGAGATGAAAAGCAGCTATGATTTTAAGGTGAGCTTTAGCTGCTATCAGTTGTACTGTGATGATAATGTTGGTGTTTCATGATGCCACCTGCAGCTTGTGTGATAGATGTGATTGTGTATTTTGTTTTGATACACTTGAGAGGCATCCTAGAAATGTTGTGTGTTTCCTGGCTGTAAAACATGACTGACAATCCTCTCCATCTCCCTTGAATCATATTGAAACGAGACAGTGACCTTTCTACCGGGGACAAAAAGAGTATGAATAGGAAGAAATAAAGAATAACATGCAGTGACTCTCATGAATGGCAGAATTATTTCTTCCAAGAGCAGTTATCATTTCCCACTGAGAAAGATTCTGGTACCCTCTTTTACACTATCACACTTAACTACCAAGTGATCTTTATTGAAATCAGTGGGGTTACTCAAGGAGTAAGAAAAAAGGAATTTTGAAAAAGGATCACAGAATCTAGTCCATCATTGCTAAATCATTTGATTTAGCAACATCTATAAGTGTTTTCCATCCTTTTCATTCATTCATTAAATATACTTAAATTTAAAATCTAAATAATGATAAAGTGTGGTTATTTAAATAGTTAAGTGTGATTAAATGTTTATGCTTTATATATAATGGGGAAAAAAGTCAGTGTAATACTGTAATAAATTTGCCAATGCTGAAACCTTAACATGTATATTTGGGAATTCTAAACAATATCCAGCAGTCTTAAGCAGTAACATAATAACCAAGTATACTGATATGGGGCACCTTTCTATCCAAAGTCCATCATAAGAATTCTAGAAAAATGTAATCGTGCTTGGTCACATCAGTTAACACTAAATATACCCACACTATTTGACAATCCTCTGGTCACTAATGAAACATTACTGACACACATAGCGTGTGGTTCTAACTTTGATACAGCTATAACGATAAATTATAGCTGTGTCAAAGCTATAATAGGTAATAATCAAAATCATTAATAGGTTTTGATTTACAAATATGATCAAGATGCACGTGCATATTTTAAAATGAACTGTTATAAATATTAAGTATCAATGGTGTGAAAAAATTAATTGTTTGAGGCTGAACAGAAGCTACCAAGGAATTAACAAGCAGAAGCAATAGTAGACTCATGCTTCAATCAGCTGAAGGAATTATCTTGCCCTTTCTACCACATCAAATGGAAAAGGGGTCTGGAATACAAGATATACTTTCAAAATAGAGGAAATTATTCTGCTGGTAGTATTGCCTTGATTTCAAAAGTTATTCCATAGTGCACAAGGACCCCGTTTAACTGGTCGGGAAGTGTGAGGGCTCAGTTCTTCATGAGAACTTCAAGAGTGGAAGTGGAGTTACTGCCTGGTTATGGACCACTTTCTGGTTTCAGTTTCTCTCAGGCAATTCCATTTAGTGCTTACAAAAGCTTGTACACAGGTATAGCTGCAGGGCCAACAGCAATAGCTTAGCACGTTAATATAGACACTGACTGAAATGCAGATGTAAGCTGTGTTTCCATCTCCCTTGCTACTATTTACCAGCTCATCTAATCTAGTCATTAACTTAATAAGAATTTAAGGGACAGACTCTCAGCTGAAAAGCTAAAATATTTCCTTGACTTCACTGGAACTTGGTTGGCTTAGAGTAACACCAACTCTCTCCTAGATTGAAATTCTTCAGAAAGCAAACAAAGGAAACAAAATATAATTTCCAAGTCACAAGCCTAAAATATACCCTGTAAATTAAATTTTTCCTCCCCCTCAGGGACTGGAACCTTGAGAATACAAAAATGTCAGCTTTTAACAAATATTAACCTTTTAATTCCGGTCTCTCTTTCTAGAGGGTGGCTGCTGGGGTGATATGGAACACTGATGGACTATCCATCACATAGCTTCTGCCTATGGGTCATTGCACAGCCTTAAACAACCACAGAAACCAAAAGATAAATCTTTTGATGAAATACTTGCAATTCTTTAGAGACATTTTGAGCTAATGCCAGTGTTTATCCCAGAGTGGTTTCTCCGCTGTCAGCAGAAGCAGAGAATGTTTATAATGCAGTTTGCATCAAGACTGAAACACGGTTCCATAGAATGAATCTGAGCAACGGCCAAGCAAAGCACCTGGAGACTATTTTGTCTGCGTTATTCACAGTGTAGAATGCAAGATCAAAAGTCAGAGCTCACCAACAAGTGTCCACACACAGAGAACAAGGCTCTTTTTGAGATACCGAAATCTGGAGCGATGCATTTATCTCGAGTATTAGAAGTATTTCTATTCCTGCATTACCAAAGAGGACAGCCCTAAGCAGCGGCCTTCAGGCTTACAATTACACACACAGAGGGGTCTGGAAAGAGATGTAGCTACACAGGGTATTAAGGAAGAAACCCTCTATACAAAAAAAGTTTGCAATGTGCCCAGTCCAGCTTTTAGAGAAAACATTCACAGTAGGATGAAGCTTGTTTGTTATGTGATATTTTATCTGCCAAATTCCAATCTTACAATGCCAATGAAAGGTCAGAGGACTTTGGTAATGTTATGTTCTGCACTTCAGAAATCAACACAAAAGGGGGTAGAAAAGAGACTGAATTTGGCTACCACACTAACTGATCCATCCTGGGGATTTTGTGACAATAAATTGTGAGGATCCTCACTCCTTTTGCCTTGCAGCTATTTGCAGTGGCTACCATATTTCAGCTAGTGGTCCCCAGACTTCTGTGGGACCCTACCCATCTATCCAAAGAAACATTACATTTTGTTCAGGTCTTGGAATAGATTCTTCTGTTTTTGTGTTTCAGAAATCCAGGAAACAAAATAAAAAGCAGCATATAAATTAAATATAAATAATCCAATACCCTCACAAATTTAAAGAAAATGTAATTTGGAGGCCGTGTCAATACCTCCTGTCGTGGACGCATCTCTTACTCTCACCACAAGAATTCATTACGACCTCAGTTCTCTAATTTGAGAGCTTGCACGTTACTCACAAGAAAAGGTACTTGACAGTTAAATATATTACACACAGTCTTTGTACTATGAATCCAAGGCCGCTTCCTCCCTCCCCCCACCCCCTTTTTTTTCTTCTCCCTCCCCTTTATCAAACACCACTATTGACTGGGGAGCAAAAGCCCCTAAGATACTAAATCTTCAGACCATGAAGGGAAATGGAATGGGTTTCTAATGGAGTATATCTGAGCGCCTCTGGCTTTTAGAACCTGTCTTTAAAGTCTGCTTACTGAGGCATAGATGACCACTCAAACACAGACAGATTTGTCACTTCGGTTTTCAGGACACCCATCCTGTAAAGACCACAAAGTAATTGCGAGGACTTTAGTGGCTAGACCTTCTCTTGCTATTCATGAGGTTCTTGAATTGGATTTAATTTCATGCCAGATTTGACTCTATCAATGGAAGACCAGCTCAAATGATTTCTTAAGAAATGCCCAAATAACACCAGCCATTGTATAAAAATCTTTTTATGCTCTATAATGCAGAGCAAGAAGAGATGTTTCAACTGTAAAAATCAAAGTACAGCTATCATTGTCCCAAGGGCTACTGTAAATATTCTACCGTGCACAGTTACTACGGACATACCTTTAATTATATTTCAGTCAATTTATAATCCAGGTCTTTAAAGCCATAGATCTATACAAAAGGACACTAAACCCTCTAGTATACTGCATTATCGACGCTTTCTTTCTTTGTCTCAGTCTTTCTGTCCGAGATATAATCCTTGTGATGTTGTGACTGCTTACCTCTGCACAATCTCTTGCACACTTGTTTTCATGCTATGTAGCAGACTGATTGTGATCTTGGGACCAAAGGTTTAGTGTGCAAATGGCTGACTCAGAATGAGCTAATTCACAGATGCCCTAGGGATAAGAGCCCATATGAACTCAGGAACTAGGATGATGGAACTGAGTTCAAGAATTCATGTAGATATTGTGTTTGCTAGCAGTTACATATCAAAAATAATTTTCACTAGTAAATTTCGAAATGCTTGACCACTAAAAACATTTCAGCTCCATTCTACAGGTAGTCAAAATGAAGCAGGAAATAGTTTGATAAAGATCCCACAAAAACGCAACAGCACAGTTATGAATAAATTTTCCTGATTGCAAACATTAGGACCTGCTCAGTTATCTGTCGAAAGAAAGTGAGTACAGCTGAACTCACAGTCCCCACAGAGACAGTGATAGGAACTGGAAACTTTGGCATACTTGCCTCACTTTTATAACCCTCTTTACCAGCTGTGACGATTCCTATTTCAAACATAAATTGACGACATTACCAAAACCTTATTTCATAAATGGATTTCATCTTCCAGTTCCTTTTCATACCCAAAGACCTGGTCAAACAAGTTTTATTCCCTTTGGAATAAAAAAAAAAATAAAACACCCACAACAAAACAACAAACCAAAACTCATATATGGACAACTAAATGTTAGACTTAGCTAGAAAGTCACCCTTTCTCAACATCCATAATTAGATTGTCATCTGGTTTGACAAGATTTTTTCCAATACATTCCTATTTTTAGATCTGCTGCCATAAAAAATGATGCAAACTGGTTCCATCGAACCAGCTGCAGAGTCATACTGATTTACAGCACCTCCTCCACAGTAGAAATGTTAATAACCATGCTATTTTTGGTTCCTTTTCTGAGACTGGTTAAAACTCAGAATAAGAAACCTGTTTTATGCTAGTGGAAGACTTCCCCTTTTGCACGCAATAAAGTGCTGAATCAAATACCACCACCACACCCGCCCTTTCTGTGGTCTCTACAAAAACAGCACATGATGTTAATGTAGGACAATGCCAGGGGTTTTTTTTTAATGCCTGAGCTCATAGCTCCCAAAGTATTTGAAACTATGTTGAAACTTATTTGATTTGCAACTTCATCAAGCCACTCAGGCTACAGACAGGAAACAAATGAGGTGGCTGGACCATTGCTTGTGTGCTGGTTTCACTTGCTGTCACCAGAAACCACCGTCAGTGGCTTCCACGTTCAGAAATAGTCAAAGCAGCTTCGGACGTGTTTCTGAATTCCTATACAATGCATTAGAGATGAGGAATTTCGAACTCACTCAAACTGAAGATTTGGAAGCTGTTCTTGAATTCAAAGCTTTTTAAAGAAGAGTAGAAAGACATGAGAAAAGATAGGAAAAGGGGCAATGGCTTTAAATTGAAAGAGGGCAGATTTAGATTAGATATAAGGAAGAAATTTTTCACTCTGAGGGTGGTGAGGCAGTGGAACAGGTTGCCCAGAGAAGTTGTGGATGCCCCATCCCTGGAAGTGTTCAAGGCCAGGTTGGATGAGGCTTTGGGCAACCTGGCACAGTGGAGGGTTTCCCTGCCCATGGCAGGGGGGTTGGAACTAGATGATCTTTGAGGTCCCCTTCCAGCCCTAACCATTCTATGATTCTATAAATTCACATGAGGGAAGAGGAAGTAAAACGTATTTCAGAGTAAGCAGAATGGAAACCAGAGAGAATATGTGAAAAAATAGATCAATCGGAGAATCTAATTTCTTCTCCCTCATGCCAATCCAGTTTTTATACAGAGATGATACTTACACATGTCTTTCCTTAACAAGAACATCAGAGAAAAAATGAACTGACTATACAAGTAATAGAAAACAAAGTAATAACTCTTCAAAGAAAAAGAGTTCATGAATTTCACCTGGTTTGAAAACTTGAGAATAGCTCAAAAGGTTCAATAAGATTGAAATAACAATAAGTTGCAATACTGTAGGGGAAGAAATTTCATTCAATAGAAAAGACAGAACAATTCGTGTTTGGATTTATATTTAAATTAACCAGCACTGTAATACAAAGTTACATTTACTCATAGAGTCCTTATTTCAGCCTGCGCAACTCTATCATGAAAAAATATCTAGGTTTCATCAGCAATGAAGCAAACATAGTTATGAGTCTATTTTAAACACATTTAAACACATGTTGCCGACTTTAAGCCTCCAGAAAAAAATAAAATCCCACTGGATATCTTCATAAAAATCTACCTGGTTGTTTTCCAAAAGGATTCTTATGAGTCATTAAGAGCTTCTATGAAATGAGGGGGTTTTGTTTGGTTGTTTTTTTTTTTTTTTTTTTTTTAATTAAATAACAGAACGGAACGTTCTCAGTAGCTCTTCTGATAGGTGACAATACACCAACAGTAAAACAATGGGATGAAGTCACATTTCTTTGTCTGCTTCAGGCTGAATGCAAAACTGGGGAGAAAAATGAAGGCAAAACTATGTGCAAACAAAAAGGTGTCTCTTCTCTCCAAATACAATGGAGATTATCAGAATAAAAACTTAAAATAGGTTCCCTACACTGTTTTTACAAAGAGCTGAAGCTACTGCCAAAACATAGTAAATGCAATTCAAGACAGCTGCATCAAAGAATCTATTATTGGCCTGGGCACACTAGTACACAAAAGCAGAGAAATTACTATTATATAACCATCAAGAAATGGAAAAATTATTATTTTGGTCAGAAACAAGTAAAATTCTAATTTATTTAGAGAATATTGGCTGAGATTTTCAACAGAGTAAAAGGAAGTTAGATGCCCACATTCCCCTGAATTCTAATAGCGTTTAGGTTCCTTTGAGAAGCCAAGAAACACTTCCAATTAAAGTATTTTGCATAATAATTTCATAGCTTGATCCTGATATGCACTGAGACAATTCCCACCGCATTCAGTGAAAGTTTAGGATGATCAGCATCTCAGCACCTGACTGAGAAAAAACAAACCATAAATTTCACAGTTACCTACTTCACAGATTTAAACAAACAAAAAACCCTACTACAGCCAACAACTCCACCCCCCAAACAACATATATCTACAGGGCAATTGAACTGATTATGTAAACAACACTAAAGGGGAAAAAAAGGCGAGTTTTTTGAGTATCAGCTACCAAGAATGAACATTTCTCAGGCACTCCTCAGTAGCAATAGCTGACTGATTAAGGTCACCCACACAGAGACAGAAATGAGAGACAGTCCTTGGTACAGTACAAATGATCTTTCGGTAAAAACTACACTTCCCATTACAAACCATCAAGTAAATATGTTAAGACATCTACAACTGTACATTGTGACATTATCAAGTAATTCACAAGTCAAAAATTAACATATTGCCATTAACTGCTCTAATACACAGAGCAATGTACTATATCATGTATTGATGGTGGGAAGCATGTGAAATTTGATGTCTACAATGAGAGATTTGAACGTAGTTTTGTTCCTCTAATCCCGTATCTTTTCAAAGATGAGTAGATAACAATCTGCCATTCAGTCAGAAAACTTCCGAGCTGGAAACTCTTTTGGGGGGCTTATGAGTTGGCTGGGCCTCCAGCAATGAGGAGATGCTTGATTTTATGCTTTGTGCACATTCCTTTTAGTGCTAAGTATACGTTATAGTTTTAAGCACATGTTTAAAGTTTTCTCTGTATCTGAGCCAGCGACCAATATATATTGTGCATGAGAGCAGTAGGATAACAACCTTGCCTATGGTATAGAAGGGTTCTGTGTCTGAACTATGCAGAAGTAGCAGGTTTATTTACCATCCAAAAGAGTAAAAATGGTGTATGGAGTTATTTTCTTCTCACATGGGCTAGCATTCTGTAGTATGTAACTGTTGATTCTCTTTAAATACTAGAAGATACAATTAAGAGACATAAAACTACCACCTGCCACTCAGTCTAGTTGTTAACCATGATGACACATTATGGTTGTGATGCAATAATCCTGCAAAACTGGCATTACTGCTAGGCTGCCTAACATGAGCAGCACCTGAATTCAAACAGTTTTTAAAGCACCTGGATAGAGATATTGGCAGTATGTTTTGAAGAGCTTTCTTAATTCTTGACTGCATCTGAAGCAGTTCAAGCTCTCAAATGAAACTCCGTAATTCCCTCTCATTCAGCTGGATGCTGGGTGATCTCAAACTCCTCGTGAGATCAGCAAAGCCTGTTTGCAAGGCATGTCACTGGAAGCTGTTGGTCCTTTGCAGATTCACTTACAGCCTGTTTTGCAGGACTAGAATCATTTCATCGAAAGCACATCTCAGAGAAGATTTAAATAGCTACAGCAGAAAGTCTCCACAATCTTTTGGATTTCTAAATTCAGTGAAAAGGTAACTGTTCTCCTTAGTCATTAGTCATTCCCATTTAGCATGGCTCCTCTTATATAGAAAAGCTGGATTTCCAGAGGGAATACCAATATAATGGCCAAACCAGACACTAGAACACGACAGTTGAAATAAATATCAATACCGAGCCCTACAGATCCTAAAGTACATTGGAAAAAAATTGTTTCGCACTATAAATGTAATTTAAGAATCTAACATATTCAATACATTTGATATTGATTATTTTTGCAGTATTTCTGAAGGCTCATAGTTACAGTGTGTACTAGCTTCAATGTACTGGAGTACAAAAACCGCTTTTGTTGTCCTAGCAACAGCCAGGAAAAAATGATCTCACAAATCACATTCAATGGAAATGCAGCGCTTTACTGGAATAGACAACTAAATTATTTTAAAATGTGGCAACTTAAAAATATACTTCATGAACTTGAATCTGGCCTTTCCAAACAGATTGTTCGAAGAAGTAGATAGGGTGGGAATCATGAACCCACATTTTAATGAAGAATAAGTAGTATGAAAATAAATTGCCAGACTGGAAAACGTTGCATACACATCTGCTCAGTTTCCTTTTGCTACCGATGTCCATGGAGTAGAGAATTCCCATCTCCTCCTGTGGCCAGGGAATCACATAGGAGGCTATTTCTATAAAAGAGGTATTTTTATTGGCACTGCAGTCTCAAGAAACGACCACGAGAGGCAGAAAGGAAGACTGGATCTGTATGCCATTTAATAGAACAAGGTACAATCAAGTGTGTTGTGTTTCTTGGAGACATTTTCACTTTCTCTAAGGTACAAAAAGGGAAATAGAGGATGTTACTCTACACCTTCACCTCCTCCCATATTGCTTCATGATGCTGTATGCCTTGAAAATCCCACTGACCTCCCCCACTTAGCACCTAATGGCAGAATCAGATTTGTCACCTTGATGCAGGTCCTACTGCAATTAATGGAGTAAGAGTGTTCCCATTTACGTTAACAGGTCTTATACCATGTTTATTTTATGAATATCTTCAACAAGAATCCTCTAAGGAACAGAGAAAGTGAATAGCTAAATATATTTCAAGATCCCTATGAAAAGGGAACAAAAATAAATCATGATAGGTCTTGAAGAAAATGGGAGGAATAGGTTTACCAGATTTATGGTAAAATGTACTTCCATGTAGTCTCATAAATGTTTATGTTGGATTGTATCTGAGATGATCACATCAAGTGTCTATAAACTGAAAGTGATGACATACAATTAACACTTCTGAAAAAGATTTACTGTTCATTGGTAAGCCAAACCAGGAAAAAGTTCACAGGAAATAATACTTGAATATCCAGTATGCTCAGAGCGAAATCAGATATGAGAAAACAATGAGTATTTGAGGTTTCTTTCAAAGCTGATAACCATTTACCTTTCGTCAGTGTCTGTATGAACAGTTGCCAGAAGGAAGCAATCACAAAGAAGATTAAAATATAGTTTAAATGAAGTTCTGTTAACTACTTCCATATAATTGTAAAAAAAGAAAGAATATAAATAGGATTTTTTGTAGCTTCTTCGAGTTAAAACACCATTTAGAAAACCATAAAAATCAGGAGAGTCTGAAGTAGATTAATTCTCAATAGAGTCTCATGTAATTATAAGATAAGCAGGTATCTGGTTAAAGAAAGTATACTCTGTACACATTTTTATAATCATTGCAAGGGAATATTGACAGCCTGTGGGCATGACATGATCAGGAAACAAAAAAAAAATATTCCTAGAATATTGGAACAGCTAATTAGCACCAATAGCACATATTCTACCTCCTGGAGAAGATACCAGTCATAAGTAGTTATCCTTTAGACAGACTTTTTAAGACATTTTAGAAGTGGTTAGTTTTGCCATGTCTTAGCCACACAGAAATTAATAGGTCTAATGTTTGTTGGTTTTGTGGGTTTGTTTTTTCTTTGAATTTCATTGACCAATTGTGGATTTTTTTTCTGTAATGTTAATGTTAAATGTATTTATTGCTTGTATTGTTCATTATTGCTACACGCACTATCATCATCATACATAGTATCCACTTACAGTAGCGGCCTCTATTTATAACGCAAGTTTGTTTTATTCTATTGTCTTGTGTGCACAGTAGGTTTCTTAATTATATATCTAAATTATGTGAACTACCAAGAATTTTGTTCAGATTTAACTTTAAAAGGATAAGTATAATAAGTGAACAGTCACATAACCTCTAGAAGAGAACAGTCCCCCCTGTTATGATAAGGGGGGGAAAAGTGTTTTTCTTAGAAAGCTTCTAAAGTCTTTTTAAAAAAAAAAAACAACAAACAAACAACAAACAAAACCAACAAATAGCACGGAACTAAACCTGAATGCTCATGTGCAACTTTACCAGCTACACTGGAGCCTCAATGGCACTGATGCAAGAAAATATAGACTATAAGCGTGCAAGGCATGTTTGAAATTGCAAGAAGACATATCTAGTGATGTAGTAAAATATCAACACTGTACTCATTCCAACATCACTGGAATGATCCATCATCTATGAATTCTCACAGATACTGAGAAACTCAGCATTAACTAGTGCTACGGTGCAAGACTCAGGGAGATGGTATGGATGGTGATGCAAAAAAAGTTTTTGTTCATGAACAGGAATCGCAGTTTAGTGTAACCCATATCCCTGCAGACAAACATCCCCGTGTAATGCAGAACACTTCATCCAGCAAAACGTGCCCCTCTCTCAACCTGATCTCTGAGTCATATCACCTCCGGGAAGCCTCAGCTGAGCAAAGCTTTATTTTGCTTTTCAGCTCCAGATTCAGCTTCAAGTTAACATGGTAGGTAAAGACCAATGAAACACTGAAATTTAATTGTGAAATACATACACTATTCTTTCACTAAGAAGTAGTAGAACGTATTTTCAGTTGGGTTATGGCCATAGCATATGGATGTCACTTTGAAATTCTAACTAGAAGACAATACATTTTGTTAATGGCTTGCTAGCACAGGAAAGTTATATGAAAGTTGAAGTGTACATATAAAAGTGTTCTGTAAAGAAATGAAACTGACTCTTCATTTATGAGCATCCCTATTCAATACAAAAGGGCCTCATTCTCACTTAGCTAGTAATGGGTTAGAGATGATTTAAGCTTAAAAACAGATATCCATAAGAGAGATATACTGTAATAATATAGCTAATTAGCAATGCCAGTATTATTATACAAGTACAATGGAAAAATAAATTAAGACATCCCACTGAATAAGCCTGCAGTACTACTGGCCATAAGAAATGCACCTGTTTGTGGTGTATTTGCTAGGCAGCAGCAGCTAGCTCTGCGGCAAGCATGCCAGAGTCAGTTTCTGAACAAGTAATTTCCGACATCGAGGCTTTACTGGCTTGTACTTAGCAGCAGCTCTACGATATTTCTGCGGAATTCCTCACTCTCACACATTGTCTTTGTTTTTCCACTAGTCACAACTAAGTATTAGACATGAAGAAAGGAGACTGCAGCACACAAACTCTCCATTTAAGCACACTTACCCAGAAGGGAACGTGGAGGAAAAAAGGTATAAAATAAATAAACAAAAAAAAACAGATGGCAATTTAAAAAGCATTCAAAATAGGAAAATTGCTGCAAGGATCAAGTCAAAGAAACTTCACTTAAACCAATTAGAATACTCCAGTGAGTAGAAAGGTCACAAGTCTCTCTGTAAACACACCAAAGGAGAGTCTAATGCTGAAAGTCAGAAAATCTGGAAAATTCAAGGTAACTTTCCTCTCTGCTTTGAGCAAACATATCACAAAGGCCTAAATCAGACAAGCTCACGCACTATGCAGAAACATAAGATTTGCACAACCTCTGAACTGATAAGGGAAATAAAGGGGGAAGATCCATGCTTTGCCCATATTAGTTTAAATCTGGTTGCCTCATTAGTTTAGTTTAGGTACAGCATTACATCAGCTGAACAAAACGTTTCATGCCATACTTCAGGGAAACTTGGCCAGACTCAATATAATTGGCTTCATCCTCTCCACAGGTCAGAAAATCCAGTTGTCTATTGACAGGTGTCACTTTCATGTCTCAGTTATTTATTATCTCTTAATTTTCTCTGTTAGGAAGGAAAAATATCAGGAAAGACATAAAAAATTGACACTGAACCCATGTCAAGCCTAGGAAAAAGAGAAACAGCTGCTCTTAGTTTGGTCTGGCATGTTCTCTACCACTGGCAGCTGCTGGACCTGCTGTGCTGCTTTGCTCAGCAAAAAATGGAGACTAATATAACAGAACAGAAATAAGTTCACAGAAATGAAACAATCAGCCTCACTGGAATGCTCAAATCTGCTCCAAGCACATGCAATACACAGCCAGAACAAAAACCAGATAGCTGGGGAGAAAGGAAGCAAAGCAGCAGAATTTGGAATGGTGCATAAGGACAAAGGCAAAAGGTATTTAGGACATAGAAAGAACCTGCACCCATTTGTATTGCATACATGGAAGAGGTTCTTATGACGCAATGACTAATATATCTCCATAACCCCCAAATGCCTTTTATTAATTTTATATGTCTTATGCAATCTGGGAGAGCCTGGCGGTAGCACCAAGACAGAACTGAATTTGTCTTCCATAGCTCTTACACTGTAAGACAAACTTCTGCTACAGCTGTGATTTGAAAGATAACTGTTCCTTGCTTTAGCCATGAAGTTCACTGTAGATGAAGGAAAGCTCTTGCTAAAGCATTATTCATTTTCAGGAAGACAGTCTTAACTGAGCTGGAAACGAGCAATGTTGAAACACCAAGGTTTATACGTTGTATAAATATGCAAATAAAGCAACAGAAAACACAGTATTTCAGCCTTGTACTATGGAATATATAATTTGCTCAGTTGTATTGTCATTTTTTCATACAAACCCTCCACGGTTGTCTGGAATGCAGATAGCGAGTTGCTAATCTCACTAGTAGAGCACTCAGTATGACCATAAATATAAACATGTAAGTGGTATTTAAATAAACCAGTTTACAGTACATTTCACATTGATTTGAACCATCGGGTCCTGCTTTATTTGGTTAGATATCTGCATTTTGAGACAGTTGCAGTCCTAACGCTGTCCTCTCTTCTGCAATCAGCTCTAATGGCACAGCCATCAGTTTTCATCCAAGACTAAAGTGAGAATCCCTAGAATGCCATCTCTGTCTATATAAAATTAAGCAATATGCATGCTATGAAGAAGGATGAATAACGATTTCTTCTTAGGAGCATGTGTGCACATATGCTGTGTGTTGGAGAGACAGACTGAGTACAGAAAACCATCACAATAAGCAGAAAGTTACAGTGTAACATGATATCGATCAAGGAGATTTAAACTCCAAAGCAAGAATAAAAGTTACTACGCAAAATGTAAGGGGCTGATACAAGTTAGGGCAGACTAATGAATACAGACAGATACAGAGTTCTTTCCAAATAATCAGCTCATTTTCACTAACATTTCAATTGCACCATCACAATGAAAGGAAATAGACTGATCTCCCCAGACTAGCTCCACAGGAACCAAATAAACTATATAAGTGTACATAAAAGATGAGAAAATGGTGTGTTCAACAACTCAGTGCTCAGCTAGCTTTTTGCAGAGTATAATATTTGCTGTAACAAAAAAAATAAATAATAAAGTCAACCAGCCATGTGCAGATTTTTTAGCAGACATCCATTAGAGTACACCTGCCCAAAATGCAAGGTATTGTTGGCTTGTTGACAAACAAATCAACAGAATTCTGGAACAGAAGTAAGTTCTGCTTTTACCCACATTAGAACACAATATTATAAAGAAAGAGGAAAACTAGGGGTTTCAGGAAAGTGAATAAAATAGCCTAAGTTAAAACAACCCACAATGTTTTCTAGTAATTGGTCAATATATGAATTGTTTCTGATCTGACAAGTTTTAGACATAACTGCATCGTCTTCTGCGACGTACCTCGCTTTAATCAAACAAGACTAGAAGAGGAACCAATCATTTTTTCCTACCTTCATCTCTTCGACACAGCATAACTGACTTGCCTTCAGTAGAGATGTTCCTGATTTCCAATCCCTAACATTCTGTGATTCTGTGTGTGTGATTTTACATCAGCTGACACAAGACAGGAAGGGAGTCAGGTCCAGTTGAGTGAGTTCTGGAACAGATGGATTTAAAAATGCTTTAACTCACCACCCGCTCATCCTATGTCATCAACTACTATCAACTATGATCTCATCAGCACTTGACACCACTAGTACATCATGAAGGACAAAACGATGCATGTACTCACTGGTATTGCAGGCTGTATTTTCTCTCTGGCTAAATGGTAGGTTGATTTTAGGGAATCACGAGAATTGCGTTAGACAGTTATTCTCTCAGAGGATTTTTAAGTGCTTAGGTGAAATAAGTGTCATTGTGGGGGACCAATGGCAAATGTTACAAGCATATTCTGGTATTCCTTCATCCTATTGTTAGTGCTGCAGCAAAAAGTTAAAAGCTTCAGAAACAAGCATATAATTTACAGTGTATAGTGTGAACGAATGATGGAGACCCTTCTGCAGCTGTAGTATGACCAAACTGAATCAGAAGGACAAAGGAAATTAACATATTAGGGATACAGAATATAGTTCACCCTATCTACAGAAGAAACTAAAAGAAATACAAGCTTAAAACAAGCTTTCCATTGTTATTTAACACTTACAAACAGTGGTTTCTGTAATAACGTATTATTCTGTGATATTATGGGTATTCCAGTGCTTCACAAGGGAGGGCAAATATCCTTACTTTATATTACAGACAAGGAAACAAAATAAGACTAGTTTCTTTCCCAAGGAAATAGGCAAAGCTGGAAGCAGAATTCAAGTCTGCAGTGCCCAATCCTCTCCACTGCGTTTCCCTTACTGTGCATGACGAAACTGTGTGTTCCCCTCAAAATGCATCTTTTCGCAAGGAGTAAGATTTTATAATCACAGCCCAGACGATATGGCTGCACCAAGGAATACATGGCTATTTGCTTGGCTATTTCAAACTCAGCACCACTCTTTACCACAGCACACTAATTTTTTTTTTTTTTTTACGTCATTAAGAAGTTGCAATATTTATTTCCTTCTCCCTATCCAGGCAAAGCGAAATGAAGGAATGCCAGTTCCATTCCCCAACAGTATTGTTTTATAGTGTGAGAACAGGAAAGGCCAGTAATTTACTATTAATAAAAATAATCTGCAAATTATGGCTCCATGGAGGAGACTCGCACATCTCTCAAAGACTCACTGAAAACTGCTCCTGGAGCATATTCTAGCTTCAAGTCACTTTTTTCCCCCCCTCATAGGGGCAACAAATGAATCCCACCAACCTCAATGAGAGGCTCAGACCTCAGTAAAGTAAGAAGATGTGCTACACAACATGGCCTTTCTCCTTCAGCAACATACTCATTGTGCACCCTCTTCACATTTGCCTCTCTTGTTCAATATCGAGGGAAAAAAAAAAAAGGGGTAGGGGGAAGAGACTTTAAAGACTGTAGAGAACATAGGTGATTACTGCCTTCATTAAGCAAAACAGTAAAATATTGTTGACCTTAGAGGAAAGTAGTAAAATGTCAAATTTTGCTCTTTTACTTTCCATAAAAAAACATAAAAATAATCTATTCTACACAGCATTGTCCTTTCTGTGTAGTAACGCATTAAATTGTAATCAGCTCCCAAAATACCTAGCCTCCACTGAACCACCACTGGAAAAATCCATAGACTAGATATATCCATTTCTCTTTACTAACTTGGCCCCCATCAGGGAAGAAGTAAATGCTCCTCTACAGTTCCTAACTTCTGAGGTTACTTGTGTGTTCCAAGTTAGGCAGGCACCTGTACAGTCAATTTAATAGCCCTAATTCCTCCCCTTTCCCTTCTCTTTATGCACAAAGACCTGGTGCTGAGCTTGTCTGGAACAACTCCAACCAGGTATGTTTCCACTGAAGACAACTGCACTCCCTGGGGTAAAAGGTGTTTTTCCAGAATTGAGTTTTCTACTCAGGTAACCACAGTTCTCCCCTACTGTCCAAATGTAGTTCTTAGCAGCTTCCTCTGTCATTAGGGCAACTGTGATCAATACAGGTTTTCTAAGTTAAGAAAAAAGAATAAAACTCCTTTAGTGCTAAATGAGTGAAGGATACATACATTGTTTACATGATATTGCCCAAAAACAATATTTGTCTTGAAACTATAACTGTCAGGTGTACAGTTGTCCTCAGGATCAAAGCCTAACTTAGAACCACTTTCTGTTTCAATTTTCAAAGAGAAAAGTGGCTACATAAAAGTATTCCTCTTACTTTTACATTATATTTATTATTATTCAAACAATATTTTTATTACACTGCTGTATTGGGTTTCTCTGACTTGTTACACAGGAGAGAAATAATTGCCTTATTTATTTTTAGCATTTGTATTATGACAAGTACTAACGCCTTTGGGAGTAAAATTCAACCTTAAAAAGTCTTATTCTTCAAGAATGTAGGATTCCCTTCCTAAAGTAAGAGAAATAGCGTTGAGCAAAGCACTCCCTTGATTGGTTATTCCATATTTTTCTAGGAATTATTGACATTACATGCAACTCATTATTCTCAGTATTTGGTGTAACAGTGAAGAAACAAATTTTGATCAGTGTCAATCAATCAATCATACATTTTTTCCAACAGAATGACATGTCAAATTCCTAACGTTCTAATGAAAGATGCTAATAAATGATGACCTGTCAACTCAATTGCATACTGCAGCCTTTATACAAAGCAACTGCTTTGTAGTCCCTCTGTAGATAAAGGGCAAAAACTCCAGAGATGAAATTGACATTAAAGTGTGAAATTAAATCCATGAAAAGAAGATCCAGAATGCAGGAAGCACACAGCAAGAAAAAAAAAAAAATTAACCTATAGCAAGACTTAAAGTCCCTCCAAATCTGCACAACAGTGAAATATGCTTGAGTAAGCATAAATAATACTGAACATAAACTGCTCCTTGACAAAAAGAACAGGCTGAGTTGAGACTGGAAAGAGTCCCCCCACGGCAATATTTAATCTCAGAGAAAATGAGGACTGATCCATTTTCAAAGATTGTTCAATTACGTTTGTAAAAGTTAAATAAGAGCTATCAATGCAATGCCTATTTTCAGGACATGTTTGATTTTGGACTGGTCAGCTGGCTCCCAGTGATCAATCTTATCAGGAAAAGTCTATCTCTGATATTGTGGCGAGTCCTTGTTTAAAACCACAGTCTGCATTCATCTTTCAAGAACCACCCCAGAACTCTACTGCAGGAACCCTGAAATGTTGCAGGAAGTCAGTAATTACCTAATTTTTGTCCAAGAGACAGCCTGAGTTGAGTACATGGTTTTTAAACATAGGACTAGGAGAGAAGATGATCTATCTGTGTCTCAGCAAAATCCACAGCTAAGCAACGTTATCTCAATGGGCTCGTTTTGAAAATTTCAAAGGGCACAGGTAAAGGCATTGTGGGCTGTCAGCAACACATTACAGACTTACTGAGCTGTTTGTTCCAGTAGCACCTGAACGCAAGTGTAGCAGATTATCCCAGCCTGGAATATCTCTATTCTATCTTAATATTTGTACTAATCTTTTTTTTTTCCTTTTTTTTTTTTTTTTGCCATTTTTTGTTGTCCTGTGGTTATCCCGTGGTTGTCCCTTCTTTGGCTAGGGGACTGACAGACTAAGCACAACGCGTTGGAGATGTCAGAGCTATGGGACTCCTTTCTACACAAAAGAGGGGAGATTCAAACATAATCAGAATGGGCTGGTACCACTCTGGTGTTTCTTGCAGGGATTTCTTTCTCTTACAGTTTCAACTTCCACTGTTCCAACCAGTGGCCGTGAAAAAATTGTATCTTTAGTCACATATTCACTACTTACAGGGCACACTTTTTTTCAGCCACATATGCCAAGTGCCCACCAATTCTTGGCATAGATTAGCATACCAAACCGCACAGTGGCACAATCCAGAATTTTTGATGAAAGGAATTAGCCAGGTGTGAGGAAATAGCACACTGCTCTTCTCTAGCCAGCAGAGGCTGAGTTGAAACTACGACTCAAACCCATCATGATGCACTGCCAAGGACTCAAGGTTACTGCTTAATACAGCTCAAAAAAGTTAACCATTACAGCAAAAATTTGTAAGACTACTTTGACATCTGATTATTCCTGTTTTATTGAGAGGAAACTCCATTTCTGAAGGGCTTCCTCAGGACCATACGCAGAGACTTTCATTAAGACACTAATAGCACAATTCAGTTTTACAATCTGGTTCACCATGTGGTAGATATGGAGTTATACACTGTACACAAAAAATTACCTAGTAGTTAGGCTGCTTGTATCTTCCCTTATAATGACCGTATACATTTATTACATTTGATCTGGAAATTAAGGAAATGCCTGAAAAAAAAATACCTCAAAGATCAAAATCAGACAAGGCAAAGAAATATCCAATACAGACCAATGATCCACAGGAAATGAACCACTGTCCATCCATTATCTTGTCTCATACAAGGGTCATAAACTCTAGTAACTCTCATTTCTTTTCCATTTGTACAAGGAATAGTTATAAGACTAATAATATTTTTTTTAAGTGTAAATTACTGGCATTTTACACTCAAAGTTTTTATTTGTCCTTTTCTTATCATCATGTGATTCTGCTTTTAAAAAGATATATTCTTTAAGGAAAGAACTTGCTAGTAATTCATTTTTATACTATATAGGTTAACGCTAAATTAACGCGGAATATATTAGGGGTAGCTGCAGTATTTAGTTCTATTTCAATAGTTCATTATAAGCAGCAAGGTTACAAAAAGCCTCCAGTACACCAACATCTAGAAACCAGTTAAAATACAGCTCGTCAGAGATCACCTTTGTATTGTCAGCCTGAAAGCTATGATTAGCAGACAGATACTGCAAAGAAAACATTAAGTGAGAAATGCGATTTTATTGCACCTACAACTTCCTTACTTCAACTTTTGCATTATTCAGCAGAAACTTTGATTCGACTGGATATATCTAAAATAAGCCAAGTCAGTGGATAGATTCAGTAGATGAGCAGCTATGACACTACTTTTACTTTCAACTTCCTAAAAAATTAAGATGGAGACTGACTTATATATTCCCTCCACAGAATGAAGCAGAGTATTATAGAATGCATTTGCCAAAAGAATAAATCATGATTGACAAAAAGAAATTTGTTAATACAATGGTTTGAGGCAGTTGACAGAAATTTTTGTCAACAGAAAAGATTTAGGGATTCAAAGATGAAATTTGCAGATGAAACAGCTTTGATGTTCCTGATGAAAAGTATTTTGTTGACAGAATGGATCAGAGAGGAAAAAAATGTATTTTCTCAGCACAAAGGTTTTAGCTCTTTGACAAAACATATTTCATCCCCAGATGTTTTGGCTGAGTTGTCAATTATTCTCCATGTCTGCCATTAACCAATCACTTTGCTGTCGACTGAAGGATTTCTTCAGTTGCAGCTCTGTGGAATCAACTGGAGGTATTGCCAATACCAGTACAATTAATCATGTCATATCAGCTGTTGCAATGCTGTAGCTAGTCCAATACTCACCAAGTGCCAACGGAGCCAAAGACGCAAGTTGGTTTCAGGTTACATTTTTTTCTCCTTATCTTTCATTTATGCATAGTGTTTACTACAATAGCCATTTTTTCCTTGGAAGAAAATTTTGAGAGCTGCCTTTCATTTAAGGTTTCAGTTCTATAAAGACACCCATACACAACAGGGAAAAGCACTAGCTTCTGCTCCTGGTATTTCTTAAGCAAGCACCAAGGTGTCAATTAGACTAACTAGAGCAAGTCAAGCCACCTTCAATACACCATTGAACGAGGTCCCACACCATCATGTGGAGTAGCTGCCTTACGCAGCTGTCTAGGTCTATAACCAGCAAGCAGGAGGGCAGTAAATTTTTACTAGACTGAACATCTCCCCCTTGCACACAAAAGGAAGAGTAGTCCAGAATTATAAGCTTAACATGACTGAGTAGAAGTGCCTAAAAAGGAAGAAAAACTTCTATTTCTCTTTTTTCAGTGGTTAAGTAGCTACATGTCAATCTTCCTAAAGTTGACTCATATGTATGATTTTGGTTCTTACATGAGTTTGTAAGATGCTGTGACGACATTCAGAGGTGCATTTTGCACCCAGGCCCCAGTCTGGCTTGCCTGTGATCACCAGCAAACATCCACACAAACTTACACCCCGTAAGATACTGGGATACATATTCCAAGGTCATTCAGGACAAAATTTTGCCATGTAAGTCCTACACCAGCACAAGTGAGTACTTCAGAAAGAGGGAACATGGGTTATTTTCTTCCTCATGAGCTGTCTTTGTTCAGAAATATGAAGGTTGCTGGTGATAACAGCAAAATACCAGCTATTCACCTAACTATGAAGTTACTGTTGAGAGGAACAGTAGAAAGATGAAAGTAAATATATCTGGCTCAGAAGAAACAGTCACACCACTGTCAAAGCATGGCATGACTCCAGCTGGATGTCACATAAAGCAAAATTTCTGAGGGCAAAGTTTTAAGAGTGAGACTACAGAATGAGGGAAAACACAATCTATGAGAAAATACTGAACCAGACCACAACAGACACAGTGGAATCTGCAAGACTATTAGCAGGAGGAAGAGGTAGAGGTCCTTTAGACCCTTACGCCACCAAATTGTTCCAAACACTAGACCTAGCCAGACATCCATCACTCATTTAACTTAGGGGTTTTTTTTTTTTCTATGAATGGGTAACAAGGAGTTTTGGCAGGGAAGAGCAAACAAAACCTCCCCAAAACCCACACAGGAAAGAGCAGCTATAAACTACTTGCAAGAGATCATGCTTTTCTGTTTCCCATTGCATGAAGAATAATCCAAGACCTTGTTTTAGGACACCATATCTTATCTCACAGCTTTGCGCAAGGATGAATCACGGCTTAGTTTGGAGAAACTGCACCTGTAAGACAAGCCTTTAAAGATCTCACTGAAACCTGAGTAAGGGAAAATAATGAGCAAGGTAAGGAGAAGCAATGGCAAAGCTCTGAGCTCCTGCTGGAAACAGGCAAAACTGTGCAGCACTTGTTGAGTGCTGTGTAGCATGACTGCAGCCAACTGAAACCGAACCCTAAAGAGTTATTATCAGTGGTAACACACACACTGCCAGCTTAGCTAATACAGGTTCCTGGAGTCCTCTTGACACCAGGTTTAGTCTTACTCTTTTTAACAGGCAATCCCTGTGTGTTCCTAGGAAGAGGTTTATCAGAATCTGGGGAGCACTACGTATTTCACTCTGAATACTTCACACAGTTTATTAGGCTCCATTTTCTAAATAAAACTGCCCACTTTATCGTCACTGTCATCACACTGCTCCATCCTATTCCCACTGGCTTCAGGGTAAAAAACCATTGCTCTGTGCAAAGGATAGCAATGGAAGCAAAATCACTCCCCTACAGAATAACTACCTAAATCTAATGATCTGCAAGGATAGTCCTCTCTTGCAATCTGAGTCCTTATAGTTAGTTAAACAGATGTTAATATGATTCCTCTCCTATTTCCTCTTCATCCAGAATTACTCTTTCCCTGGTCACCGAAATAGCGAGGGTTAATTCATATCAACACAGCCAGTCAGTACCGAATCCAGTACTCCTAAATTACCCTGTTAGCATAAGTAGTAAGAACATTTTTCTAATGCACTCATTTCCCACTGCTATTTCAAAATATTTCTTGATACAAAACTTTCTAGATAAACACCAAAGCTGTTGATAGCAAAGTTACTGCACCTGCACATTTTAATTGGCTAGGGAGGCGTATCTTGATAATTGGTATTTGCTAGCTTTCAAACAGAGGACTTCTCAGTGCAAGGAATTTGGGAATTAATACACGCTAAAAATGCGAACATCCCATGAACTGAAATGTAGACAGAAGCGATTAGCCAGTTGAGTTCAGCCTATGTGGGTGTAGAGGAGTATATTTGTAACAGAGGTAAAGCAGTCCTTATCGCTTCCATCATTTCCCAGCAAACACATCTGCATGATTCAGAGAAAATACAAATGATTAGCTGGCCATGCAAGAACACAGTCACACAAGAAAAGTACACTTTCCCCATCCATAAATTTGCAGTCTGTGGAGGCAATTAGTGCAGTCACATAATAGCAGGAATATCCTGGCTGCAGATTTCAAAGTGTGGTGTATAAAGACTGATTGATTGTGATGAGAGCCCAAATCAGAGCTGTGACGGGGATGTGTCCAGACCTTCATTTTAGCGAGGTTCCTGAAGAAGTCCAGAAGGGTTTGAAAGTGAAAGACTACATTTTATTAGAGTGGACGCATTTTTGGAAATCTAGTCAAGGGCTTAATACTTCTTAAAAACAAACCATAATTCTAAGCTTCCAGATGATCTATCCAGTATTCATGGACAGCAACTACCCAATGTCACACTATCAAGACATCTTACACTGACCCTGCTTTGCTCCTGCTGAATTCAATCAAAGCAAACTGATTTTAATTCTTTAGGATTCTATTGATGATTCCTTTTGAAAAAATAACACCTTAAACGGATTTGTTTCAAATATAATTGCTTCATAATTTGGTGGTTCTTTTTCCCCATTTTCTCTAACAGTGCACAACAGAAAAAGTCCTTTACGAAACTATCAGGTAGATGCTCTTAACAGCTCCAGTTGCAGATACACAATATACAACAGCTATTTATTTCTGATATTCAGAATTGCTATCTGTTTCATAATGATTTGGTGGGAAAAAACACACAAATTTCAGATTATGTTCATTTACAGTTTAACAGCATTAGAAATAGCTTCCCTTTCTACTAAAGGCAAACTCTGCCATAACGTTTGATGAACAAGGCACATAACCAGAAACAGAATAAAGACAGCCAAAATATAACACAATATTCACTATCCCTTGATTTATCTGCACATTGTCTTGATCATCTTATCACATGTCTGAATATAAATCTCTTCCACAGAATATCTCTGCATGGTTTCTTGTGCACTGGCATTTTTTGGTAGCTCTCACCTAAGACTTTAGAGGACTAGTCACTTCAAAGAAATTATTTCTGAAATTCAACTACATAAGAGATATATTAATATCTAATTAGTTGACACCTTGTACATCATGTAACAGCTACACTACTCAACATCAGGATAAAGCAAAGTTATCTCAGTGAACACATTTGCATTTTATAGTATGACATGACTTTGTGATATAAACAGACAAACTGGGTAACACAAGAGAGACCTATTATTACAAAGTGGCTAATGATGGAGATGTATATTTAAAGAAAACACTCTGACAACCAATCAGTAGCCATTAAGCAATCTCATTTGCATTAAATAGGTCACAGCTTCCACTGCAGAGGATCTGGAACCCATAAAATAAGAGAGAAAAATATATCACTCAGCAAGCTCCCCCTCTATAACTGTGTTCTTCTACCTGTGGTCTATTGACTGATTGCAAACCTTTCTAAACATGCTAAATCCCTGTCACTACACAAAAAAAACCTAATAAATAAACGGAATAGAATAAAACGTTAGTCCCCTTTTTCCATGGCTGTAAATGAAAATCAGGGTGGCAACACTTCACAAGTTAATCCATGATTTTTTTTTTTTTTTTTTTCTTCCAAGAGATCAAGGGGTAGGGGGATGACACAGGAAGGAAAAAAAAAAAAAAAGAAAAAAGAAAAGAGAGAAGAAAAATGACTAATCAGAAAGAATGTAGATGAAATGATCCAGAATCAGGACACTTACTTGATAAGGTTGTATTAAATTGTGTTTTTAATAGAAAAAACCCTGGTCTCCTGGTCTTACTCAACAACTGTGCCATCAGAGTATCAGAGCTTACTTAAATAATAATTTATAACATTCCTGTGGTCTTACATAGAGCTTCACAAAGGAGAGGAATATCACCATTCTTCTCTTTACAAATAGGTGGAGACAGGCAAAATTATATTTTTATTTACTTTTTTAAAGGTCATTAGGAAGCCCAGAAATCTGTTGTGCAAGAACTCTAAGCTTCCAAATTGACTGTCATCCACATTGCCTCAAATTGTCTCTGCACTCGTCAAAATCCTGCTCTGCACTGCGCTTTTCATGGATCTCATCTTTCTCACTGTATCACACAGGCTGTGAGATTTTCACCTGATATCAAGACCACATCAGATTACAAAACCAAACAGCGTTTTCTGATGGTGCAGTCAACATAAAGCACAGGTGAACCTACCAGACAGCATCTCTCTCAGAATCCCTGTGCCCTGTAAAAGGCACGGATTTATGTTTGTGCTCAAGTCAGTATTTTATGGTAATAATAAATATCTGCAGTTCATGTTACATTTTTGGCTTTTCTTTCATAGAATAAAACACATTTTGCAGGTTAGATTTATGTAACACGAGGATAACTAAATATTTAAACTCACAGTTTAAACTCCTAGCCACAAAGCTTGGACTAAGTAACCTGGAAGTACTGACATGTTTAAGGAGGATGTTGGGGAAGCAGGTGAGCAAAAATAATGTATCTGAGAGCCAGAAGTACCCCAAACTGTTACTGTCCTAACCTAAATTAGGACATGGAAGCATGTCGATTTTCATTATAAGCTGCTTCTGTTAGCAATACGAAAGGATGAGGTCCTTGTTATAATTAACTTCTGCTCAGATTCTTCCAGGGAGAGTCCTCACCAAGTTGGCCCTGGTGCCAAGCCCAGCTTGCAGGACCTGTCTTCTCTGGCATCACAGAAAAGAACCAATGCATGAAGGACAGAAAGCCAAGGTGAACGTAATTAAAATGGGCACAATTTACACTTGACCCATCTTTTAAAAGTATCATACCTTTAATGTGCCAAGATAAGAACATTAATTCCTCCTTAACAACTTGTTAGGTGAGGTCTTAAGCAGCACATAGCATGGGCCTCAGGAATCATTTTAAGGACAATAGAAAGGGACAGCATGAAAGAACATACATGAGAGAAGCAGACAAAAGTTCACTATTTGTTGCAAAATTGGGAGTCAGGACACACATGGGTAGGGGGGAAAAAAGCTTTAGCAGAGAACTTTGAAGACAAGGAGCATTTTCAGGAATATAACAGTTCTAGATTTGAGATAGAGAAGAATTAATTAATAGAGACCCAAAGCAGCAGGACACAAAGCAATGACAAAATTATCTCTGTGATTGTGATTTGCATGGGTCTGCAGTCACCTGAACTCACGAGACTTCAGAGGAAGGTTTTTAAAGAAAACCAATGAGAAGACAGCAAGGTAAACGTCATGGGTTCTTGGGTAATTCTTGCATTTCACAAAATGACAGAAATATACCCTGGGCTGGCAGGAATTTTGTAGGAAAGAAGAGAAGAGAACTATTTGCAGCCTGTTCAAACACAGCTAAAGAGCAAAACTGAGGGAGAACTAAAGAATCAGTAATGTCAAAGGCAACTGTAGGACACCAAAAAGGGTCATGGGGTTCAAAAATGGGGTAAGTGAGTCATAACAATACAAGGAATAGATCTGGAAGGAATCCTGTGATCCTAAATTAAGGCTAAGCTGAACACTATTAGAACTAAAGAGCTTTAAAATGAATAAACTACTAATGCTTAAAATGCTTTTGATATATACCAGGAAACTGAATTAAAAATCTCAGGTTGATAAAAAATATCTTTTCAGATGTTTTGTACATTTTAACATAGCAACTAAAATTTTTAAATTATCCAAATATAAAACTTCAACAAACAGAGATAGAAGGCTTACAGTACCAAAAATTTACATTAAAATACAAGACTTCTGCCCATAATCAGCAAAATTATGAGCAAATTTATTCAGATAAACCATTTTCATTCAAAATGACATTCCACTAAGTATACAGGGAGATGATCTTTTTATTCCATTTGGAATAAATTCTATTCAAATAAGTATTTGATCTGAATATAAAAGTTACTATGTACAACCAGCTGCAAACTGAATATTAACTTACTGCTTAATACAGCACACATCTTTTAAAAAGGTTCTGCTTGCTCCTACGGTGGCATGCTCTATCTTCTCATAAAAATAATGCCAGAGACTAGAGTCTGATTATGATCTCACAATAAGAACTGAAATATGAACCCTCCTCACACATGTAGACCCATTTAAGTCAGAATCTGTCCTCTTTTCTTTAAAAATTCATAGATATGCACAATCATGACAAACTCTAGCCCCAGGGTTTGCAACCCTAGTGGCATCAAAGGCATTAATACGCTTTGTTCATTCTGATATTAAATATGAAAGTGGTTTTATATTTCTTCAGTTGGATTGATCATACATTTCAGAACAAGAACACCCATGAGAAGATATCACAAGTATTGCAAGAGATTACACTTAACATAAAGGTTCATTTTCACTTTCGGGATTATTTAGTTTCTGTTTAGCTCACATCATTTGGGAGGACAGATACAGGTTGTTGAACCCTTTGTAAGCACAGCTGCCAACATTATCATGTGATCATGGTATTAAAGTGTTCATCACCAAGAGTGGGGCAAGGGAGCTGGAAAGAAACCGAGAAGATCCATAGTTTGCCATGGCCAGTTTAATTCCTGAATTTTATAGACAGATTCATTAACTTCTGTACATAATCCAGCTGCTTGAGGGAGAAGACAGCCTCCTCTTTAGCCAATATACACGTACAATTGGCAGAGACTCTTCTTCATGACTCAGTAAATCTACATATCTTGGCTGGAATCAACACAAGAACTTACATTTCTCCCCAACCAATCAGCCATGTTGCTTGCAGCATTTTTGACCGATTTGTTTTCCCTTTCCAAAGCCAAATTCTATCTCTCTGTTCAGACAAAACATTTCTAAACACAAATAGTCCAAGCTAGCATTTGCTCCTCAAGTACTTAAGTGACTCCAAACCTATCAGTTAAAGACAAATAAAAAATAAATATAGCAGATGTTCTGCTCATTTACAAAGAGCATTAGGAAATATTCTCACAGCCAAAGAGAACTATCCTTTTCCCCCAATAAAGTCATATGAGAAAAACATTACAAAGATTTTTCCCATCTCTGAAACAAGCAAAGCTGGAAAACAGATTCTGTTTAAAGTCACGAACTATTTTCTATTGATCAAAAATTCCTTTTTACATTTCACCAAAACCCCAAAGGATGTCCAGATGCCACACCACTGAGTGAAAGAAGCATCTTAATTTTCACTGTGAAATAAAATAAACTTTTTCCTTCTACTAGTAAAGAGGCAATCTTGCATCTACTCTTTTAAGGCTTTTTTGATTCATTGATGTTGAGTCGTACATCAAAAGGTAAAAACAATTCTGTTCCAAATGTATTCCTCAAAACTCTTCCATCCTTACCTTCCACCAAACGTTTTGGTAACAAAGACTTTCCCGTAAGAACATTTGACTCATCAGGACAGAAACAACATTTTTGAAGCAGGATGCAATTCATCTGATAAACTTATTTTTATCGTATTTCACGACTTTGTAACAAGATACCGATTCATAAAAAAGTAACTGCAACCACTGTACAATTACAAGTTTTAACACTTCCAATATTGCACTGTTTAATGTATGAACATGAACCAAGTTTTATGCTTATCTATCTTTTAGTGATTATTGAAAACAAAACCCAGTTTGTGAAGAATGCAAATCAGATATTTGTACATTTTGATATTGCAAGAGAGATCTTTCTTAGCAAGTATGGACTATGTAAGGACAATTCTAGGACTGATGTCTATACTGAAAGAAAATTTAGGCTTTGTTATTAAAAAGGTAGAGATGAAAGCCAATATACCTGCTTGCAATTTGGTAAAGAGATTGTTTAAAGAGCACAAATAAAGTTATCCTTTCAATTCTATGTTATATCCCAGCGCAAAAATATAAATATGAAACATTAAGCATCTCTCTAACACCAGTGTCATCTTCACTCAAGTCTAAGCTTTGTGTTATTCCAGTGTAACCCTAGGATGAATTTAAGCTGTCTACAGCACAGCATTTTGGCACCAAGATGCCATGTAAAATAAACAATATACTTGTAGGACTTACCAGAATTATAATTGATAAACAGGCCATAAATCTTCACAGAGTCAATTAAAGAGTTGTAAAGCATCGTAATGCATAATAAAAAATATAAAATGAATACTTTCACGGGCCATACAGACTGCCTTCAGAGGGCAATAGAGATGACCGGGAGCAGAAATAGCTACTCTCAAATACAGTCATTGGCAATGGAAAAGTACTGGCTTCTAATGGATATGCTGACTTGGTAACTGCTCTTGCAGGTAAAAATCATTAAACAAGCAAAATAACTAGCCCATAATATAGAGATAAATATCTATCTGTATACAGTACACAAACACATTTAATGACACACTGTATATTATTAGTTATATGCCCTTCAGCAGGACCAAACATCCCAGAAATTTCTGTTTCAACATGATCTTAAAGAAATTATCTCTGCAGTTCTAAATATGATCACATCATTTTCTACGAGTGTCAGTTTTACTTGGCAATATTACATTTTCCAACATTTCGTTTTCTAGCATTTTTCCATGACTATCTGTGTAGATTAGAAAGGTTCTTAACTGTTATCTGTAATAGATTTTGCCTGTAGCAAAATTCATGCAGGCATAATAGAAGAACAAAGTGTACTCTGATGAAATTGCAACCATAATTTCCAGATGCCTGACATTTATTGCTTATTGCTATTAGAATTCAAGTGCCTATTTGTTTTGTACTTTGCTTTTATTCTTGCATCACAAATGTATAATGGAAAAAAGATATTTTAAATGCTGGGTTAAGTATCACAGATCAACACAAGGCACCAGCATAATCAATATTACTTAAGCACACTCCTAGGCAATTAATTTTTAAGGAATCAACTTGTTGTACCACATCAAAATTTACAACAATACAATAAAGGTTGTTACATTCTTTATTGTTTAATTAAAAGCAACATTTAGCACACATGCAGCTAACTGTTCAGACATTATGACATAAAATATCCTGTTTATCAGTGAGATATATAAACAGCATTTACCGTACATTTTATTACAGTGTTAATTATTGACTTTATTAAATTTCATATGCTTATCAAATTATCAAACACAAGACTTCAGAACCCCAGAGAAAAGCACTGCAATGCACACAGCTGTATCCTAAGTCTACAATACTTCAGCTTTTCTATGTGGTACAAAAGTCTTACATACAGTACTTCGGCACACTCAGCGTAGGACCACTCAGATACTACACACATTTGAAGAGAGGGCCAGTACAGAAGGATTTAACTGATGTGTTTGCCTTTAAAACTCAGGGACAAACACATTGTTTACGTGAGGAACGCCTCTTATGTAGGTTCTGATTTTCACAGATGAATTTCAGCAAAAAGGCAGCAGGTTAATGCAATGGAAGGCCCAATACCCACATGCATCAAGCTGCACCTTAAAACAAACACAAATAAAAATCTCATTCATTCCAGACTCTTCTTGCCCGTACACCTCAAGTTCGGCTTTCAGCCACTCTCCCAGTTTTCATGCTCTCCTTTTCAAGCACATCTGCTCTCCTCTCGAAGGACATCAGGGAGGCAGATTTTTTGGTTTTGTTTGGGTTTTTGTGGCATGGGTTTTTGTTGGTCTGTGGGTTGGGTTTTTTGGGGGTGTTTTGTTTTGGTTTTGGTTTTTTTTAGTATGAACAAAAGGAGACCTGGATCCTGTTCCTGGCTGTGCTTTAAGCCTCCAAAAGCCTGTGAACTTCAGCTTGTTCTCACTCAGGCATATGAAGCAAGGCATGGCCTTTTAGAAAACAATTAAATGATAGGTGTCCCAGAGGCTTCAGGACATCAGGCAAGATGCAGAGTCAGCTTTAGTAGTCCAATTTTCAGATGGTTTAAGAGGGGTCAGTAAGGCACACGTGCATTGAAGTTATTTCAACAGTATCATGCTCATTTTTGCCCCAGGCTGTTTGGCACCACGTTTTCTGAAACATGCTCAGCCCAAGTGAATATTCTGAATGGGATTGCTGTAAACATAATTTCTTACCCCTCTGAGTAGCATTCATTCTCCATTCCCTCTTCTTCAGAGATTATTTAGGAATGTTTGGTGAAACTAAGTCATACAACACACCAGCAAGCAAACCCCCCTACTCAAAAGACTTGATGCTCTGCAACAGACCAAGCAAAAGGAAAGAAGACAAAAGTTTCTAACGCTGATTTTTATTTTTTACGTTATGATTTTGAGAGAACATCAGGGCCCTTTGGTCATCATGGTGAACAAAATGCTAGCGCGCTACTGAAGTAGCACAGGCCTCTTTCACAACTAGGAAGAAAAATGAGCATTGGCAACTTCTTCCTAATAAGGAGTTTTTAAACAAGTAGAATACTATTATTTTATTACCTCTTGAAGAAAGTACATATTCCAAACTATGGTAAGTGGCATTCTCAGCTACAGTAATCATAATCACTCAAATAGGGTAAGAGCTATATTAAGTTCTGTGGTTTTTGAATACCTGAATTTTTTCCAAATCATTATGCATATCTCTTACTCAATATGTTCTTTGTCTACTTTCATTTTGTAAATCAGAAGTAATCCTGTGCTGCTTGCCTCTTGCCAAGATGTGGGGGTGTAACATCCCTAAACGAGAGCTGGATTGGCTTCTGTGGTCTTGAGAGTATTTGACCTCCGTTTGGGCATTTTGGCCTGTCCAAAATTCCAGGAGAGGCTTAGCCTTGCACCTTGGACAGAAATCATGGGGTTTTACAGGAAGAAAACCTCTCCAGTTCACTTTCCATGTACCTAATCCAAAATCTTTACATAGTCCATACTTCAGCCACTTCTCACTGAGGTGAACAAGAGTTCTGACTTTGGCCCAGGAGAAACATGTCCTATAGCTCACAAAAGAAGTACCACACTCCTTACAATAGCCATGAAAGTGTGCTGTGAAAGCAGACAGTCCCTGACATCTACTTCTAGTCTTAGCAATAGTTTGCAATGTGATTATTTTTGCTTTAATTTTTGACTAGAGTAGGTTTTATTCCATTTTAAGATTCTATTTATGCACAGGAGGAAATCTGGTTCCTCCTCTCAAAGAAACAAAGCTTGGGAGCAGGAGGAAAATAGCTCACGACATGAGCAAATAGTGGTCCTAGGTTTCTAAGGACGCTGGTTTTAAAGATGCAGTGAACTATAGTGACTCAGCTGTAGTAAAACCACCATTTCCTGAAAGACAGAGGTAACCTGGATGTAGGGATACAGAAAGGTTCCTTGATTTTTACATGTATGCACTGAGTGAGCGCCGTCCTGTTGTAAGAGGTTCTTCCAATGTTAGACTCTAGTATTGACTTAAGAGATCTTAATGAATAGCTATTCCCTAATATCTCTGGGCAATCTATGCACTTGCCCATTTTTGCTATTAGAAAGATTTTCCTAATGTCTAACCTAAATCTTCCTAGCTCCAGTTTAAACTCATTACTATTTCTCCCAGTGGGAATGGGGATCAGGGGCAGTCTCCCTGGTTACAGAGGTCCATGAATAAATCCAGTGTCTCTTACCCAAGCCATGGTCATTATCAGGAGAGCACTCTCCACTGGGCAAATTCTCTCATGACTCAGTTTGATTTACCATTCTCAGACGCAAAATCTATTCCAGCAAAAAACAGCTATCTGAACAAATAAACAATTAAAAAAAAAGTCTACCGTTTCCACTCACTGTTTTACATTTTTAACTTTTTTTTTTTAAGTTCACTTACAGTTAAATCAAGGTCCATAGATAAAATGGGAAAGGGGTGACAGAACTCCTTTGCAAGCCCTAAAGAGCGATAGCAGACACCTGCAGTCTTGCAAGTTTTGCAGAGCACAGACACTCTAACACGTATTTTGTCAAAGTACAAAACAGAGGGATGAGGGAAAGACTGGATAAGAAAACATAATATGTGCAAGTCATGCATTATGTATTGACTACTTCTATGTGGAAATTCAGAAAACACTGACAATTTGGAAGTCGTAATCTATGCTCCTGCAATCCAAGTCAGAAATATGCCTTTATACACTTTAAATGCCAGTCTGTCGTATTGCCACATTATAGCCCATTCCAACCCCAAGCTGTATGCATCTGTACGTTCCTATCTTGTAAGTACAGTGTGGAAATTTAGGATCTCATAAAAGGAAAAAGTATAGCCTTACATACCTTGACATAAATGCTTAGGCAGGGTCTACTGCTCTGAGTAGGCTAGTCATACCATAGTCTGGAGGAGGAAGAAGACGACTGCTTCTGACAGAAAACGTGTTTGTATTTCAACCTTAACTCCAATCCACCAAGACAACATCACTCACTTATTTTTAGTCTTCTTTTAAAAAACTAGTTTCCAGGGCCCTTCAGTTAAATAACCAAAGGAGTGGGGTTTTTTTTAAGATAAAACAAAGGCTTCTAACTTTCAAGCATATAAAGAAAACACTGAGATGTAAACCTGAAAGGCTGAAATAAGATGGCAAATAAAAAGAAATACAATAATCCTTACATATGGAATTATGTATCGTGTAACTTGTGTTCATGTGAGGGTATGTGCATACATACATATAAGCTCTTGTGATCCGAAAGTTAACTTCAAAATTTTTGAGTCATGACTCATGAATTCCTAGATTTGATACTGATAGAACTTGTCAGTCAGCACAGCAGATCCAGCACAGAGAGAGAGAAACTGTGAAAAGGTCTGGCACAACTTAGTTCCCTGCAGGACTGTGGGACTAGGGAATGAGTCACTGTTTGGCAGTGGTGTGATCCTGGAGAAGCTGCACTGTAATCATCAAGCCTATGGGCAATTCGTAATTCCAAAACACCAAAGTAAAGAATTTACTGAGCGTTTTAACATTAAGGTGGGATGGGGTTGCTTTGTCTGTTTTGTTGTTGGGGGTTTTTGTGTTGATTTTGTTTATTTATTTAAAATAGGCTTATCAGACAGTTCGAAGCTCTGAGCAGAGAACTTTGTAACGGGAAAAAGGAACAAGAAACTAAAATACCTACTTCATGTTTACCACATTCACATGCAGTCGAATTACCATCAACACTAAAACAATGAGAAAAATGAAGACTCCTTCCCTCGTCTGGGAGGCACAACATGGTTTATGTCCATCTTTCAGATGTACCTTTTTTCCAAGCATATCTAGTCCTTCTGTCCCAGAATCCAAGACACGAAAACCAGTTAACCTTGCATATAGAGGTCTACATATGCTTATTAGGAGAAAGTGTTCTCTAGGATCTCCTCTGCTCTGTGGACTCTACTTCTTTTCCCTTAGAGTACGAAATGCTGAGAGTTTAGGCTGACATATTTTGCTGACGTGCTAGTTTTAGCCCATATAGGCTTCCAGCTCCGCAAGAGAAACAGGGTAAAGAGGAAGCAAGAGCAGTCAGCAGAGAAAAGCCAGATGCAGTAATTGCTGACTGACAACAGTAGGTTTAAAAAACATCTCTAGAAAGTAGTACAAACTCTCCCCGCTAAGGGCTATGAATAGTGGTGGTAGGAGGGGAAATGAAGCGATATTTGAGCTTTTTCTCCTCATTGAGAATCTTAGAGGATTTTATCACATTCGCAAGCTCTGTGATCTGTTTGTTTTAAAGTTCCAGCTCTCGGAATCAAGTCAATCTCATCCAATGTTTCAGAACTTCCTTAAAGACACTGCTAGAAAAGGAAGGATTTAAGCTTGTGTTTAATATTAATTTCAGCATGGGATGAAGTTCCACTTACTTTAGAGGTATTACAGTGGTCTGATTTGCAATGTACGTAGTTAAAGGCCTGCCTTAACAAGAAAATTAACAGCCAAGGGAAATCTTTTATTGCTACTCTATTCCTCTGGGCCTCTGCATGATTGATCTTAAAACTCACAAGTTTTATGTGTTAAAATAAAAGGGCGTAATAGGTTGACTTTCAGGCTAAACTTCAAGCTCTGTTTCTTTTAGGGAAGCTTGAGACAGAGCCACATAAAACAACCCAGAATATTCTCTGCTGTTATTTTTCCTCAGCACATGTAATATATAAACAGACATGAGGTTCAAAGGCAATGCATGAACCCAAGTCTGACTGTACCTTCTGGACACCTTAACTCTTCTATGCACATCTTTTAAATGCCATGGATCTTTAAAACAAAATGCAGAGCAACATTAAAAAAATAAAGATAATTACTTTATCAGTCAATTTTAAGAAAATAAGTCATTTTATGAAAATGCATAAAATTATAAAAGGAATTTCCTTAAGCTAACCTAGAGCATGGTGGGACCTAGTCCAAGCCTATATTGCCCAGAGCTGAACCTCTGCAACTCATTGTTTGTGCTGTTAGTCCTGCAGTCTCCTTCTGCCTATGTCTCTTCAGCTGAGCTCTGCTCAACCTTTTCCAAGTACAGCACCAGACAAGGTCCCGTCCTTCTCCAGTGCTTCCAAAATGGTTTTAGAGCCCCATTGCCACATACCACCACCTGCTGCCTTGTTCTGTTCTGGAGAAGCTGGTTCTCTGCTCAGTCGCCCAGCCCCTGCATTTCCATGCTCACACAACCATTTCTGAATACTTGTTGGTCAGGCAGGCCAAAACCATCATGGTAAAAAAGATTGTCCACTGCTCCTGGCCTGGCAGAAGTGAAATACAGCTCCTGTAAAGAAAATGTGCTTTCCACTTCCATGTGGATGCATTTAACCTGGGCATGTATTTCCATAACCACACTCCCTTCATCTGGGGATACTACACCATGTTCCAGTGAAGAACCCAAGAGAATATTTCTTGGGTTTTACTCTGTGTGCCACCACAAGCTAGAAAGTGCATCAAGTAGAAAGAAACTTTTCACAGCTTTCTTTACAATAGAGGAAAGCCAGACTCCTAAATATATGAACAAAGTTCACCACCTTGAGCTCAACTTCTCTTTCCAGGTTTTGCTAGGAAACTGAAAAACTTCCTCCTTATTATTCCAGAAAAATATCAGGGGGTACTGTGCAAAGCTGTCCATACAACTTAGAAGGAAGCTGAATAAGGACCAAGAGTCATTTTTAAGATAATTTGCTGTATGTCCTTAACTCACTGCACTCAGAAAAACAGCATTAAGCAGTTCAGGTAAGAGTTTCAGCTCTGCCGAGTAGGGGCAGTTGAAGGCCCAGGAGGGGTCTCCGTTTAAAGAAAAAATAAACTTAAATTTTAGACTATGTTCAAAAATGCACATGCATTCTCTCCTGTGCATACACACGGTTGCAGACAGTATCTCAAGTCCTGAAACAAAGCCCTGGTATGAATAGGAAGGTTTTTGCGTACCAAGTTTCTGCAGACATTCAAGAATGAAAGTTTCCTTCTTTATTTCCCCACTATAATGTCAGTGAGAGTTGTGCCAGAGTTTGTATATTCACTTGTCTGTTTTTTTCCTCCACTGTAAAATCTTAAACCACTATGACACAGAAGTGTTCATTTCACAAGCTCTGAAAAGTGTCCAGAACAGAAATCTAACCACTGAATAGTATCGGAATTTTTCATCTTACATAAAGTTTTCTCCATCCATTAGTGTTTATTCCAGTTATTGTTTTTAATTCTGTGGTTTCTGCACATGTTTATCTTGCAGGGCCAGTGTCTGAAGTTTCGTTTGACCTCCTTTTGTCTGCAACTTATAAGAGAATGAAGTTCATCTACAAATGCCCAACACAGAATTTTAAGAGGGAAATAATTGTGCATCTATGTAACACCTAACACCCATGCTTTTGTCCCACAACTTCTGCAAGAAGGAATGAATGAGTTAAATTTCACAGAATTTAATACAGTGAGATGTATCAGCAGTGTAAGTGTGCTTATCAAAGCACAACAAGGTTCTCTTGGAGCTGGAATTTGGACAGGGGAAAAACCACACATCAATAGTTTATCCTCAGATCCAAACAAACACAATGTTTTTGCTACTTTGATGTTTGAAGAAACCATTCTAGCAGAGGAATGAGCAACACTATGGTAACATATTTCAACTGTAATCTCACTAAGAGAGCAGTGAATAAAGCTTTCCAATTTCTACTGAGAGGGTAAGTCAGTCACAATAATTTTGCCTCCAACGAACAGAGGGGAAGCCTTCCTAACTCTCCAATCAGGTTTGTGTTCTAGTCATATGTTTAATGAACAATCCTCAGGTTTCCAGCTAAGCACTGTGGGCTACTCTGATTTGGGGTTGGATTTGAACAGAACGGGCAGGTGCTTGTTCTGGAAATGTTTCATTCCTGCTTCTACATCCCATTACTGAGAGCTGAACCCTCTTCCTCTCCACCTAAATGCCCCACGAAGCAGCTCTGCTAAGCTGGCAGGGCACAGCTCGGGCCATTTGGCTTTGGTATCACATACACATGCTTAGCTGTCACCTGAGGCTGGTCAGGAATGTCCCCTCCTCAGCAGGAGCAGCTTTAGCCCCTCAGAAAGTTATTAAAAAATGAAGTCATCAGATTCAGGGAGAAGTGCATGGTGAAGAGACTGAAAGAATATGATTCAGTAACATACTCAATAGACTAGAGGTTTTTCATCCTTCCAGTTACCACTCAAAATCATTAGTGTTTTCTTTCGCCTTCTAACCACCACCCAAAATCAAACACCTGATTAAACAAAGGTTTGTTCTGTGACTGGTAAAGAGCAGTTGTTAAGCCATGATGTCTTTCTTTAAAACCAATTTTAAATCAAGGATCATGTAGCACCATCACTTACACAAGGTTGCTCATAATTGCTCCATGCAATGCTTTGATTAATTAAATCACACTAGAGATTGTTTCTTAGTAACACACCTGGTACGCTCATTGTTGTTGGCGTTCATTAAAACGCTGTGTTTCATGCTGCTTTGCAGGATGAAAGGGTATTAATCAGCTAAATTGCCATTAAGAGTCATATCAATATTTGCTGCACACTGATTGTTTTTCTAAATCTTCAACAAAGGACATTTCACTGAAATCTCAGGTTGGTAACTAACCATATGACAGTGAAGTCAAATTAAAATGTTTTATTTTCTCTCTGGAAAAAATAAATCAAGCACATAAACTAAAAGGCAAAGACAGGGTGTTGGATTTTGGGGTTTTGGGTGGCTTTTTTTGTCTGTTACTTTAAAACAAGGAGTGGCATGTTGAATAAACTAAACTTAATGTGCAGAAAATCTTTTTTAAAAAAAAAAATAGAAGCTCTCATTAATGTCTCTTCTGTTCCCTACTAAGAAAAGGCTCCACTTTGTAATGCAACATTGGTAATTAGGTTCAGTTTCAGAGCCTGAGCTCAAAAAGCACCCAGGGAATCAAATGTTACTTTTCATTATTAATGTGAATGAGAAAATGTTTCTAAATATTTCTCCTTCCTAGCAACGGTCTGTTTACATATGATCAGCAAACACATTGATAAGTTGAAGGTGAGCCAGTAAGAAGGGGAGTGGCTATAATGCTAATTACTTCAGGTTTCTCTATGATTTGTCTTTAATTCCTGCTTTATTCAGGTCCTACATACCAGCAAAATAATTATTCGGCAGGGCATATAATTTTACTGTGATGTGTGTTTTTGTTACAGCACAGTATGCATCATCTACGCTTTCTGACAGTCTTTACTGCCTTTTTTCAGGATCTAGATTGTGCTGCTTCTGGAGCTGGCTCTCGGCTCCGAGACATGCCAGCAGCAGTGCTGTGAAATCTGGAATTATGCTTTCTGCACTGAACTGGCACACACCACTGATAATCAAGAGTATACTAATAGAAACAGCAGTTGTTCAAACGTTTTCTGCCACTAATCATAATATTTAAAGGAAGGAGGAATACCCACTAGCCAACTTATCTTCTGAAATGTAAATTATCCAACAATGGAGTGCTTTTGAGATCCAGAGGTCTCTCTTCTACAGCATGTTAAAATATGTTGCACCACACCAGAATAATGTATGCACATAAAACTGCACAAGATATAGAAAACTGATTCCACAATTTCCTTATTTATACCTCTCATGGACTCAATTTGGTGAAATTTACCATGTTGTATTTTCTCCTCTTTAGCCCTGTCTTGAGCACGATCAAGATGTACCTGCTGATCAGCAATCGCACCAAGATCGGTTTCGTTATTCCCCAAAGAACAATAACTGCCTCTCTCCACAAAAGGTTCATGGTTGCTCTCTGAACTTGAAGTCTGCCTTAATCCAGGCAGAGTCTCCAGTCTCCCCACCACGTGATTTAAAAAAAAAAAAAAAAAAAAAAAAAAAATCACACATCAGATGTTACTACACACTACACTTGATCTTAGCCAAAAGGCTGAGAAAGCAGCCTAATGTCCTGCCTCTGGATTCATCTTTCACTCCAGTATCTTAAATAATCCGAAACTGGTCATGCCCTCCAGGAATGACCTTGTCTTTTGACATCATGCTTTCTCACAGATTTGTTTCTTTTTAGAGAAGAGCACTGTTTCTCTCTAGGAGATGCCTACACTGCAGCAAGGAAGCCTTTATTCCAGATAGATTCTCATTACATTTGTACTTTTTAAAGAGCTGTTTAACCTTAAAGTTTTAGGGCTATGACTTTGTAAAACCACAGGACAAGTAATGGCAAGAAATATTAGAAGTAACCACGACTGTAAAAAACAAGAGGGGTGAGATAATTTGGTCTTGCTTTGCCAAGAGTGCCTAAGCTCTCCATTTCCCCGGGGCAGAAGCCCCTGTTACTACCCTTCGCAAAGCATTGCAACACTCATCCATTTTCTGTCTTTTCTTGAGCGTGCGAGTCAAGAGAAATCGTTTAGCTTGCAAAAAATGGTTATTTTGCTGTATGATTTATATTTAGGTTGACTTAGTTGTAGATCACTACAGTCTTGGAAAACGTATTAATTTTCCGATATTTAAAAAAATACAAAGATGCTTTGGTCACTTATGCATATTATGAATAGAAAAAAAAACAAATGTAGACTCCACAGCAGTTTTATATGAACCATGTAGAAAATACATATGTTTATAGCACTTTCTGCTTACTCTTTTCTTGCACATGCCAGTTTGTTCTGCCTAGTTGTTTGCAAGAGGCATAGCTAGTAAGTGATGAGGCATGCTTGGATTAAGGCTTGTAATTTCTCCTGCTGAAAAACGTGATTGTGTTATTGACATTTATGAACCATAGTAAACACTGAAAATCTGCCCTGAAATGCAAATTCATTCTAAGAACTCCCAATACTATTCCTGGGAAAACATTTTTAAATATCTACAAATTCTCACCTTTGCAGGACTTCTATTCTAGCTAGGAAAAACAAACTAAAAACCCAACAAGAAAAATATATCTGCTTTTTTAGAAACAGGTAATAGATATCATAGATAGATATCATTTTTGATAGAAATGATCAAGTAATCATTCAAGTTCCATGGAACATGAGTGTGCCCAATTGCAGTTAAGTAAATCTTTTTCATCAGGTGAAATATTCAGGTTTTAGTCATTAATTCTGATCTTCATCATATCACATGCACAGCAGATGTTACTCATATTTGGACTGAAGTTACTGATGCGCAAGTCCTGCCTGCGTACACCTGCTCCGCAATACACCTATGATACGATAATGCAACTCTCCAGGGTATTCTTTCCTTGGAGAAAATATTTCTAGCCATATGGTTACTGTAAATTCAAATAGTCTCAGTGGAAGCCATATTGTAGAGCAGAGCAACAGAAAGATTACACTACTCATTTCATGTTGCCCATCTCATTTTCAGCTTTTCCTCAAGGAGACTACCAGTAACAGATTTCACTGAATCTCCTCATAAGACCTATCAGCAGGAGACTTCCAAGGAGGGGAACCCTGGTTACATCCACAGTGACTCCAGGGGAGTTACTCCAGGAGAGGTCCTGGGACCTCTACATCTGCTCGCCCAGGGAGCACGAGGCCAAACCAGAAGCAGCACAAGGGACAAGCTCAAGTGGGCAGGAGGGGACTGTTTGGGTCTTGCAACACAGCGCTGCTGTTCTGTGCTTTCAGGAAGACCCAACAGTCACACTGAACAACAGCAGTCTTTAAGAATGGATAATTACTTCATATTTATGACTCGCTGTGCTAATGATTAATTCCAGCTTTAGATAAGAACCTTCAAAACATATCCAAGTATTTCCATCTCCGACCATCACTACTTATTTAGTCTAAGAGGAGGAAAAGGACACAATAGTGTCTACACATTAATTATGAGAATTGTCAGAAGTATCTAATTTGCAAAACTGGGTAAACAACAGAAGCACAGACATCCACTTGCTAGTCAGTGAAAGTTCACAGGAGTAGAGGAAGCATCCTCAGATGCTCTTGGTGAGCTCACCTTAGCTCAGTTTATAGTAGCATTTACAAAGCTCAGCCTTTCTGAGCTCTTCCACTCATTCATTATTTCCATAATGTTTTATGCCCAGTTTCATCTGTTACTAACTTAACTGGTTAAAATATTCCACTAGTGATCTGTTAGATAATCTTTAAGGCTCTGGACAAAATATGTTTTAAAAAAATCTGAACTAAAATAAGGGAAACAGAATACAGCTCTGAAATGCTTTAACCTTCATTTATTTACGGCTCTGCACTGTTCAGGGTTGCTAATAGCTATTATGAAGCAACAATGCCTTGCATTTATTGATGGGAAGATTATTGCTTCTAGTTTTTCTTCTTATCCCCTGTATCACAAATGAGTAAATCATAACCAGGCAAACCAAGGTTAAAAATCAGAAGATGCATTTTAACAGAATCTTGAAAAAATTAAAAATAACCTTCCATCTATGGACAAGAGTTGTTAATTCATCGAATTTTGTGGATTCCATGAACTGATAAGCTTTGCAGCTCAGGCAACTCTGAAATTAAATTAGGTTTCAGAAATGAATATTTCATCTTTAAGATACTGTTGCTTGGAGACCTGGGAAAGGAAGGGTGATTTAACACAAAGACATGGGAGTTAGTTACAAGGGGCATCGTTTTCCACTCCAACAAGCTCTGGAACATACCATAAAATGCCCAGAACAAAACACAGTGTCATGAATGTAAAAGAATGTATGTTGCACATATTTTATCTGAAACGCCCTCCTCCTTTTTAGCCTGCCTTTCAGCTCAACCAGTTCATTTTAACACTATTTAAATAACAACAAGAAAAAAACCACAAAGGTACAATTTCAGAAGTTCTTCAAATTAAAGTTCTATTAACTCTTCAGTGAAATCTCTCTCCAGATAGAAGTGTCCTAACCTTTCCTGCTCCTACTCTTCCTTCTAGTCCTGATTTTAGACTTCTCTCATTGTTTCCAGAGCTCTTACTGAAGTCTGCTGGCATTCGTACGTATTCCCTCTACACAGATTACTATCTTTCAACCTCCATTTCCCCAAACTGCACTGCAATTAAAGAACTAAGGTGCAAGTTCATTGTTTATAAGCATATCAGGAACAAAAGAAAAAAAAAAGTCTTCTGATGAACTAGATAACAAAAAACAAACAGATTTTCCTGGCATCATCCAATATCCTGGAAAACAAGCCTGTGGAGTATCTTGCGTTTGTTGGAAGCGTTAAACATGAGTCTTCCTGTTAGTGACCCTTACAATGCAGTTGTAATTTTATTTCTGGTTTACAGGACAAAATAGCTCACTTTAAGCAGAACCAGGCAAATGAGACATACTTTCCTGTGAATAATTTGTACTCACTGTATAACGTTGAGGGTAACCACCTTTTCAAAAAAACAGGGGAGCAAGGAGGAGGCAAAGAATTACTGTTCTCTGCTGTACATCTGAAAATTAGGATAGGAGGTGGATAAGCTATCTATTCATAAAGTGAATGTCATCTTATGGGCTGGGTTTGATTATAGAATCAATCTTAGCTATCTAACTACATCATTTAAAAAAGAAATTGAAGAAGGGGGGGGGGCAGGAGGGAATGGTAAGCACTTCTAAATTTAGAGTAGTGTGCTTCAGGAGTCTTATGGAGATGGAAGTGAATGCCTGCATTAATGGAAATATGTTGTTTCCATATTGCAAATGTAGTGAACTGATCACACAAGACAAGGCAGTCTCTTGGAATAAATGACAAACAGTAATTTTTCCTGGCAGAAGGCAACTTAATTTTTGCAAAATAAGATTTCAGCTGAAGAGGATTCAGGGACCAATACTGATGTGTGCATTTGCATGTACATTAGAAATCTCATAGTATTTTTTTTCTGAATTGCTGCATTGAAGTTCCTGAGGGAATATGGCCATTTTCCCAATCTGCTATTTTCTCCCCGCATTAGACTCCAATTGCAGTTCTCCCAAAATGAATCCTAACCCCTGTGCAGCTGCTGTTGCATGCTATGGTGTTTTATTCACCTTCTGTGCCCTGTGAATTGGGTGCTTTTCTTCCTGTAGCTTTCAGACAGGGGAAGTTTGAAATTTTTGAGATAGCTATAATAATTAGTAAAATAATCAAGACAATATTAGATATGATCAATGCTACTTCACATAAGACCAAAAGCCAAATTAAATGCAAAGATGTGATTTCTAGGAAAACAATCACAGCAAAAGTGTCTCGCCAGATTCCAGGTGTTTCTGCTGCCCTTTTGACACTCAAGGATTTCAAAATCTGGTATTTAAATAAGGGTGTGACCCACACAGCATGTTTATAAGCCAAGCTGAACTAAGCATCAATATATAGTACTTAAACATGAAAATTAAAAAATATATAATGCCCACTTGATCTCTATGGCTAGTCAAAGACATAGATGAACCCAAAGGAAACTTTAAAATTAGTCATAGTTTCATCTTGTTTAATTTGTGTATTCGTAGCACTTATCATGGCTATTTTATATATATAATATATATGTTAATATTAAAAATGTATAAGTATATATACACCCCCCTTACTCTGTACAGCTGAATCAGTACACGGATATCCAATATTTCTCTAATTTTGAGAAATGTTGCTACTAACACACTATGGACTCGGCCCATTCTGTAGGTGTTATCTCAAAACATTAAGCTATTGTGATATGCCAACAAAAGCAACTGAAAGCACAATTCTAGCATTAGACAGACTGTATTGAAACCAGCTGTCTCAGGGAGCCCAGATGGGATCTGTCAGTGCTTCATTCCTATTCTTTTCTTCTACTGAAAACCAATAGGCAACCCCAGGCAAAAAGTGACCCCACATAACTCTACCCAGCCTCAGCTCTAATAAAGCTATTAAATCAAAGTAGTAGTTTACACTTTTATCAGTTTCAAGTATCAGGGCAAATTGCAAATCAATACACATTTTTAATCATCATCTACAAGTTAAAGCAAAAATAAATCCTACAGCAATTCTATTTAGCTTTCACTCCTTTTCTTCTTCGGATGTACTTTTTCCCACTAATCTGAACAGAATTTCATTATAAATAGAAAACTAGGCAAGAAAGTCTATTATTGGGGCTTCTGATATTCACCTCTTTGCCATGAACCATTGAAGCCACTAGAAATTACTGTAAGTAGTCAGTATTCAGCCTTACTGTGATATCACCCTCAGGGATGTGCAGTAGTGTAATAGGTTACAACTCTCTTCCCTCTGATATGTCTTTATAATTGGCGATTTGACAGTATATTTTTACTGCCATACAATTCCTACTTCTAGCAGTTCATGAGTGACGTAGTGTTCGTGCTATTACGTCCGTATTAACTTCAGCTCATAGACACTGGTTACACAGTTATTTTTGATTTGGACAAATACTCTGGAAAGTTAATCACTTTTTAAAATTCAGAATACATTTTTCTAAATTCTGTCTTCAAACCTGTGGGATTACATATTCCTGCTCAAACCAACAGCACAGATCATGGCCTAGTAGGAATCAATAGCAAAACTCTTACCAGTTTCAGCTAGACAGGTTCAGGTGCACCACTGCTCTACATGACGTGTGTATTTAGTATTGCTCAGTGAAAGGTTAGTTAGGATTCAGGTCTGCAGTTCTTCACCTACATAACAATCACATTGCATCCATGCTATGGAAAATAGCATCCAATTTACTCTGCAAAACAACAAATGGAAACATGAAGATGTTCTTCAATTAACATCCTAACGTGACAACCGCTAATGCCTTTACAATTACAGGAGATAGACAATATTGCAACTAGAGCTGATTATCAGAGATAAAAGACTACTCCCTAGAGCCTCGATACAGCTTCAGGGATTTATTTCCAGAATTACATCTATTAAAGTGCACTGTTGCTATGATAGACTAACAAAAAGGTCCTGGAGCTATAGTACGGTCTTTTCATCCACACAATTTTCTTTTCATCCTAGCAGCTCCAATTTGCCCTGAGAAGTCTAAACCATAGATTTGTTTTTATAATCTGAAGGAACCTTCATTGAGGTATAGAAGACTTAGTTTTAAATTCCTGCTTTTCCTCATTTACTTCTTCGGGATTTGAAGCTGGGTCTGCCAGTGACCTAAAGCCAAATCACGGCTATCCTACAGCCAGGTGCTGCTCTGCATGTTGTTTTGACTGGACATCGCAGGTAAGCCTTTAAAGCTTCCAAAAGCTCCTGAAAAATCAGCACATATGATATAAGTGCACAGCCATTTTAATTCCGTTCTCTTGTTCCACCAAGGTTATAGGTTTGTTTTCTTTTCTCCAGAAAACATTCACAGCAGATCTTGGTCTCTTCCTTTTTCCAGGAGTTGATATTGAGATATTTGCACAAAACACATGTCATGTTTCCTGTCAAGACCCCAGTTTTTGCTGTTTTAACTATGGATTCATCAACAGATAGACTAAAAGCAGGAGAGCAGAGATGATAATTTCTTAGAAGAGCTTACTTTGTTTAGAACAAAGAAAAGCAACACTGGTTGTATCAATCATGCTAATGACCTGCAAAGAGAGACTCAGGTTTTCAGGTCATATATTACTAATTTCTCAATTAGAAGAAACAGTCATAAGAATATTTTATTCTTCAAGTGTAAAGTATTGCAAACCAATTATTAAAAACAGCAGACCTTTCATCTATTTTTCCTTCCTGGATTATGGTTTCACATTGCCTAGAAATTCTTCTCTCTCGATACCAGAATCAATTTTGTTATCAAAAAGCATCACATACTGAGAAAGAGAATCAGCTCAGCTCCAGTTCATTCTTTGTTGAGGTTGATTTGGCAACAGCTAATATTTCTGATTTCAGCCCAGCAAAGGACTTCCTTGGTTCAGTTCAGAAGTCAGTTAAGCTTCCATCTGAATATATAATTTCAGAAGATACCAACCTCAACAAAGAATGAACTGGAGCTGAGCTGATTCTCTTTCTCAGTATGTGATGCTTTTTGATAACGAAAAGGATCATGAAGATCTTTTCTGAACAAGGTTTTAATATTATGCGCTAATTTGTTAGGACTGCATCATCATTTTATCTCTGCATTTCCTCTCAAACCCTCTCGGTCTTAAATGAAAAGGGTCCTCCCTATTTGGTGGCAGGGGATTGCCTGCTGCTGGTATTTTCTAGATATTCATGGAATGGCTTTCTCTCTCATACCTCAGTAAATATCAGAAACTAAAATGAATCCATAGAAACACCTAATATGACATAATGCAGCATGACTGATGAAACACTATGCTGCAGTGTTTCATATCTAGTCTAACCCAATATCTAGTCTTCTGAAAACAGCCCTGAAATTCATCTCCCTACTCAGAGAGAAAAATAAATAATGAGAAACACTTGTTTCTCCTTACACTTGGTCTCTTTTCAGCTTCTTAGTAAACTGGATTAATAACTACCATGGCCCAAAAATGGTGAACTGTTACCTAAAATGAAGATAAAGCAGAATATACTGCCAATATAGACAAGAAGCATGTGAGGGTTTTGGTTTGGGGTTTTTTTTAGGGGGGGGTGGGGTTTTGGTTTTTTTTTTTTCATTTGTTTTCAGTTGGGACATCCTGCAGTACATAGACCATGCCTAATGTTTTGGGAATGTTCAGACTTTTGAGTGAGGCCCTTCAGTTTTTTAAGAGATGCAGAACATTCCCCAATGAAAGATATTTACCCTGAATAAGTCAGGCAATGAAAAAGCAGTTTTAAAGATTGAACGGATTTCTTCTTAGTCTTGTCAGCATGTGTCTATTTTTCCAGTCTCCAAGACTAGGACAATAGAAAGCAATCATCTCAGCTCCACTTTTATGTTCAGTGGCTTTCACCTTTAGATTTTCAGTAAAGCAATATATGGTCTGCAAACAATACAAAGTAATCTAATCCTTGCTAAAAACAGTTTCCATAAGAATGTATTTTTAAATATCAAGGAAATAATTCTGTTGATCATGAGATGAACAAATATTGTCTTCTATCTCTAGATTGTATGTAAATTTAAAACATTCATTTCAAGAGGTTTTCTGTTTTGTTTACAGTATTATTGAGTTAACATTAAATAACAAAGTAAAAACAAACCATCACTGCCTTTTTCATACACTAGTGGATGGTAAGGCAGGTGACAAGAGCAAACACTGCTACAACAAAAAAGAAAAAAAGAAAAGAGGAAGGAAAGAAATTAACACCTCCAAATAGAAATATTCTTGATTTTACTGAAGGGGAAATTTTGAGGATGATTATCAAAATTCATGCGTATTTCTGGTCTAATTAAATACATGACTAAGTAGTTATTAATGTTGATTTGACATGGTTAATTTAGGGTTGAAAGGCAGCAGACACCTTGTGACACTAGCAAAAGTTTTGCATTGCACCTGAACAGCAGGAATACTTAAAGGGATTTACTACTCTAACAAGATTTGCCTTAGATCTAACCAACAGGTTCTTCACAGATAGCGAGTTGACAAATTTTACTCCCTGTCTGTGAGGAGCAGGCAAGAACATACTACTAAAGCCTATTTCTGTGCCATAAGGTATTTTGTTGCCTCTTTCCAAGTGACTAAGCTGTATTTTTATCTTCCATCTCTTCTTTTTCCCCCACCCCACCCCTCCCTTCAGGCCCTACCCTGATAACAGAGCAAGCCCAGCAGATTTACGTATTTGCTTTGAGGTTCAACTCAAAGGAAGTTCAAACTTCCCTTTTTCTTCAGTTGACTTCAATGTACTTTGGATCAGGGCTGTGTGAAGCTTGACAAAATTAAAGCCCTAGATCAACTCAGTGTAATGGGATGCAATGGTAAAGCTCATTCATACTTGAAAAATAAATCGATAGAACTACTCATCTTCAGCTTAAAGTTAGAGATTCAGCAGCCTGTTTATGCATCTAAGAAAGTTGGTGTCTGGTTCTGGGGGCAGCATTTGATGCCAGAAAGAAAATTCACATCCTTCCAAGTGTAATTGGGGGGGAGGAGGGACACACAAGGAAACACGGGCTGTTTTCTAACGGACTATTTTCACAGGCTCAGTGTTTCCAGCTTTCAAGATAAACCTCTCGACTTTGCTTTGACATTAATTTCTGATAAATGCCTCAGGTTTACCTTGGCATTTAACAAAGCAGCAGGAGACCATTATCCTGTGACAACGCTCTATTCCACTGATACTATCTCTTAATTGGAGAAAATTTCTCTTCATCTGAAAATGTTTGGCAAGGTTCCCCATAAAAAACTATGGTATATCTAAGTTGTAAACTCTAATAAGATAGGGAATAAAATACCCAGAGCAGATGTAAATCAAATCTTTCCTATCAAGTTGCAGAAAACAAGCCCTTTGTTGCAGACACCACTGTGAACCCCAGTTTTTAATTATTTATACAAACTACTTACATGATAGGATAGTTGGAAGGATGGTCAGTGCTATGATAATAGCACAGCTCATTTGTTTGTAAAACAAAGCTAGTGGGAACAATCTTCAATTGTCAGAACAGCAGAAACTATTTTAATTGCTTTTGCACATAAGTGACAGCAGTAGCCTGCCTGTCATAAACAGCAGACGACACACAACTTGGAGGAAAAAATAGAACTTAAACAGCTGACTTAGATTTGCAAGAGGTTTATACTCTAGCTTCCAGGTTCTGTCATTAATCTGCTTTGCTTCTACTTGGTTCTCCGCTAAGAACTCAATAATGTTCTTACCTCTGCACTCCTACTAGGCCCATGGAAGGCAATTGCCCCGTCCCTGCCAGGCGTGGGTATCTCTGCCCGTCCTGTGCGCTGTACTACATAGGCACGATTTCAGTCTTGATTCATAAAACTGATACCTCTCTTCTTGACTGCACTGCTACTTCCACCCTCCTTTAACCCGGCTGGCACGAAACACCATGCTGCCGCTCACTCACCCTGCTCCACCCCAAAGAGAATTAAAAGGGAAGATTTGTGAGTTGAGATAAGAACAATTTAATATTTGAAATAAAATAAAATGGAAAGTAATAATGATTAAAGTAGTAATATATGATCATATAGAAAATGTAATAATATATACAAACAAGCGATGCACAGTGTAATTGCTCACCACTCTGACCGAGAGAGAGTGCTCCAAGGGAACGAGAGTTCCAGAGGTCCAAACTTTCCAGCCAACCCTCATCTATATACTGGGCATCATGTTGCACAATATGGAATATTCCATTGGCCAATTTGGCCCTCAATTCTAAGCCTAAGTTCAAATCATAAGAGGAGTTGTGGGCCCTTTATCCTGGCCATGCTCCCCCCCAGCCTGTTGTGCTCCTGCACACCAGCAAAAACACAGCAAGCTGAAAAGTCCTTGAGGTCTCAAGACCGACTATAAACATCAGTGTGTCATCAGCGTTCTTCTCATAACAAATCCCACACTAAATGCAAAACACAGAGCTCTTCTAGCTACTAAGAAGAAAAAGTAACTCTGTCCCAGCCAAAATCAGGACACCAGCTTAATACTTCATCGTCTCAGATCTGTATTTTGGAAGCACCTTGTGATCAGCTAATATACCTGGTCCTTCTCCACTGCTGTCATCTGCAGAACAGGAGCCCATCACATATAACAGCTTGAAAGGCACTTGCACTATTCGGTTCTCAGTCTTTCTACTGCAGTTCATAGTCATCTTATTCTACCTGCTTAAAATCATCATCCCTTTTCATGCTAATGATGCTTTCTCAGCTATGCCTCAGCTACGCCTCATCTACAAGTCCCATTATCAAGCCCTCATTTCCCACCCACCCCCCTCCCCCCCAAAAAAAATCACCACCACTAAAATATACTAAATAGTTTAGTTTTTAAACATCAAACACCTTGGCACACTCCACTACTGACTCCCTTACACAAAAATTCCATGCTGTTGTCCTTTCCTTACCATCCGTTTCTTCTACTAATCTTCTACAGGTTAACTAACCATTTCCCAAGTGGTAGCTTATCAAATGCTTTACTGAAGTCCAGAAAATTAGATCTACTGCCTCTCTATTGTCTAGATTATCATTTATCTTCCAGAGCAGCCTCTCTCTCATTCCATTTCGGGAACGTGATTTTATCAGTGCTCATAAGGAAAGCAGAGCTTTACATTTTTGTTACCTCTTTCCATAATGAAAATCAATGTACTCCAAGAAGTATTGGTGATAATTACGTGCTTACTGATCAAGAATTGCATCAATAGCCGCATCGAAGCCTAGGATGGGTTTTGTTTAAATATAATAAAATTTTACTCTACATTTAGTGAAGTACAGGCCAAATTTCAGCTTGGGGAAGAAAAAAAGCACACGCCACAACAAACGATTCAATTATTAATAAAATTGATTCTTTTCCAATCTTATTTTCCTTTTTGATGAATCTTTGAACTTCACTCAGAGGTGGACGGATTTTTTACAGACAAACATGCAAAGGATAGTTGAGAACACACACATAAATCTCCCGAGTACAATATTCTGATGTGAACCAAGTTGCACAAACTATCTACACAGAACCAGCCTCTGGTTTCCAAAAACAGCCCTATTTGTTGGGCTTGGATGAAACAGTAGGAAAAAGCTCTGCCATTCTCTTCCATTGCAGCAACAAGCCCCCTGCTCGTTCCTTTCTATCATCAACTACACCTCCCACCGGGAACGATAAGGAGGAATGCGCAGCCCTACAAAAGCCGCACAGCTGTGTGTGCACACTGCAGCTCCCCTCTTACTTTGAAAGGGAAAGCAATTCGATACACGGCCTCACGTGCAAAAGCAGCCACGCCATAATGCAATAGGTTATTCTGTGTCTTCTGATGTCAGGGACAAGTACTACGTAAATGGAAACAAATATAGGAACGTGAGTATGGAATAGGAAGTCTCCTACAACTACCAGTTGCAGGAAATACAGGCCTTACAGTAAGGGATCTCCCTGGATTAATGTTGTGGTTTGTTTTTTTTTTTAAATAGCATGGTAGGTTCACATAGACATCCCAATGTCTCTACACATACATACACTGCTGGTCCTTACCATCTCCCCTTGGAGAGATGGTTAGTAAGTGCTTTAGTAAAAAAAGCAGTCAATCTTCTGTCCTCCTGTCTCATCTTCCCTTGGTCCTCCAATCTTATCCTCTCTAAACAGAGTTCCTTCTTACAAACAAGAGCATGAAAAAGCTTTGAGCCAGTTGCTCATCTGGTCTCTCGATGGATTAGACTGTAAAACAGGGGAGGGATGATGAATATCCCGCTTCCATTTGCTGCTAAATTCAGTCAGTACTCTTCTCTGTTGGCCATATTTTACAATATAACATTTAGCAATATCTATACCACTTTAGGGCGTACAACACTGTTAGCCTAAGAGCACCATGGATGTGGTATTTTATAATGAAAGAACTATTCACAGTCACACTCTCAGACTTTGTTAAATGTAGCTGAAACAGGGGGAAAAAAATCTGGTTTAGTTAATATGAATATTTCAACAGTTGTAAAAAATGAAAACTACACTTTGCTTACAGGAATTAGCAAGTTGGGTTTTTTTAGTGGGAGATTCTTTGAAATCTCTAATCTCAAAACACTTAAATTGTTATAAATTGACAGACAATGAAGTTTGTGATATTACAAGTGCTGAGGAGCACAACTTAAATACAAACAGTATAAATCCGTGTTGCCACTGTGGGCATGTGCAGCACAAACATCTTATCTAGACTAAAGTTTGTCGACTTAGCACATTGTACTTAATGCTGTGTGTCACCTGTCTCTTGTTTGTCTATAGATTAGCACAAAAATGTCATTGCAAACTAAGTGAATGGGGCACAGACTAAGCACCTGCCACTTTTAAAACTCCTTAGAAGACTCTCTTGTTTATTTTGTAAGCACCCAGGGGTGCAGTTAAATAACCGCATTGAAACAAACAATACCGGTGATTATTAAGGAGGCTTTTCACATGAAAATTCACTTCAGAAAAAAAATGTTTTGCAGATGCAGAGAAGAAAACTGTATCACTAAGAACCACTCAAAATACTTTGGTGGACCAAAACACCTTTATTTTTTTCTTGGCGATCTGCCAAGTTCGCTGTCGGTTTGAAAAGAATTCTATAGCTGGAGGCTAAAGCAGAAACTGCAATGATTTAAAAGAGAATTGGCTACAGTAAGAATGATAATGCACCATATCGTTAAAATGCAACTGGCATCTTAGCCTCCCTACAGCTCTTGAAAATGTGCTTACTCCTCAACTATTTACCAAGAAAGGAGCAGAAACAATTGAAATCACACAATATAGAAAAATGTTTAAAGAACTTAGAAAAGAAGTACATGCAGAATAATTTGCCAGTAGGGCTGTTAAAATAACGATGCATTATACATGGCCAGATTACAAAGAAAAGCATATGGAAATATATAGCTGAATTTAGTACTATATTCATGCATCTCAATTAAACATATAGCAAATGAATTAATAACGAAGGTCCACTTACATTTAGGAAATTAAAGCTTTATTTGCAGCTTGCAGATTACACATTTGAATGTTGTAGGCCTGATAATATTCACATTTTAATGCTTGGAGGATCATCAACTGCTTTCTAAACTGCTTGGGAAATTAGATTTAGAAAGTCTTTGCATCAAAGCTTTGTATAATGTCTTCTCTGGAAGGCTGCTTTGCAAGACTAAGACTATTACAGAAAATAGCTGTAGTTTCACAGCAAAGGAAGAGTTCAGAAAGGCCTTCAGCAGTTTCAGATAACAGAATTTGTTACTCAGATGTTGCTTACTCTAACAAGATAATAATATGCAGGCTTGAGTCAGAAAACTGTGCAACTGTTTTTCAGGTTCACAGGGAAGAATTTATTTACAACTAGCTGCTTAATTTGCAAACTCTGTTGGTAAGATTTCCCTCACAGAATTCAGTTTGACAGATTTCATTTGTTCAATAGTTGTGTCCAGTTTTACAACTAAATAGAGCTGCTTCACTCAGCACTTACAAATGACATCAGGTGCCATAGCAACATGATTACAAGTTTCCATCAATTGGTAGAGCTGAGTAAATAATTATCAGTGAATAATTAACTAAATAAAATTAGCCTCTTTTTCTGCTTTCAGCATGTCCACAAGCAGATTGTATTTTCTCAAATGCATTCCTTATTTAAACCACATGGAAACACTCCAGACTCCACAGAACCAGATCTTCAATATGCTCTAACTGCATACGAGGTAGATGACTAGCTAAAAGAGATACGCAGGACTTCTCACGGGAAGTGAGAAACAAGCAGGGCCGGGGGGGCAGGGGAAGTACTGCTGAAGAGAGGATTGTGATTTAAGTACTTCATCATTTTCTTTCATACAGGTCTAAATATATAAGCCTCCTAACACCAAGTAATTGTTATTTATAAAAAAATTGACTGTGCAGAACATTTTAATCAGAAGTCACCAAACAAGGATTTTCAGAGAAGGCTCATGGCTAGTGCACTCATAGCCAATGGGATAATACTGGCACATGAATGAGCAACTCACTTGAAAACCTGCATCCCACTGGAAAAGAAAGTACACGTCATAGTTCCTGCCAGATCAGCCAGACCATATTTCTAGTATACAGCCCAGAAAGCTACCACTTTCTTTGTCATAGGAGCACTAATAAGCAGCCTAGCTGGTAGTAAAATATTTATCACATGACAAATCGGAGACCAGAAGATGTTCTACAAGGCCAGAAGCAGCTGATGGCAAAAGTAAGGAATTACATCTGCATTTCTGAAGAAATAAATGCCCCAAGAAGCATGTTTTTCTTTTTAAACCCTCCAATTTCTTTTTCAATGGAAAAATGCCAATAGCAAACTGTAAACAGACTTGGTTTCACAGATTTCCTGTATCTCTCTCTGGAATCCAATACTAAACAGTGTGTATTGATAGGTATGAAAAATATGAAGATGAAGTGATAAAATATCCACTCTGATTTAATTAGTTTTTAGCCACTTCTGAAAAAAATAAAAAGCTGAAGCCTTGAGTCAGCTGCTAATGTCACTAAAATGATTCACCTTCTAATATACTTTTACACCACTAATGGTGCTAAATTCACTGCTCCGAGATCTGCAGGAAAAACTAGAAATGGCGACTTTCTCCTACCCTCAGCACTATCCCACAAGGTAATGCTAGGCTTGATTTTCTTACCTAAGGACTCCCACACAGGTTTGTCTATCCACTGCCTTTCAGCATGTTTAAGCCAGCAGAGGAGACTGCAAAATGATGATCCTCCATCTCCTCTACATTAAGCCTGGTTTGTACCATCTGATTGCTTTCATGATGTCTGAAAGACAACCCTGCATGAATATTAACTCTCGCTCGCTCATTCAGGATCAGATCACAGCCGTTTGCCAGATGAAGCATGTAAAGGATGCAAAGGCCACAACAGCCCTTTCACCATCTCCTAAGAAGGTTCTACAATCCACTGCTGCTCCTGCAGCACACTGTGATGTTCATTTCTGCCTGTACCTGGATCAGAGACTCCAGCTAGGTTTCTCTAAAAAAAAAAAAAAAACACAAACAACCCATAAGGACTTTTTTTGAAAAAAACAAACCACACCACATATGTCACCTGAGGAGTTTCTCCATTCGCCAGCACCTGGAGCTAGCCCCAGGGCACATGTACACAGCTTGGGAGTGGATCACGGCAGTACTAACCTGCCTTCTAAAGCATCTGCTCTTCCTATTTTTTTTCTGTGGACAAATGAATGAAAACACTTTTCACGTGTCCTAGCAACCCAGGAAGCAGATATCAGAGAGATCTAAGTCTTTGTAACAAGCTGAGATGCACACCGAAGGGTTTGCTGGCTGCTACTCCAGAAGTAGAGGCATTGTCCTGTTCACAGTGCAAAGCTGCACCTGGCAGTCATTCCTATCCAAGCAGCGCACTCTGTTCATCACCCCAGCAAAACATCAAAACTGAAGATCTCTGTGGAAAGATCCGTTTACTCAGATGAACACATTATTTACTCATCCTTGGTTTTTTGTTTTTTTGGGTTTTTTTGTTTGTTTTTTTTTTTTCCCCTGCCAAAAACCTACAGTTGCATGTAATGCCTCTTTATGCTTTTATGATTTAATGCCTTATTACTACAGCAACTAGATATCAAATGGAAAATAGTAAACAAATAAGTGGAACAGTCAAGTATGTCACAAGGTTTAATAACATTTTCCACAAAAAAAACCCCACACTACTTGGCTACCTTAACTTCTGACACAGCGCCAACCTAAATAAAGTTTTTGTGGAAGTGCAGAACACATTTATCACACCAGATGCCACAAACCCTCTCTCTTTAATAGAGAAGCATGATTAAGGAATAAGCACATGATTCAGAAGACTGCAGGTTTTCAAGTCTGATACAGATTTGGCTTTTGAGGAGAGGAGACCTGATTTCAGCTGATACAAGTTTGAGTCAATTCCCTGATTTGAGTGGGCTTTGGATTGAGTCATCCTCTTCTGTGCCAGAGGAAAATAAGACTTTCAGTTTCTCAAGAGTGATGTCTCTTGACTGATAGGATCATGTAATATCTGAATAAAGATATCGGTACTTTTGTCAAAAGGAGCACCACAAATAAGACCAAAGATCAACTGGGCTACACACAGTAGAACAAAGGAATCAGAGTCCCGAAAGAGTTCATGGTAAAAAGCATGTAAGGAAAGAATGCTTAGTTTTGTACCGTCCACAAACAGGAAGCTAAAGCACAGAGATTTTTGGGGGGCAACTTTCTTCATAAATTCTTAACTTTTGAGACCTTAACCACATGCTCTGAACTTGGTTGCTTACGTTACTACATGTCTCTGCAAATTTTATGCACAAGCACATCCTCAAGAAAAATACAGTTATTTCTATTGATCATTCATATTATTGATATTTAATAATTTTACATTTCATTGTAACAGAGCATCAGAGCCTGATAGCGATAGAAATACCTAGTGGCACTAGAAATGACTATTCTGATACGATCTGACCTGTGTACAAGTAGCCCCCTTAGAAAATCATTTAGAACATTTTTCTGACAAGTAAGCTGACCACACTTCCTTGCAAAAAGGCACAGTGATGTGAAGTTAGAGGTGTGATAGGTTCAACTGTGATATTTTCATTCTGCATGCCCTACAACAAATAGTAAGAAAAATTTCAAAACATAAAATATGTTCCAGGATGCCATACGTTTTTTGGATGTCTATTGGGAATAAACCTATGATAAATTTAACTGGATTTTACCATAGCTCCTCATCGCAAGCCTGAAACCATTTTCATCTGTAATAAAAAAGTACACTTTACAAAGACAGCTTAACTATGAGCATATTGGCCAGTATAATATCCAAAATCTGAATGTGTCATTGTGGATTGAGTCATTTTATAGCTCCACTTAGGTGTTAAAAACCAGCACACACAAACATACAACTGTGGGAAGTGAAGGGAGGGCGATCAGCAGGGAGAAGCAGAATAAGCTACAATGACTCAGAAACAGAACCTGACCTCTCCATTCACCTCTCCCTGGCATCAGAAAAAAAGCAGCTTGGGACAGGTTAAGAGGAGGACTTTTTCATCTTTAGGCATCTGAAAATATTTGAAAAATGTTTTCTTTCATCTGGAAGCATTATAAAAACACATGTAGAAAAACAAACAGATAACAGCAGCAGATCTTTGTTATTTGTTAAGCATATATTTCCATTAGGATTTTCGAGTACAGGTCAAAGAAATGAAGCCACTGGCTAGAGAGAGTCAGGAATGTACAGCTTTGACATAGACTTTCTGAACAATGTTTGACAAGTCCCTTAACCTTTCTCAGTCTTAATTCACCCATTCATGAAGCAGCGCCAGTGACATTTGGCTGTGTAACAGGAGTGGCTTATTCAATATTCATTAAAGACTCCAAGATCTGTGAATGGTAGATGTTCAACTGTTATAAGGTTCTATTATTTCTCAACACCTTCCCTTCATGAATCCTCCTCTTACTGGAAAAGGTGACCAAAAAAAACACTAAGCAGATATTGCTGTAGCTCTTAAGTAAAAGGAGAAGTGTAGTTCTTCAGATGATGTGAGCTGTACAGGACATCAGTACAAAGACACTGATGAAGAAGCCCCCCTTCCATTTCCCCCTCCTTTTCAGGGCACATTTAAGTTTTCTTCAAATAATTCCACAAGGCATTTTCCTTATTCACTAGACCAACATGGTTCAGTAGACAAATGTAGTTTGTCATTTCTGCAGGACTCTTGTTTATATCCTTCAGAAAAAATTGTTCTAGTCATCTTTGCTGTGAGTCATTTTTTCCTCTACCATTTTGACTTTCAGTCTACAGGATGAGCTACTGGACTCCCAGGAATGAAGATTAAATTAAAGCCCTCTTAAATCTCCAGGAATTTAAAGCAAGGACTGGTTCACATACATGTATGCTCTTTAACACTGTGAGCACCTCACAATGACAACTATATTTGCCTCACGATCAAGAAATATCAGTATTAAATTCTAAAAACAGCCCTTACCAGCTCATATGTGTGCAGGATCTGCATTCTGGACCATAGAAAAAGTAATGACATGATAGAACTGAGAACTGCATGGTCTGAAGTGGCTGGTTCTCAACCAGACAATATGAGAATATCCTTCCTCTCAGCACCCTGTCTTGCTCTGATTATTTTACACTTGTGCTCCTCCTGCTCTCTAACTGCTCCTGCTTCAGATACCTATGAAGCCTGTCCTGATGAGAGGATTATGCATTCTATAGTCACCTGTTTTTTCTTGATTTGCCAAGAAACCTGATGCTCTGCAGTTGAAGACTCCCTTGTATCAGAGTCTGGGCACACTCAGAGATAGCCTGGAAGAGCATTCACTTCCTCAGAGATCACATGGGATTTTCACTTGGAGCATTATACACCTCAGTTTGAATAATGCCTTCCTGTTTGGCTGATGGGGCTCTTTTTCAGCATGCAGTTCCAAATCTTTTGTTTTTTAAACACAAACCACTAGACCAAACTATATCAGTTATTTTTACTTTTTGCAGTCCTCTCTGTTGAATTTCTACAGTTCTTCCCATGAAGAATCTCTGCACCACTTGGGCATAAAGGTTGGGAGGAAGTCTTGCTGGAGTCTACACACCTTTAGAGATCTCAGTGTAGCTTTTGCGAATAATGGGGTCACCACTAAAGAATCCAGCTGCCTCATTTTCCACTCACTCATGTTGGGGCAAAGCAAGGTAGACTCAGCCAATTCATTTATTACCAGCGTTTGCTGTCAAGTATCATCATCTAATTGTTTTTTTTTTTTCCTGGAAGAAATAAAGCTGTTCATTCAGCAAAAATTCACTGGAGAAAAAGAATACAGTCTTATTCTACTGAGTAAGATGGAGATCAAAGCATAAAGCTAAATAGTTCAATTTAGTTCGGATGTTGTAGCTATATAAATTTATATCACAAATCTTGATTTATTTTTTTTAATAGCCACAAACAGTCTGGACCTCTGTTCTGCCACTCGCATTTGGCTCCCATCATACTCAGAGTATTCCTAGAATCAGCACAAGGTCTGCTCCAACATCACTGTAGCTCTTAGAAAACTGCTGTCACCAGTGTACTCAAGCAGTATATGCATTTTTCATGTTAAGCAGAAACAGGGGCCTTCATAGAAGAGATCAACATGCAGCCCAAAGCGTCCAAAAGAATCAGGGAGCAACACTTGAGCAGATGAAGATGCATTCCAATTTTTCTTTCTCTTTCAGCCTTCCTTATCCCAAGACACATATTCCAGACGTATGTGCAATGCAGAGCAGTTAATACTGAGAGATTGACACAGCACTTATCTAAACGGATACTGAGATTCCAGGATACCTATTGCGCTCCAGCTGATAGGAACTTCAGAAGCTCTGAGTGAAAACTGACTGCACAAAACCACAACAGCCCATTTCACCTTTGCCAATAGACACTGTAAGCTAGTTTATAGTACTGTGCCAAGGGCATATCATCCAGACTTTTCTATTTCAGCTGAAAGAAAACCCAGTATCTGATAAGCTAACATGATGAATGTTCCAAGGACTGCACAAACAAGTAGAAAATCCAAGAGTTTCTGAACTAAACTTCCCCATTTTTTAAATTTCTCTCGAGTTAAAACACATTTTGCAAGCCTTACTAACGTGTGTATACATACACATTATCCTGCCTATAATGAATTCCCTAAAAATACTGAATATTCAGAATATGAGTTCTCTTTTAGCCAATGATAAATATCAGTAAGAAAAAATTGCTATCCCTGTTAAGAAACAAAACATCAATATTGCACAAACTTATTTGTAAGACATGATCTTAAAAAAAGCTGTTATAAAGACAACTTTTCAAACATTCACTAACTTTCATAAAGTATTATGACTTCAGAAACTATACAAAATGGGAATAAGACCTTGTATCATCTATTCATTTGTCCTCATTTTTCCAGCAATAAAAGAACATAAGACTCCATTGTCATAAACTGTATATCTATATTGACACTACAAAGGACATAAACAACTCAGAAGTCCAGTGTGCTTTGTTCACAGGAGAATGGACCCCCTTATCTCTCACTCATCTGAAGAGCAACAAAGAGTATAAACTGATATAATGATTATTTTTTTTAATTCAAACTTTTCATATAGAAGTATTTTAAGATCTCCTGACCACTCTCCCCTCTGCCTTCCTTTGGAGGATTGTACAAAGCATGTAGCATTCAAGCATCGTTTTTTCCACAGTCACATTGTTTTGACAAAGGAAAAAGTCTCTGCGACAAAGTAGACAAGTCGCTGGTTGGTAAGGTATGAGTGATACATTAAACAGATCAAGGAACACACCGAGTTGAATTCTCATCTCCCTTTCATGCATTTCAGACAATGTTTTAAAATCAAGTTCAGTTTCTCTACATCATGGCCTTCTTGAACCTTAGTAATTACAATACCCCTAAAAGCAATAAAGGGTGAACCACAACAGATCCGTAGATACAATTCTGTTCAGATAAACATTAAAATTTGACATTTCTAGTCAGCAATTATCGATTCCTAGAGAATTTCTAGTTGGATAGAAGTACTGTAATACATAGCCTTTCTGTCAGCATTTTAAGTTTTTGTGCTTTTGTGTTACATTGAGCAGTAGATGATGCTTTTCACCCAAAATTAGAAAGAAAGAAAGAGATTGAACGAAGGTTTTCAAAATTAAAAGAAAAAAGTATGCTTGGCAGAATATGATCTTATGTTTGTTACAAAAAAAGAAGTGGCCACCCCATTGGGCTTCCATGTACTTGAACTAGCTCACCAAGGCCTCCTTTAAATTTAGAGATACATCATGTTCCTTCATAGGCCTGGATGGACAAGAAAAACCAAGCAGACTCATGGAACTGACACTGTATTTAAGACTTTCACAAAAGAAAAAAAAAAAGGAATAAACCACAGCTACAGCTCGGATAAGAAAAAAGGCTTAGAAAAACACACAGAAAAATAAGAAAGGAACGATGACAGAGAAAAATTTGCCACGTACTCATAGCACTACATGCAGTTTTGCAAGCCAGATAGCATAGTTCTCAAAACTCAAAGACTATTCTGCAAGGGAAATCATTACGGTTATAGACTTATGAGAAAGTTAGCCTTGTAAACTGGTAAAACCATTTCTTTCTAAATCAGGAAGAGAAACAAAAGCAAGTGCAAAACAAGAAACCAGTATCCAATAGATTAAGTATTAAAAATTCAAAACTTCCCGAAAACAGACAGAAAATCTGCAGGTTTTTTCCTTTGCTTATTGAATTGCAAGTCAGCATAATCCAGCCTAGAAAGAAAAGCACTATGGGGACTAATATAACTTTGTAGTGAGACTAGTGTTTAGAGTGAAACATGACAATTTTTAGATCAAGTGTCCCCTATCCCCAAAACATGCTTTGTGATCATCTCAGCCGCTTCCTTTTTACTCTTCCCCTAGAACTCACTAGTGCCAATCAGAGAGCTTAAATAGAGACTTTAACTTGTCTTACTTTTTCAAGTGCCTTTTGTGATGAGTCCTAATGTAAAAAGGATGTATGCAAAGTGCTCCCTTTCCAGCTCCATCGAAACTGATACCTACTTAGCACTAGTGCAAGAACTTAATGTAATTCAGAAAAATAGCCATTCACGCTTGTCGGCTTCTGGTAGTTACTCAGAGAAAACCTGAAGCTTGTGCTTCCTAACAAGAAATGTATTTTGCCTCAAGTGGGCCAAATTCTGATTTCCTTAGAATTGGTCAGGATTTTTCTTCCTCCAAGACAGAAAGACTCTTAGATGGAAGACTGCTATTCATATCCATCCCAGATAGAAAGAAGAAAAAAAAAAAAGAATTTCATTCTGGCAGCTTTTAACAAAGTAAAAAGAAATCTCTAAATGGAAAACCCAAAGGCTTTCATTCCTCTAGGCTTTTATTCTTTTTTCAGAGACGCAAACAGACTTCCATGACTGTAAAGGCAAATTCTGTTCTCCATCACCCCTCACTGAGTGGTCCTTTGGCAGGCTGAGCGGATAAGCTTATCTGAGAGGAAGAATCCAATCCTCTCTTTAGCCAGCTTCCTGAAGAGAAGTACCAAAATGAGCAATACTATGTTAATAAAGATTGTATACTATTCTGGGACTTATTTGGTTTGAAGTTTATGAACTCTAATACATTATGCTTGATTTTCTGACCAGTGGGAGCTCAATGAATTATAGAAAAATCAGCAGAGCACTAGAACAACTTCAAGTATTGCACCAGCAAGAGTCTTTTCTGTGTTAACCATCAGCAGGTGCAAAAACTCCACTCCTTAATTTCCATTAAAACAACAGAACTGAAGAAATTACTTGTTCTACTTCATTAACTAGGCTACTTCATTAACTAAGCTACAAGGTAAAACCAGGTGACTTCTGGTTTTGTTTTAACTCCAAATGATATACTTAGAGCAGGAGAGTTAAGTATGTTTTTTATTGCATGTCAAAAACACACCACGGGTTATCCTGCATCTTGTTCACTTCGCAGTCTTGTTAGCATATACCTGGAACGTGCTCAGCATTATAGTATTCCCAACACAGCAATTCATAATTTGACATATTTTGATGATATGTGATGTACAAAAGCTTCTGACACTTTGGAGCCTGTTTGTCAGGCTCCCCTGCTACTGTCCAAATCCAATAATCTGAGTTAACAGAAGCATTTCTTTTCCCTATGTTGAATCAGGTCCTCAGCAACTGATCGGTGGAAGTATCCTTAAGTTTTAGCAAAAAAACCCTACCTCATAAAAAAAAAAAAAATCATCAAACACCAAAACCCAAACAAAAAGCCAACAAAACCAAACCTACTTCTAAATGCTGTACTCTCAACCAATGAAAGGTTTGATTCAAAATACCATGTGTCACAGAAATACACATCATCAGAAAGAAAACACCTTTTGAACTACAAACAGCATTATATTAGCTTGATAATGAAATATCAGAGGACATGTTGATCACATACCAGCTTTGTCACACATTCTAAAAACACTCAATTCAATATTTCACTGCTGGAACTTCTGCCAAATTTGTCATGCCATTGAGCAATTATTTAGATAAAGTCATGAACAAATAGACAAACCTGAAAGTTCTTTTGAGAAATGCAGTTTTACTGATTAACAGCATTAATAGTATTAGTCACACCAGTCAACAGTGTTGACATACAATACTGTAATAGCAAAAAATAATAAAAAAAAATTTTAAACTCAAAGATAGGGAATTCAGAAGTATAGTTCAGAGGCTTAGAAGTTAAGCATATCACCCCTCAAAACACATTTAAAGGTTTAGGTAATCCCTCCAAAAAAAAAAGTCACAATGGAAGAAGCTAAAAAAACACCAACCCAAATCCCAAAGATCAGTGATCCAGCTGAATAAAAATGGACGAGTTCAGCTGTGTACAGTAACCGTTGGACATCCACAAAGTCTCCATTACTTCAATTAGTGCAGGCTCATGAGGGTTTTTTTTTTTTGTCACAGGATTGGAGCTCTGTTCCCATGACTACAAAGAAGTTCTGAATAATCTTAGGTCATTAAGGATTCTTTGTGCAGAAGATGACATTTGGAAAAGAAGGAGGGCTGACAAAGTTTCTAATGGGAAAGTGGCTCTGCAAAATGGAGACCATGAAGTGAACTACCAAAATACAAGACTCACATATCGCAGCACCAATCAGTTCATCAGCAACGGTTTTTGAGTTGAGTTTGTTGATTTGGGCGCTTGGGAGGGGCTGTCCCATGTCCTTCCCCAGTGCATTTTTTTACAATCAATGAATTTTGGGAATCTTAACGGTCTATACTTAACAATCTGTATTAAGTGTCAGACTGAAGGTTTGAAGGTCAAGTTGTTAACTTGTAACTAATTTCTGAAACAAAAAAAAAAAAACCCATAGAGCTATTAAATAGCTGCATTACCATTTGGAACAAACTTGAGAAATTTGTCAGTTTCCTGTAGCAAAGACTTCAGAAGATGACAGTGAATATTTTCCTTGTCAGGAATCTTATTGGTAACTTCAAGACCATAGAAACTAAACACTTGGCACACCACTGGTGGAAACAATAGCAAGAAAGAACAATGTCCTTCCTGTATCTCTACACCTCTGCCTGAAGAGAAAATGCAAAGTGAACTCGAAACCAAAAAATGATGTTATTATAGTCATATGGATAACAAAGTCACCGCAGGTGCTAATTCATCCCTAAATGCAGCTTACATGATCACAGCAAACAGCATAGTTGCTAGTGATTTCCTGGGAAATGATAAAGCTATCCACAAACACTTGAGAAAACAAGACAATCAAGGCTCCAAGTGCATTTTAAAACCTTCACATTCTCAGAGGAAAAAACCACCCTACCCCCACTCCCCAAAAAACCCCACCACCAAACAACAACAAAAAATTTCCTGACATTAAACATTCCAGATTTCAATTACTTCTAATACACTTAAGAACTATTAAACTAATACACTGTGTTTTTTCCTTCAAAGAGCTATTTGAGAAATAGCAACTATTCCCTAGATATGCATCATCTCAGGTAAAACATGCAATAAGTCCACAAACTCTACTGCAGCTCCAGCCATGGTTATTTTTAGATAATATACCACACAACATCAGAATGCAGAACTCATTACATATAACAAAGTTTCTATTTTCATAGAATCATTTTCTCTAAAAAAAAATAAACACATAAAAAATTTAACATTTATAGCCATACTTAAACCAGCTACCAATTAACATCTGGTTTTAATACTTCATCTATAGGCTCATGTATTAGAGAAATTCAAGAGTCACTAAAAGTTACCTGTATCTTTTCTCCACACCTCTGCTGATGCACTGACAAGCTGGAAGAGCAGGAAACTCAGACCTGATGAGGCTCACCAATACTGCAATAACTTGCACAGCAGACACTGGCATGTAGACCAACTCCTCAACAAGTCTAAATCCATCGATGCTGGGCTTGTGAGGTCCTGATGGGGCTCTGCCAGGAAGACCACACCACAGCTTCTACAGGAAATCGCAGCGTGGTGGGAAATCACTACTTCTTTCATCAGCTGGCAAAAATAAACCCAACTGCATGTGTCTCCCATCACCTGGAAGTCTGCAATAGTCAGCACTAACAGCCTGAGGCATCATTACAGATTCTGCCCTTAATAACATACACCTGCAAGAGCAATGGAGAGCAGGGAGCAAAGAAGATCTGATGCAGCTGTGGTCAACTCTTCAGTTAGTGGTTCCATGCAGCAATCACCTCTGTTTCAGTGTTTGATCATAAATGCCACATGATCCGGGCTCCCAAAATTGGCTAAGATCACACAGGCAGTCATTTTTTTCCCCAAGGCCTTATTCCAATAGATCGTTATTCCAGGATCAGCTGATTAAATGGCTCTACATGCTGAATCAGCTCTAGTCTGCAGGAAAAAGCCCAAAACCTGCCATGAACACCTCACTGTGGGGCTTCAAACAAGCAAGACGCTGTGAGCTTATAGAAGATGAGATGTGCGCTGCAAGATGAGTCAACAGCAAAGTCCCTGATGATGAACATGGAACTACAGTCCTAATCTCCTTCCACTATATGACTAAATGTTCCCATCAATCCCTAATTAGTTGGGAAACAAAAGTCACGCTCTGGTAGATGCTCCTCACAGTAGCTACAACTTCTTCTCTACCTCCCCTACAAGACAAACCCCGTTTCCCAACCCATGATAAGGTGAACCTTTAGCACTTCAGTAAAGCAATGGTGCCTAAGACACAGTTAAAAAGCTTTTTAACCTTTTATGGCTTGTTTCGTCCAAATCCATGTCAATTAGGCACAGGTATAGAGGGCTGGAAGGAAGATTTAATGAAACACGGGCAGTCACTTTCTTCTTTCTTTGAATGTGTCCAATATATGAAACGTGGAAAATCACTCTCTGAAATTAACCTATTCCCCTGCAATCAAACGTTAGGTTGCATTTCACAAATGACCCTTTTCTCCTCAGAGAACCATCAATATTCATGGCTCCTTCCCTGCCCTCCGCAACCACCCCCGGAAATCCCTTTTATATAAAACCGAAGAAACAGACATTCACGCAGAAATCCCTAATTCACACGCTGGATTCCTCCCTCTCCCTCGCTCCGCTGCTTCTCGGAGCCAGGTTAAACTCTTCCAGATTGTTCTGAGGACACACGCAGCGCACGCGCGGGTGGCGGGCGGCTCCGCGCGCTCCCGCCTCTCCCGCGCGCTTCGGGGTGCGCTGCCTCGCGCCCCTTTGCGCGGCTCTGCGCGGGGCGCGCGGAGCACCCCTGCGCGAGGCACACGCGCCCGCTCTCGCGTGCTCCCGCTCGCATCCCGCTTCGCGCCGACACGGGACGGGCACGAGCAAAGGAAGCCGCCCCGCTGGGAACGCGCCCCGCGGAAGAGGCGGGGTGTGCGCGCGTAAGGGCGCGGCGGGCCGGAGCCCAGCGCCGCCGCGCTCGTGCTCCAGCTCGGGATCCAGGGACAAATCCCGCCGCCAAGCCGCCCGCCAGCGTGCGGCACGACGGCGCGTCCGACGGGCTCCCTCCGCCGCCCGTCCGAACACGCCCCTCGCGCCCCGTTCCCGTGCCCCGTTCCCGTGCGGTCACCCAGCGGCGGGTAGCGTCCCGTAGGCACCGGCGGGGCAGCCCGCTGGGGCCGGGCTCTGGCAGGCGCCCGGCACGGTCCCGCTCGGCATCCGGAGACCGGCCCGCTGCAGCGGGGCCCGTGCGCGCTGGGGCGGGCAGCGGCCGCCGGCTGCCGGGTGCTCCGCTTGGCGGTGCCCCCCCCAGCTGCAGGCTTGCCCCCTGGCCACCTGAGCCCAGCGCCCCCCGAATCTGCTCCGCTACAAAGTAGCGGAGAAAAACAAAATTGGAGCAGCCCTACAGCCTTCTAAAAATCTGTGTTTTCGCTGACGGTGGGGTGTGCACAGTGGGGCACGCACAGCCCGAGCTGGTGTGCCAGGGCCTTACTTTGGAAACCCAGGTAGTGGTGTTCATCCCAGTTACCCACTGGATTTATCTTCTCTTCGGTCAGCCAGGCTGAACAGTGCGCTCAGCGTGCGAAGATTTATCAAGTCAGCTATTGTAGCTGGACACTTTCCATTCTCTCCATTAAGTCCATTTACATAAGAGTGTATTAACATATTCCCAGGCATGCAGAGCACAAGTATCTAGCTCTTTTTGCTGATTTCCATCCAATGTTTTTATATAGTTTGCGTGCAAACCCCAGTTGGAGAGGCCTGTTTTTGTTAAAATTCACATGCATCTCAATGGAAATGACTGCACAACCAGCACACCTCTGAGGATGTCTTACGGCAAACCACAGAGCACGGAGAAGAAGGGTTTTTTCTCCTGCCATTTATAGCTTGTTGCAATAAGCTGCTGTTTAGGGGCTGGCCAACTGAACAGCACTGCTTGGAAAGTTTTGGGTTTTGTCATTTCTCCAGACGGTTTAACCCACAACAAATACACATCTAGTAGTTTACTATAGCACTAGCACATGTTTTGCCATCACTGACATACCTCCGACTACTGGAAGTGAAATTGCCATGAAAAGGTGAATAATAACTGCAATTTTTGTTTAACATATTTACAAAATAACAGCAACAATAATATGCGATGAAATCAGTGCTTTTTTCTTTAAATCGCATGCTGTTTATAGCAAAACACAACAGATATGATCAATCAGTGAAAGCAATTAAAAAGTAACAGTAAACAAGTAACCTGTTTTTTTTGAGAAAGTCAGGAATTCAGGGAATACATACCTGGATACAAGACTCGAACAATTCTGCCCATTCAAAAATAAGAAACCACCTGCATGTGCTGTATATGCTTTATGAATTACAAAGATACAGCTATTAGCGTGGTTTACAGGCTATGCACCACACTCTTCTTTATGAAAAAATGCTAATTTAGTGTCTCAGCTAGGCCGCAGATGCTTTATTGTATCCTGACCATTTAGAATCCACTTTTCTCTTGCCACAGTCAGATATTGTGAAAAATCAAGTTCCATTTACAGCATCCATTGTTATCTCACAAAGTAGCGCTTCATGCTACTACTGATGTGTTACAGACTGTTAACAGTAATTTAGTTTTAAATGCCAGTGCATGCCAAGTGTTCTGGGTATGAATACTAACAGGATGAAGTTATGCAGGTGTAGAAATTAAAAAAAAAAAAAAAAAAAAAGGACAAAACACACACCACCACACACACCACCACACCACAACCCCACATGGGAAATGACTGCCAGCTCTTTGAGAGGGCACGTAGAGGATGAGACTTGTCTCTTCGCATTTTAGCTGTCCAAAGTTAGTTCCTCGCCCCACTCATCAGTGGAAATGCATCCCCCTCCCAGTATGTCTGAATATGGATGTAACAACCCAGAGGTATTTATACCCCTGCACTGATTGTATAGAGAAATCAAATAATAATTTATGGTAGTTGCTTATCTTACAGATGGACAAGAACATAGCAATGGCATAGTAGTGATCCCCACAGCTATACATGGTGCTTCACAGGCTGAGACATCCTACAAACAGTATGGTGAGGTCTGCAGCATGACAACATCTCTGCCTACCAAGCTGGGAATTTCCTCATTCCTGGAAGAGCTGCTTCTGTCTGTGTTTAACTGCTGCCTCTCATCTTCTGCTTAGTTTGTTGTAGCTCTTTGTTAAAAGTGCTTTTTGTACCCTGTTGACATCCTAGCTAAATGAGTTCATTATCCGCATATGTAAGCACATGATAATAATTAATGAACAAAAATATGCAAAATCAAGTAAGTAGACTAGCAGAGCTCTCTGGAGGATGAGTGGTCCCATTTAATTCTATTTTTTTAATAAGAAGCCAACTGACTAAACAATACAAAGAAAGAGAGTTGTTCAGACTCCGATGGACGCTTAAATACCTAAGAAAACTACTCTTCCCAGTTCTTGCCTGTGCGCTGGAAACTTAGATGGGCTAAGAATTGCTCTAGCTAAAGGAGGCCAGTCCCAAAAACTGGACAAGAAACTGTTTATCTTTCTAAATGCCTAGTAAACCTAACTGATTGATGGATCATAAAGAACAGACGATGCCAAAAAAGATTGTCCCTTTACCACATTCTTCCCTGTTCTCTGTCCCTGGTTATTTTTCTGTAAGAGCTGCCTCAAAGTGGGGTTTCAGACGGGCAAGATTGCCACAGTGGAACTCCTGGGAGAAGACTGTAACTATTTGGCCTACGTACCCCCTTTTGCTTTTAGCACTGAAGATAAAAAATTAGGAGGTTGTTTTTATGAAGCCAGGAATGCCTTCTGAGAGACTTCACCAGCACTGAAATGGTTACTGTACATTGAAATAGTTCTTCACCTTTTTGTTCAGTGCGAAAGGCAAAAAAATGATGCAAATATGAAGCAATGTGTCAGTTCTGCTAAATAAAAATGTGCACAGTAAAACTAAATCACATACATTGAAGTGTTATTTTGGTTTTATGGAAATGTAATCTGTGTTATGACATTTGCATTTCATATAACTGCTATGGATAACTAATCTTCCAATGCATTGCATACCATTTTGTCACCAAAAAAACCCGTACTGTATCATCTGTTTCCACCTGTACACTAGAATATTCCATGACAAATGTATCAACATCAGTTGTATAAATTCACTCAAGAGCCAATGAAAAGTATGGATACATTTAATAGAAAGATTTCTTTCTCCCTTCAATGCTACACAGCTATTAGAAGATATCATAGCTTGGTAGCAAATAAAAAATTACAACTTCAAACAACACAATATATGGATGTTTGTATGCATGCTAAGACTTCTGAATTTTGAATGAAAATTAAATACATCAATATAGACTGCCAATATGGAACCTTAACCGGAACATTATGAAATCGCATGTTTCCCACTCCACGCCTAAAATTCATAGTTTCTAGCTCTACGATAGTTTGCATTATGCTACATATTACAAAAAAGTGATACTTAAATACAAGTGAAAATACTGAGTACTTTTGGAATTCATTACCCTTTCACTTTTCCTTCTATGTCGCTTGCTTTTGTTTTTACGTTTTCCTTTTGCTTACCTAAATCATCATCCAACATCCCCAAAGTTTCAATTCCCAAGAGATGCCTTTGGAGGAAGTTTTACCAAAGGGGTCATACATCCTTTAGTCCAGAAGAAACCCTGATTTCACAATGCTGGTACAAACAAAAAGTCCCCAGCTCACCCATTTTGGAAACCAGTCCAAACCAAGGCTACTCCATAGGCAAGAGTAAGCCTTGGGATTTATCTCCCAGCCCTTGAAATCACTTGGGCACAAGGAGCAGGACTACTTGTAGTAAAATCCAGTATACTCTGGTAAAGCGCAGTGATGAGGCATGGCGCTGCAAGTAATTAATTGACTTGGCAACAGACTTTTCATTGACTTTCAATGAGACTTGTACCTTTTAGTTATTAAGGGACATCTTAAAAAGGTAAATCTATGCCTGAAATACAGAATGGCCTAACATACTGAAAATTGCATAACTTACTGAAAATCAAACTGGCAAACATATGGTCATTTGATTATTTCTTAGTGTAATTAAGTAAGGTCAGCTTTAAATGTGCTTGTTTCTTTTCTTGGGAAAATCGTGTTTTCCTACCTGTCGTGAAAGCCAATGCAAAAAAGATGCCTGTTCTCTCAAATGTAGCTTTCTGCAGTGACATAGCTATATTTGGGATTCTTTTGTGTGCTAGGTTACAAGGAGTAGCAGCTTTTTAAGCTCAGACGTGTAAATGTCCCCATTTACACCCTAGCTCTGCAAAATAGGTTTTCCTGCATATTGCAGTCAATATACACACACAAAAGAGAAAGCGAAATAAAAAATATAATTCTCATATTAGAAAACTGAGTACTTACCTAGTGATAGCAGCTGGAATGAAAATGGCTGAAAGCAATAAAAATCCATTTTACCATTTAGTACAGTTTGTCAGACTAGAGAAATGGGATTGAATTTCAAAGCCACAGGCAAGCTGGCAGAAATCTGTGGTTATGCAGTTGATAGGGTGGGTTTTTTTTCCCTTCTTTTTCTTTTTTTTCCCCCTTATTTACAACTCTTTTGATAAGCCTTCAGCAAGTTACATAGGTTGTTCTAGTTGTATCTCCTTTGACTGGATTAGAATACTTGATGACAGTTTGGATAAGTTTGAGGCAGATGGTTCTTGACATTTTTCATGCCATCAGTTACAAACCATGCAAGGAAACTCTTTCATCCTTTGTTTATCCTTCACTTAGAAGCCACTATAGTAGATCGTTAAACTTTCATTTTTCACAGTGCTGATTAAGGCGTACTACAAGGCAGATGTTATGCAGCACCGTTTTTAACAATTTACATTTAGCACCAAAGCTGGCTTTGTACTTGTTCCAGTGGATCAGTTCACGTTTCAAAAACTTCAAGGTCAACCTCTAAGCATTGCTACTCTGTTGAACAACTAAATGTTTCATAAAGTTTTCAATACGACTGTAGCACTTGAAAATATGTTCTGGCCACTCTGTTTATTTGTTTATATCTGCCAGAATGAATACAAGTATCTATTGTTCATCTCTGCTACAATTAAATGACAGATATAGTTCTATAAAATCCAAAGACTCAAACTAAACTGAACAAAAGATTACTATTTCAACACATAGTACGTCAGAAAAATTCCTTATTTATTTTCAGTATCAGCATTTCAAAATAACAAGTAATTACTATTCAAATGGCAGTTGGTCTTAATTTACATCAGGTCAGGCAATAACATTTCATGGATAAAAATGTTTACTGGTTTAAATCTTTATGTGCATTCTTTGTTTATGATTATGTAAATTATATACTGCCTAGCACAAACTCTAATAATAGCTATATGTAAACAAAAAAGGGTAAAGGCACCTCTAGAGAATAGCAGAATAATGACAATAATGACAAAACACAATAAAAGTAATTCATGGCAACTTCATTTTTAGAGTACTTCATACTCTGTAGAAAACTTCAAGTATTTACAAATATTTGAGCTCATCTGTAAGTGATGTAAGTTACCATTTTTTACTGAAAATTATGAAATTTTCTGTCCATTTTAAGTGGAGTTTATCTCTAGCCCATTATAGCCATGGGGTAGGTGGTTTTGTGCTAGTGACAGTTTCAGCAATAGTCAATAAAAGGAAAAGAAACTTTTGGTAACTGAAGACAGGTTTTAATTCGTACTCTTCAAATAATCAACAGAAAATGCAAAAAAAAAGAGTATATATAACATTTAAAAGCATATTTTCTTGAATGGCATGACAGCTAAGATGAATTTTCAAGAGCTTTTTTTTTAAATTTAGAGATTTTCTATGCTTTTGTCTCTTTTTTAATTTTTAAATTAAGCTGTACCAATATGCCTTATTAATTATTATTGTCATGAAGTTCTGCAGCAAAGATTAGCAGATTGAATTATAATTTCATCCTCTGATACCTCCTGATCCTCATCACACCCTTTTCTTATGCTCAATTTATTCTATTTTTTTCCCTGAATCTGTGCCATAAGGACTTTTCTATCCTAGTCCTAACTCCCTCAAGACTTCCCATCTGTTACGACTACTTCACCCTTTACATCTTAAACTATTTCATATCTGCATCTCTACTCATTATTCTATTAAATTAATGTTGAGGCTTTTCTCAAATTAAAAATGGGTTTCATCTGGGTAGTTCACTTGAGTAATGACCAGAAGTCAATGAAATCTTGTTCTTGGGATAAACATCTATGCCTGAAAAAAACAGTACATACAAATCTATCATGAAAAATATTTTTTGCTCTGATCCTATGAAATCTTCATTTCAGTAGTACCTGGGAATGCCTTCATTTCACTTGAAGAATTACAGACACTGTAACTGTCAGTCATGCTAATGAAAACGTGGGGAATACACAGATAACACATGGTCACAACTCTTTGCTGTAGAAAGCATTCTGGAAATCTTGTAAAGAAAAGGCTAATGAATCTCAAAAAAGGTTTGAAACGGTGCTGACTTGAGTTATGTATCTGTCTTAGATTTGGTACTTTTCCCACCTAAACCCGTACACCAATCTATATTTATAAAACCTTGAGCAAATAAGGCTCAGAGTAATGATGACTGTGTCGTTCAGGAATGTGTAATGGCCTTGCAAAAGCACTGCCATAGACATTGTCTCCCTTTTCAATAGCTGTATCAGCAAAAATAAATATAGAAGATGGATACAAGTGGGAAAGGGTGGATTTCATCTTATTTTTTTGTTATATTGTTATCCTGGCTTACAACAGTATTTATCATCCTACAGTTTGATTTGCTATAATTTATGTTTACCTTTTATCTTCTTAGAAGAAAAGAGTATCAGCCCTCCAAGGATAATGGAGAAGCGATGTTATTTAATTATTCCAAACTATCTTGTGCTTTGTTACACGAAAGATAACAGTCAACATACTGCTACAAGTTTGCTGATATGCAAGCTGTGGTCAAGATAAAATATTTAACAGCAGAAAAATACACTTTATAGTGCAGCTGCTATAATGGGATTTTAAATAAGGAAAAACAATTCTGTTTACTCTCAGTCTTGAAAATACATACGAAGCTAACTACATTCATCCATAAATTAACTTGATAACAACTGAAGATAGGTGTGTAATGGAACTTGACCATTTAACATACACACGCCAAACAGGTACTGGAGAGAGAGAGAGAGAAGGCACATGCAGGGAACTGTGAGCAGCAACACTATCAACACATATAAAAAAGAATTGATCTTATCATGGAAACTGTGAAAGTAAAGCTTAAAGAGATTGCACTATCATAGTGCCCTGGGGTTCATCTCCAGACTCAGCATAGTTTCCTGTGTAGAGTTATATGTACTTGAATGTTTGGGAACAGAAGAAGAGTAAGGGGGGTGTGTGTGTGTGTGTGTGTGTGAGGAAACAACCAAAACCAAAACCCAACAACAACAAAAAGACAATAACATGGGCCAAATCTTTGTAAACTGGCATCACTCCATGGAAACAAATGCAGCAGTGCCAGCTTGTGCCAGCTGAGGATCTGACATTACATGGAAAAATCCTGAGGCACCTGCAGTTCTGTGGGGGTGAATAATTTATGAATACATGAAATGTTCTGAATAACATATTTCTGAATATTTTTCCATTATTCACTCCATCCTAATTCTTTCACAGACCATGTTCTTTAAACCCATTTATTACAAGCTCACAGTAAAATTGTGACAGTGACAATTACTTGGCCAGTCCCCACCCGTTTCGGTTTCTTTGCCAACTGCAGTTTTACTGGGAGGTGAAGAGAGATGACTATTCTACTGTATTCTTCTTTTGACAGTTCTCAAAAAGTGATAGACAAAGGACAGACAGGTAATCCTTCTTGATTAAGAGGACAGATACAGCCTCTGCTGGCTTCTCTAATTGCTTTGGCCTCACTATAAAGATTATTTCAGCCTTTTCTCAAATCTATATTCCATTTCAGACCCAGCACCCATTAAAGAAGTTTCTTAACTCGACTGACAAGTCAGATAAGGTGAAGGCAGAAGGCTGGGTATGACATGTCTCTATCTGAGTACCTCACTGAAATCCTTCTCTTACCATCCCGTATGCAAAAAGCTCATATGCAAGAAACAAATCACTGATGAACAGAGCTGTTGTAATAAGCTGTATAAGCAAGCCTAGAAATCAATAACAGAAAAATCAGTACCCAGCACTACTCCAAAACTGATGGTTTTTAGAGGAAAGGCCTACCTGCTGCCCGTGCTAAGGCCAGCTGGCTCTCTGCAGTGCGGGTGTCCCGCAGCCAGACTGGCCTTCCCTAGATAAGGAGTTCACACCCCGAGTTCACAGCTCATCAGCTACAGAACTTCTCAGCACTGGCTGAAATTCTGGCAAAGCCTGGGCATTCATCCCCTCCAGATACAACTCCTCTACAAGAATTCTGCTTCTTCAGGGCGATCTTATCTGAAAAAAAACCCAAGAAACTCACTACAGAGCAGAAATAGCTTATTGCATTTCCAGATGCACAGAGATAAAACGCCGTATGGTTCCAGACGTGAATGCATATATGCGAAACTCTACTGCAGCAAAAACATGCTGGTAGCAACATTTTCATACAGTTCCTACACGTAAATGGCTTTGTGAATGTCTGCAATAGAGATAAAACGTGATGTGAAGCTTCTTGAGACAGACAATGTCCAAACTGATGCCTCCTGGAGCAAATTTACTATCTCAAGTCCAAACCGGAGCAGCCTCCTAGGCTGCCTCTGTCCTGCTCTCACTCAGAGAAGAAGGTCCCTGCTGATGTCACCATAACCAGAGTTCATGTTGGTACCTGCACCCCTACCATAAACGTCCTGTGTGATTTGCATGTTGGGGACATATGGAAACACATAGAAGAACCAAAGTTTACGTGGGTCTTGTGAATCTCAATCCAGCCTCTTAAGCAGAAACCTTTACTCCTGTTGCCTACTTTTCATCAAGAAATCCTGTGTCGTAGGTACCCCTTTACCAAAAATGCTATAGGAGCTGTGCTCTCCCTTGCATGTGAGCAGTTTTCCATTAGCCTTCCTGAGATTTATGCGTGTATCCAAAGAGGAGAATAGCCCTCTATGAATGTTCTAACAATCAGAACAATGAAGCATTGTGCATCAGACTGTTAAAAATGTTCCTAAACACTGTGTTCAATACACATTGCTTGCTTTCCAAAGCTACTCTGGACAGAAATGATTTAGAAAACAACTCACAAGTAAACTAAAGCTCTTCTAATAAAACAAATATTTCACAGTTCATTTAATCTAAGATATTGAAAAGAACTGCCAGTACTCAGGTACGTGACCTGAAGCACAGAACTTTTATTGCTTTCTCCAACAGGGATTAGAAATGTTTGGAGTAAAACAGATGCTGCTAGGCAGGGCTTCCTTTAACCTGACAGTCATATCCCAGGACCACTGATCTTTTCCCAAGAAGTAGATAAAAACAGCAGGGGAATTGAGGTCAAGCAGCTTTCACATGTTCTTGGCTTTCATCTATCACATTAGAGAACAAATTCAGAACTCACAACCAAATAAGTGAAATAATTTAAAGCATTTGCATTTAGTGATACGCATTCAGAGCTTATAATTTTCTCACTTTTTTTTTTTTCCTATAGGAAGTGTTTTATTCTACAAGACGCTGCCTTGTTGGTATGTGGTGCTCTCTCCCCTTTCTTACAAAAAACGTTCTCTCTCAGTGTTTGTCCTCACATAGCCCTCCTTCTCTCCTCCTCTTCTGTTCTGTGAAATACTTGTTCAAAAGGTGCAAAAGAGCGTACTTATGGTGGTCAGTCTGCAGAGACATGCAGAATATTCACAAGAGGTGAAGTTCACATCAAGTGGACAGCACACGCAAGGCTTATCCCAGAATATTTTGTTCTGTATGGCCAGTTATGACTTTATTAGAGATTACAAGTGCCAGACTAACCAGATGTGAAAATTTGCTGTCAACAAACAGCTTTTTCATAGCATAGTTTAGTTAGGTGTTCCTACTGCATGCTGTAATCTATTTCACATTCTAGCATGTTAATAAAAAACAAATTATATTCAAGGAACTACATATCTTCCATATTAATCTTACCAAGCCAATGATTTATCAGAGCTCTCCAAGTCTAATCTCTGGATGAACTGACACTTTCGCAGTCTGAAATAACTAACACATTGCCAAGGAAAAGAAAGTGAGTCAAATTAAGTATCACTCAATCAAAAAGTTTAAACTGGTTCTAATCACCAGCATCAAAGCTCTCTGTTGTTTAAGTACATAAACTGCAGAAGGTCAACCCCAGCCAAACACGACACCTGTTTTGCTATCTAAAGAAGGAGTAGATCCACAGTGGTACCTTTTTATTATATTAATCTCCAGGGACTACTTGGAAAGCTCTTGAGGCAAGGCCAGAGGAGGAGTGTTCTCATGGAAAATGCAGCAGCATGCTCCTAAAACGATTGTAATAAAGGTGAAACTTCTGAGGCGCTCACCTTCCCCAAATAAAAGATTAAGACCAAAAACATGTCTCTCCTACTATTCTTCAACAGCACTAAGCCTGGCTGCAGAATTAACTCCATACAAAGGAGACTCAAAGGCTGTTGCTGTTACTTGTTCATTGTCTTCTAATCAAAGATAATTTGAAGAGTGAAATTATATTAAAAAAAAAAATCCAATAAAACCTAGTTGTCTGAACTCACGGAGAAATTTAATTCCAATTGAAATCAATGGGATTTATGGGCCTAAATGCCTTTGGGACTCTAAATCTTAGTATATATTTTACTGCCGTGTAATAATCAATAGTTCTCAAGGCGAGAAGACTAGTAATGCTCCAGATCCCTTATGAAGACGAGGGTGCCTTTAAATAGATTTCTCTAAAGGGGTTGAAAATGATTATTTGCTTTCTTATAGATCATCAGAAAAACATTAAAAGTTAAATCAGTTTAACTTTTAATAAATACATGTGAACAAGTACCAAAGTGACAACCATTGATTTGTTTATCTGTTTATCAAGTATATTGATTAAGCAAACCTGTCTTGCTAGAAGACTCACATATAAACAGATGTCTATTGGCAGCATGTAGTATCATGAGATAGGTTACATTAGCTCTCATATTGAGGAAATACAGTGGAAATTCCATAATGATGCATGGTCTCAAGAAAAGAATCAAGTAAAACTGATATTTTTTCACACAATTTAAAATAAATATTTCTAGTGATAAAAACTGGAAAAAAAAGGAATATAAAATTACTTTAGACACAAGTATAAAGTTTTCTTTATGTAAACTTTGTATATAATCTTGTTGCTTTTATTATTCAGTATAACTGCATGATCATATGTGTAAGATACTAGGATATTTTGGTAACTAATGTGACATAAACCAAGAATAAGAGAAGAGCTTGGAGTTTCTATCTCAGTAGCTTGCTTTTTGCAAACTTTATGATGTTCGTGTATTGTCTTAGTCAGTTAAGAGAATAACAAATCATTTAAATGAGGAAATACTCTGTTTTTCTAGACACATTTTACCTTATTATTTGCACTGAACTCAAAGTACTCAAAAGCTCAGGGCTAGATTTTCAAGTACTCAGAATCAGGAGTTCACTTTCTGACAAACACAGCAGCTTTACATGAGAGTTCAGCTCTTTTGAAAATCAAGCCTTAAACCTACTTAAACTTTTGAGTACTTCTTTTGTTGGATTTTCCATCAAGTAATTTCAGTTTCAGTACCAGCCTCCAAATTATTTTGCAAGCAGTGAGTAGGCAAATTTCTCTTTCATACACATAAACACCACATTGCCTGTGGAGATGGTTCTAGTCAGTAATTAATCAGAAATTACATAGATCCATTAGCAGCAGAACATCTAAACCAAAAGAAACCAAAGAAAAAGAGTATGCTGTTTAGGAAAACTTAAGAACTTAACCTGGGCTTTTGCCCACCCTGGCTGGATCAGGAATGCTTGTAAATACCAGTTTTTAAAAGAAATCTCTTTTCCCTACACTTAAATTAGTTTGAAGAAAAGGTCTACCTCAAAATAAAATAAAAAATCATATTAGGTTTCTATTTTGCAAAAGCTTTGGAGAAAAGGAATTTACTGTATTGAGCTAAACACAAAAGCAACTAATAAAGTTGATTAAGCAGCTTGCTTACAAAACAGTCCGTAATTGCTCTATGTAGGTAGGTTATATAATATTCACAGATTTCTAAATAATAGGTTGGTTAGACTAACTTAAAGCAAATTTGCTGAAAGAAAACCAGTAGGCCTCGGACTTCACTCAAATATACCCACCTAACATGAGTGAGTCACTCCAATTCACTCCACTAGTAAAGTGATGAGAAGAAAACGGTAGACATCAACATGATGGGAGTTCTTTTGCAGTGTCCGTTTCCAAAGAAATGAAACTAAAATTCTGTCTTCAGTTAAAGAATGAAAAGGCAGAGTTCAGACTTTGAAGTGTACAGCTTTTTCTAGAAAAAGGACAGAAGAAAGTAATCGTTTTTATGCTAATAAAGGTAGAAATAATGCCTTTTTTCCTCTCATCTTCACATAAAGATAGTCATTGTTGGTTTCATTGTGGATTTAACCTACATTTTGAGAGCTGGACCAGTTCCATACTGACAAATAACCACTGCTCTTATCTCAAAAAATCTGCACCACAGTTTTCTCTCAGCGTAGTTCTTGGCGTGAGATGGTCATGGAAAGAAAGAGCATTACCTTAGTTCTTCCCACAGCAGCCCTTGACTAACCCGACTTTACAAAGCTATTCAGTATTTCTAAGTTACCTGCCTTTCTTCCTCCTAGGCTGTAAGAGCCATGGTTACAATAGGGAGCATTATTTTTTACACAGCTTGCCTGATTTTCTCTTTTATTAGTTTGCAAAGAAAAAAATAGAGCAGTGGCAAGGAAAATCTGTTCTTTTTCAAATACCCGCCCTCTTATACTTCACATGCTTGTGGCTTTGCAGTAGTCTTAGTGCTCAGTTCTGAGTTGGGCAGTACTGGGGCAAGTGTGATCATAAATTTTCTCATGACAGTATAAATGCCTTTCTACATGATTGCTATTCCATAGCAATTATCTTTGCTAATCGATATTTTGCAGTTTTTGGATGCAAGGCCCGCATGAAGTTCTAGTTGTCATGTTGTAGGCTTAAGGTGCTCTCATCGGTAATCATGGAGACCCAGCAATACGCCTGAAAGCAAAACAGAGACAGGTCAGGGATTCTTAGTATGTTCTGCAGTGACCTGGGTTCAATGTGTGGATATAGCAGCTGATTTACGTTGACATCCCACACACTGACTGTTGCAACGATTCACAGTGAAACCAAGCACCGTTCCTTAAAAAGCTGTCATTTTAATTGTGATGAAGTTACGTGAATAAAATATCTGCAGATTGCCAAACTCTAGCTATGTACAGACTATGATCTCCAAATAATTTCCTGTTTTCCTACAGTTTCTAAAACACCATGTTAAATGGTCACATACAGTGATCTTGCACAGGTCTGAAGAATACAGACCATTTTTTAATAGTTCTAATGTGAATACGGTCCAATATCCTGTCTCCATCCTGTCTTGATCTGTGCCAGAAGCTACATTAAAAGCAGGACTCCATGGCACGTCTCCTAAGGAGATATCTATTTTAACAGAAGATGAGAAAACAGAAGACAGGGAGCCAAGGTCTTGTATTTTGCAAAGTTCTGTGGTAGTGCAGGCTTTTAGAGATTTGCAGGAATTAATAGCCTTTTGGTCAACCAGATGAAATATGTACACAGTGGAGGATTAGACCTGTTGACAACTTCACACAGGATGGAGAGAGAAAATGATACCAGGTGGGTCTGTGCTTAGGCTACAAGGAAGACTTTCCCTCATCTTCTCTGAACTACGTCTATCCCCAGCTTTGGTAATTTGGGATAGGTCCAAATTCCAAACTGCAGTGGAACAGCACTAAATTACACCATCTACCTATTACTTAAGAACTCCAGCATTAGACACTGATAAATCCTGGGTAAGCAGCTGGCTTTTCCATGTGTCTTTCTTCTTGCCATGGATGCATGACTAACATAAAATACTCAAGCTATTTAAGATGGAAACAGCTATTTGTAAGTTGTTTGCCCAAAATACAGACATAATTATTGAAATTCTTAGTGTTAGACACCTGATGCTCAACGTTGTGCAAATCAGTTAGGCACGTATCTCATATACATATTCCATGAATCATGTGCAAGTAGCAACTCTGACCATTTCCCACCATTAGCATAAAATGCTACAAATTGCTTGTCAGTTGGTGAAGTATTTAAAATATCCAGTAAACAACTAGCAAATCGTTACTAATGATGCATGTCACATAAAATTGCACTACGAAACAGGAAAAAATGTTATACTTAAGCTGCCACGTGTTTCAAATGGAGATATAGGCTTGCTTTTACCTTTTTTACTTTACCAGAAAGAACTATCTCATACAAAAAGAAAAATAAAGCTTTTCTTTATTTCTTTGTTTTCTTTTATTAGTTCTGTAAATGGTGGGGCCAATAACAGGTCAAGTTACATTCTCAGATTACTAGACAGGTTAGTCAGGCACTTCCGAGTTATATCTTTGGGTTAATGTTTCCTATATATTACCAAGGGATATGACTAAGACTTACTGCATTTAATTTCATTTTTTAATTTTCTTTGAATGCATATTTAAATATGTTTTTCTTCTGCTAAGAACATTGCATTAGGAGTTATTATTCCATTACTCCAATTGCTCATAAAAAAATGATGTAGCTTTTTATAAAAAAATTAAAAGTTGCGAATTTTCAGTAGAATTACTGAACCAAATTTCTCTCTGATGTAAATCTGGTTAAATGGATTTACTACAACAACAGTGGACCACAATGGTGTTTTATTTAGCCCTGTATATGCTTTGCCTCTGAATTGTATTTAGCTTTCTACGGAACACTGCTAATAAAGATAGCACTTCTTTGTTTGTTTTAAAGGCATTTGAAGGTCTTCTGGAAAAAAGGGGAAGTTTTAATAAGTATTAATTTTCCATTGCTACTAGTGACTCTATTTAGAGATATATAATTGTATGAACATACCCACTGTATGTGTGTAGAGACAGGAAGTATCACAAGACCAAGTAAAACCTTGCAAAGTACACAAATTAGCATAATTATGCAAAGCTGCTATATGCAGCAATTTAAGTCATGGCCAACAGTGAGGGCTAATGCTAATAAACAAGAGTTTATAAAAATAATAATAGCAGGAAATGAATATGAATATGCAACTATAATTCAAATGGATGCCTTGGTATAAATATTCTGGGATTTCCCTTAAAAGAGATCTTGCCTTCTCCTTTCCTTTAATTATATTTGGGATAGAATGAGACAGCTTTCACATAACATCTGTTGCCAGGTTTACACGTGGTTGTGGTCACGTACATTATTTGATGTGTGTTTACAGAAAGCACTATATATTGCCCGAGTTTCAACTTGACTTAGCCTACCCCACTCAGCCGTCAGTATCACTGAAGACAGTGGCATCAGTCTCAACACACTGTAGAAACTCATTGCACATTGAGTAGTTATTCATGTACAGACACATCAAAACAGATTTGCCATAGCGGTTTCAGTTTGAAATTCTTGTACTTCTTGGGGGCAGAACTAGAACCAAACCCAAGATAAATAGGAAGTTCCTCAGCATATTGACTTCTGCCTGGGGTACTGTGCAGGGGTACCCACCAGCTCTCTTGCTATAGACTTTCCTTGATAGCTTAAACAATTCCCCCACATGTAAAGAGAGAGATGTGTCTGATTTTGTGGGTTTTTTTCTGACTTACCTGTTTATTTCAAAGTGGTAAAAAAGATACGCTGAAACCACAGATTTCAGGCAACATTACTCTGTCAGGTATATAAAAAAGATTATTCACAATCAAAATATCTATAGACAGTGTGATATTTCAGTATATTAGGCTTCTCATTCTATTGTGTCTAAAAGGAGGACAAAACAACAGTCATAAAATTCTAATTAAAGAATAACTGACTCTAAGTGGTATTTTCAGAGAAGCCCGAGGAAATATGAGTCTCTATTGAAAGAGATTATTTAAAAAAAACCAACCAAACAAACAAAAAAAACCCAGCACTGGCATGAAAACAGAACCAGCCTGTCCCCCACTTCCAAATAGTTCTCATTTCTTTTTACAACCTACTGGCTAATGCCATCTTGCCTTATTTACACTCCATTCTGAATGTTACAAAACCATACAAAAAAGTTCATATTCCAATTTCAGCCAACAGTAATGGAAAGTGTAACTTAAATTGCCTTCCAAACTCTTCTTACATCTGTAGTTAAATTAAACTAAACTTCCAAGAAACCTGTCCCTTGAACGCTATTGTTCAGCGTATGTGGTAGATCTGAGGCAGGAGCAGGGATGGGGTATATCACATTTGCATAAGGAAGATAGCTCCTTTGTAAACACTGATACAGAATGGCAAGTCTAGCAATGACTTTTTCCCCCCTAAACTCTCTCCCCTCTGACTTACACATCCTTGTAACATATACTGCTGTTTTGACTTGAGCTATGCACCCAAATAGACTATTTGTGGAGTATTTGTGATGCACAGATCTATTATGCACAGCTATCAGAGGTCAAACACAGAGCAATTCTATACCTCTGATGTCAGCCTGAACAGCAGCATTGTTCTTGGCCGTGACAGGAAAAAGGCACCACATCCAAATTACTGAAAGCCTTCTCATGGCAGAAGAAAAAGCTGTCAGTTTAACAGCTGAACACAGAAGGTTCAACCAGTATATATCCTTCTCATTCAAGTAACATGAAACCCTGAAAAAAAAAAAAAAAAGAAATAAAAGAAAAGAAAAAAAAACCAACCTTGCTGGAACTGTGTCAGATTTTTTAAGTTGGAAAAGCTCTTGTCAGTGCTGAACAAAGAAAACCAGGCATTTGTGTTGCCAAGACAGTGCTACCGAATTACAAAATAAAAGAAAGAAGGAGCCTCGATATAAATACATAACGTGCGTGTCTGTACATACGCGTACAAAAAGAGGAAACATTCTAAATTTACTATAGTTTCCTATTTACACTGCAAACTCTATGAATATATATTACCATGCACACTCATACGTAGGTACATGCTGACCTATAGTAAATCCATAAAATTCATCCCCTGTGTGTATTTCCCTCTTCTGTGTTTCATTACTCAAACCAAAACCAGTTGTGTCTAATTTCCAGACTCGTATCTTATTCATGCTCAGTGTATGTTCCTTGAACAGCATCCCAAACTCCCTAACACCCTACCTAAGGAGCAGGGGGATATCCCCCCTGCTTGGGGAGAATGACCCTTTCACACATCTCTGATAAAACAGACTTCAGCATGTTAACAGCTCCCTACAATGACACGAAAAAAAGAATCTTATGACTCGGGGGCTGTAGGAAATAAAGGTGTAGGCTGTGCCTAGCCCTGAGGCCACAGTCCCCTTACCTTTCCTGCAGAACAAAGTATTGCTCGGCGTAAGGGAAAGCTGTTTGGAACTACAGCAATGGTAAGTACCAAATCCTCACCTTTTGCTCTCGTAGTTTTACGAGAACAGTGAGCACTTGTAAAAGCTAAGTGTGTCATCCAGCTTACAGGCTATATTTCATTTTCTAATGCATAAGTCAGAGAGATTTAAAATGCGAGTAAATAGTTCTAACCCAGCTGCATCGCACAAGCGAAGCATTAGATGGGGAACGTGCACGTGTCTGTCATCTGATCTGCCATGTGGGCCTTGAAGAAGTATCAGTCCTGATTTGTGCTTTACCAGTTTTGTTTTCCACTACCTCAGGATAAGCAGTTTAAAAAGTGATGCTAATTTTTAGCGGAAGAACCATGAAAAGTAATATGGGAAGACAGGTGTACACGGTCACAAGATGAATTCAGAATATTAATACCTTACTCTCTGACAACATTAAAGAAAGCATTGACTTTAATTTTGTTCCTGGGGATTGCTGTTGCTTTTTTGTTATTACAAAGCAAAAACAGATCATTTTTGCTGATTAGAAGTTCTCATGCTCTTCTAATTTATCTCACACTTGAAGTCATAACACTCGGCTTGTGACAACATAATTGTCTCCATAGAAACTAATTGAGTTCTCACCAAGTAGAGCATTTGCACAATATTTGGACCCTGTTTACTGAAAACCTAGTAAATGCCTGTACCGCACAAACTGTCACCACGGGCAGATTTCACAGAAACCTACAATCCATTTTAGTAGGAATTTATTAAAACAATACTGTTTTCCACTTCTAACCAGCCAAAAATAAACCCACCATTACATTAAGGCCAAGTAAACTTCTCAGCTGTTCAACACCAGGATAGATGCCTTAGTGTTTTTCAGTACCCTGGTATAGCTACATTCAAGATAAGCTGTGCATTAGGTCTCTGGTTACTATGAATTGTCGACTGTCATGGTTTTAACCTGGCCGGCAACCAAAAGGTAGGGGAGAGAATCAAGGGGGTAAAGGGAAGGACACTCATGGGTTGAGATAAGAACAATTTGATAATTGAAATAAAATAAAATTAAAAGTAATAAAGACACAAGTAATAATATAATAATAGAATTGCAAACAAGTGATGCCCAGCACAATTGCTCACCACCCACTGATCATCGTCTGGGCCAGCCTGGGCTAGTGATCCCAGAGGGGAGAAATCCCCAAACCCCAATCCCAGAAGAGGAGTGCACTTCCCAGCCAACCCTCATCTGTATACCGAGCATGACGTTGCATCATATGGAATATTCTGTTGGCCAATTTGGGCCTAAACCCACATCCTAAGCTGGGGATTGTGGGACCATTGCTCCAGCTGTGCTCCCTCCCAGCTTCTTGTGCACCTGCACACTGGCAAAGCATGGAAGTTGAAAAGTCCTTGATTTCTTAGCAACAACTAAAAACATCAGTATATCATCAACATTCTTCTCATACCAAATCCCATACAGAAAATTAACCCCATCCCAGCTGAAGCCAGGACATTGACACATGACACTGACTCACAAACCAAAGAGAACACTGTGAATCCTGTTTACAGCATAAAATGGAGTCTGACATTAAGCTCCTATTACCTTTATTTTTCTTCTGCTTCTAAGTAGAGACCTTTAATCATCATTGAGGATCTCAGAAGGCTCACACTTTGACATCAGACTAGATTCCCAAAGCCTCCTCAAATAAACAATTATTATAAAAGCTTTTAGGAAGAGGTGGACTTTTATTTCTTTTTATTTGACTGCAACAAATATTAAAATGAGGCTATATTCCTTTGTTACATCAGTACCTGCAATTGCTTTTGTACACAACAGTAAGTGGGATACATCTTGCTTAACTTCATTCTTTAGGCTCCCTTTACAGTTAACAGAAACCAATAGGTACTGCCAGATAACGAGTCAACCCACATACTCAAAACAAATATCTAAGAGTAAGATATTGTCTGGAAATGAAGTCAATGACAAAATTCTAATTACCCTCAAAGCTATAGCACATCCCCCTGCGCTGCTGACCCATGCAGTCACCCTGACCTGTGAGCTGTGCACCACGGTCCAGGGGTTGAAGAGGGGAGGGCATTGCTTGCTGATATTTCCAGTGGTTTAGAAAGGTGAATGCAAGAAGAATCTAGTGAAACTCTTCCCAAACACATTGTCTGAATTTTTCGTTGTCTCTAGTGGGTAACTATTTGCTATACCTCTACATGGAAAATGTATCTTACAGCTTTTAGGGTTTGGGAGTGTCTTTTGTTTTGTCAGACTATGCAAAAGAAGGACGAAGGAAAAACAGAATTCTTGAGCATCTGATAATTAGTACAACCTGAGTACCTCAGGACCAGCCCACTTGTATGTGTGATACTACCATATGATGCTGTCTTAGATACTTGCCAGAAAAGAAACAGATGGTGCCAATAAAAGGCAAAAATGAACTTCATTCTTCCATAACAAGGCAATAAAAACCAGCATAATATAATTATTTTCCGTAAGTCAGGTCTTAACACATAGGAAACAAAAGACAAAAAAAATGAAAAAAATAACCTTTTTTCTTTTGTTTCAAAGCTTTGATGTCACCACTGTTGTTTTTTGGGAAGAAGCTTACAAAACTTTATAAATCCTTTTTGGCCTTTAGGTTGCTTTGCTTAGAAATTTAAAAAGGGTGTCAGAGTAGGGTTACAAACTGGATTACAATTCTCTTTGCTGCCAGATGTATGTGGGCTGGAGGAATAAACAAGATGCATGGAGATGAAGTTTGTAGTTATCTCTTTTCCCATATATTGACAGAAAACATTTCACAATACACTGAGTGAGTGGGTTTTTTTCTTTCTCTCCCTGCTTCCTACCTCTTCCATCCCTAGGATCCCTTGGGTATGTGAATATTTTTTTCTCTCTCTTGTTTCCTCGTTCTGGCTTGCAAGTTTATCCCACACACCTGCAAGAGCAGGAGCTTTCAGTCACAAAGGGCTGCCAAAGCTCTCATGTCAAGGAGGAGACATAATTTGAAGCATCTTTTTCAGCTTCATTAATAACATAACACCTGTGAGCCAGGGAGTTTAAGAGATTGTGTCTTCATCATTTATGAATCTTCCTCCCTGCTGTGGCACTTATCTTTTTGCCAGCTCAACCTGGCACAATACTTCAGCATCCAAAATTAAAAAAAAAAAAAAAAAAAAAAATCCTTTTGTCTCCAGTGAAAGGTGTGTGGATGGAGAAGGCAGGGTGCTGGGAGAAAACAGCACCAGAAGCTGAAAGCTGAACCCTGCTAGGGCTGGTAAGAGTGACAAGCCTTGACATTGCTTCATATTTATTCTCAGTTTGTCACTATTTTGTTGTTGTTGTTGCTGTTCTTTAAGAAAAATAATGGCTTAGGAAAACTATAATCCTAATGATTCAAGTACTGACATTAAAGCTGCTCCTCTCCTGCAAGCTCCCACTGCAAACTTACTACAGTCCATTGAATTTTTATTTTTATTGAGAAATAAAATTGCTGTGGCAAAGGCAGAGAACAGCTTCTAAGCTTATCTTTCCATAATAAGTTGCTAAAAGCAACAACTGCCATTAACACATTCTTGCCACGAAAGGTTAAACCCTATCGAAAAGACTTACTTTTTAAATCATTGTCTTTACCGGGAAGCTTCAAGGAGCACTCTCACGAAATGCTCCATTCTGAAGCTTTACCAAAGGAAGGGCCTTTGATTTGCAACCAAGCTAGGAGCAGCTATACAACACGCTGTGGTTAATTTGACCTCTGAGGACACTGAAGCACTCTGCTAACTATCCCAGCCTCCCAGGCACAGAAATTGTCTTTTGATATAATCTAAGTTATTGCCATCCCCTATGAGCCTTTTGAAATTCTTTCCATACAAGTGTTAGGACCTAGGAGTCCTTTGGTAGACAGTATAAATGCAAGCCAGAGATCATTGAATAAATCAATTATTACATCTCACAGTGTTGTTCAATAGGATTAAATAACCTGAAGGTCTGATAGCTATCCCTATCTAACTGCAGCAGACACAACAGCGACCACCGTTGGAGAATTTTAACTGATGTTATAGTATTAGCATCAAATCTTGGAAGAGAGACCACATCTTTAAATGCCAAGAAGTCACTAAGGCACAGAAGAGAATGACCCAATCTGTCTTTCTGGCCTTTTAAAGAACAAAATAAGGCTCCTACAATAGCTTCTGCTTTTAGGTTGGGGGCAGGAAGGGGGTGCATCTCTGTCCATCTTCTTCATGATACTGATGCTTAGCATCTCCTGGGCTCTTGTCTTTTGTGATATATGTGAATAAAAGTCTCAGATTCTTAAACTGGGAGAAATATTTTGATTTTAGGATATACAGATTTTGTATGCATGTCATGGTTTAACCCCAGCCAGCAACTAGGCCCCATACAGCTGCTCACTCACTCCCCCCGGCGGGACAGGGAAAAGAAGTGAAAGACTAAAAGTGAGAAAACTCGTGAGTTGAGATAAAGACAGTTTAATAGGAAAAGCAAAAGCCACACACACAAGCAAAAGAGACAAAGGAACTCATTCACTTCTTCCCATTGGCAGGCAGGTGTTCAGCCATCTCCAGGAAAGCAGGGCTCCATCACACCTAACGGTTACTTGGGAAGACAAATTACATCACTCTCAACATCTACCCCTTCCTTCTTCTTCCCTCAGCTTTATTTTCTGAGCATGACATGACATGGTGTGGAATGTCCCTTTGGTCAGTTGGGGTCAGCTGTCCCACCTGTGTCCCCTCCCAACTTCTTGTGCACCCCCATTCTAGTCGCTGGTGAGGTGGGATGAGAAGCAGAAAAGGTAAGGGCTTGACTATGTCAGCACTGCTCAGCAATAATGAAAACATCTCTGGATTATCAACACTCTTTCCAGCACAAATCCAAACCACAGCCCCATACTAGCTACCATGAAGAAAAACTCTACTCCAGCCAAAACCAGCACAATACAACATCTGCTTTATGTGCTCCTTGCAGAAGTAACAGTAAAAATAACGGTCTGAAATACAAATCCTGGGCAAGAGTTGATGCACCACAGGTTTCCCCTCAGCTCTGCTAATGGACCTCAGTAAAACTTTTAGGATCTCCCTTTCTTCTTTAATGAGGCATTGCTGCCTGCGCTTGAGTTGTGCTACTCTGTGATATACTCACACATTCTGCAAGCAGAAAATGAGTGCATCTGCTGTTCATATTCTTGTGCTTCATCATATAAACAAGGACTTGAACCTGCCCCTTCAGAGCATCCATCCTAGTTCATTAACAGAGCGAGCAACGCATGTAACCCTGAAGCAAGCAAGTGTGTCTACGGGATATGCCTGACTTCAAATTCAAAGACAAAGAAATCGAGCTGACACCTTTGTTCTTTTCTCACATGGCAAGCACTGAACACCCCACTGGAAATTCAGAAGGATAAGATACATTTTGTGGGTTTCCACACGGATAGGCCTTAATGTTTTGTACCTGTGGTTTGTGGAAGACCAGGTTTCAATAAACCCCCTCCCTAAAGATTAGCTGGTAACTTTGGAAATATATATATTAAAATCTCACCAACGTAAAAACCCAATATTTTTAGAAATATATTATTAAAAAATTTACAGTTCTTATATTCTGGAACATTCTCGAGTTCAGTTTTACAACATAACTAACTTCTGGACAGAAAATCTAAATTACTTTAAATGGTATGAGATTCCACTGCTGGTCTAGTTGACAAATACAATTCAGAGAGCTCATTGCTCAGTTCTGAGACACTACTTGAGTCTATTTTGCAAAGAAAACTGAAAAGTTTCTTAAATGTGTATTCTTTTTGAAAAAAAAAAAAAAATCACCGTAGGATGGAAACAGCAAGATCCCAGCCCAAAGGCTAAAATCAAGACATAATATTGGAGAAAGAAAACAAAAAAGGAGGAGACATCCACAATGAAAGATGGTATAAGAAAAATAACTATGAGTAACAAAAAGGCAATGTGAAGGACTTTTCTGCTTATTGTTATGTTGCTATTCTCTCATTCTAATTACCATATACTTTAGAAGCTAATAGGACAAAATAAGCAGATGAGAGATCAACAAGAGCAATAGGCCTCACTCAGAGATTAAAAGCAGGTGGCAGAGTGAGAGAATAACACGAATGGGGGAGGACTTCTGATCTGAAGGAAAAAGAGGTGGACCCAGCTCGCTGAGACTGGGCTCCAGCACAGCTGGGGAGCGGGGCAGCCCACGTGGCTGGGGCTCCTGCGCAGAGCAGCACCGTCCAGGGCATCTTTCTCACTCAAGTAACATGAAACCACGGAAAGAAATCTAGAACTCTCTCAGATGTTTTAAGTTACAAAAGCTTTTGTCAGTGCCGAACAAACAACACAACTGAGGCAGTGCTGTCGAATTACGAATAAAAGGCAGTTTCAACACATATGTATAATCTAAGTACATAAAGTATGCCACATATATGATGCATGTGTCTCTCCTTACAGAAAGATATAATCATGCCTTCTAATATTTAAGTATAACTAATGTATTTAATGCATATGTAAACCTTAAACAGAAAACATAAGTTATATGGGTACAATATAGATCATACAGGTACAAATAATCACCCATTGAGAAGAGAGTCTTTAGGTTACAGTCTTCTATGGTATCTTTCCCACACATTGAGCGTATGGAGGTCTTCCCAAACCTAGCATCAGCTCTGGACCCCTGAGGCAGGCTGGCACTGGGTGCCTGTGCTCAGGCAACCAAATTCTGCTGTCAATGTTTAGAACCACAATCAACAACACAGATCAAATATTTTACTTCTGGTGGTGCTGAGTGGCTTCTAAATTTAAAAAGTTGAGCATATGACCCACTCAGAGAGGATATTTCTTGTTATTTTGATGTTAGAGGTGGTTTGCAAGGCCAACAAGTAAACAGGACAACCGATAACTAACAAATCCGTAACACAAGGATGCGGCTTTACAGATGACAAACACGCTTCAATTCACCTGCAGTTTATCTTTTAGTATGCATAGATGCCTGCATTCAGCCTTTATCCAGATTCTTTTCTAGTACTGCCATAGTCTAACAGTTAAAAAATTGAGAGCAAGGTAAATCAAGAGTTTCACAGACCAGCAATGCAAGTAGTCTTAAGAAACATGACAGGCCCATCTCTTTAATGAGCATTTGTCATTAACTTAAAGAACAATGGCTGGAGGGGAAAAAAAAAAAAAAAGGAAAAAATATTTAAAAAAAAATAAGAAAAACAAAGTACTGCTTTACTAACTGACTAGAATGATGATTAAAATATAGGAGTTCCTGGCACTCTCAGCAAGAACCTGACTGGGCAACTGGTAAGCCAGAAGCTTGACCAAACTATTGTCTTGAATAACTTGGAGGGTTGAAGGGAACATCTGCTTGAAAGGGGCAGGTGTTAAAAATCCATCAGGTATCCATCTTCCGTTGTTTATATTATTGACCTGATCACTTGAAAGGGTAGGTGAACAATGTGAAGTCAAATTCTCAAATGGTTTGATTCAGCTCAGCTTAATTCAGCTTTAATTTAGCACAGTTTCATTGACTGCAGTCCAGCTGGGCTGATTTATTCCAGCTGAAGAGTTGGACCCATTCTAGTGTAACTGGTGAAAACTATTATCCCCTGAAAGCACGATCATAAAGAAAAAGGTATTGAGAGGTATAGTATGAAATACACAGCCTTGATATACTGAATGCTAACAATGTTTATAGCAAAGACAGCTCACTTTCACTGCTGTGATTACAGTTGCCTTTTGTTACTATAGAGCAAAAGAACATCTGATTGCTGGGAAGTCCATGGATGACTCCGATTTATCTTGCACTTGAAATCTTTACCCTTAGTTTGTGACAACATAATTATCTCTACGGAAACTAACTAAACTGTCATGAAATAAAACACTGAGATAAAATTTGGACCCTGCTACTTACCTAGTAAGCATGCACACTGCACAAACTGCCACCGCGGACAGGTTTCACACGGGCCCACTCTCCCTCTTGTGAGAATGCTAGAGCACAATGCTCTTCCTGTTTGTGTTCAGGCAAATTATACTTCTGACTACATTAAGGCTTCATAAACAGGCTTAATTTTTCAATGTAATGAAAGAATTACTCTGGTTTCGTACTCAGATACATGTATGTCTACCTAAACTAGCCCCATCCTTGGAAGTGTTCAAGGCCAGGTTGGATGAGCAACCTGATTTAGTGGAAGGTGTCCCTGCTTACGGCAAGGAGGTTGGAACTAGATGGTCTTTAAGGTCCCTTCCATTCTGTGATTCTATGATTTAGAACAGTACAACATACAGAAGCTATGAAAAACAAGAACGCTTTACAAAACTGAATTTCCAATTTCATAACCTGAAAACACAAGTCTAGCAAGCAGAATATTTCCTAACACAAGTTAGAAGTTCATATCACAGAAGCTTAGCAACAATGAGAAGATTAAGTATGGGAGTTCTATTAAAGTATTTCTTCCTTTAGTGCTTTTGAAAATCCCACTGGACACTATTAGTTGCAACTATGCTGAGCCAATCCTATTAGCTATCTCCATTAAGTGTTCACAACTTCCAATGAAAGATATATTCTTCCATTTCAGGAGATATTCCATAAATTAATTGCAGGCTTTTTGCATTTAAGTCGCATTCATCTTATTTTAAATTCTGCATGCATTGACGCTTTGGATAACATTATATAGAGACCCTTGAATACTTCACCATATTTAATAAATAATTAAATAAATGTATATATACAGACACATACATTCTTCTGGGCATAGAAAAGAGGAAAGGGAATTGTGTGGTAACATACCATGCATTTGTAACATATTGCAGATAGGTGATATGTGCTGTCTTTCGCCCCTCTGATAGAATTTATGAGCTATTGGGGAAAGATTATGAAATACTAAATTAAACTACTTCAGTAGGAGACGGGGCTGGAACATGGAAACAACCTGGAGGTACTGCCATGGAGAAGGCATGATGAGGGGAAATAAAGTTGTTGATGTGACAGAACACATATGAAGAAATTGGACAGAAATCTGGAAGACTTCATTAGGGGAGGTTCATAAGGGAGTTGTTCCTGGAAAAACAAGTGCTCTCTTACGGTAAAACAATTAACTGGAATTCACTGTCAAAGGTATTGCAATTTTGTAAATTATTTCAAGAGAACAATCATCTAAATATACTAATGCTTTTTGTTCCAGGTGAATACACAAGGCTTTTTCCCCTGCTAAGCTACTCGTTTCTAAAGCTGTCCTGTGCTCCAACAACAGCAATTTCATCCCACATTGTATTTAGTAAATTGCACTGAAGCGCATGAAGCCTTCCCATAATCTCTGTAAACATGGCCGTATATCTAAAGGCAACTGTTACATATGGGTCATTATCTATTCTATTGCTCAATATCTCCTATTCATGACCATGTCGTCTCAGTAAAAATGAAGTTGTTTTGCATTTAGATGCCAAATAAGATGTTCTAAAATATATAAAATACAAATATTTCCATAAACATAATTTGCTATTTGTATAGTAGATTATATCATTCATATAATGCCTTTAAACCAAACAAAATATACATCAGGAGATTTAAACAGCTCCACAAGCACCAGGTATTTTGTTTTGAATGCATTATTACCTGTATATGTATTATCTTCTCCTGGGCAGCAGTAATGGGTGAATCTGAAATGTTTGGAGGTTTTGTCATCCATCTGAAGTTTAGCATAAACTCGTTCCAGAAAACAAGAGGCCAGACACAATTTTCCTGAAACACAGAATGGTGAGTAATGCAGCTTACACATATGGTGTGGCACCTGGTGCTTATTATGTATAAATTAAACAATCTCATCATTCTTGTAAAGTATTTCTCCAATATGAGCCTCTTAAACTGCTTTCTCTTCTATTTCTCTCTAATTTTTAGGCATCATGGTCAAAAGGTGACAACCACTAACAGGAACGTACCAGTTTGCCATCAGGGAATAGACTGCAGCTAAGTTCCCTGTTTCTAAAGACTTTGATGTTGTGGTCCTTTAAGATTGGGGCACACGACCCACCCACAACAGCTGATAGCGCTTAGCAGGGTCCCCCCTCCCTCGTTTCATCCTATGAACATGCCTTTCAGAAGCTCTAGACTGGACTGAAAAAACACAGAACTCAAAAGCATTAACCAGGAGTAGCAGAAAGCCTGTAAAATCAATGCAAAAAACCACATAAAATAGAATTGTTAACAACCTGCATTTGAATCAATTTGATACAAGTCTTGCTGCAAGAGCTGGGCAGTTGCGGTGGTTACCCCAGTGAAATATAACCAGTGCAGAATATTCTCCAATGCCATTTAGCAAAACATAACTGTGTAGTGTTTGCATAAGGTGGTTATGTACAGTGCAACCCCCTAAAGGACTTCTCCTGAGGTTCTTTGAGTCTTCTACAAGGCTTCCCGTAGTCTTTTTCTTAGGTTTGCAAGAAGCAGAACTCATTTAATGACCTAATAAAGAAAAACTTTAACTATATGTTAGTTTGATGGCTGGGTTAGGGAGGGCTTGCATTATGAAACTAGATGTCTTACAGGAGCACCTCGGTGAAGCACACATTTCAAAATTAATCCTTTTTTATTTTATATGTGCTTTTTGGTCTAGATTATCTAAAGAGCCTTGCAAAAAGGAAGAGCTTATGCTGTGGCCACTCCCTGATTATGTCACATCATCAATAACAGATGAAAAGACTATTGGTAGTAACTAGCTTTATAAAAAGATTTTGTGAGTAAGTGAACATACATTTAATCTCTGTTAACTTTTTTTCCCTACAATTTGGAGTGGGAGCTTCACTGTCATTGCAACACTAAAGTATCATCTATCATAAGAGGAACAAAAGACCAAAGCACTATTCGAAGGTGATAACATGAAAGGCTTTGGGGGACCTTTCATGCTTTCAACCACATAGCTCTGAATCGTCCCTTTCTCAATTATTTCTGTGTGTTACTGTACAAAACCACACAGCTATCCAATGGCAGATCTCATCTAGAGGTCAGGATTTAAAATAACACTCATGGTAAACCACAAATTATGAGCTTCAATTTCAAGCCCTTTTTCTCTAGTTTTCATAGCAGTTACTCTAAGCAGGTGAAGGTGTCAGTCATAACCCAATTTATCCTTAGTGTCAGTGTATTCAGGCCCCATGGCTATTTATTTGTTGAATCTTTATTAAAAAACACTTCTTTTCATGTCTTTAGTGCTTTTCTCGGAGGACCTCAAAGCATTTCACAAATTATAATTAACAACATCCTAATCAGACTCTCATTTTTATTCTCATCTTACCAATAGAGAACAAGAAACATGAGCAGTTTTTTGCAAGACTTTTTAAAATCTTAAAATAAGCCCATGGCAGAGTTAAGAACAGAACCCGTAATTGCAGATGTCCAAATACTGTGCTTTGAACACAAAAGCGTTATTTCAGAATGTGTCTTGTTTAAAACAATTTTCTATGCTAGTAATTTTGTAGACAAAATGCAGCAGAGCACTGAAGTCTCTCAGTGTTTTTTGTCCAGCCATAGGTACATGAAGTATTTATTCACATGTTGACATGAATTGTGTCTATGCAGCCTAAGAGAATTCTTTCTTATTCTGTTTTCTTTCTACTATGTCTTCAATTTTTCCACCTCTCATCAATCCTCCAGAAGTACGGCACATGCATTTTAATGGAGAATACATCAAAGGTCTTCAATGATGCCTGGCTACTCAGCAGAGTGCCAAACTGGTGAATCACAGCTCACAGGCAAAACAAAGACCAATCTAAACACTTTACATGTGCTCAATTTTTAATCTCTGTACGCAGGAATATCCTCCATGTATTTTCCTAAGCTCAACAACATTCAGCTGTCCTTTCACTGTTCACACACAGTTTTTGCAGCCTTCTAGAAATACCAACAAAATCTCTAACACCTAGATCTGTTAGAACCTCGTCTTTGCCAACCCTCCTGAAAATGTCTTGAAACGACATATTAAAATTCTAGTCGAAGAATTAAAACAAAAAATGAGGTGGAAGGATTTTTTGCAGAACAGTGTATGAGAGATTTCAATTCTTGTACTTGCAAAAGAGCATGTAATGGAAACACAATTGATTAAGAGGGAATAAGCTTTATCTTAGATGAGGTCAGCTCCATAAAGCGTTGTTTGTCTGCTGGAATTAGAGGCAGGAATGGAAGAACAAGATGGCATGCAAGACAGTTCAAAAACTTCATCCGTATCCAATAGGTTCCATCCGTTCAGTAATAGTGCTGTTGTTGGGCAGTGCCTCTCCCCTCTATAGAATTTCATTTTTAATGGAATAAATACATAAATTTAATATCTGAAAGCTTGCCTGCAGCCATTGGCTGACTATTGACAATGCCATATATTTTCCATTAAAAGAGCCTTCCTTACATTCCTCAATATTGGCAAATCGGAGAGCAGCATAAAGTGAGTAAAGTGGAACCAGAAGTTGAAAACTAAATTTCTAATCCATGAAAATGTTGGGTTAGCCTTATTTTGTGGTGATTATTGTCCCCTTCCACATGATGCCTTCTATGAGAACCTCACAATACTGAAGATAACAGTTAACAAAAAATAAGGTGCCCTGTGTCTGCAGGGCGCAGCACCAGTTTTACTCCAGCAGAACTCCACGGAAGCAGCAGGACAGTTAGTGCTGCAAAACTCTTGTGATGGAGAGATGCTTTGAGGACAAAAATCTACAGCCATTTTACTTCCATCCAGATGTGCTCAACCAGGGATTAACATACAAACACCAAGCCCATGCCAGCGGTGACCGTAATCCCCCTTCTCTCAGCACTGCTGGAGTGTGGAATAGGGACAGGTCTGTGCCCATGACAGACCGTAGGAACAAGAATTCCCATGGCTGGAGGAAAAAACCCTCCTTCCTTATGGCTCCTGAGTGCCACTCAACTATCCCCACTGCTGACCAGATCACCAGAGGAGGCTGCCAGGATCTGATGATGAACAAACAGAGCATCTTTGCTGGGCAAGCCTTCAAGATATTACTCATGGGATGCCAGGAAACCTCTTCAGAGCAGATCTAATAAATCTTAACAATCTGATGCCACAGCAACCTTCGTTTTACTTAGCCAGCAACCCAACATTATCCACAAGCCTAGCAGAGCACTGACATTATTTGTGTGTCACATGCTGCAGATACTTTTTTGCATCAAAAGCTAAAAGCTATTTTTCTCTAAGGCATGTAGCTTGTTAGGAGCTATTTGGACCTGGAGGCATGAGGTGTCTGTAGAAAAACTAAAACATTCACCTGTTTAAAAGTGTTTAAAGTCCAGGCAGGTCCACATCCACCCTCCCTGCTTGTAGCAGGGCTCCAATACACACCTAAATTAACTGGGAAGTGAGAGGTGTAACCACAGCTGAGTGGAGGCTACAAAACCAAAGCTATGGAGTAGAGAAGTGTGTAAGAACTCAGCCTCCAGAGAAGACACACCTAAGATATTGTCTTGAAGGCAGCATCCAAGCAAACTGAAACTAAATAATACATTAGAAATAAGATAGCGGGAAAAAAATGCTGGTATGGTTTTTTTTGTTGTGTTTTTTTTTTTTTCTTAAATTAAATACTCTTGCCTAGTTTTCCTTAGCTAATTAGCATCCCTTCTTAGCGGTTTAAGTAACTGCTCATTTAGATCAGTGAATGATTGCTCTGAGATTAGGGTGTGGGAAAAGTCTTTCTGTTGGGAATAATCTACTTATGCTACTGTTTATTTGAAGCAGTGATAAACATAGAGATTTTCCTTCCATGTGTGCCAAGTATAAGAGAAAGCAGAATGATTAATGAACCCTTGCATTTTACCAATAAATTACTAACTTCAGACACAAATTTATAGTTTTCATTAGTACAAGGCATCACAAAAAAATCATAACTAATTTAAATCAGTTTCATTGCAAGCTATTCTTGTTTTTTTAAGAATGTTTATATTATTTCCATTTGATCTGCTAGGAATGACATTTTGCGCACCATTATTTATAATCTACGAAGATTAATTATGCTTCTAATTAACAGCACGCAAATAAATTATTGCTCAAGGAGTTATTTATTCAGTTGTAAAGCAGGAGCTTTAAAACTGTATATATATATATGTTTCAGTTGTGCTTCTACGGTTTTCTGTTTTTTCTTTTTCTTTTTACTTACTCATTTGTTCCCAGATTTCTGAGGTCCGTTAAAGTTTGGCTGTCGTGAAAGCTTTCAGATGCTGATACTTATTTGTTCTTTAGTAAACAAGAACTGGATATACAACTTCTCATGCGTTTCCTTTCCTATGCGAAGGATAAGAAGTCTAAGAAAAATAATAACGGAAAGAAAAAGTGAAACTGTATTGACTGGTTAATATACTCCCTTCTCATGGCCATTGAATTAAATTAGCAGTTGTGGAATATGCCAGAGAGAGCTCCAGAGACTGAAGTCTTATTATCTGGAGAACACATAAACCAGGCAACCACAACACGAGCTACTTTCTTTTGCCCTACTGTGCAATTCGAAGGAGTCACCTTGTGACCAAGGTAGGACACCCCGTCCCACTCCATTCTCACCTTCTTTTGTCAGGTTCTCAAAAAGCTGCAATTTAGTGCCAGTTCTCGCTGTGGGTTTGCAGTGGACCTCAGCAGCTTGTTTCTGACACTGTCTCTCTTTTCAGAGAGTCTCCCAGTAGCTGTTACCTGATAGAGACTCTCCGTTACAAAAGGGGCTGAGTGAATGCAGCCACACAATTACTCCGCTTGTGCCTGTTTTCCATACATTTACAAGTTAATGACAGACGGAGTCATGAAAAATATTTTGAACTGATGTTGCAGAATATTCAGAGAAAATGCACTTTGCATCATAAATATTCATTCGCCCGAATTTAAAAAGGAACTACTCTGCATAGGGTGTCAGGGAAATTGTAGGTGGTGTTATGTCCAGGCAAAACACCTCTGGTTTTGACATGCAAGCAGCCAGAAAATAATTTGAAAACATTTTATGGACTGCAGTACGCTCACAGAAATCATTTCAAACAAACAAGCAAGCCCATCCTGCCTGCTTATGGGCAAAAGCAGGATAGAGAGAGAAGGTAACTATCGAATTCTTAATTGTTAAGCCAAAGGCAGCCTAAACATTTGTGGTTTTTAAACTAAGATAGTAATTGACTACTGAAATAATTCCTCCGAGGTTCAATGAACCATTCACAGCCTTTAAAAATAAAAATTAATCCATCTAGGACAGTTTTCAATAATATTCCCACTGTGTGTTTCAGGCCATGGTGCTCACACACATCTAAAAAATGAACGCCCCTTCCCCACGGGCTGGCTGTGTCCCAGAATCACAGAATCTCTCTCCTCCCGATATCTCTCTCCTTCCCAAGTCCCTACCATCAGCTGGGGTGTAGTACTCGGGCAACGATGGGCAAGCATCACCTCTTTTGTCCTGCAGACACTGTCACAGCTGCTTCTGCAGCACGCTTGCTTCATGCTTTTGCAGTTGATGTTCTGCAGCCAGAACCACTGGACAGCTGTCCACGGTGACTCCTCCGCTCCCTGCCGACTTGGACAGAGCCGAAGGACCAGCTCCGTGTCCCTGGCAGCCGGTCTGCCTGGACCTGCCAGATATTTTCTAGGGAGTTGCTCTGGTGCAGTCCACTCCAACGGAAGCTGCAGAAGCAGCTGGAGGTTTTTGGACGCAGCTACGGACTAAATGAATAAGATGATTAAAATGAAACAGATTTTCAAAAGACACAGCCTCACATTTATAGACAGAAGTGACTGCTACGAGAAAGAGTCCCTCACTGTTAGCAATGAGGGTTTTGTGCACAGCAAATGCAGCGATGGCCGATGGTGCCAGCTCTGATCCATCCAAAGATCCATCAGCAACTCCTCTTGCTATCGGTGAAGCTGGAGAAGGCTGTTTTCTCCCTGGGGAAGGGACTTCATTTCAAATATAAAGTTTTTAGTAGCTGCCAGTGAGATTCTTGCTTCAGCACTCATTAGCTACGTAGCATCTGCCACAGTGACATGCCAGGGCCCTTAGCAAGACAGAGAGTACAGGTTGCTGAAGCATCAGAAAGAAAGCTGAGCAGGATGATAGCTGTGTGAGGGGAATCTGGTGGCAGCAAGAGGGAGAGGAGACTCGGAGTCTTCTGAGGGAAATGCTTTGTGAACCTGTTGCATATAAATGTGCTCCCTTACGTCAAAATTATTATAGGTTTCCTGCATCTACCCCAGGCTGGACTTGTGGAAGGGATACTCCTGCTTCGTGAGAGGCTTCCCACTGCAGAGGTGAACGTCTCAGGAAAACGCTCACACAGAGGAGACGGGAAGATCCTTGTCCAGGCTGTGCCACTGCTTGAGGACTGTCTGGACGAGACCCAACCCAACTGTGTTAGCAAAGAGGCAATATATGGACTAACCAAACGTAAAGCACTACCAGGGACCAAATGCATAAAGAGTCTTGTGGAACCATTGAATACTATGGCGCTAAGACCGTATTGATCTGAAAACATACAATAATGGCGCAGCAATGTTGCTTTAAATATGTAGCACGTGTTGAAGGGGAAGTCTTCCTTTTCAATACTGGTCCTCGATCATCTGTTTTTCTTGGCAGTTGCCATGTGGGTCATGTTGAAAGTGTAATGAGACTATCAAAAAGTATGTTGGACAGTTTAATAGAGAAGTTTCATAAACAGATGTTAGTAATGAACAGCTACCAAATATATTAACATATCTTCTTTCTAATAAAATGTAACGTAAAGTAGATGGATTGTGATACTCAACCACCTCAGTAGTGGAGTTAAAATTGAATTATACGGAAGGAAAAACAGCTCTGTTCTGATTTCAAAATTATGATGATCTACTATTATGATCCATCACTACCAGAGCAGTAGGTGAAACAATAATAAATCACTGTTATTTATAATGCAGCTAATCATAAGAAGTATCAAGAGGAGTTATAATTCATTTTCACTTCAGGTCATAATTAGACATCTACTGCATTGTATTTTTGCAAAGGTCTATCAGTAGCATGGTAATTCATAATCCATCACACAGAATCAAAACAAATGCAAACTGAGTAAAAAAACTATTTCTCTCCCCAGCGTATTTAATATATGCATTGCGTAACTGGCATAGTGCGAATGTGCAGTACACACATGTGATATGCAGTATATTTTTTTCTATTACGCTAATACATTTCAATTCTTTGTGCAAAATTCCCTAATGGCTTTTGAATTTGAGAATTTATTAAAAAAACTGCATGCTTCCAAACATACATTTACTAGGTTTTTGCCATGCTTCTTTGGATAATACAGGTGGCGATTTGCCAGCCAGAGAGTGGCTGCTGGTTTCCTCCTTCGTTTCTGAGTGCATAGACGTTCAAGGGAGCTTAGTAGCAAACTGGTACAGATTTGCATTTAAGGGAGGAATTCAGTTATTTTACCTTCTCCCTTTTCTTGTTTTTTCTCCCAGTGTGAGAAATTTTGCTCCACGGATCATGCGGGAAGCACTGTGCTGCTGAAAAGCAGCAACTGTGATATACACCTGTTCAGATCAGTGGAGTTTATTATAACAAGGATTAGAGAGTCTTAGTTGTATTTACAAAGAATTTCTCTCCAAAGCACAGTGAAGCCTGTGCAGCTTATTCTTCATAAATAAATACTTTAGAAAAAAAAAAAAAAAACAAACCAGCATGAGATTAGTTTGGAGATAGAGACACTGAATTTTCCTTTGAGATACAATAAAAGAAACCTTGCTGGAGGCAAGGTGCTGTGATTCCTAGATGCCAGATCCAAGCATCTAGGGTCCAGGACCAGCATACTTGGTTTTTAATACAGGTTTGAACATGCCACGGGTTCTGACACATGGAAACTGTTCATTAAAAATGCAAATAAGACACTGCATTGAACATCTCTTTGTGGCGCAGTCCGAGGCTCAGGCAGCCTGGGTGTCTCCAAGGCAAACAGACACCCTGCAAAACCCCGGCAAACGCAAGGCATAAATTCAGAAACATCCAGAGAAAGTTATAGCAAACTGCTTGAACTTCCTATGGGTTGCAGTATTACTACTGCCCCGTGTTACTCAACTTGTCTCATCTCCATCCTCTCTTGCTGTGACCTTTCCCTCGAGCTCTGCCCCTTCGCTTGGGCTCCTGCCACCCTGACCTGTTCCCGGCGATAATCAACCACATTTCAGCTACAATTTACAACTGGCTGAGGTCAGACTTTAACACCTCTAAGCGTTATTCTACAATGCTGTTGATTATAGAATCATTTTATGAGAGCATCTGTCTTCCACTTTAACTGTGTCCTCATGCTGTTTTTTGACTCCTAAGGCCACAGCTGGAGAAAGAAGACACCCAATACCAAAACAAGGCAACTTTTGAAGAATGCTCTAGGAAACGGGAAGGTAACCTACGCATCAGAATAGTTGTTCTATACCCGCTGCAGTGGACAGGGCATTCTTTGGCAGAGCTCACTCACTTCCCCCAGCTTTTGGAGCCCGCGGGGTTAAACACGTCTCCTCTCCAGCAGGTTGTCATAAATAAAGCACTAGTACCCTGTGGTGGGAGGGGTCTGCCCCTCCATATCCGTGTACTCCAGGTTTGGTAGAGACATCTGTCTGATAAATAGCTCATTTTGCAATCACTATCATATAATTTAGTATTTTGACAGGTGCATAAACTTAACATGAGCTTTATATAAATATTAAACAGTCTTTCTAAAAATGAAAGCTCTGAAATGAACACAGCTCCCTAGGCCTGCCTTAATAATTATTCCGAGGAAAGGTTTTTCTGAAGAAGAAAAGGAAAAAGATTTCTCTAGCGGAAGAGTATTGGAGTAATTTGGGTATATTGTATTTGGGTTTCATGACTATCAGTTTCAGGTGCTATCAGTCAGTACCAGTGATGATAGCTTTGTACCAAGCTTTCCTTTCTCCCCTTTGTGTTTTTTTTTTTTTTTTCTTTTCGGTTGGGTTTGTGTGGGTTTTTTTTCCTTTCACAGTTCAGGCTTATCTCTTTTTTCACTATCCTGAAGGGAGATGTTTACTATAAATCTGCAAGGATATCACAGAACGGGATCAAGGTTGAGCAAACACACAAGATGATTTTGGAAAGTAAATATACGATAAAATTAATGAAGATGTTCCCTCCTGATGCTCTTCCTGTTGCATTACCCCTTTCACCCTGTGATAGCCTTTCTATTGTCCACCTCCTTCCTCCTGGCCTCTGCTCCTGCCCTTGCTGGGCACAGCTTTGTTCCCGGAGAAGCACTTAAAGGATAAATCCCAAAGGCTTTATGCTGCCTTTTTTTTTTCTTTCTTTCTTTTTTCTCCCCTCAGAGACATTGATTTTACACAGAACGCACTCTACTCTCAGCACTTATTGCAATCAACATGAAAATAGTGTGGTACCACTTCTGAGAGTACCTTTCTTGTTTTGTCTCCTATTATAAAAGATCATTTAAAGAGAATGATACAGCTGAAACCTGCTGTTTAACTTCTTGTAAAAACATTCTCTTCTTTTTTTGTCCTTAAATACAGTATTTAAGTCACCCTTTAGGAGGCCTTCCTTTTGTCCTAATGAAACACCTAAACTATAGTGGTCTAAATATTCTCTTGCTCTGTCCTAATAACGACAATTAAAAGTTACACCAAAGAATGCCTTATTTTAGAGATGTTTAATGGTAATCTGTTAAACAATACCACCCAATCTCTTTAAAGATCATTAAATAGCCTATTACAGAATTCATACAACAAGAAAATGCCTCTGAGCAGTTACAGGTTGTCCAACACAACTGAAGGAGCCAGTCTTGGGACTGAAAATTGAGAGCCAGGAGTTCCTGGCTCCTAATCCTCCTCTGGATTATGTCTAACAGCTCCTCTTGGCCAAACTTTGTGTGCATGCCTCAAAACTCTGACAGGGACACACTGTCCAAGACACCAAACTCTCCGAGAGCGCCACAATGATGTAAATCACACAATCTCTGACTCTTCTGCCTCTGTTACTTTCTTGTACGCTGTTTTTTAAAACACCGTATTTGCCTGTTTATAACCTATTTGCTTCCTCACCACAGCTTTGTGAAATTCTATGCGTTCCATGCTTCATTAGATTTTTTGCTCATTTGTTATTTTTGTACTATAAGGAAACACTTTTATAGTAAATTTAGCTTGGTGATGAGGATTTTCTTTCCCCCCCCCCCCCCCCCCCCAACATCAGCTGTGCTTCAGTCTTTTATGTCCCTGTTTAAATCCCTTGCTAATATGCAGATACAAAGAGAAAAGAAATATTCATGCATCATTTCCATTAAGGACTAAGTTCTGCTGGGTACGACACTGAAGGTGAAGTTTTCAAAAGATAAACTTTCCCACAGGAGTGAATGACATAATTCTAAAAATGCTTTTTTAAAATGGCAATTTATTAATAATGACCTTATGCATACACAATTACCGTGGAGCTGATTTTTGTGACATATCAGAAGTAAAGCAAGCCCATAAAATCCAGAATGTTCTTTTAATTTATTCTTTAGTATTCAGACACTGAATATGTTTTATTGTCTTTCTTTTTGTGTTAGACCAGTGAGTTGATCAGATAAGCTATGATTCATGATATCGGGCCATAGCAGTCATCTTCCTTTAACAGGCAGGGTACTGCTTTGTGTAGGAACCAGATACCTGATTCTGCAGCTCTGTGTCATCATGCTGCTAAAAAAGTAGGTGAGGAAAGTCTAGTCAAACAAATCTGATATTTAATCAATTTAGCTTATTATTTAAAGGAAGGTGCTAGTAGTTGCTCACCTCAGGTTTAGGTCTCGTGTTTGCTATTTTTCTGCACAGGAGTGATCTCATCTATGGAAGACAGTGAATTAACTATAAATAGATTTCACTGCAATAAGTTAATATGCATAACTGCTCCTAGCATCACATATAACATTCTCATACCAGAAAACACAGCCATGGGCGCGAGTTGAAAATCTAGACCAACTATAGATATAAGATACTTAGAATTTGAAATCAAGTTGATTAAATGCAAATTCCAAGAACATTTAATAGAAGTTTTCAGGAAAACTAAATCCAGTTCTAGTGACTACTGTATCAGATCAATTCTAATTCCTACAAACCTCTACTTGAATATTTCTATACCATGTTATGTTGCCTTCCTTACATGAACACATCTCCTGAAGTCCCTCATTATTATTTTACCAGAATGATTCCAACTACACAGAGTATTTCCATGTGTTGAAGAACTGACTTTTAAGGACAGATTTTTCCAGTAAAATACAGACCTCAATAAAATAAGAGAACTCCAAAAATATTTAGCAGTGGTTATTTTTAAGATCCGTCTGAATTTCATGGACAGGTTTTATCATGTGTGATTTCCATTCCATTTTCTTCATCTCTGTTATAGCATAAAATTTCATCAAGTGTAAATGTCAGATCTTTTTCTTTATTATTTGCTAATGTCATAAAAAGCTGAATTGTTTGCTTTGTTAAAGGGCTTACTGAGCGTTGACTTTTCTTTATTTGTATTTTACTACCAAAAATGTTTTAAAAAAAAAATAATAATAAAAAATCCCATCTGAAATGGGATTTAAATAACAGAGCAAGGTTTGCCATTATCATAAATGTATAAAGTGCTTTGTGAGTAATAAAACGGATCATGGATTCTGGATAATTCAAACTGAAATGTTATGTTCAGTATCAAGATTAGATTACATTAATGTAGTTCATTTTAAATGGTTTAAAGGCCATCAGATGCAAGTGAAAAGAATCTGTACCATAACTTAGAATAAATAGACTGAGACATTTGTTTATAATGTCAGTGCTAAACAAATCTATTACTACTTTTCTGCATGTAACATTATGTTACCACTGTTATTAAACAAGCAGAGCATAAAGATAAATTATAGCTTTAATTATAAACATTACCTTTGCATATTTATTCATTTTAAATGAAACAATGTTCACTAAGCTTGGATTATTTATATTTGTTAACATTTTAATTAACTTCAGTTTATTTATGTAACTTCTTTGCTGCTGCTGGTCATACATAGACATTTCACTCATGTGTAATCTAATTTATCATACTACATACCATCCAGGAAATCATACAATGCTGTTATGGCTAGTTTTGCTACAAGATACATACAAAACTCCAAAGTTAACGACTGATGGAACTCCCCTTTAAGCTCACTCTTAGCTATAAACTCTAACCTTGCTTTTTTCTTAAAATTACGCCCATCTATCCAAGATACCAACCATAGTTCAAAGAAAATTCTGCTTACCCTGAAATGATTCCATTTTAGAATATATCCTTGATTCAATGTTGCTAGCTCTCATTCTTGAATTGATTTGAGGAGAAAAAAGTCCTTGAAGGACTTCATGTTTACTATAACTCAATAATGAGCAGATAATGGGTTATATGGAGGAATTAAGGTCATAATACAGCCTGAAAATTTTCTTTGCCTGGTTGAAGCATATCAGAGGAAGAGAAACTGCTGAAGTTTCAAATCCCTGGATGAGTTTCAAATCCTTCCAACTTCCAGCTAGAAAATAAGAAAACAAGCTTAACAGTGAAATTCTTACTGCTGCTTCACAATGAACCTCTTTATAACTTCCCATCAGCCAGCCCCAGCTGAAGTCAAAGTAAGACTCAGCTGACTTCAATAGCAACTCCATTGGGCCCACCTGCACAAATGGGGTTGAGAGCCAGGAGCATGGGCTTTGTCTATCTCTAATCCCCATGACCTGATAAGAGGCAGTTATACCGATGTTTGTCTTAGGATAGAAGTTTATGTATGGCTGGTGAAGTGGATAAGAGATGAGGGCATTCCCACACAAATGCTTTTAAAATTTATGTGAAATTCTGCTATTGAATATGGGCCTATACTTTGATGGATTCTCTGTGTCTCACATGTCTGGGAGAAAATTTATTTTAGTTTAAATATTAAAAAAAAGTATTCAGAATTTGTTGTATTTTATATAATTAAAGCTTTGTAAAATAGATTTTATAATGAAAATTCAATAAGTATCTTTAATATAAATAAATATCTTTAACTAAGAAATGCCTTTAAGTTTAAATGAATAGCATAAACATTTTTATTGTATTCCTCCCTTCAATGCTGGAGTTGCCTTAGTAAGCATGAGTCATTAAAGGAAACTAACTAAACAGGCCTTAGTGTCCAATGAAATACTAATACATATTTAATATTAAGTAGAAAGCTTAAATTAAGTTTTCTAAAGGATTTACACTCTGTGATCCTTATCTTTATTATGCTACGGCATCATATATTCTGAATAACTGGGAAGTCCAATATACCCCGTCTTCTATGTGTTGCCACATTCGGATCCAGTTCTGCAGAATTTTACTTGCAGAAGTGTTGAAGATGACAATATCAGCATGGCTGTGTTGCAGATTTAGCCAACGTTCAAAGAGAAGCTACTGTTGTCCTCCCTATTGCGACCACGTGCACTTTGTTAGCAAAACAGTGGTTTTTAGGACTCTGGTCAACACCTATCACATCTGAAATGAAATAAATAGAAGGAAATCCAGATGACTCTGTGCCTTTCAATATTAGAGTAGCAGAACAAAATAAGAGGGTTTTTTTGCAGTCTTTGTAAGTGGCACTTTGGACTTCGTGGACAGTTCCCCAGATTTTCAGTTCCCCAGCCATAACATAGTTCACTCACCATGTGCCCAGGATTTTCCTGTTGCTTTAGGAAATTAACTTTTTTTTTTTTTTACTGTAACCCCTGAAAAAGGATTATGCTATTCTCATAGATGTCTTAATTACAAATAGACGAGTCCAAATGTTGCCATTTTCCTGCTTTCTATATCCAAAGCCAAAACGCTACCTCCATCTTTATCTAGGACCTTAAATAATATATACCATACTGAGTTGCAGTCCTAGCAATGATGAAAAATACCCCTATTAATTGTAAATTGCCCCCTTTTCAAAACCTTATCAGTAATCCCATCTAAGAGCAGTTGAAACTCTTTAGTAAAATCACATGTTAATTTCTGATAATCATCACTAAAACTGTCTAATTATTCCTACTCATTATTCATTATGACGACTGAAACCTCCTTTATCAGCTCTTTTGACCTCTATAGTTTTATTATTCTTTAAATCATTTACAGCACATCTCTTGCCATAGCTGAACTTGTAATTAACCTTAGAGATATCATCAAACATTTTATCAAGTTCTTCATCCAAAACTTTGGAAACGGTTGAGAGTAGTAGGCAGAACTAAAAATAAAATGTCCTCAGTGGTGGACCTTGTTCATCCAAAATTTGTGGTGAAAAAATGATGTATTAAATTAAGGTTATATAGGAATGATAAAGTAAGGATCATCATTCTTCCTTTAGAGGAATATTGTCTCAGTTTCCGCATAAGAAGACAGTGTTTTTAATGATATCCAATTAAACTCAATAAACCAATTAGCATTAACTCTCAGGGTAATTACATCTCTGGGCTTGACAAAGATCATACTTCAACCAACATGCTAGCAGAGCTTAAAGACTAAATAAATGTGTGGTTTACCTCGCAAGGTCATCTCCCTGACGTTATTATCACTGACAAAAGGAGTCAGCACTGCAAGAGCAGAGCAAGATGGCAAATGTGCACACTTGTCTGAGCAAGCTTTTGCCCAATTTTCTCGATGGACAAGAAACATCTCCTGGCAAAGCTTAGCAAAACTCTGCACCATTCCAGCCCTTCTTAACAAAAAAGGAGGAGAAAAGCAATCTAGCCATGCAGAAATTAAAATAGGAAGTGCCAAGATAATGCAATTTTACTTTGTATATGCTGGAAAGGCTGGCAGAGCAGAAACAAAAGCCATCCATGCGTGGTGTACCTGGGGAGATGCTGCAACTGTGAGACTCTTGTATCTGCTTTAGAAACGGTGAGTTATGCAATTCTTGGGCTGTATTTCCCAGCAATTCTGTTCCTGAGCAAATATCTTACAGAAGAACGAAAGACCAAATCAAAACCTTTAGCGTTCATTCAAAAACAAATTCTGCAAAGTCTATAATACCATCTTAAAACATCTCAGAAAATGCTTGAAGATTGAATAAGTATTGATTTCACTGAGTGTAGTTACAATTTCAAACACAAGTGTTTTCTTTAGATTTTTATTTAGTTTAGATTATTTTGCAGAATCAGTCTCCTACAAATCCAAATATGCAAGATTTTATTAGGAAAAGACACAGAAAAATACTGATCTTATTTTGAACCATTTTTTTGGGTGGATGGAAACCTCCCAAGAATGATTTACTATGCAGCATTATAACTTTTCCTGCCAATGTTAACAGATGTCTCAAAATGCAAAACAGAAGAAGGTGGTAAACATTTATTATTACAATGTATACAATAAACTTATTTCTGATTTGGTTCTAAATTCATTCTTAATTCGGTTACATTTTCTTAACCAGTTCACGTTTCCCTAATACCTTCACTTGTTCACATCAAGAAACCTCAGGAAAAGAATTTAAGAAGAGATAATACTAATTCGGCTGTGACACATTTAATATTGTGCCAGAATTGACAGTTGGAAAAAAACCTATTTCCAGCACGAATCTTTCCATTGAATCTTAACTACAGGATTTGATTAAAGATTTTTAAAGTTACATTTCAACTTCAATGGTGAGTGCTTCCTATTTGGGAAAATAGAGAAGAGATGAAGTGGTGCTCATGCTGGCAAAGCCCTGAACGTCCAGGGCTAAATCCTGCTCTGAAATGCATTGAGCACCGATTTCAAAGGCTGTCACCTTTTCCTGACTCCAGCGACAGCCTCCCCAGGGACACAGCCTGCTTACAAGGAAAGGGGGATAACTTCACCTAAGCACCTTCCACCCAGGCCTCCTGCTGTTTCTTTTAGTGGCAGCTGGTACAAATAAACACAAAAAGATGGAGATGGTCTTTGTAGGTAGGCAGGACAACTTGTAGGACTCTCTCAGACCAGACCAGGGTTTGTATTCCACACATGGGAGCCACATCTGAGTGGCTGGGTCTCTGGCAAACTTCTTTTTGTGTTGCACAGCACATATCCAAGATGTTGTTCCACGGATGTTGTGTATATAATCTTAATAACACACCAATTTAATCAGGTCTGCCACAGTACCTTAGCTATCATTTAATTAACTGTGGTTTATACCTCGCATATTTAATAATTATGTGATTTATCCACTTAACCAAAAAAAGACAAGTATTAACAAATGTTATACTATGAACTCAAATTAAATATGATGGTTTTATTTCTCTGGATTTTTTATTGTACTAAATAAAGCTCACAAGCTGAATCTGTAGAGGAAAAAAATTATGTTCCTAATTATACCTTCCCAGTCTTTTACAAGGAAATCGATGTATCATTGCTGATACAGCTAAAAAAGATCTCATTATGTCCCACTCATCCTTAGCACCAAGTCTTTTTCTAGTAGCAGGTGATCTTTTGATCTCCCCCTTTTTCCTCCAGGTTAACTGCTTTCAGCATTTGTCCAAAAGGCTGCAACACGTCTCATGACATTTCATAAGCTTTATAAATTCCATTTTTCCCTTTACTTGTTTCCTCTGGTAGTTTTAAATCAGTTTATCTCTCCCACAGAGCAGAGGTCCTGACCTGACATGGACCTTTGACCGTCACAGTGCTAACACAAGAGCTCACTTATCAGATCCGAGTGCCTTGGAAACCCAAAGACAGCTGGCACTTACTGAGAATGGGAGGTTAGTAAAATTAATGATGTTGTACTGAAATGCGCAAGGTAAATATTTGGATATGTTAGAAAAGCATATATACCCATAAACCTCACCCGTATGGACACCGCACACGAGTGGGGGCTGAGGCGAAAAGGGAGAAGCAATACTAAGTGCCAAAAAGTGATTGCTTCCTCTCCAAAAAAAGTTTGAATTTTTCCTCCCACATTTCTATTTTCTATAATTGAGGTTTAAAATAAAAGGAAGGTCACTCTGCTTGTCCTTGGGCTTCCTGGAAAATTATTGAAAGTCAGAGATATGTGGAAGATATCATGACCTCTTCTGCACACCCCATGAAGAGGAAGCCAGGTGAAATTCTTAACTCAATTTGTCATCTAATTTATGACAAACACTTGAATTAAATAAAATATTTGAGAGATAATATCTCTAAAATGAAATTTTGATCTCAAATGCTAAGCAGAGGTAGATGTTATTTTAGCTAATGTAACGATTTGCTCATTTTCAAAACAATTAGGTAACAGCTGCATTTTTTGCATAGGAAAAAGAAAACAACCTTCAGGAATTTCGAGTTTATTTCAAGCCTTATAAAAGCAAGGAATACATAGGATGAATGATGTTTTCCTCAGAAATTCACTCAATTTTCACCACTGGAGAAAAAAAGAACTGGAATAGCTGTGGAACAATCCCTATTTTAATTCTAGCTCTATACAAGTTCAAGTTTGCTACTGCTGCCTCAATGTTCATGTTTGCTAAAATGTTTTCTGAGTATCTGAAGGAAATTCCTTGTTAATTATGTAATCTGAAGAAATTTAAGAGGCAGTATTCACTGCCTCCAAAATTAGATCACTCTCAGGAAATATATCTGGAATGACAAAATGTAATTCATTTGTAGTTTGGTGGAGTAAATTTCAAGGTACAAGATAGGTAATCAGTCTTACTGCATTACCTTGATTTGAAATTTCATATATCTGACCTTCCTCCATCATCTCTAGGTCTGTGCTGGGGCCAAGAAAAGGAAACACCCTTTCAGGTTTGGATTCAGAGCTGGGGAAGTGCAGCAATGGTCAGACTCTGCACAGCCTCATCCCAGCAGGGATACACTGAAAACGGGAATATCTATTATTCAGCAGGGACAATGGACCTGGGATGGAAGGGTCACATCTCTTTTCATGTTCCTGGCGCTTCCTTACACAGATGTCTATGAAGCATGACACAATTCCCTGGATAGCAAGTAAGCTGCTTCCTAAAAGTTGCGAAATATCTGTAGCTAATATTTCCAAAGAAGTTTTGTAATCGTGAGCAGAGCAGAGACCACCAAATCTCACCCAGTAATTCATCCAAGTAGTCTGCATTTGTACCAGCAGATATGCTGTGATTTAAGGATGTTAAAGAATGGATAGGTTACTGCATTCCTTGTTAATCATTTCTGCTGTTTAATTATCCTTATGATACCCTGCTGAGAAGCAGCACCTGAGCTGGATTTGAATTCCATGCACTTTGAGAAGCAAAATTAAGCTAAACTCGCACAGTTTAGCAGAAACAAGGGGGGAGAGAGAAAGAGAGAGAGAACACTGAGGGGATATCAGCAATAGTCTTCAAAAATTTATAGAAGACATTGGCATAGAAGAAAGGAATCGTGTGTGATGGTTACTGTGGGGAGCATTGGGCAGCCCCTTGAGGAGCAGAAAATGCAACAGCTCTGTCTGCTGAGGTTTTTGAAGACAGACTCCAAACATCTGTCAAAAAACTCACCTTGGCATAGTGGGTTTGCCCTCAGAAACTGAAGCAGGTGACCACTTGAGGAATCTTTCCAGCATAAGCTTACACCATTCTTTATTTAGAATCTTGATGTTCATTTTCTGCTTCTTGCATTATGACTTGGGTTTGTTTGCTGGATTCAAGAGCAAACATGAACATGAAAAAACATTTTATTTGAAGATTTTTCACTCATCATGTAGATGCAGCATGTCTTACCTTAGGCCGCAATCTTTACTTTCACGAACATTCCTAGTGTTGTCAATGGGAAAATGCGTATGAGTAGGAATATCCAAACAGATTCTTTGTTCTTAAATCTCGATTATTCTAGTGAAAACTAGCTTGGCACCACTAAAGTGATGCTATTGACTGTTAAACGAGATGTGAATATTACTGCTGCAGTTGTTAAGATCCCAAAGCTTTCAGTAGTTTTTTAACAACAGATTATTATTTTTTTTGCCACCAAAAAGGTATAATTCAACACAATCACATCCCATTTACAAACAAGTTGTGCATGTACTTTAGTGAGAATTTTCCTTTTCCCTAAGCACAGAAAAAAATCAGGCCCTGATGTTAACAGGTAACTTGCTGACTTTAATGGCAGTTTTTCCATAGGCTTCAATAAAAATAAATAAATAATCAGGATTTCAAGCCAGTCCTTACATGTCCATTCTGATTTTCCTTCTTACTTTTGTAATTAAGCATGCTCTAACTTGCTCAATGTAGTTCATATTATTCTACAAATAAATCTTTCATTGGCACTATTCTACAAAAATGGACGATCTGAATTTAGAACATAAAATACGGCAGCATAAATAAGAGACCATCTTTTCTCCCCACTCGTTCCATCTTCAAGTTTGACTTTGATTGGTGTGGGATTGCCAGTAGTGTTGGACAGTTTGCAAGCTGTCCCCAAAATCCTGAATGATGTGTTTCTTGCTCACCCTATGCCCCACAGGATCCGCCAAGCAGGCATCACACTAATCCAGTATTGAACTATTCAAGCATGTGGGAGTTCGAGCTGTCAAGAACTGTAAGAATCATACACAAGAAACTCAGCTTTTCTCTTTTTCTTGCCCATTTCATATATGTAACTACATTTATCAATATGTTATGTGTTCATCTCACCACTAGCCTATTGTGATTTCTTGCTTTGAAGAAGCCACTATAATCAATCTAAACCAATCTAAACAATTCAAGGAGTCTCATATGTTCACTTCAGAAGGAGCTTCTGCGAAGAAAAGGCTTTTACAATCCACGCAAAATATGAATGCAGGGGTAGGCAGCTGAAATGGAACAGATCTCAAAGTGGTCACGGGCTTCCACTGAAACCCGAACAACTCTCTGAGCCTCTTTTTCCCCTTATCTGCAACCATTCTCCATATGGCGTCAGAAATCAGTGGATAGTTTGACAGCCAAGAATTTGTGCAAACGATTAACAACCCTAATTTCCTCCCTCCCCAAGTTTAAAGACAGAGGGAAAGAAATAGGCTCAACCAACCAGTGCAGTGGGATTGCTTGGCTGCTCAGTTCTCCTGTTCCAACTCCCTCTGTTGCTCAATGGTTTGCAAATGAAACAGCATGATTTGGTTTAAATACAGGGCTAGGCTTGGCTTTAAGGATACTATCTAAAATTCTGAGCCCCTCTTCCGAGATGGCTTGACACAGATTTACTCCTAGGTTACCCTGTGTAATTGACCCTGCATTTCTGAGAAAAGTCTTCAAGAAGGAGGAAAAAAGCCCTACATTTTTGGTCGTGCTCAGTGTGGAGATCCACTGTTGTATATGATCCAAAAAAAAAGGTTAGGAAAAGCAGATCAAGAAGGCAGACATTCCTCAGAGTTGTTATGTGGCCCCATGAATGGAAAAGATCCCAGCTTGAGCTCTCTGTAGAAAAGTGGGCAATATCTATTTCGAGAAAATATTTTTATCATTTATTATGTCATAAGCAAAAGAGCAAAATAAACTGTTTATTATCATGTATAAAATGCTTTTGACCAGCCAACTGAAAAACTAATTTCATTTTCTCATTACACTGCCTCGGGCATCCTTTAACGTCAATTTTTATTACAGACAAAGAAGAGAAATTAAAACCATCAGTTACAGTGGAAGAAAAAACATTTGTTTCAGAATTTTAAAAAGTAAGACTAATAAGCACTGAACCTGCTAATCATTCTTGGTAATTACCATTAATTTTGCAAGAATTGGAAGACAGGTCCTCGGGATCTGTATTTTAATGTCCCAGAAGGAACTCTCCTGTGTGGAAGTATTAAGGTTTCTAAGAAAACTTGAAGCGGTAAAACCAGGAGTCTCTGCAGAGACTTCTAGGTCTCAGCGCACTGGAATAGGAAAGTTAGTTATATAGATGCTCCCTAAAGGAGAATTACAGGCATTTTGCTTGCTTCTAGATAGAATTTCGTGTTCTCCTTTGGGTACGATTAAACCAGCTTCACCAGCACAGTCATATGCCTTATCATCTTTTATACTTCTGAAGTGCATCAGACTGCAACAGTTTCACGGACTTACCAAACAAGACCAGAAAATGCCCACAAGGGAGGTCGCTCAAAGCCCTCCTCACCTCCCCCATGGGTCATCTCAGCCCTTTTCCTCCACAAAGGAATGGCACCAGAGCAATCCCAGACTGAAAGCAGGCCCCGTGGTGATCCCTGAAACAGACACAGGAAAAAGTAAAAAAATAAATCTGCTCTTACCAGCAGCCTAGAAACTCATTTTGTACTGTGGCTTTTCACCAGGTGTGAAGGCTTTTTGGAGATACGTGGCCAGGAAATTGATGAGCAGCAAGACTGAAACAGTTGACATAAGTATTTACCATTTTGTGATTTCTTTTTTTTTTTTTAATTCTTTTGTTATTTCCTTGAAAGATTCAAAGAGTGCTATTAAGCTCATCACCATGCAGTGTCTGGCAGAGCCTATAGCAAAATATTTAATCATCTGGTTCTTGCAAGACTTTCCATGTGCTTCGGCCACTGGGGGACTGGCAGCAAGGAGGACCTTCATGGATGTAATGTCAACTGTGCAATGATACCAAAAGTGATGTCCTTCTTACAAGGAGCTTCTGTCATAAACTCTACCAAAGCAGCATGTTCCAACAAGACAATAACACAGTAAGACATTTCATAAGAAAAGAGAATGTCACCTCTTTTTATGTAACAATTTCATAGGCATTTCCAATCCGATTCCTGAACTACTCACAGATTTAGAAATTCAAGTTATTCATTTTCCTGGGATAGCTTTAGAAGCCATTCTTCTTCCTTTCCTTCCTTTCCCTTTTTTTCCTTTTCTCTTCCATCATTTTCTTCCTTTTGCAGAACACCCTGGACTTCAGTGGGAATGATGAGTTTCAAATGATGACAGAATACTACCTTAAATGACTGTCACTGTTTTCCATGGAAAAGACTCCAGGGAAGTATATGTGTAAACAGATGAAGTTTTAATTCACCTACATATTGAACAATCATCTTAAGATCGTGGTGTTGGTGATGGATGGAGCAATGAAGGCAGAAGTGTGTGCTATGAATGTGGTCAGCTCAGTCATTTTCTGGAGTCAAACTACAGAGGATCGATCCTTACCCATCTGCAAAATAAAATCAGAAACCTCTTAAATTCTGGTAAAATGCCAACCTTTAGGGGGCATTTAGTTTCAAAGCATCCTCCAGGACAGTCCTTCCTGGGACTCAGGTGAGATAGATTGCTATAGCTGGTTCAGGCCTGGTCCTCAGCTGTTGTATTTTGGTGGAGTTGCTCTAATTTATTCAGTAATTAGGCCAGTTGATATCAGTTTAACATATAGTTTGTACAAGCCTGTATGTAATGATATATGCAGTGTCAAACACGAGACAAAAATGTCCTCATTTAAATCTCAGCCCTAGACAGGTGTTTTTTTTCTTGTTTCCTGAAAGTTGTTGAAATGTTTTGGGCAGCTGCTGAATGATCCCCATTAAAAGCTAACTTGCCATCTATCTCCTTTCTAAATGACATGTTGATTTAGGACTGCATGGCACATCAGTTATAACATGACTAAGCCCATCTTAATTATTCTTTTATTTAAGCCTACACATATTATCTTTAGGTGTTTCTCTGCCAGGCTAACACTGAAATTGTGGCAAGTACCCTTCACTTTAAAGTTACTATTAAGCTGTTGAATCCTAATGTAATTCATCTTAAAAATAGGTAGCAGCCAACAGTTAATGCATGATGAGCAAAGCTTGCTCTTAATGCGCTCACAGGAACCTACCCCTACCTAATGGTATGCAATGCAGTTTGCTTGGATCTGTAAAACAATCTAGTCTTTCAGGATATAAAAGTAATGTAACATTGGATTAAGGGTACAGGAGGTGCTAGAATAATATTTCCAGAAAGCAGGAAAGACAGTTAAAACAGAATGTACTCATTATACGGAAGTAAATAGAGTATTTTGAGAATACCTTCTATTATTCTTGTGAATATTCTCAGGGGGATAAGGAGGCTTTGTATCACAGATAATTAAATGCAGGCTCTTTACTATTATATCTGTTGTATTCCAGAGAGCAGTAGGTTATAGGGCAATAGACTGAAATTAGATTTTAGCAGAACATGTGTCCTGACCTTTCTTTAAAGCAGATCTATTTACTTTATAATGCAGTTCATCTTGTAGGAACTGATGTACTCATAGCCAGTGTAAAGGTTAAGACATATGTGACTCTTAAACCTTCTTGCTTCTAACTCTAACATAATTCTCTTTGTTTATACTGTGCAAAGAGATATTTTAAATAGCCAGTGTTGAAAATAATCTTTTTTGTGGTGATGTTAATTTCAGCTATCCTAACGTTTATATATGCAGTGGAGCAAATGCATTTCTAAATTGCAAATCTAATGGACCTGATCTTCTCAACGTAAATCAGAGTAGCTGCACTGAATCAAATACTGAAGCCAACGAAATTTCACTGATTTATATCTAGGTACCTAACTCGGAGCTTAAATGGATTAAAGCCAGATTTACATGATTGTAAGTGATAAGACCTTGGCCTCATGTATTTTGATACATTATGGGCCAGATCGTGAAACCTTTATGTCAGTGGCACAACTTGCATGAGTAAGTGCTCACTGATGTGACTGTGGGATGTACAATCTGGCTCAGTATTGCACAGATGTAAACAAGTAACCAAGAGAAAGTTATTAAGTGGCTTTGATGATCTCATAAATAAACACGTCATGACACTTGAGTAGCTTTAATAGTATCAGAACCACAAGAAATATGTACAGTCCTGTATTACAGATGTCCTGTGTTGTGGTCTTTAAACATAATGGATGAGAGTTGATTCAACTATATCATGCCATGATTCTGGATACCATTTGATTTGCAGAGAAAAAATAACATAAAATAGGACAATGTTGCACTATGCAATGCAAATAGGGGGTTTTGCAATTCCTCGCTACTGTTACTGTTGTTGTCTATTGATCACCAAAATCTTTTCCTTTGGCTTGTGATCTTGGTTTTTTGCTCTTGTTTTCTCCTCCTTCATGTAAGTAATTTTCTGCTAGCAATTGTACACTAAAGCATATAACAGACATTATGTTTGTTAAACATATTATTAAACACACACAGACAACAGCGTGTGTTTGTGTGTGCACATTTCACAGACATTAATACACATACATATATTAACAAATTTTGATTCTGTGTACATCAGGTAGGCTAACTTACAAGAAGCACAGTCATAAATGTAAGTGGTGACAGCATTCAAAGTCACAAGGCAGGTACTACGTAGCAGATCTCTCAAAATGCATGCCCACTGCTGCGTCCTGGCAGAGCAACACTTTGTGACATGACGTTCTGCAGCCATTTAGGACCTGTGCAAACATGTTCCCATAAGACATCACTTACTCAACAGGAGGTGAGAGTTTATTGCATTAGCTCATTGACCATGTCTGTAGCTCTTAACCACCGAACACTGCGTACATTATCACAGGCAAACGCATGGGGCTTTCTCTACTAACAGTAGAGAACAATAAACGCACTGTGAACAATAAACACAAAACAAATGGAAGAAAACAACATTTTACTTTCAGATAAATGGTGGTTTGTTTTAGGGAAGTTTTATTTAAACCTAGTCTGTTTGACCACTTGAATAATGATCAAAACTTGCAACATACAGGGATAATACTTGAAGCTTCAATTGGGTTGGGAGGGGGAAGTGAAGAACAGCACCTCAGCAACTTCTCAAACATTGCCGGAAGCAGAACAACAAGGCTTTCAAAAAAGAAGCATCTAGAAACAAAAGAGCAACTAAGAGATTAGCTAACAGAGCCTCCTGGAGATGCTGTGGGCTTCAAACTCATCCCACCCCAAAGCTGCTTGCTTCTTCCAATGTATTTTTTGTCACGGGCCAGGGATCGCTCACTTCCTGGGGGACAGTACTCAGCTCATAGCACATTCACCAACAGTGGCACCTCGTGGGGCTGGAAATACAGTTCCCAGGGAGCATTCTGTCTGTCTCAACATCTATTCTGAAAAAAATATGTTTCTATTTGGGTCAAAGAACATTTCCAACAGTTAAAGTAATCTGAAGAAACACAATAGAAAAGTGGAAGTGTAAAATGTGTTGTGCACCTACACAGCACCACAAAATTCTACCTACACTCCTTGAGAAAAATAAAAATGTATATGCTTTAGATAAAGCATTAATTTTTTATTTTTAAAAAATTTCCACGTTAGTTTTTCTACTCCTTGTTGTTGCCATTGTATGGAATTCGTATGAATTTCAAATTCTGGTTTTATAAACTCTAGTAAAAGAGCAATAAATAGTAAAACTAGGAGGTTTTTGAGAAGAGAGCTTGGACCAATAGCTCTGTTCTGACATGATATGATAAATATATATCTACCTGGTTGTTACACCTTTCTACTGGATTATTCCAAGTCTGCTTTTGTTACTGTGTGCTGAGACACATAGACCTATACTGCAGGTTTTAGCACAGTTAGCAAATAGTAGCATGTGGAGTCCCAGGTCTGCAAGAGGTCCGCCAGCAGCAACGGACCTGGGCGCCTTCTGCGCAACCCGCCTCCTCCCAGCAAAGCTCACCTTGCAGCTTTGCTGGGGTTTGCTGCTAAAGGCTTCGGACAAAACCAGAAAATTCTTCTTTTAATGCAAGCCCAAATACGTAACACCTGGGATCATCTCATTTGGTGGTATCAAGACTCTAGGCAAAACGGCAGAGAAGCTCCCTCTCTTCCCCTTGAAAGCGAAGCTTCCCCATGAGAGAGATCATCTGTCCTGGAGGGAAAAAATGACTTTTCAAGGATGGTTGCTACAACACATGTCAGGCTGCAGCCTGCGCTTCCTGGCACTGCCCCAGGGGCAGCCGTGAGATTTGCCCTGTGACCACTAACATCTGCGGGGAAGTTCTTGCCACCCCTGGCACGGGCTCCTCTCCTCTCCTTTCCCTGCTCTCCCCCTTTCTCTCATTTTGGGAGATTTCTCTTAAGTTTCTAAACTCTCCTTTCTTAGGGAAACACATGTAAGGACTGCATTATGCACAGGAAGATAAGGGAAATGGTGAATCATGAAAAACAGTAATTAATGCTGAAATGTCATGCGTGGCAATTTATTGAATACATTGCATAAAATACTAAAATTAGTATTTTATATGGGTGGGTTTTTTCCCCATAAAAGACTAGGCTTTCTCTTGCAGCCAAAATAAAAAACAAACTATGAAACAGCACCAAAACCGCAAGCTTGATAACCATCCTCAGTAATGTAATTTCAAGTCCCACAAAAATTTACTTATTCTGGCAATCTCAAAATCTGCAGAGCAATTACCACCAGCATAATAAGGGATATCAGCACTGATTTTAATGTGAGCGAAATGGCTTCTGCAGTGTTCTTAGAGGAAAAGTAGACATATTATGGAAAAGGACTTACATAATAACCTTTTTGTAAAGCTTGGATGGCGAGATGATTCTGTAAGACACTGAAGTCACATGTCATTAATCAGAAATGACAGTCTTTATTCATGTATATTTGACTGAAACTGCATAATTTTAGCCTCCAATAGCCCTGGATAAATGACCCTAAGTATAGCACTTTTTCAAATTGACAGTGATTGATGATGGACCAAAAAATTATGAACACAGAAGAAGTAAACATGAAAAATAGACAAATCCTTTAGTATCACGCAGATTTCTTGTTTTCACTTTTCCAACTCTTTCCCTCATTTTTTATCTCTATAACCTTGCTCGTCATGTTTTAATCATTTTTATGCTACCGCATTTGTTACATTTTGCCTGCAGTGCCCCCACACTAAACCCTGAGCTTGCTGAAAGACTCATTCAGATAAACGGAATTGATTTCATATTTTTCCATTCATGAAAAGAGTCTTTAAAGTTGGAAACTCTTTATGCAGTATGAAACTAAGGAAACTGATTACTTCTAGGAAGCATTTATCTACATCTCTCGACAAAACCGCAGAGCACTTACTCCCATGAGGAGCATCCCTTACACAACGAGTGATTAACCAGCCTCACCAGGGCTGCAGCAAAAACAGCCCTGCAACTTCCAAGTCCCTTTTATAAACACAAACCACCTGACTGATTGTGGGGTAAACAACGTGAATAACGTTTTCTAAGTAGTTAAAACCCCACCCTATTGATTTGTTTTAGTGCTCACACTAATTAATGAAATAGTAAAGAGAAACCTGCACCTAATGAAATTTGTTGTGCATAAACTAGTCCTCGTCTGTTAATAGTAACCGCTGCCGGAATGAATTCCTGACCCCCTCAGTCCCGGCTCAGCTCCGCACTGTGCCCTGGCACCAGCTGATGCTCCGTACCCAGAGAGGACACAGGTCTGAGCCTAGAATTAAACACAGATGATTTTATACCTTCCTCAAAGTATCTGCTTGTATACGAGCTTGAGTTTATGGCAAAACATCTGTATTGGGGACAGGGTGACAGAGAGGGTCCACCTACTTGCTGACAGGGCTGGTCCACCTCGCTGTGACCCACCAGGACAGGACCAGCTGGGAGATGGGAGAAGGGCAAGTGCTGCCCTGCACCTATTCCCTCCGCCTCCTGCAATCAGCCGTTCAGCAAGACGTGGTTTTCTGAGTTCAGATGGGCTTTAGATGGTGTAGTCTTCAAAACAGGTTTCACACCTTGAGCCAAAACAACTGAGCCAGAAGAAAGCAAGTGGCTTGTAAAAGCTACATAAATGTGATGTTTCTGTTTGGACTTATTTTCAATTTATCTCCTTACAAAAAGCTTTAAGATCTGAAGATGAAATTAGAAATAGACTGTGGCCCTATTTTTTTTTTCTCTTCAGATCAAGCATGGGTCAAGTATGAGCACAGTCCAGAAATCACCGTGGCCCTGCTATTTTGTTTTGCTGCCGAGGCTGATGGTCGAGCTGATCCATCACACTGGTTTGATTTCCCAGTGGCAGTCAGCAGGGCTGTGTGGCAGTGGTTAGTCGTCCTGGCAACTGAAATGCCGTTCTAGATGCTGCGTTTATCTGGAGCTGTACGACAACACAAATCTCTTCTGCCTGTCAGGCTTAAATGGAAAGTTTTCAGGGCTTTGTTTAGTTTTGTGGGGTTTTTTAAACCAAATGCTCCTGTATTTGAGCAAGTCCTGGCAGATGTTGTGAAGGTAAAAATGAACCTTTAAAATTGTTTCCATTGGTGTTAATTCACTGTACTCCAAAGCCTTGAACTGATTCTGGAAGCTTAAAATTCTACATCGTTTCATGAAGAACACACTGGTACATGCGCTGTTAGCCTGGGCAAAATGAAAGGTCTTTATTGGCACTTTTGTCTGTCGTGAGAGTGAATTTCTTATCAGATTAATAAGGCTAATATTGCCACTGCATTATCACTTTATGAAAATTTGCTAATGAGATTTGAAATTGGTTAATGAAAATCTCCCCGTTCTTCCAAACACCCAAAGCTGGACTGCACGGCTGCTGCAGAAACGGGGAGCGAGGACTCGATGCCAGGAGAGGCAAACTTTGCTTTTTCTCGCACACTGCATCACGTAATGTCATTCCACATCAAGGTCCCCTGAGTTACACCATGTCAGCCCAGCTCAGGGCTTCATGCTGTGTAACAGAAGGCGACATGGTGTAATCAAAAGCAATAAGCTCGAAGGAGCCTGTTGCCTCATTAAAGCACTTGTGCAACAGGGCTGGGTGCTGCCACGATCGATGCTCCCGGGCTGCCGAGCCCGGCACCCCACTTTGCGCCATCAGCGCAGTCTCCAAACTGGGCTGGCCAGACCACACCGCAACCACCTGCCCCCAGCAGTAGTGGGCAGAGGGAACGTCTGGAGCACCCGGGGATGTACCCTAGCACAGACCTTCTGACAGTCCCCATATTCCTAAAAAAAATGAAAAAACAACTCAAAACCAGCAGCAGCAAAAGTTATTCCCTGCTCTTTACCTTGAACGGCGTCCACTTTTGGGTTGAAAATGAATGGAGCTTCACCAGAGATGTGCTTTCAAGCTTAGCTTGTCCCACTGCACTATCCGTTGCGCCAGGGAGGCTCAGTGATGGCTTGGATGCCTGCAGGGAGTAGCTACAGTTGTTGATTTGCAAGTGGGAAGATCTTGGAGGCGTTTACCATTCAGAGACCCCCGGGGAGCACTTTGGGACTAGGAGAAAAATCACAATAGATAGGCAGACCAAGTTCACGGGTTGGTGACAGATCCATTTAGAGGACCAGTTCTCACTTCTTGCAATAACTGCTGAAGGCCATCTGACTAGTCTGGAAAGCAATAAAGCTCCATTTTTTCCCTCACTTCCAGCTGTCACAATCTTCTACCGGGCCATGAAAATGTGAAGGAAAGCTGGAAAAGTCTTGGTCATGATTCTGCATTCCCTGGCATATTTCTCAGCTGTGGAATTGTACAACAGAGGAATCTGTCCTCAGGTGTCTGCCTTTCTCCTGCTGTGAGTCATGCCTTGTAATACTGCATTCGATACCCAGTGAAACAGAACGAACCCCTCTCCGCAGGAGGCACCTGCGTCGATGTTAGCTGTGCAAAGGGCTCCATGCCCGGAGTGGTGTGCGGTGCTCTGGGAAGCACTGAATGCCAGGGCTTATCCAGCAGGAATCTGGAGCATCTGAATTTCTCTTTTGTTTGTTTTTTTTTTTTTTCTCCTTCTTTACTATCTTTTCATCCAAGTGAAAAGCTTACAGGCAAGAGCCACTGTGCAGTTTAAAAACAGATTAGTGAGCAGATGTTCATCTAATCCAAACCCCCACCACGCATTTTTGTTTATTGTTGGATTGTGTTTAGACCACAAGAAAGATGAGGCTGCTGCTAGAGTGTGCATGCATGTGTCACTCCTCAGGGCCATCCTACTGCAGGTTTCAATGAAGAAAATCCCATTTTGCAAGCACAACCACAATAACATCAGTAGGTAGCCCTTAGGTCAAGCAGCTCTACTTTCACACTGAGCTCCCGGTGCCACCCAGCTTTGCACCAGCTGAGATTCACCAACACTATGGAGACATCTGATGTCCAGCTGTGGGTCGTTAGGACTCATTGCCAAGCTTATAGCCCAGACCATTTTAGATTTACTGTTTGATTCTTTTTGCTTCTCCACAGGTTGGTATCATTTCACATTACACCTGGGAAATGTGTACACCTTGACTGGAGCACTATGCCAAAGGCAGGTGGATCTATTGGCTATGTCTGTAATTAGTCAGTCCTGAGCACAAAAAGGCATAAGCAAAGTTACATGAATCGATGTCAATAAAATATTAAAACAAGGACTCTCAGTCTACATGTATTGATCAGACAAGGAAAACCACAGAAACGAGCAAAACCTCAGCCCTGAGCCAGCCTCCACCATGGCAAGTCAGGGACTTGGAGCTCCTCAGTCTCACTCCCACAAAGGTTACTGAGGCATCACTCTGACAACATAACGATACCTCAAAGGTGATATAAATATTCAAACCTTAAGGCACGTTTATATTGCTGGAGGGGGGGTAAAATGGCCTTAGGGTAAATGAGAATTAAGATAATAGATGTTAAGGCCAGAGGGATCACTGTGATAACCTAGTCAGACCATAGAGTTTTACTCAATAATTAATTTATCGAGCTGATGTCTTCTGCTAGCAGGAGTGCATCTCAGTACCAGAGGTATTTACTGCACAGTGAACCATAAGGATATTTTGCAGTGAATATGCCAAGACTACGCAGTGCAGTGAAGCGCTGTCCTGGCGTCCTGATGTCCCATTTGTAAGAGCTGAGTCCCTTGTGTTTGGGCTGGATCCCACCAGGCTGAGAGTGCTCAGGTTAATACCAGAGATTGTATTTATATTAATCCCATCCTTCCGCTGCTGGTCGTCTCGGTCATTGGTGGAAACACGGTGCTGCAAAACACAGCTCTGAGAAACACGGCTCTGGCAAAATGAGAGGAGGTGGGAAGATTTCAGTTCCATGGTGGATGCAATAATTCCAGTCTGAAACATGAGAGGATGCAGTCCCTCACCTTGGGGCTCCTCTCCCCCCCTTCTGGGTACAGCAGTTCATATGCACAGTGCTGGGTTAAGCTCTTTGTGCTCTAGATGATCTACTTGTAAAAAGATTGGGTTCAAAAGTAGGCCCTTGCAGAAAAACAGATGCTGCAAGTGAGCCGAACAATCTTGGGTAATTAAATTGTAATAAAAAAATTGCTTCATTCATTAACTATGGTAATTGACCAAAAAGCAATAGGACACCTGCTATTTTCATTATAACTGCCCTGATACAATTCAGGGTGCAATCTCCATGTGGAACAGGTCATTTAGATTCAACATGGCTTCAGATTATTGTGTTAAACAGCTCATAAATATCCTCACTTTTTATTTCCAATCACTGCTTTCAACAGTTTGACCAAAGATGAATCCTTAGCCCAGGATTTATAACAAAAGGCATTTCACTAGATTTCTACAAGTACTCTCATCTTCTTTTGCCCACTCCTCTAAGTATTATTTAGCATGAATTGTAATCTTTAGAGATCTCTATTTTCTTTATTTGTTATTAAAATGTGATAATGTGCTGTCTTACTGTTATTTTTATTTATTATTTATTATTTATTTTTTTTTTACAATGAGCCGATACATGGCTGTGTCTCCCCTGCAGAGTAGAGTCAGACAGGCAGATGTACTGCAGATGCAAAGGACTTATTTTTCATTTAGAGAGCTTTTTCTTTCCACGTCCTGCACAATAAGGATTTATTGTCCAACTGTATGGATGTCAATGCTGAGCCAATTCCATGTCCCAGTCGGACAGAGTTCTTACTACAACAATGTATTTACCCAAATAACAAGCATTGTGGCAACTAGTTGCAAGGATCCAATCAAACACATTTTTCCCAGTATTAATTTAAGTAGAAATGGAGCAGTAATAAGTAACAAGAAAAAGAAATTAGATTAATTACTATAAAGTAACAATTTTGGTGGTTTTTTACTACTGTCAAAACTAGCCCAAATCTTCCAAGTTGTGTCTTGAGAATTTTAGCTAAGCTTCTTGTCGGCTGTATTTTGTAAGGGCTCTGCTTATTTTCAGTTTCAGCTGTACAACTTGTACAGCACACTGAATGATTTAACCAAGCAGATTTAGAGTTCAGTAGACAGTGTTCTTTGTTAGATTTTAGTCACATACCAAATTCAATAGACTCTCTGCTGCAGGCGTACGTCAAAATGCCAGGAAGGCATGAGACACTGTTGAATATGTTGGAGTTTATTGTTTAGAAAAAATTAAACTTGGTCTCTCATTCAATCTTTAATTAAATAGTCATACTCAAAAGCTCAAGGGACAAAGGAAAAGAGAGAATAAAGACAGTTGTTCTGTAAAACACAACAGATATTTCTTTATATCTGTATTGAACAAGTCAGTATATGTCATCTTCTCTGAAAATAAATACAAGTATTTGGGGTAAATGTGTTCCAAGCAGTGAATTACCATCACTACTTCTAGCTATTACCTACATAAGACCATTAACGAACAGACAGCTTTTCTGCATAAATAGAGCTGTGTTTGTTTCCTAAGAACTGCCATCGCATTCTCTGCTGGCGAGTTTTGGAAAACAAGTCTTAGATCTCTCTGTAAAGACCTCACACAAAAACTGAACAGCCATATGTGATAGCTAGCTAAAAAACAAGTCATTGCTCTGCTTCTCATCTGCAAATTTGTCCTTAAATATGAACACTGAGCAGACTGTGTGTTAGAGCCTAGGCATCAGGCGTCTGCACAAAATTGCCTAAGCCCAGAGAACTGCCAGGAGACTTCCGAGACTCCCGTTTCAAGTAATCCTTTCAAAGGCCACTATTTGTGGTCTGACCACAAACCCACCCAACTGCATTCAGAGTGGGAACACTTGAAAAGTGCTCAAAGTGTGGGGAACCACATCGCAGCTGACCAGCAGCCCTTCACCATGTCACCCCTGCGATGCTGGAAGCGTTTGCACTCTCCAGGGGTCATGGTGGGAAGCACGCTGCTCTCCAGCAGATTCCTTGCTTCACTATCTTAAACCACGAAAGCAAGATTTTCATTTCATGCCCTCCATGGGACATGGTCCTTACCACTTCATGCCATGGTTGTCCAGACAATAAAGCACGTCATCAACTTACGTTAAAATAACAACGGTTTTGGCCGCTCTCTGGCATTGACTGTACGATCGCCAAAATAACTAACAGCAGAAAAGGTAAATCTCTTCTAGCCTAGTAATTGCTACATCTTGTGTCAGAAGTCCTTTATTCCTGCTAATGTAATGAGAATGGGAAATGGTACAAATTCTAAGCCATTTAATTACAATCTTTAAATGGTAATCCTGTTTTGCTCCTTGCAGACCTTATTCACAGTAACTTAGAGCAAATCAATCAGTAGCACTTTAAACGAGGCTTCTTAATATTCATATTCTTAATTATCTGTTTAATGTGGGTACTGAAAGTTCATTATTCCTCTTCACTGTGAATATTTTTAAATGCAAACTGAAGTTTTACAGGGTTATGACCAAAATATTTTCTTAGTTTCTTACATCTATTTTCTTACACTGAATTGTGAAGGTCAGTAAAGTCACCTGAGTAGCGGTGATCAAACAGCAGCCACGGTCTTACAGGCAGGACCCTCCATCTATTCCCTTTGAAACTGAGAGTTACTCGGCCACTTTGGCAGAGCAGGGTTAGGTCAAAACAAAGTGGTGCTCAACTTTAGTAATATTTGAAAAATAGAATAAGGAAATACTCCTAAGGTACTTACAGTTTGATAAAAGAAAGAAATTAGTCATTACTGTTCAGTGTTCCACAATTAGGCTTACAGCTTAGAAGAGACTAACTTAACTCAGTATAGTAAGCTTTCCCTTTCACCCAGCCACCCCTTTTCACAGATTTCGCCTATAGAGTCTGTTCATGAAACCCAGCTTTGCTTTCCCACAGCTGGACTAACCTTTGCAGTGGTTTTGAAATGAGTCCTTCAAACATAAGACCTAAAAACAGGCACACCAAAGGTTTACCCAGCCCACTCTCCAGTGCCCAACACCAGCTGCTGTGGGACAAGGGTAAGCACAAGACGTGTAATATGGTGTTTTCCCAGATTGCTTTCCAGTCTCCAAAAAATGTTATATGGAGGCTTCCCGAACCAGAAATGGTGTCTTTGTGTTGAAAAAACCTGAATGGACTTTCTTTGATAAGTTTGACCTGTCCATCCTTTCAACCCTTCGCATCCTGTCAGGAGGGCTCCAACAGTTTGATTACGTGTTCTGCAAGAGCAATGGGGTGGCTGGTACAGGTGCTTTACAGGCGAGGAGTGCAGGGTTTGACCTCTTTCATGAACACGTCAGAGCAGGTCTTTAGCTGAGAGTACAGTTGCTATTTGGCAGTTTTGTTGTTCTTTTTTTCAAGCAGAAGTTAACTTTTCTGTTTAGTTGAACAGACTTGAAGTAAATTCTACTAACTTTCATTTTCAAACTACAATAGCCAATAATCACTTACAATCCAGGTGCCGGGAAGGTGTGCAAGAACCTTTTTAAATGTAAAATAACATGATTCTGTGACAAATAGAAAGGAAATCATTTTCAATCTGAAAGCAGTTGGAAAATCCATCATGTGTACTCATTAAAAGTGCCTTCAAGATATCAAGACGGGCTTTCTCTATAAATGCAAGATGAACAAAAATGGTAAGTAGCAGGTATGATGTACAAAACACTTCCATGAACACGGTTGGTTTTGGTTTATGCTGCCAGGTTTTTTTTTAAGAAAACTTGTACTGCTGTAAAGGGCTGTCTGTTGACCAAAACTGAAGAGTAGGGAAGAGTCTAATCCCACTGCTATGTGAAGACAAAAAAAATAGTAAGACTGATTTGGCTTTGTGACCGAATATCGGGATGGTGGACACAGTGTCTTTTCTGTAACGATTAGCTCCTTAATTGCCTGAGTGCGGAAGGTGAGACACTGCCCTCACAACGACATGAATCAAACCATACTTCAGGGGGAAACAACATCAACTCTTTCAATACCAACTACATTACCAAATTTTCCCCAAGCTCAGTATCGCTCATAACTGTTCACGCAGTGCTGCAAAGCTAAACAGGCCTGCGCTGGGCTCTGAGTCAAAGCAGCCTTCCCTTCACTTACAGCGGGCATTTAGGCACAGCTCGGAGTTATAATAATTCTTTTACTTAATAAAAATATTGAAGCTGCCCGTCAGGATTTGGTACAGGAGCTCCAAAGCCATTGAGAGCTTTACAATTGATTTCAAGAGGTGATGGCTAAAACCCCACTGGCACTAAACTGAAACCATAGAATGGAAATGCTATATATGATACTCTAACGGGTTAATGAATCTTTATTCAAGTGCTGTTTAATTCACAGAGGAATCATCTATCTCCTGTGTTCCAAGGACTCAGTTTCTTTCAGTACCTGACCAGCAAATCTCAGCCACAGCAATATTTGCTCTGAGCTGCAGACGATCGGCCGCTTACCCCATGCTTTTCCACATAGGAAACCCAGGAAGATGTTTTAAAGAAACAGGCAGTTATCAGCACTTAAACATCCCAGACTTTAATTAATCACCAAGAATAATAGTGACTTGGTTCAGCTTTTATGGTCACCTATTTGATCTGCTGCTTCAGTTTTAACAAAAACCTCCTTAACAAACTTTGCTTCTCACTTCACTTTCATAGAGTGAAATCCTTAACAGAAGCAAAAACTAAAATAAAAGTAAATAATAAATCCTTTGAGAATTTTCATTATTTCTATTTCCAAGGTCTAGAGAAAGACGAGATGGATTATGAGCAGTAACAGGCTTTTCCACTGTTCTTAAATCTTAATTATGTTTCCTACTCAGCAACATACTTCATAAGGAGCTTAACTTTAAGCATGTGCTTAAGAGTCATTGAGTCCAAGAGGAACAAGGTAGAGTCAGGATGCCAGCAACCAGAAACGGTCTCTTAGCAGGCCACAGATACCATGAGCTGATCTCCAGGTTCAGAGGGCGACAGAAGCCATTGGTACCTGTGGCAGACAGACTGGTTTGATTCAATCGGGGCTTTCCTTAGTGTTTATATTTTTTGTGTGATTGAAATTGGAGCAGATTTTTACATCTAATCAGTATCACCTGCATATCAACCAGCTTGAACAGCTGCTTTGGCACAGTACAGCAAGGGCTGAAACACAATGAGGCCAGCCCATAGGGGTTAATGTCCCACACTCCATCTCAATCCCAACATGTGTAACAAAATCAGCCAGTTCAGCATCTCTTTAGTAACGCTCTTCTTCTCACTGACCAAAGTGCACTAACAGGCAGGATGGCAGTGAACAACTGCTGCACTTTTGTAGGCATTTCCAATCAATTACACGGAGTCCCACCTTTCTCCTCAATGCTTTGTTACCATTTCCTTCTCAGTAGTGTACAGCAGCCACTGGACAGATCAGTGCCACCTTATAGTATCTACTATCCCAAGAACAAACTGTCCTTGATGCCAAGACATTGCAATTTAAACAGCTAGTGCTTTGCATCAGAAACAGAAAAATATCAAACCATCAAAAGTGCAGGATTACAGACTGGAAACCATCTATCTCCTGTCCCTTCTTCTCCTCCCTAGGCTTTTAATCTTATAGCAGACACATAACATTTTCTGCATGTGCACTAAACCAGTCCTTCCCAATAAATTCATATTGGCTGTAGCTTGGGATCCTCTAGTGAAGGCATTTGAAGGCAAAAAAAGTCACCGACCATCACTTGTTTCTTTCTGCTTTTCTACAGAATGTGCTGCAGGGTCCACAGCTTGCACACTTTCTGCTGTTCTGCAAACAGGCTCCGTTGGGGCCAGGCAAGCGCCGCGGCCACGGCCAGGACCCTCCTCACCAGCCCTTTCTGGGAGGCCACCAGCACCCTCCAGCACCAGCACGGCAGACAGAGCTTTCCCATTCAGGCAAGTCTTTCTTTCCTACAAAGCCCTGCTTGGGCAGCACCTGCAGGAACACCTTAAATCAGCAGGACAGAGCTGGAAATTACCTCCCAGGTAAGAGCTCGAAGGAGACCTGCAAGGCAGATGCATCTCTAAGCACATTCCTGTTACCCCACACCTGATGCAGCCAGGAGTCCAAATGTCCTTAACCCCGAGCAGGGCCAGTATGAGCCCACGCCCCCCATTTTGCAGGGAAGGTCCCCTCAAGTCTCAGGGGCTTCCTACGATGGTCCTGAAAGTCCCCGTATTATCATCATTGCCTGGCTGGGACCAGCTGCTGTTGAGAACAGGCGTCAGAGACTAACAATATGGCCTCAAGTCTGCATTAAAACGCGAGCGTACTGCAGCAGTGCTGCCAAACAGAAGGGAACATTTGCCCTCAAGAACGTACCGTGGATATGGACAGTGCCTACATGTGCGCTGCACCCTGCAGGGACTCTGCAAGCATGCCATGGTGTTCCCTGTGGAATATTAGGAGCAACAAATACAATTCTGGAGGAATTTTTGCTGCACATAAAAGCTCATGCAGTCCATAATTTCAAGATTTTTTTTTTATTTTTATTTTTCAGTACTCTCAAAGAACTTGAAAGCTATTTTATTTCTTGCTTGTACAGTTTCTTGACTTCTTCACTTTCATTTGCCTGTGCTCTCTGTCAAGATAGTACCATGTGAAAACGCTTCTGGTTTGCTGTTCCAGAAGCTGCTGATACAGACTGCTCGTGCACCCTTGCATTTCCTTGGCTCCCAGATGTTGGCTGGAGTTCTGTGTAATCAAAACCATGCTTGTCCATACAAATGCTTATCTGGAGTCTCTGTTCCGAGTGGGGCAGCAACTGCTCCTTGTTAGGGTTCCAATTATCCCAGAATACATAGTACATGCAGTCCATCCCAAGACACATAGATGAGAAAATACCTAGTTGTTTCCTTTTCCTAAGGTTACTCCCATTTCATGCCTTTACCAGCAGAGGGGAGGGCTCGTGTGGTCCTCACCCTCCCACCTGGCAGCACCTGAAATTACCCTATGAGAGCCACGGCCCTGCCACGATCAGGCTCGCACAAGAACTGTGTAACTCTCCGAAGAGGTGACCTTCCTCTGCTGCTCAGGCTCACGTTATCTCAGCCCATCTGTTTGTTCCTCTTGTGCTCCTGGCTCTCTCGGAATGGCCCTGCAGAACTGTGAGTTACTACCCGAGATAAAAAAGATAAGGCCGATGGTCTTGCCAACTGGGATGGAAAGGACCTGAAATCCACCTTTACTACCTTTATATGTCAGCCAAAACTCATGTTCAGTTAGGAAAACTACAAGTATTTTGCATTTTTTACAAATAAAGCACCTCATACTGATAACAGCTATTACCAAGTATAATTGCACTGGAGTTCTATAAAATAAAATGCAATACAATACTTACACTTTCCAATTGCACAATAGTAATTGTGAATAATTATACAAAACCTCAGGCTTTTTTATGGCTATTTCTAACACTGAGTTTGTGTACACTATATAAACACCATCTGTAGAAATTGTAAGACAATTTCTGTATGAGCAAAGACATATAAACTGTATCAACTTTTCAGTGAGCATCCAGTTAAACAGCTATTGTCTGTATCTTCCTGTAAACTATGTTCATTCAGCAACTTACCCTTTTGGATTCACACTCTCACTTTGTTGCATCCAAGCTTACGTACCCCCAGTACTTTCTGTTTATTACAAGAACATTTCTGCATGTGCCCTGAACCCCTGACTCCTCCATCCAGCCCTGCCTGGGCTCCATCGGGCGTGGGTATCACCATATCCACCCCAGCCCCTCCAGGCACTGGTATGATTATGCACCAGCGGTTGACACAGAGCAGTGGGTTCCAAATTCTTGTCCTGAAAAGCTTTTGAGGTGTTTCAGCAGAAGGCTGCTGGTCGTGAATACCAAAGCAGGGGCTTTTCCCTCTGCAGAGGCCCCTTCTTAAGTATAAAGTACAAACAATGAAAATGAAAAGCAATAAAAAAGAGAGATCGAGGCTTTGAATGGTTCTTAGGGTCAAGCACTAAACCCTCTTTTGACAGCTACACAACCCACACTTGTTCTCCTCAAGAGAATTTGACCTCAAGTAAGGAACCGAACAAAGTGTGTATTTTGCCTACAGTGGACAAATACGTTGTTCTAAAGCAACAAACAAACTTCAGATAAAATATACAGATAATGATAGCGAAAAAAAAAACACACTCCCAGAAATGAAACCCACTATAATTTATGCAAATTTTAAAAAAAGAACAAAGTATTTCTGATTTCATTGACTTTGTGTTGCATGGCAGAAGGTTAATCCAACTAAAGTGTTACATTTCTCCTCTGTTATCGATTAACTAAAGTCAAATAACATTATCATTTTGCTTAATGCATTTAAATCGTGAATATTTTCCCAGATGCTCTGCACAGGCACTTTGCAGATTTCCATGGAAGTTGTTTACATGCTGAAGCGTTGAGCCTGGATAGAAACACTTTGCTGTGATAGCAACACATACCCAACAGTTTTCATTTTCTCAATTCAGGAGGAAAATTGCTGTTCCTCCCTCTCCTTCGAAGTCTCTCTCTTTCTGCAAGAATTATTGCTGCATCATTTGAAAAAATTACAAGCACTCTCATGATGACTGCATTTTTGTGCCCATCTTCAGCTAAGCCCTGACTCAAAGTCCCCTGAAATCACTGGCATTATTTCTACTGGCTTCACGACCTCTTATTCAGCCTGGAGTACACTGCAAAGTTGGTTTTGATCTTTAATAGGTCCGGTGCTCAGTGGAGGTGCTTATGTGGAGAATTTGGCCTAATGGCATGGAAGCGACCTCCTGCCCCGCTACAGTGACTGCACTTAGCCAAGCGATCACGACAGGGCCAAGAAGACGCAGCGTGTCATGACAGGCTGATCTCCCTCCCTTTGAAATCATCAGTTGTATCTTGCATTGACTTTAACGCTAAAATGACGCGAAATGAGACGAGAAGGGAGCCGGCACTGGTGGACTGGCACCCACCGCCTGCTGTGCCCATCAGCTGTGCCACGGGCACTGGGCTGCCACAGATTCCCGATGGGCATCTGCCTCTTGCGCAGCTGAACTGGCAAAGATGCAGAACCATCTATCAATTAATTTTTGCTGATCAGCAGCCTTGAAAATGGAAAGAAGTAATGGGACCAAACTCAGCCTTGAGTTTAAAACCAAGTACAGCTTCAGCAGACTTCAACAGAAGTGAATGTGAGAATATTACATTTTTATTACTATTTTTGTCCAAAGATGTTTAATTTGTCCAAGTCTTCTAGAGAACTCTAGCCATTTTCTAAAGTGAAGGATACGGATTTCATTTGCATCTGGATTAAAAAAAAAAAAGGAAGAAAAAAAGAAAGGCTGCTCATTCCTTCTAGAAACACAAGTATCTCTAAATTGACATTTGGAATTACATCAATTCTACCAGAAGCTCAAAAATCTGCTGTAATACGCTACTTGTTGCAAACGACCAAAACACTTCTAGATTTATCTGCCATAGCGTTATACGGGAGAAAGTCCGGTTACACAAGGATGACAATTATCAGGAGCTTCATCAATATTCTGCCAACACCAAACTATGTTAGGCAATAACCAAATCCTTCGGCAGACCATGTTGCAAAGCACCTAGAACATTACTCAAAAAGTCCCCAAACGCATGCCTCGTTTTTACGTGTATTTTAGACATTTTCCACACGAAATTAAGTGCACACCTCTGGACATCTCTTTACTTAAACAAATACTTATCAGGTACGTGGGCTATTTATTAATTTCCTTGCGATTGTCAGGAACAGGAGAAACAAGAAGGGAGTGTTGAAGAGGAGAAGCTCTGCAGGAGGAGCTTTCCATAGGTGGGAGCATGTAGGAGCAGGGTACAAGAGCTGGCACGGGGCAAGTAAGCCCAGGCTGCTACAGCAATTCGCAGAGCAGAGAGAAATGTGGAAAGGGACAATGGGAAATGGGAGAAGAAGCTGGGAGGAACAGGGAATACGATTCAGCTGATGCCACAGTGCAGCTCCACATCTGCTTGGCCCTGTATCACTGAAGTCAATAGGAAAACGCCCACTGTTCCATGCCACAGGCACACAAGGAAGGGCGCTTGCGTGTAAGGCTGGAGCATATACAAGGGGTTGCTCCCTACTACCAACTTATACTTACACACACACACACATACATACATCGGTGCACCAGTGAGAATTCCCTGATCCACAGTTGACAAGGCAGAATTTTCAACACTGACCCATGATTTTCAGCACTCCCAAAATTAAGAACAGACATAAAATTCAGCAGTGGTAGAGCTACTTGTGATTGTTTAAATATCCATGCTGTATGGTCAATTCTCATGACTCCTGAAACACCAAAACCAATTCCAAAATTGAGCACCTACAGCCAGCAGTGAGAAAAGTATAACACGTGGGCTTTATTATTTATTTACTTTAAGCTAATGCAATGCCTATGTTTGTTATCAGTACACTCTGGGATACAGGAATAAAACCAAACCAGCCCGCAGTAACTATACCCTTTAGGTTTCACAAATATTGCCAGCAGGTATAATGGTGCTTTGTTTGCCTGCATTTACTTTTCTGTTTTGTAAACACAAATATTTGGTCAAGGCATCTGCTCAGTCAAGAGCTGTGACTGTTGATCTAGGTACAGGTTTTCAGACCCGTGCACAGTAGAAACCCATCTAAATGACTGAGCATACAAATCACCAGTCAGGTGGTTAATTCTTTACATGTTCATGATGATGCACAGTCGCTGAACCAGCATAAAGTAGATACCTGTACTTGAAAATCAGACCTGTGCCTTGTTTAGAACAGGCTTTAATAAAAAAAAAAAAGCAGGAAATGTAAGTTAGGTTACGCTACTTTTATGTTCTGATTATTATTATTGCTACTTTGAATTGTTTGGAAAACAAATACAACATTTTGCAATTAGACCCCTGATCTATGAAAGCACTTGAACAACCCTATAACGAAACATATGAGTAGTCACTTTAATGAAATTACTACTTATATACATGAATTATCCACTCGTTTTAAGTGATTTGCGGGATCAAAGCCTTTCTCTTTCAATTAGAGCAGCAGAGTTAAAGTAACGCAACAACTCCAGTTTGGAGAAAATAACACACCAAAGGTGCCTGTATCAATAAAGATACTCCCAGAGGGAAAAGAGAATAAATTGTACCTGTAGGAAGTGCTCATATAACTATGCCACATCAAGTATAATTATCCATTCAACTTTATTTTACCTAAAAGATTAAAACATATTTCATTTCAAACCCCGTAAGAAAACTGCACTACTTTGGTTTCTGTAGGGGCTGAAGATGTTAATACTCCAAGAACTTGGACAAAAGCCACTATTTAAAATACCACTTCTACTTTTTAACCGAGGTAAACAGAGTACATTACAAATCTCCAGCACAGCCTACTGAAGTGCCAGAACAGCGAAACACTCGCTTCTGAAAGATTTTAGTATTATAATCGAAAATTCTCTCCCTTAGATGCACACCTGAGCAGCATTAACTTCTTGGTGACTTTAAGAACGAAATCCTTTAATACAAACCTAGTTTTTCCCACAGGCACTTGAAAATATTTAGCATGTTTTCAGTTGAATGCAATTTTCATAATAATAAAGTAGCTCACTCGGCTACCTGACACCACAGACAAAGACACTGAGTAAGCAGCTCCTGCCAACTTCAGCAGAGCATGATCACAACCCCCAGTTCCATACGTAAGTAGGCTTTTAAACTTTCGATTGCTGCAACAATTCCAGCAATTTATGTATTATAAGTTATTCTTATGCATTTTATTCATTATTTGTAACACAGGCATTTTATTCCTAATGCTCAGACACAACTCTTGTGGACCCAATGTCTTTCAGTCAACCTTAACGGAAGATACAACAGCTCTTAAATCTCTGTAACATTTAAATTCTACCTCTATGACCGGTTTGAGGATAGCGAAGCAGCCCTTTGCTGCTCCAAACCCAATTGGGATGCCTAATTTTAATTTCTGTGTTTTAGCTGCCAGTAAGCAGAATTTGCTTAATATAATATCCCTTCTGCTGCAAAGTAGATTCCTCCACATAAACACACACCCATTCCGAATGGTCCCAGCTCATCGCTGCTGATGCTGCTCCGCACTTTTAGTCAACCGTTTGTTTAAATTCCACTGGCAAACCACTCAGAAAAGTATGGGAACGAGGTACATTTTGTTCTGCGCCAAAAGACTCGGTCGAGTCCATCAAATCCGAAACATTCATATTTAACCACATCTCTGGCAGTTTCAAGGGTATCATTTTAAAACTGCCGTGTATTTTGTTAAATCAAGCCGTGCAATGATCCTGTTTTACTTCCATCCACTTAGCCCATTAAGGCAGGCTAACACTGTGCGTTCTTGTGGCAGCAAAACCTAAAGTGTACCGGGAGACTACAGTGATAGATTACATGTACATGCTGTGTCATATCCAATTAACTCAAATTGACTGTGTACTGCATTATGCTGTTAGTGCATGGAAGATCAATAAATATGGAGAAAATCCAACGAGGCGCTCTCCATTCCCATCCAATTCTAGTAGGTCTGAGACAGATCATGCTCCTATGATGTGTGTGCTGCTGCTGAAGAGGGCAGGTGGTGCATAGACACCATTCAAACTTGGCCTATTCAATCTAAACTCCTCTAACTCGCCATTCATGCATAGCAAAACACCATCTGGTCCTATTTTGCCTCCAGCAATCACAGCTGACCAAAAACGATAATAACAGCTGTTGCAAAACAAAAGCCAAACAAAGGGGGGAGGGAAAGGTTAGAACGAAGTCCAGTGCTGCAAAATACTCCATGAAGTGAGAAATGGAAAAGAAGCCATTCAAAGAGGCAGTCCCCATTGAAACAAGGCAGTGCAAGACTTCTGGTTAAACTCGAGATATTTAATCCATCTGTCCTGCAAACCACAATGGTCAGGTGATAATATAAAATTGAGATTATGTTGCATAGAGGTATTTAAAGCCTTTGTTCTCCGAGTTAGAAACTAATGACCCTGTGTCAGCTAAAAATTAAACCTCCTTATGTTCTTTCATCATGTGTCAACCTGGGTTAATGTGAAAGTAGAATGTGGTTAACCGGGGTGATAAAGCATCTGAAACCTTGGGAAAAGAAGGGAGCAGTTAAGTGCTTGTAAACGATACGAAGGAAAACATTCTTTAAACCGCGCACGACGCTGAAATCATACGGATGTTGCATTTTTCCTCTATAAATTGCATATTAAGTGATTTACATTAACAGTTTTATTTATGACCTATGATAGCAAAGTTATTCACTTAGACTTTGGGAATATGAACACCAACTTGCACAGTTTGAAACACAAGATGTTCTGCAATATGCTATTGTGGGTAATGTAAAATATAATTTTGTTGCAAGCAGGGGGATGCTCCAGTTTTTCAAATTCTGATATTTAAAAAGTACAGTCCCACTTGATGATTAATTTTTTTTTTTTAGCTGGATTCATTAAACTATTTTTCCTGGAACTGACCATCAGTAGTTCAGCAGCTCTTAATCAAATGCGATAAAACCCAGGATTTATGAAATCATTTAATGAGTGTAATAACACCTGCTTCTCGCCGTAAATAGTTGAAAACAGACTTTGGTTGTAATTAACTCTTATCACTGGTGACATTTTTCCAACGATACTTTATAGATCTTCAAAACGACAATTATAGAACTAATACAAAATTACTGTCACATGCAGTTCAGCAATTATTTCTGAAGACGTTTGTCTAAAGGTTTCAAAACGACTATAAAATGGTTCCCTTTGTTATGTAACATTGGTTAAAACTGACACACACAAAAAATCTCTCCCAAGCAGCCTCTGTTGTGCCATTTCCAACACAGGCGGGCTTCCTCCGTGCCAGACATGATTAGATATCATACTAAGGCCATTATGAGCATGGGTAGCTGTCAACTAACACCTATTATGAAAAGCTTCAATTTATACATGATTTTTTCTGCTCCAAGAAATCTATAAATTTATAATTAGAATCTCTTGCTGCTCAATATTTGTACATAATAAAGAGTACCTGAGGATGATGAAATATTGAAAGCTGAATTCATTATTAATAAACTCACACAGTATAGTACCTCTTCCCTCAAGTCTGGCTGCAACTTTTTGGGGACCTATATTCCATTATTTTTCGGTTGTGGCCTGAGCGTGGTAGCCATGGACACCGCCTCAAACAGGATTAGGATGCTACTCAGGTTTGACACTTGCTGTTTTTAATTTTCGTTTTATCATAAGCAGTTTAAGATTGTTGCCAGTGGTAATTTGCAATTTTTATCAAGACCTCTTCATTATAGCTTCTGACAGGACAGATGCTGTAATTAATCATGCAAGACAACTGGGGATAGTGGTCAGACTGCACTTGCAGCACAGCTATTGCAGGCAAAGAAGGGAAAGAAGAAAATAAAGGATTTCTCCTTTCTGTCAAGAGGAAAAATGTATAAACAGCACTAATATCCTGACACCACATCGGATGGGAGTGTTTCCAAATCCTTCCTACAAAATATCTGCCCGCTCCACCCCTCCTCTATCATGTCCTGCTTTTATGATAAACATAAGTCAGACAACTCGGGATCAGTCAGATTTAGGGCCTTACAGATGGGACGCCCGTGGCAGTAGCTGCGTTTACATCTGAAACTCAAAGATACACAGAAAACCACAATTTGTGCTTATTTGCACCTCTGAACACTACTGCTGAGAGACAGGTTCTCTGTCCTGTTCCTGTGGATAAACGGGGTACCACGGATGCTTTGTAATTCTACCACCTGCTTCTTCCTCGCTCTGAAGTCAGGTGTAGGAACCTCAGGCAAGTTGCACGCCACTCTTCACCAGCACGTCTCTACGGATGCGAGAGCTGATCGCACACTCGATTCCGATCGGTACCTATTTAACTCACTATACTTGATAAAATAAAAATCTAAAAAAGTTAAATAAATCTCCCAAGAAAGTGTTTTCATATGGAAATGTTTCTGGTTTTTCTATCAAAGACTTATGCCCGTTGGTTTTACTGAAATGTGTTTATTCTATAGCAAGATAAAAGCATTTATTTTAGATAAGCAAAATACAAACAACTTAATTGCTGCTATCATAACTCATAAAAAAGTATAAAACAGCATAAAAACACAATAAGCAATGTAGCAATTAATAATTCATGTTACCAGTGTTTACATTAAAGCCTCATTTATGAAAACTTTACAACACATGATATGAAAACTTACAACTTTTAAAGAAAATATTTACATGGATTATTCGGTTGTGGAGTTTCATTTAAATATTCTACTGGTTTTACAGCGTATTAAAAACTCTTGCATTTTTCATCTTAGCTTTCTGTAATAACAGTTTTATTTAAGTGCATTTCCCTTTTAAAAATACAGTGTATTAAATCTGAAACTCATCACTTGAACACAGAATATAATATTCACATTTGTTCTGTAATCGGAATTAACATAAAAGGGTAAATGTCAATATATATTTTCTTACAAACGATGGCAGGTTTATTTGGAGAAATGAAGTGAAAGGGTGGGTCAAACATTTAAGTTCCGTTACTTGCATTTGTTTTTCCGAAGACATTTAGGAGAGAAAAAAGAAATTAAGAGCTTTGGCAAAAATCTGTGATTTACTCTATTTTTTCATGACAAAAAATGCCATCAACTAACTCATGTCATATAAGTATGATTGTATGAAATCCAATCATCATTTTACAGGTAGTTACAACTGTGCTTTAAGGGCTTCATGAGTTCATACTGCCTTGAAGTGCATTATCTGCTTTTAGAGAAAGAAGGGTTATATCATAAAACTCTGAAAGGCCATTTTGCAGTCATAAGGTCCAGGTATTTATTAGGCCATTTGTTTCACATATTGTAGGTAAAGCTTAAATAAATTAAAAAGGCATCACATGAAAAAGAGCACAGCTTTTTTTTTAAAAAAAAAAAAAAAAGATTTATAGTCAGCTAAAAGATGACACACAGCTACATTGTAGTTCTTTATTGCCTATCTAATAGACACTTTAGAGGATCATTTGATCTGTTATGCATCCCTGCATAACTACCATCAACAATTTACAGTTTTCAGCCAAATATGGTTTACCCCTACCCCCTCCACCAACACAAAGCCATGTTGCAAGATGGTTTATCTTCAGAAAATACTGACCTGCGATAATACTTGAGTCTGTGTCTGAGATTGTATTTGTGACTGGTGCTGCTGAGGTGCTGGCTGAGGGCTCCCAATGGCAGGGATGGGAGAAGTGATCTGAGAGGCTACTGGAGAATGCTGCGGAGGAGAAGGCTGGGACTGGTGTTGCATATGCTGCATTTGCTGCTGCTGCATTTGCTGAAGCTGTATATGCTGCAGTTGCTGTTGCATTTGCTGCTGATTAATTTGCTGCTGAAGATGCTGCTGCTGCTGCTGCAAGTGCTGTTGCATGTGGTGCTGAAAATGCTGCTGTTGCATCTGTTGTTGTATTTGCTGATGCATTTGATGCTGATGTAGCTGCTGCTGTTGCATCTGCTGCATCTGTTGCTGCTGGAGCTGCTGTATCTGGTGCTGCTGGCTTTGCATTGAGGGACTTACTTGAGACGAAGATGGTGTTGCCACCATATTTGTTCCCATAGAGCTCATCAACGGAGCTCCAATGTTTGTTGGCATGTTCGGTGCAACGGTAACAGAAGCCACAATCTGATTCATCGGTAGTCTCATGGTTAAGGGTTTTGGAGCGATTGCTCTGGGAAGGGACTGTTGAAGAGTTTGAGGAGATGCCGATAGGGTCGCGTGTTGAGAAAGAGAAGTATTCAGAATAAGGGAGGAAGACAAATTTGTGGATGCCAATGTTTGCTGAACAGAACGAATTGTCTGGGCCTCAGCAGATTCTGCAGCAGCCTGTGTTTGGAAAAGAAATTCATTGTATTTTAACAGAAAAAACACTGCTACTGTTTACACGGAAATAAAAGTCACAGCTACTCAGGAAGACTTTTTCATATTTTGTTTTCTATCAGAAAACATCAACCACCAGTCTGAAAAAGATCACTAGTCCACCGATCCATTACATCGCCTCTTCATCTGTCTCTGTATACAGTACCTCAGTTCTTGGACAAAAAACTAACTCGTGCCCTTGTTCAACATCAGAAAGTCACAGATGTCAGCACATTTTGTGGTTGAAAGAGCTAAAAAGGGCCCAACAGTTTCTATATTCATATGTTTTCAGAAAACCCCTGTTCTTCAGGAGACAAATCTGGGTAGAAGTATATTCCAGTGTACCAGTTATCATGGCATAAGAGCAGCGCACAAACCTCAACACTTAAACAACTTTTTAAATTTGCTTGTTTTAGTTCTTTGCGTCTAAGGCATCATCAAGTCCTGGGTCCCTACAACAGACAAAAGTCTAAAAGGACACCATGGAGGCACCCAGCTGAACCCTCCGGAAGCACCACAGTTGCATCTGTGGCGCGTCCTGCTCCAGGAATGCTGTCACCTTCCAGTGTCCTGCAGGTTTCTGATGACAGACACCTGAGGGAAAACTACAGTCCAAAGAGGTCTATTGCAATAAAAGAGGTGTTCTGGTGCCTTTGAAGGCATAGTTTTATTAGGTATATTTCAAAATATCGTGTATGTTTAAATGAGATATGTTTAAGCACCAAAGGTAGGATTCATCTTTCAGAGTTTTACACGTCTGCATTGTAGACGACATGTAGAACAGTTGCCCACGATCCCTATATTAAGACAACGGAGAGAAAAAGTCTCTTCCAGCACAATTAACTGACATGTTTTAGATGTTCACCTTAGAATGTGTCAGACTGTGCTGAAGAAGTGTCTATTCCATCCCTACTCTCAGCAACCACGTCAGATGAAAAGGCTACAGCACAGGATGTCTTAAGTTAAAGGAGATGAGAATAATACTGGACTCAGAGTGTAATTTCCACTCGCAGTCTTCCCACGAGTTACTTTGCAGCCCAGGTCTCACAGATTTGGGGAGAAAATATGATATCTGATGTTTTGAAAAGGGAACTCAGGACTGACATAAAAAATTTCCTCAAAGGTATTTAGAATTCCAGCTGCCATTGAAACTTAGTGTTGTGATACTAAAGCCTTTGAGAATGATATCCAAGTCCTAGAGATGACAGAAAAATGCAGCTTCTCAACACAAGGAGAGAAAATCTTCCAGCTCCCAAGAACGCATGTGTAAAATTTCTACTGTTGTATTTCTAATCATTAATTAAAATACACCGCAACTTTCTGTGTGATTTACTAACACTCTGCAGCTGTACATTCAAATAAGTTTTCTCAGAAGTTAGATATCATCCCTTTCTTCTGTCGCTTCCTTGTGATCAAAGATATTTTTGTAATTGATCTTTATGAAATATTGTTAGATAAATAACCACCTCGATTGATTTTTACCCGCATTTCAGACGGCCATAAGCATATTTCCAGTTACAGTATTCAGATACAACACCATAGTGCTGCCAGTTAAGAAAGGTAAATTCTCAAATAAGACAGCAGAGCTTTGTTTTCTGCACGAGGTTTATTTTAACTCGGGATCTGCTAAAATACTCCATGTGGCTCACTGCCAGCTAGCCCATTTGTAAGTACTCTCCAAATTCAGAGCCACCATGCGTTTTTTTTCCTCCTCACCTGCAAGAAATACTTAAGCTCTGTCATACAATAACTGCTCTCCGCCTGCACGCAAAACAAGTCTGTCTTTCGAGAAGCGGCGCTTGAGGAAAAACAAAACTGCAAATAGCTTGCAAACGCGAACGTCAGAAGGTCACTTTCACAACTGAATTTTACTTTTGTAGTGAAGTGCATGATTTTGCCTCCATAGATAACGGAAGATGTACATTTACAAAGTTATTGTTCGGTAATCATTACTGCACCATTAGATGAAATCTTTTTTTGGCAAAGACTAAGCAGGGTTCAAGCAGCAGCAGCATCTTGGAGAGCTGTATTACAGAAATCCTAGGATTCTACTTTTGTTTTGTGTAATGCTCCCCTTGCCATGTTTAAACACCTTTGCCAAAAGCTAACTTGCATCACACTGAAGGCATTAGTAGGCTTACCTTAGAAACAAGGCTCGCTCTATAGGCAGCAAGTGCCTTTAGGTATTCCTTTTTGGCAGCTTCGGTTTTTCTTTTATATACCTATTAAAAGAGACCACAATTTCAGCAACTTCAATTATTCAGACGTCTTTGCCAGAATGCTCTCAAAATGAAACAAAAAACACAGACCAAAAAACCTGAAAACACTCTACTGTTATATGTGCTTTTTCTTCCCTGAAAGACCTAAATATTCTTGCAGGTGGTCATAGACTTTCAGATCTACTCACTGGACTTGCACCACAATTTATGTTGACTTATTGTGAATAAAAAAAGCTGCTAGAGTGGCCAGCTCTTTGACAAGACTCCCTATGTGCGCTTTAGCTCCCCAGGAAATGATATTTTAATGACTCTAAGTAACAGGGATATTAGAACACTGAGTACTTCAGATGCTAAAAAGTATCCGAAGTAGTATAAAAAAGCAAAAATGCCTAGGCAATATTTTTTTTAAACAAATACACAAAGTACGTATTAAAAAATAAATAATCTTTATACATTTATAAAAGGTGGTTCATAAAGCTTGGACAACTCGCTTTCCCCAAAGCCAGTATTAGAGAATCCCATTGAGTCAAACAAGAACAGTCAGGGAAAAACTGATTTAATCTGTATTTTTAATCATCAGTAAATTAAAAGTTCACCTTTAAATCCTGTTCTCCATCCTTTGTTAGACCAGACTAAAAGTTTCCAAATGTGTTTCACAAACAAGAATCATTCATATCTTGCTAGAAGGTGTCCTATAAGGGAATCTACTCTTCCATCGCAGCTTCCATTAACTGTCACTGGGAGCTGCGCAGAGCATCAACAGGCAAACAGCCTCAAAGGACTTTTATTTCTTTTCCCCTTCAGTCCGTGTGTAGGAGTTACATGTGTATAGAAAGAAGAATAACCCTCAAGGAAGAACAAAACTCATCATGCTGTGCTAAGTTGGAGCTGGAGATAACATTTCACGCACACCATTGTAATGAGGCACAGAGGACTGGCTTCAAAGGTTGGAAATCAACACGCTTTGTAACAAATGCGTAAGGCAGATCAAAGGAAAATGGTAAACGTGCTGTACCTTCTAACTTCTGATTAATAGGAAACAAGAGCTTTGAAACAGGAATCATCAAAAGATGGTCTTAACAGGACTCTAGGACAGTATCACCTGAGCTTTTTACAAACTGCCCTTTAAAATGTAAAGACAAATACCAAATAAATGCCATTTATTAGTACCTACTGGCTCTTATAACAAAATGCTTTTTAGATGCCAGGTCTTCAGCAAGTTTAAAGATCGATGCAGCTCTACAGAGTAAGAGTCTACATCAGCAAGTAGCGTGGTCCACTCAGAGCAGAGATAGGAGGATTTTTTTAACAAGGATTACTATTTTACTTCTTGTGAGACAACCCTGCATCAATTTTTTACCTGTTTTTGTTCTTCTCCTAAACTGTCCCACATAGAAGCCACTATTTTTGAAACCTCTCCAAATGTAGCATTCGGGTTCTGCCCTTTAATTGCAGCTTGTGTATCCCTGAAGAAAAGGGCATACGCTGACACTGGCTTTTGTGGCTCATTGGGATCTTTCTTTTTCTTCTTCTTTGGAGTCTTGGGCTTCTTGCCAGAATCTGGGGCAGCTCTTTTTTCTCCAGTAGCCTAAGAAATAGTGATAACAAGAACAGTCATTATATGTGTGAAACAAATTAGATTAATTCTGAAAAATTATGGACAATCTGGTTCAATAATATATGGATAAAGCTACTATGTAGGCAACATTTTGGAGAATCCTTCTCCTATGAAATAGTAATTAGTCTCAGCTTAATCTCATCAGATCTACTGGAACTAAATGCATGAATAGTAACTACTCATTGTAAGCACGGCTCAGAGAGTCAATCCTTTGAGCTTGACCTGAAAAAGTACACATAAATGCTGATTTCTATTGAAAAAAAAATGAGTTAATCTGTAGTATACTTTGAATAGGCAATCTATGTTTTTCCATTAAGATGTAATTTCAGCAGTAGAGACTTAAAAGACAAGAGCTTGGAGGCATTTCCTAATTCCTAGACTTAGGCTGTCAACTTAGACATGGGTCAGGGGTTAAAAACTCACCCTTCAGGCAAAAAGCAGTAGCAGCTCTGCAGTTTCTATCCACCTGCAGTGAACACCCGTTGTGTCCCACCACCCACCTCCACCACTCCTCGCGCAGGCTCAGGTGCCAGCCCAGCAGTGCCGGAGGCTCCCGTTACTGCCAGGCACCAGTCCTGCACCTACATCTCCCTCCTGCCTCAGGCATGAGGAACCCTCGGAGCGGCGCACCCAGGATTACAGGTAACCCAGTCCCTGGGTGCTCCTCGCGTCCCAGACCCTCTTTCGTTGGTCTATGCACAGATTATTGCAGTGAAGGGATAAAGTGGCTCTAAAAATACCACTATGATAGTCGTTTTACTCTGATATTTTGAGGATTCTGTACAATGATCTTTACATATGCACAATTTCCATTAACTTAATGAGAAAACCTTGCATGGAACAGTCTAAATTAGGCCCTTTAAATATGCTGCTATAATAACATCTGTGCTTTATGTTGTTGATAAAATTTTCCTTTTATAACAGATTTATTTAAAGCAAAATGTAAATTAACTAAACTTTCAGTTAGAAGAAAGCTTATTTTATTTCTATCTAAATGCATCTATATTTTACATGACTCCAGAGAATATCCAAATGACAAAACTGTTCAAAGTTGACAAGTAAAGAGATTCACCAGATCTATAAAATCTGAAATGAATTATGAATGTATTAGACCAAATACATATAGAGAGATATGTACCTTCTTATATTTACTATTATGGAGGTATTATGAAAACTTCTTAAGTAAAGAAGCTAAACAGCAAATAAATCATATTGCACTACACCATAACGTTTGTGTATTTTATATGACCACATTGCAGCTGCGATGATACTGCCACATTCATGAAAATATAGCACACAGACACGTAAAGCTTACTCACTGCAGTGCACGGAGTAACTTACTCTGTTCGATTCATCTGCGTCTTCTTCGTTTATAGAGCTAGATGGGGAAGGAGTGGCTGATTTACTTGCAGGAGGGGAGGGAGAAGTGTGTGGCAAATTAGTGCCTCCTAAATTTAGCCCCAGCTGCGCACTTAGCTGAGACTGGTTAATGGTGGTTAGCTGAGAAGGAGGCATAATTCCCGAATGAGCAGCTTCAGTCATATGGACAATAGATCTCATAATCAGAGAGTGATCCTGGCGATACTGGGAAACTTGTGTGTGACTCTGATCCTAAAAGAGATTGAAACGTCATTTAGTCATTAGCAGTGACCATACAGCATTGTCAGGTAAAGTTATTTTCACAGGCTTACAGAACGGGCACCATCAACTAGCAGTTTGTTTAGTTTCTTTTTAATGAAGTAAATGCAGCAACAGTGACCACAATTGCCCCAGACTTCACTTTGCCCCAAGTTGTTGTGGGTTTTTTTGGTTTAGGGTTTGGTTTTTTTTTTTGTGGTCTAAAAAATGTGTTTCCCCATCTTTAAACTTTTCTTCTCTTGCTGTAGTGTGAAATATCCACATAAACAACAGGGAAATGAGCTGACTGATGATACAGGGAAAACATTGCAACTGAGAAGATACAAACTGCTGCCAAATGCAGAAAGTAAACAAAACCGGGGCGGGTATAGAGAATGAGAAAAGCATCTTCCTTTACTGACATTCAATTATTCTTAGCTGTTACTCGTAACAGCAGAAGGTATAAAACAATCCTGTCTGAGTGGGATTTTAAAGTTGTTTCAAACAAAGAACAGTGCCCTGCCAGGTCTCAAGCACAGACACTGCAGCATGTTGGAGAACCGCTTGAGTAATCCTAATCACTCCTAAAATTCCTTTTTTCACAAGTACCACACAAAACTATACATTTTTATCTTTAACCCAACGATCAAACACATGTAGAAGTACGAAGCTATGTACCAATCACTGACTTTATTTTTCTTGTACTTCATGCCTTCGAAATTCAAGTGCTTGCACGGTTTTGTTTCTACTGTTTCTCGAGGGCACAAACTATGTCTTCTTCTACACTTGCACAACACGTATCATGTTTGTAAATAAAAAGAAGTGAGACCCTGAAGGTAAAGTCAACTGGAATCTGCCTATGAACAACTAGGTTTTGTTATTTTTAAGCACACATGGATCAATGCACAATGAAAGAACATTTAAACAGTTAATAAGTGAAGAAAATAAATATCTCACAAATTGATTCAGCAACCTGATTAGTCTATGGCCATTGTTTGAGCAGACAGGAACATGAGAAATAAATTAGATTTTGAAAACTCTTTCATTATTAATAACCTACTCCACAATTAGTAGCAGGTGCAATGATCCTTAATGAAACGAGGCAGAACAAACCAGCAGTGCTGAGTGCTCAGTGCACAGTCCAGCGGGCTTCCACAACAGGGTTTGACCCTCCCTGTGCTCTCTGAGTAAGCGTGGATAAGCCCAGACCAGTTCTCAAAAATCTGTGTCAGCACTGGGCTAAGTGTAGACGAAGTGACTTTCCTCTTACTTTTTACCCCTCTTTCCTCAACAGTGGCAGTGATTCTGCACTCCCAAAAACCTTTTCTTGGATGGGATAAGTGCTTCGTACAACAAAGCAATGCACTTGTTAGAGAAGATGCACACCCTGCCTCATCCATCTTACGTCCCAGTGCTGCAGCACACTGCTTCCCTATAGCAATAAATCATAGCAATTCGGAATCTGCCATTCGTGTGTCTTTCTGCTGAAACTTATACAGAAAAAAGAAATCTTTCTTAGCATAAAAGTACATGTAGTGTTGCACCTGGATCCAGTACAGACGAAGTTAAACCCACAAGCTTGTGACCCTGATCCTACATCCTAGGTCTCACTCTCATTTTTCCTGTGCTTTCCAAGCCACTGCCAGCTTGGCTCATCACCCATACCACACCATGCTGCTGCTTGAATTCTTTTAATATTTTCAGTAAAGGAGTGTAGCTCCTCAGAGATGAATGCACGTGCCAAAAGCGGAGCGCTTGATACAGAAAGATCAAAACATCAGACTTACTGGCTGAAATACCCATTTGCTCCAGGGCACCTTTCTGTGAAAATTTACTACCGTTAACTATAGGGTCATTTTGATTTAGACTTGTATTGGCAGTGGCATCTGGAAGTCATTCAAAGTCTTTTGTAAATGGATATCACTTTCTGCATATTACTCCATTCATTTTAGTTTCCAGACATTATTGCATGAAGAAAAACTCTGCTGGTCAAGCAAAGATGAAGATCATGAGAATGACCTTCTCTCCTAGAAATGAACTTTCTTCATTACTTTGCAGGCAATGCTTTCTTGGAGGTGTTCTACACCTAAAAGGGTAGCTTTAGTTATCTCTTTGTTGTTACACAATATGGGCCTTTCTGGCCTTTACACCAAGGCAACAAAATGTGATGACACGAGTTACAAACGATTTACTCCAAGTCTTGTCATTTCAGTTGCATCTACGATTTTATTGAGACTAAATCCTCTTGACTTGCACTGACCCAGAATCTAATTTTATACACAAGCCCATGAATTCTTAACTGTCCCTTCTTTTGACACTATTTGATGCTTGTATGTTTTTTTCATCCGCTTATTTAATTCCCATTTTTTCTCTTCTGTAACTTCTCCTAATATTTTCCTAATTTTTCAAGCTTTTTTTTTTTATAACTTAAAATCTTCAGTAAAAGCTAGAAGTGGAAACGACAATATTTTGTAACTGGCTATCTAGTACCAAACAAATAAGGCCTGATACAAAAGAAAATATTTTGCATCATTTCCAATCTCTTATTATTTATTTTGTATATGCATATGATAATGACAAACAATATATTTTTTTGCACATTGAAGTTGAGTTACATGGCTAATCAATATTAAAAAACCATCACAACGTAAGGAACGGGAATTTAATTTTTTACTTTGTGGTACAGTGTTGTGGGCCTCAACAACCTATGGTCCCTATAGAAGAATTTTCAGATAAGGAAGCATAAACCATTTTTTATGTTTGTACAGTGGTTTGCAAATAGCAAGAAGGTAGGGATCTAACCAATAGCAACATTAGCTCCTGAGGAAACATAATCTTCTAAGGAGGTATCTATAATCAAGAAAAAAAAATTTCCATCTATCTTAACTCTTATTTTTCCCTTTTATACTACGAAGACCAATACCGAACCAGAAGGATCAGCAGCATTTCATTATGCACAAAATGTTTATCAAAGAAATGTTTAACAACGAAAATAATCTTACACCAGGAGCACGCATGGAAATACAAGGGCACTAAAACATCCTGACATCCTAATTACATTACTGCACCGAAACCAAAAAGTGAAAAGGCTCACGTGTTCATAATCCACTGAGAATACTGTGAAAATTTTAGAGAATATCACAAGCTCTTTTACATAAACTTAACCAGAAGTAAAAGTGATACACAACTGGGGCCCCCAACATAAGAAGGACACGGAGCTGTTGGAACAAGTCCAGAGGAGGGCCACAAAGATGATCACAGGGCTGGAGCATTTCTCCTATGCAGACAGGCTGAGAGAGTTGGGGCTGTTCAGCCTGGAGAAGAGAAGGCTCCAGGAGACCTCCTAGCAGCCTTCCAGTACCTAAAAGGGGCCTACAAGAAAGCTGGAGAGGGACTTTTTACAAGGGTGTGTAGTGACAGGACATGGGGCAATGGCTTAAACTGAAAGGGGAGATTTAGATTAGATCTAAGGAAAAGATTCTTTGCTCTGAGAGTGGTGAGGTACTGGAACAGGTTGCCCAGAGAAGTTGTGGATGCCCCAGCCCTGGAAGTGTTCAAGGCCAGGTTGGATGAGGCTTTGAGCAACCTGGTGTAGTAGAAGGTGTCCCTGCCCACGGCAGGGGGGTTGGAACTAGATGATCTTTAAGGTTCCTTCCAAACCTAACCATTCTACGGTTCTAAGATTATGCAAAAATGACAGATTAGTTCTGGCCAAAATTCACAAACTTCTCGAGCAGACAGGATCAAGTTTTGATTGAGCCTGATCTGCCTTAGAGTCTTGGATTGAAGCTAGGCAAAACTTGGTGATTTCAATGCAAGTCAGACAAAACTCAACCACTGGTTTACTCAGCTTGACAATCAAACCACGACATAATGTGTGAAATGGAAAACCAAAGAGAAGTAACTTGTGTAATTCCTCTGCAGACTGAAATGACTTTATCTCAGATCTCTCTGTTATCCTACATGAGTGCTACAAAACCCCTACAAGAATAGAGACATTTACTGAGAGGAATGCCAGTCACCTCTCTGGTCTCCTGTTACACACATGGATATAAAAAGCTAAATATGGTCCAAAATGTTTCCCCTTTCTCAGAAGAACTTTATGGTGACTGTCTCTAGGCACGTTGGCTTTCTGCCACCAATCTCTTGCACAGCCCTAATAGCACACATTATCAAGACATTCAGTATTTGATGCACAGAAGGCCTCATCAAAGGAACCATAAGGATATTCATACATCAAATTATTCTACTCTCAACTATTCTAATCTATTTAGACACTCATGCCAAATAAGTCCTATTTAGTCATATTGCCAAAGGACCCATGTCTCATGGCATATGCCAAATATATCGCTTATTTTACTTCGATCCGTAAAAGTTCTCAAAAATTGATAAAATATCAATTCCTCAACAGCCACTGGAAAGTAAACAACAGAGTAATGAGACTTAAAAGAAAGAATGTGTGAACTCCCACATTTTAATTTACACAGTGTTATCAAAGGTGTTTTTCAACAATTACTGTACCTGAGCCAGCCAAAGCAAAACACACCATTGAGTACCAAGGGAAAAATTGAGGTAATAAAAGACAGTTCGTTCTTCTGTTATCAACTCATTAGGCATCCGGTAGTTAATACAGCTAGTATTTATTCTGACAGATAAATGCATCCAGCCATTACATCGAGAGATGCCCTAATTTCCACTTACCCTGCGTTTTGAGAATCATTTACATAGAGTAGTTTTATCCTGGATTTCTACCCTGATGTAACTTTCGTCTCTAGGAACATTGAACATGATATTTAAAAATATAACTAGGAAATTACTTTTTAGAACATTTTGAGTAATACTGAAGTCTTGATTGAAATCAATGTCTACAGCCTTCAATCATTTAAATAGGCAACACCTTCAGTAAGACACTTCCTAGCCACGTCAGGATTGAGCCCACGGAAGCGCCTCCAGGAAGATGTAGGGCTGGGATCTGACCCTATACTGCACGAGCTAGTTTTTTTTAAGGGAAGTGAGAAATTTGCCAACAAAAATAACTATGCAAACCCCAACATTTATGGTTATGCTCACTGTGCCCTGGTTTCAGAAGCTGTCTTAAAACATTATATATTCTATTGCCTTAGGAATTTGTCACTGTCAATGTAACATAAGCAGATGTAATATTTTAAAGGATATATTTATGTCGAAGCAAATGCGCTGCAATGTACAGAGCGAACTCCTCAGTTGTCCCTTTCTGTAAATTACTCCCTCTTCTTTTGAGCAAGTCAGCATATCTGTAGAAGAAATCCTCAATACTCTTTCTCCACAAGTAAGTACAGATAAAAGAATCCATTAATCTAAATTTTTACAAGATTGGAATTCACTGCCAATCAAAACAAATCAAACTAACAGGATGCTTTTCTCTGTCAGAGATTAAATCCTTACTTAATGGAATACAAAACAGTTGCACTTGGTACTGCCACCATTGAAGAAGTGTCCTTCCTCTCCCTCCCTCAGACACTGCCATCAGTAATAGATCTGTCAAACTACAGTTATCAGAAGATCCACTACAAGCAGCAGCTTCTTTTCTCTGGCAATGAGAAAATTCCCATGTTTTGCTTCATGTCTCTGTAGAAAAGTACACCTTACCTAGTTTAATTCCCAAATAAAGGCCACAACAAACAGTACTTGTTGGTTCAGAAAAAAAATGTGTCTGCAGCTGGATCTAAAAGATCAGTTGGTGACAGGAGGCTTACACACATTCTGCTGCCTGAAGAACACGAAGAATACACAATTTCTTGGTCTGCATGCTCCCCTAGTCCCAATACATCAGAAATTACTCTCTTTTTGGTTCACACAGAGCATATAAGCCCAAGCAGAGAACAAAAAAAAACCAACCACAAACGAGAACAAACAACATGAGGGCACGCTGATTTCCTGAAAACTGAGCAACTATCTCCTTTTGTTCTGGCAATCTCAGATGTCTCTGGAAATTCATCTCCTGCTAGAATTTCCTTATATGGCTTCAACCTCCATGTTAGTTTAACACGTTTTATTGGAATCTTTTTGATTTACTGCCCCCTGCTTTTCTTTGAGGTCTGACCTGCAACCACGTTTGTGGTGGCCCCTTGCATGGCTGGTGCTCCTCACGCTCCCCGGTGCAGTTCAGAGCTTCCTTCAGCGCATCCAGCCCTACCTGCTACAGGAAGCAGTAAGAGTGCTCTGAGACCACCAAATCACTAGTGAAACCCATTTCTTCTATGGAACGACATTGGGGGATTAGGCAGTAGGAGCCCACCTAAGCCAGGCAGAGATGAAATTCCAAGCAAAGAGGTGCCACGGGACAAGGCCAACCAGCCCGACGCTGCTCTGCGTCCCAGGACTGGGCACCTCTGCAGCACTGCTCTGCAGCCTCTGCTCGTAGTGCTCGTTCACAGCAGGCTCAGCTATCTCTAACAAAACGCTGCATTACATGGGGAAGAAACACTAAAAGCTCAAAGCTACGCCAAAGTCACACGACTACCAAACTAAGAGATAAAGACTTTTCTCTGAAACGTTCATAATTCTCACCCAAGCCGCCCCACCACCCTAGCGTGGGGCTTTTGCTCTTTGGGAACTTTGTTCTTACCCATTTACTTTCCTGTAACACCACCTCTGAGAGATGACCTCATATTGAATCACAGTCCTTATGGACAAGGTGCCCAACAGCATGATCCCGAACTGCTCACAGCGTTTATCTGACTCAGCTGAGTCTGCTGCCATGAGGAGCTCCTCTCCAAACGAGCGGCACGAGCTTAGGTCTGCTGTATGCAGACAGCGAAGGCACAGTGCAAACAAACCCTGCACGGTTAAAATTAAGTCCCAGAACGTCAGATAAACGCTGTGAGCAGTTTCGTTACAACCTCTGCAACTTCAGGTGCTTCAGCTACCAAATCAAAGGCAGACTTCAAAGGTCCTCGTTATGCAGCAAGCAACGTGGGGAGAGACTGCAAGGAAGCCTGACAACTAACAAACATTATCAAAGGTAACAAAATTGTGCAAGGAATTTGGGGGAGGACACAGACTTGGGGGTTACACAGCATTCATTTGTTTAAAAATTGCTACAAGTGTTGGTAGCTACGTTTTGGGTTTGTTTGGTTTTTTTCCTTCGGGTTTTTTTTGAGGGTGGGTTTTTTTGTTTGGGTTTTCTTTGTTTGTTGTTGATTTTTAAAGCAAATAAGAAAAGTAGGTCTCATTATCTTTTGTATTACCAGAGCCAGGTATTTTTATTTCAGCTACCTGGCAACACAGAATAATTTAAAACTCTACAGAGACTTAGCATTTCTTTATGGCTTGAGAACTTGAACTGGAAGCCGAGTATTGGGTAAGCTGTCCAAGGTGGCAACAGCAGAGAATAAGAGGAATTTCAAAGGCAGTTTTCAAATGACCCAAGGACAAGGGTGGCTGGACCCAGCAAAGCCTTTGGCCAGGTACAACATGTCCAGACCAGCTGCAGCATCTGCCTCGTTTGGCTGGCTCAAGAAAGCAGCCGGTCAGGGTTTGTTCACACCTGATTTTAAAGTTCAAACTCAGGAGGCAAAAGAGTTTAAAGCCATGGCCCAGGCTTAATGCACAGCTCGTGGCCACAGTCATGCATATGTCCATGTTCCTTCCGAGCTCAGTTCTTAGGAATATGGGAGGTTCAGCTTCTGCTCCAATTCCTGACAGCTTTCCCGGAGGGGTGTATGATTTTCCACATACTCATATGGCACCTCACAGTATTTTCTGGAGCTGATGGATCTTGATTTAGGCATTATTAATATAAAACAGTCATAGTTCTTTTCTTGGACTGTTCTGCCAATGCTAGTGTATTTCTCTTCTTTTGTGTGGAAGTCCCTCATGTATCTGGATAAGTAATAAAGAACTTGCATAATTTTTTTTTTTCTTTTTTTTTTTTAAGCACCAGCACTACCTGTTATTCAGACAGGTGTCTTTGGCAACTGCTTCCACTTTGTTTCCTATGGACAGGTCCTTTCTTGCGGTTACTTTGTGTTGCCTATTTTTGAAAAGAACACCAGAATACGTTTCCTTCTCCAACCATAACGGCTCATTAACAGATGGCCCATTGTGTCTGCGTCGACGAGAAAAGAAGGAAGAGTACATCTCTCAGAAAAGTGACTATATTATCCACATCGAGTATTACAATGCCACTAAGGACATGAAAATCTACACACTATTAAAACCCTATTATTTAGTACATCATCAAGCTAGCACTGTCTTCATATCGTGTTGAAGTCATAGCAGGCAGCTTCTGCGCAGAAGCCACCGCTGTCTGTTGCCTCCAGGGCTTTCAGCCCATTGTCCACCTTCCCCCGAGGCCCCACGAGCTGCGCACACGCGCTCTCCGAAAGGGAACTAAAACACACACAACGATGTCATTAGACGTTAAATAAAATTCCTAACTATACACCAATCCAAAAAAAGGACTTTGAAAAGGCTGGAAGTTCAGAAGCAAAACTCACAGCTCAGATCAGCAGGCGGACACAGACTGTCACAGCACTGAGCCAGTAACGTACCGGGCTGCAAAATCCCAACTGAGTCCTAAAGGTCTCATTTCATAAAGGGTCCGCCACCGTTGGAAAGGTTCTGTATATGGCCAGACGTCACTGATTGGAGCCACCAGAGCATCACTTAATTTGGGGTTACTTAGTTTTGAGATTAATTTTTCTTGGTACCACACAGTATTAGAACGGTGGCGATAACAGCTGCCACTTCCGCTGCGCAGCTCCAGCACAGACCAGGCTAACACTGCTGATCTAACACTGGAGTTCAGTAATCCACCGTAGCAATCAAAGAAAAAGCAGAAATAAGAAAACTCTGAAGATAATCTCTCCTTCTAGTAGGAATAGTCGCTACTCCTATAAATGTATAATTAAAACCTTCCGGAATTAGTTGTATGTTTTGTATTAAAGATGACAATAAACATGTTTATAACAATAACAAGGGCTTGTTTTAATAGACCGTTCCAGGCGTTAAACACATTAATGAACCATGAAATAACTGTTTCATCTGCAACACATTAAACAATGTTGTTGTAACATTGTATTAATTGAAAACCTACTCCATTCTCTCTAGATAGGAGATTACAGACTGGATATTAGAAGAGAGATTTACAAAGAATTTTCTTTGTAAAGGAAAATTAAACATATAAATTAGAGGCACAGAGTCAGGTGAGTGGTGAAATAATTGTCATTGCTAATTTTAAGGCACTTTTTCAGCTTTTATTCTTGCAGTCTTCTGTTAATCTATTCATTGGAAGTTAATTAGTAATTTGGGAATTTAAATTACTAAAAAAGATTCAGACCTTTAAGTAAAAGGCACCACTGTTTTGAAACATTAATAATATTTGCAGTATGCAGCCTTTATTAAGCTCAAATTTGCAACTCAGCTCTTCAAAGCCACATCATTGAGCTGTTTATTTAAAGTCTCTTCTTGAAATAAAAGCAATAGTCACCATCATGGCTTTGATTTGAGCTCAGTGCCACTCCTTAGTAATGTAATTAAAGATGAGCGTATTCCACCATGAATTAGCCTTATCTGTGCAGAATCCTGAATGCACTGACAGCATTGCAACAATTATAAAATATAAACTGGCTCAAATCTTCATCAAATAGGGAACACATTTTCTCTAGCAGCATGAGTAATATAGGGAGCAATATATGTAAATTATCAGTCTGTTTTTGTAACATCTGTACTTTTATGAATAAAAGAAAAAATCAGACTGAAAAGAGACAATTATTTTACTGTCTGTTTCTTAGATATCAGAAAGAGAATTTTGAAATTCATCAAAGCTAACCTTCTGTTATGTACAACAGGCTAAGCTGAAAAGAATGTTAACAAGTTCAATTTTCATTCAATCAGCACTACTGCTCTCTGAAATGTTTCATTGCAGGAAAGAAATAAAAATAATCTATATGGTAATTATGAGGATGAATCCCCCAGTAACTTTCAGCTACATGAAAGGTCAGTTCTATTCAAGATATTTTATCAGTCCCCTGCACATACTCCTGTCCTGTCATTTTAAATCTGAACAGCATTTTATTTTCCCATTTACAGCTACCTGCAGAATTAAGTACTTAAGCCAAATAAGAAAAAAAAAAAAAAAAAGAAATGTTGAATGCTGGCAAAGGCTATAATAGCATGGAGATAAATCGTTCAGCTGCTCTCTCTCAAGCCTCTGGGGCTGCAGATTTTTCTTCTCCTGGTGCACTGTGGGTATTCAAAACTTGTTCAACATGATTTCATTTCATTTCAGGCACTGCCTGAGAAAACTAAATTACAGAATCAATCATACAGAAGGTCAGAGTGAGACTTCATTACAAGTATTGCATGCTTGCATGAATATCTTTCATTTATGACTGACCCAATATGTCACAATAGCTGTCTAGTAAAAATAATCCACTTTCTGAAATTGATGTACTACTGATGTCAATGCTACTCAGCAGGCTGGGCAGATTATAGAGAGGTGTTAAAAAAAGGAACCCTCAGGAGCACAAGTTGTAGTTTTATAGAATCGCCACAGTTTGCAGATTAAAATAATTTTTCTACGGTCAGCTCAACAGAAAACAGAGCATTGATATAAAATATCGGGCGTTGATTTTTAATGAGGAGATCGCTGTTGATTTCCACTTAATTATATTCGAGTATTTATAGGGACAACATTTGCATCACGTAAATCCATGGGTTCTTTGAAGCCAAATGAAGTCACTCCATTTTTCAGTGACTCGGTTTTGAGCATCAGATTTTATTTGCATAGTATTAAAATACAAAAATTAATCACGCTGCCTCCATTTTATCTCCTCTTTTTGTTGCTGTTGTCTGTTTTTAAATGTAGAAAAACGCTGTTCAGTGAGATAAATGCGTTGTGTTTGTCGCCAATAATAATAATGAAGTTAATCAGCATTGTGACAAATTGTCACTCTTTCCATAGTATATCAGTGTGCCTGGACCCCGCTCCTGTGCACCAGGAAAAAAACCCTATCTTGTTCTTAATAGTATAAAGAATTGTTAACTTATTAATATGATTTTTTAATAATGGCTAGGCCACGTTTATTCTGAGAATAAATATCTTTCTTGCACTATGAATGATTTTTTTTCCACTGTAATAACAGACAAAAATATGTTAAAAAGATAGGGGGTTTTTTTCTTTTTTTTTTTTTGTCTTCCTGTGGGAAATATGTGAGATACTTGCAGAAGTATTACAAGGTAGCTAGCCAACTCCATACCCTAAGGGAGACATAGGAGAACCTTGACATAACCTATTTTTAACCATGCTTCTGGCGATTCTGCATTCAAGTTTATAGGTGAACATGTCAGGTAGTACATAGAAAAAAAGCCAAAGACACACAGTATTAATCATAATTCTGCCCAAGCCCATTTTATTTTTTCAACATTTGTGATTTAAAATCTCATGACATTTCTTCAAGGTGAAATTCTTCTACCGGACTTTTCTGCAGGGTAGGACTACATTTATCTAAATTAAATATTGCTTACAGTAAAGCTCTCTAATGCTCCACAAGATAACCAATAAACTCAGTGCAGTTCATATTAAAATAATTTAAGTTTGTATTCAGCCAAAGAAGCTTTAGTGATTAGCAATACACTATTAATACAGCCTTTAAATAAGACTATCCTAGTATCGCTGGATAAGAACATTGTTCTGTAAGTGTATACGAACATCATAATTATTTTACAACCCCATCTTTAGTTCCTTCAGATATAGTAAATTCAATTGACCATGAAATGAAATTTCATAGTCAAAATGCCTCCTTTACATTTTTTTTATTGCTGCAATAAAGTTTTTATAGCTCCAAGGCAAGGTAATTCATGAAATGTCTAATTTAAAGATGAATTCTAATATTATTAATAAATATTTACCAGTTTAATAAAGTGCACATTTTTCACATAAAATATGATATAATGTTTTCATTTTCTATTTTTGAAATACAGATTAACTGCTGGAAAACTAAAGAGAGCTGTGTGAGTTCATGGAAAACCTATGCAAGAACTCTCTGCTAATGTTTTTAAACTTTCTGAAGCTACCCAGCATTTATGAGCAGAAGAGAAAAAGACCACTGACTAAAATACAATGGCAGAGGTCACTCCATGTCACAGTATAAAACAAACGCAGCAGTTCTGGGGAAGCGTCTGACACACGAACTCCCCTATGCGGCTCCTCCGTATCAAATCACGCAATTCCTCATCAATTCTCTGCAGCAAAACTACACACAAGATCCCAACCCACAGCTTGGAATTGGCATTCACCCTAGAAAACCCCATGGGACTATTGGGATAAGGCAGCATGAGCTTCTCCAGATCTTCTCTTTGACATATACAGGAACAAATTCTCACTATTGAAGCCAATGTAAACTACGCCATTAATTTCTATATTGCAGAGTCTAAAAAAAAAGAAGGAAAAGATGTAAAGCCTCTGAGCCAGTGGAAGAAGAGGTGAGAGAAGACGTATCTAACCAGGAGGCCTCTCCTGGTTGGAACTGTTAAGGTGACAGCATTTGCTCATGGAAGAATCACAGACAGTGAAAGGATGCAAAATTAGAAGGCAAAACTGGGCGAGGTTACAAACCCCTTGATACCATTGAGGGGATACTCATACACACAACACAACGCTGACCCAGTCCATGATATTTATTACATATTTCTGAGCAAGTTTCATTGTGTTAAGCGTACACATGCCCTATTACTTTAGTTTTCAGGCATAACATTCCTGATTCCCAGGTTTTATTAATCTGATCTTCCTTTAGCAGTCACCCATCATGCCCAGTGCATACAAAACTCCATGCAAAATGGGATCTGAAAAGAAGTATCGTATCCTTCAAGGCCTGTTTTAGGCAGTTTCTGCTTCCTATCTATGGAATTACTGAATTCTGTATTTCTTAAGTAGTGAGCAGTTTGTGCTTAATTCTGTATTAGTGCTAGCTACTCATCATGACCTCCAAAGAAATATTAAAATTTGTAACGAAGCCAGCAGCCTGCAGAATTCCAGAGAAACATTTGCGGCATGTGGATTTGTAAATCTTTGATTAATTTTGACTTGTCAGAATAATAAAAAAGAAAAAGATTTACATGAAATCGTAACATGACAACACGATGACCTTTATTACAGTCCAGCTGTAAATATACAGTAAAGCTGTATTTTCATACACCAATTTTAGCAAAAGGTCCTATATAAAACACCTAATCAGAAAAAAAAAAAATAGAGTTGACGTAAAATATCTGTCTTCAATATGCAATACAGAAACTAATTCTAATTGTAACCACTGAGTTTAAAATGCTAAGTATGATAAACTGACTCACAGCTGTGTCTCATCACTGTGAGTACGAATGTTACTGCACAAAGCTCGGAGAAACCCAAGCAGGGAGATCCCCCAAAGCTGAAAGGGAAATACAAGAATGTGGAAACGGCTCCTCATACCCTCCCACTGAGACCACAGCCATGCACTGTGTGGAGATTCTGGAGAAGACCCCATACAGCCCTGGTTTTGATTGTTCTTATTAATAGAAACGATCACTGGAATTAGCCCCAGTCCCTGTCACTCAGCCCCTCCCCACACCCGGGTCATCCCTCCCCATTCCAGAGGGTGTGGAACAGCCCAGGAAGAGGAGCACAGCCCCAGACTGCCCCAGCTCTATGGTCAACAAGAGCAGTGGACAGAACATGGTCTGTTTATGGTCCTGTATTTCTGAGTACTGTCAAGGTAATACATCCCCATCACTTCTGTTATGAGTTTTAAAATAACCAACCAAACGAACAAAAAAATCAATTTCCATTTATAAAGATTGAGCCCCTGGAAAATACAGAATATAGGGAAACATATGGTTTTTTACTGCTGGCGTACTGCGCCTGGCTCCCTTTCTGAGCTACTTTCAAAATACCCTGCTGGCTGTTGGATGTGGGTCCTATACTTGAAATACAGATGAGCAATTCCTTCTAAGTACTGACTGTAGTTCACCCTGGCCAACACAATGGTCCTTCAACTCTTGATGCCGGTGTCAACTGTATAATACATTTTTGAACTCTAGCAGCACTTGGGATGCACACGATGACAATGGATACGGGCTTCCCAGTCCATTCCCAAAATTAAAATTCTGTGTTTATAAAGCCTGACTGCTTCTTCACAAGAGATCTGTTCACACGGGGTGTAGCATTGCACTGTACATTAACAACCACGTTTATCTTCCTGAATCCACCAATATTATATGGATTAACATTTGCCAACTGCCTCAGGGAACAGAGTAATAGTGTATCATTGTTTGCTACATAATGCTGACAACACATGTCATCATTGACACACCTGCACATGATGCAGAACCCTGGCAAACGCTTGGTCAGGCTACAATACCAAGAAATCACACAGATCTTCTGAGAGGTGGCCTGGTTCAGGCCAGCCAGCAGCTAAGCTACTATGCGGCCGCTCCCTCGCTCCTTCCCCCTCGGTGGGATGGGGAGGAGAAATCAGAAGAAAAGGGAAAACTTGTGGGTTGGGATAAGGACAGTTTGATAGGACAGCACCGAGAGAGAAGGGATAAGAAAAACAATAATACTCCTAAAAGAACAATATGAAACAAGCTATACAATCGCTCACCACCCGGAAGCCCTTGATCCGATGCCCCTGGCTAGCTCCCTCAATACATATCCCGAGCATGACATCATATGGCATCAAATATCCCCCTGGCTAGTTTGGGTCAGCTGCCCAGCCTCCTGTGAAAATTAACTCTGTCCCAGCCAAACCCAGGACAGAGGCCAGTTAAACCCGATAGGTGACACAAATCTACATCAGTAGGCTTTGACAGACAGCGTCAGGCAAGGGACACACACAAAGACCCAGACCTACCATATGCAATCCATTGCTGTGGATGACGCCGTCTTGCTCCACGAGATTTCGGGATATCGTGATAGAGGGAAGATCCAGGCTCTGGGGGGGAAACTGAGGTGTAAATTCACTTCCTTGGGCAGGCAGCTGGTCACTGAGGCCCTGGAAGGGCAGCAGTATGTCTGCCATCCCCAGCGCAGGGTCTGACTCGGGCGGGGGGGTAATGGGTGGGATTTCGAACTCCTCGTCCCCGAGGCTCGGCGTGTGGAACGTCTGCTGGAAAAGCACAGGACAAGGCAAACCACGTCAGGGCACGCTGCTCTCAGCGACCACCTCCAGTCCAGACCTCGTTTCGTTCTCAAATATAAACTCTATATGCAACAAAATTTTTAAGTTTCGTATATCCAAGGGGTTTGTGGATCATTCTGATTAAAGATTTAAGTCGCATTATCATACGGCTTTAATGGAGTATCAGTATTAACAGTTTTTTAATGTGTACTTAATTAGCAACATCTGTCTTTGTTGTTAGTCTGAATATCAGCTACATTGGATCTGGCTGTATAACAAATTGCCACTTTATTGATATGTTAGTAAAATAGCACAAACAGCTTACATTACTCTCAGGCTTTTCATAAAATACTGACAATTTCGTAGCGCACACACAACATTAATTCAGCACTGACCATTTCACATCTTTTGTTCCTTTTTTCCCCCCCACTAATAAACATGATATATTATAATTCTGGACTTTATTTCCTTTCTTTTCCATTCCAAAAGTACAATGCCCCCTTTTAAACAAGGGTTGTAATTTGGAGGAGACACACGTATGAAAGAGCGAGGGTGATTACAGCAGCTTCCAGGGCTTTCTGAAGCAAGCCAGCTTTGTTTGAACAGTAGGTTTGTTACAAACTAAACACCTGTTAAGATGCCTTGAGCGAAACATTTACTGCCAGTTATCTTCAGGGTTTGAGCATGTTCGTACGTGTGCATGTGTCTGTCAAAGATAATCTTTATTCAAGTAGAGTCTGTATCTGGCTTCAACATTGCTGACTTTTATTTGGGAAACAAATGAGCTATGCTCATTCAAATTTCTTGCGAGTTAAATGAACTTTCGTATATTATTTCAGGTCCACTGCTACTTAATAATAGAAATTCAGCACTTGAAATTAGGCCATTTTAAATGTACCCAAATCAGAACTGTCTTGATCAAATTGGGCAGTTGGCAATCCTAAAATAGGCACTCTTGTCTTGTTCTGGACATGCAAGGCTGCTCTGGGATTTGTTTGCTTGCATTAGTTCAGGATTCGAGTTGGGGGGGGAGGGAAATTGTTTTATGTATTATTTACCTTGTTTGAAAGAGTGACTTAATGCCAGTTAATTTAAAAATGATATGTTCAGTGAAAGATCTCATTAACTGCCGCAAATTGTCATCCTTCAAACTGTTAATGATGATATAAATTAATAACCGCTTGAGAGAAGATGGAAACTGAAACACAAGAAAAACCTTTGCTTGCATATAGAACCTGTCAGCTGTCATTATTGGTCTCACACCAGAAATGATGAGGTCCCAGATTGCTGCAGTCTGCAGTAGCGTTGGAGTCTGCTGAGACCCTACCCATCTCGCCCGAACCGCGAGACTGTAACTTAATTCTGGATGTGAAAGCTGGGCCTGGATCAGGGAGACGTTTGACTTCCCCGCTGTTATATTACAAAAGGTGTGAATTTTCCTTCCTGTGGACCCCGTAGTTCACAAACACAAAGGATGGATTGGCCAGGAGAAGTGGTTGGCTAATGAACACAACCCTATGGCTGCATTTGCAGTTATTTTGGCACTAATGTGGTCTAGTAACAGATGCAACTGTAATTTGTGACTCATTTGCTACCCCATTACTGCTTAATGAAATCTAACATATCACATTAACAATACGGATAAACACTCATTCTTGATATGTGGCATTTGGCTGTTTTCATTACCACTGTAATTAACACTTGAAATATTATTTCAATAAATATTTAAGGTGCTTTAAAATGGGTCGTAGCAATCATGACATAGAGACAGAAAACATAAAGTAAACGTGTGGCTTCTAAGCCTGAATACGCTCTAGGATTACACTCTTAAGGCATTATTTACAGGAATAAAATGGGCTTCTGGCTCAGCAGTGCTCGGGCCCAAAATCAGAGTGAGAAGGCTACATTCATGTTAATGTAAAAACACTATAATTAAATAGATTATAATGCAGTAATTGCAAAGTTAGGTTCACGCTTTAATGCGAACGCTAACACTTAATCATATTTTTATTCCTTGTTCAAGCAAAAGGGTTCAGTGAAATCAGTATTGTTATAGTACGTTTGAACCTCTCTTTACTTGACATATTTATGAGACAGTAATTATAAGAACTGGATCTTTTTTCCCCATCTACACAGTATAACTCTAGGACAGCTGTATAAATATATACCATAGCTAGATAATAAAGCAATACTTTATTTAGAAAAGTAGCATTCATCTTAATACTTACAGCTTACTACAAATGGGAGTGTAAATTGATGAATACCTTAACATTTTTTAAACATGAATTTAATTCTCACAATATAACTTGTCCAAATATGAATATATCTTTTTTCAAGAATGTATAAGGGACCTAAGATTGAGGGTAAAATAGATGTAATCTGAGAAGAAAGCAAGCCCCTTAGTGAAGCAGTCTTAAATTCAAATCACTGGGCTATTCAGTCTGCAAAAAGAACCTGAATAGTATGCAATTTGAGATTGCAGAAAGGTGCTGTTATGACCAAAAGATGGTATAACATTTGTGGGATTTATCTTAACAATCACATTTTTTAAAGTTATTAACTTTTCAAATATTTATATCTTACACATTTAAAAAAAAAACAAAAAACACAAAACTGTGTGCATGGTTAAATGCCATCTGTACTGAAATGTTCAAAACATTTGTTCCTTTTGATAAAAATGCAAATCTGGAGAACTGTTGTATCAACATATAACAGCCAATGTCTGACACGGTGAATTATCACAGCTGGAATTAAATTGTCTCTGAACAGCTGCTGGCAGCAGAGCTTTCATCAATGTTTGATTCAAATGTAGGAAAGAAATTCTACAGAAAGAAACATCATGTTGTCATTACAGATGGGGTTTGTGTTCATTATCACAAATAACACTGGAGCTAGTGCCAAACAATATTCCCTTATCTAAGCAGTCTTGCTGGGTAAAAAGAGATGGTGACCATTGTATAAACGATTCATAAAATACGACTCTTAATTCTAACCTTCATATTTATTCTTACACCTTTCTGCTTATTTTCTCCAAGATCACTTTTTCAGAAGCACACAAGAATGCCTGCGACTGAATCACCGCTTACAACACGGAAAATCAAGGCTGCCCGCTTTTCCAACCATTCCTCATGTTGGGAAGACCGTTTATGGCATGCACCCTACATAAATACTTAGTTTTTGTTCTCCATATCGCCGTGCATGCTACTAGACAGTGCACCTCACACTTTCCATCCTTCCCTTTGGAATAAGAGCTGCCGGTTTTTCGTGATGAGCAGGAGGTGTTTCTGCCTAGAGCTGGGGTCACTATTGGCGCGTTGAAGTCTATCAACCGGCCGTAAGGCAGCACTGCTGTGACAAACACGTGGCGGCTGGAGCTGCCATACCTTTCTCCTGCTTCCATCCTCAAAGGCAGCAATCAAATACGTCACCTCCACAACCCAGCCAGCCTCCAGCAGCCCAGCCCCAGGTTTGTTCTGGATCCCGGGCAGAAGTTTCCTTCACACAGCACATACACTTCAGGCAACAAAGTTGGGTTTGGTTTTGTAACTTATACATTATGAGTATCAAGATCCCAAATTAAAATGTTTGTATCTATAACAGAAATTAGCACATTAGCAAGTAATGACTATTACTAAGCTTGCTTTCAAAGCCTACGCCTACTGTGCTTTTTATTTGTTTCCTTCTGCTTATCATTTTTTTCATACATAAAGCAGATTTGTTTCTATTGACATGCTATGTAAGTAACAGCCTTATGGACAGCTAAATTGACTAGTAATGCAGAGCTGTCAGGTTATTTTCTTTCTCATTAAAGTCTTTATTTTGTGCTCCATAAAACACACAAATTCAGCACTTCGCTCTTCATCCATTCAAAGTCTGTTAAATTATCACAGCAAACAACAGAATATGAGCATAGATAAAAAAGAAAAACATCTACCTCATTTGCAGCAAGAAATGCATTATTTGCCTCTGCCATGTTCATGTAGTTGTTATTGTTTCCGAACTGAAAGAAAAATAAATATTTGGATTTTAATGCATGCCATGATAAACTTTTCTTTACCCCATCACTGGCACAGAAAAAGTTGAAAAAAAAAAAAAACAAAACAAAACAAAACAACAAAATCAAAAGAACAAACAGATAGGATGTAATTTTGCAGATGCTCTTTGAAGTCAGAACTAGATTGGATTCAACATTATTATTATTATTATTACATACTCTACATCCCCAGGTCTGGACATGGAAGATATCCAAGCGTATCTCTTCAACATTCTTTGTCCATGTAGCAAAGCCGCCCCACACATCCAGAGGTGACTTTGGAAATTAAGCCTCCATTAGAAAGAGACTATGCTACAGAAAAGACGTTTTGACTCTACTACATCTTTCCTGACACACATGAGAATATTTCTGCAGATGATCCTGATCCAGAGGATTGCTGCAGCTAGAAGTAACTGGTGTAGCACCATTCCAAGTAGATCTGGTCTTAAAGGGATGAACATCAACAAGGGGAAGAATGAGAATCCGCAGCATTGTTCTTAAAACCCCATTCTTTCCACAAAATTAAAAGGCCAAACAATCCCCCTTTCTCTATCCTTCATTCCAGTTGAGCACCCACACCCCCAGTGAACATTAACAGCAGAAGATTTTGCAAATCAGAGCAACTAAATCACACTGAGACCTTGAGATCCACCCAGGGCAGAGTGGGCCAAGTGCCCACGTGCTCCCACTGAGGCGTAACTCCTCTCGCGCACAGGTGATCCAAAAGGATCTTCTCAGATGCCATAGAGTCATCGCCTCCAACTTCCCAAGTATGAACATTTGTTGAAAAGATAAGTATTTTTTCTTTTACAGACTGAGCATAGAAAAGAAAGAGATTATCAGCATTTGTTGATTGGCACTTTGCGTGCCGTATTCCCTTAACAGCACTCCCAAAAAGCACGTAACTGGTAGCTATTTCTGCACGTGCTCCTGGAGCAGGCAGGCGTCTAGAGCCTTTGCTTCAAGGAACAGATACTGTGTGTGTCATGCAGCTACCACTAAAACACTAAATCACAGGCTTTCACATTTCACATTTCTATTATCAAGCACAGCACACACCGCAAAGAGTATCAAACAAGAGAAAAGTCCCTGTGCTGTCCCTACAACACCCTGTCGCATCACTGCTGCTAAAGCCACATTAACCATTGTTCCCTTAACTCCCATTTTCGAGTTCTGCAAAGCAAATTGTTTCAGGAAGGCTGTTTCATCTCGCCAGAGCTCGGTGGACCTGCCCCCTGCCAACCCACAACAGCAACCACCGCCACCAGCAGCGCGAGCTCAGCAACAAGTGCATGAGGATGGGGAACCATGAGTGTGCACGGATTGTTCTTTCCAAGCAAGAAACTCCGTTGTGCTTTCAGAGCAGCTGAACCTGTCCTGAGAGGAAAACCACTTTGCTCCAGCTCAATTCACTACTGCAGTACTTGGTGCCCGAACTGTTTTTAGCAGGGAAGTGTTTCAGATCCTGAGTCTCTCCAGTTCCTCCAGCAACCTAGAGCAGTGGAGGGGCAAGAGTGATCCTTTCAAGAACAGCTCTTTTCCCTGAACACTCCAAAATCCTTTTAGGAAAATAAGATCAAAAGTTAAAGGAGGAAAAGGAAAAAAAAAAAAAAGAGGAGGCGGCAACTATAGTGACAGAGGATGAAAAAAGGAAGATGGACACAAAGAATTGGAGCCTCGTGTACCTGATGAATTGTCTGACTGACAAAACAGGACATGAGCAAAATCAGAAAACAGTCAAGGGGAGGAAGGAATATGAGACAAGATTCCTCATTCTGAAGTATGAAATTCCATTTGTGTACTTAACATGCTGAATCTTTCAACCTATAACATGTTAAGCAACAGAGGCCTTAACACAATATGTAGGCTGCCTCATAGCTATTAAAACTCTGTTATCCCCAGCTATGCAGACACTCAAGTAATGTCATCCATTTTTTAAAAGCCCAGATGTCACCCATTTTTGGAGATTAAAAAATTAAAATAAAATTGCACATTCAAATTACTGTTTTGGCACATAAGGATGTGTGTGTGGATTTGTAGCACAAAGACATAGTACTTCTGCTCAACAGTGAGATCAACAGAATAGATTTTTTTTTCATGTCAGTTAGAGGCAAACTAAGAAGGATTTACATGAAAAACTCAAATGGCTCCAATAGAGCTGTTCTTTCTACAGTAATGAAAAAAATGAAGTCAAGTTTTCAAATTATACTGAAGTGCAAAGGTACAACAGGCAAGGACAGCTCTAACAGTGGATAAATAAGTGGGAAACAAACCCTATACTCTTCTGAGCTGAGCATCCTAGGGGCTGCAGTGCCCCAAAATGGAAATGTCGGTGACTTTTACCTTGAAGAGTAAAACTCTACATTGTTTTGAATTACATGTATTCCTCACACCACAGCTATTGCTGCTCTGATTGCCAAGTGGTTTTCTTCCTTTTTGTTTGATTAAAGCAAAACAAAGGAGAAAGCTACAACATAATTTTCCATTCCATTAAGACTGTGGAAGCAAATGACGTAACGAGGAATGTCAAAGCTGAAAGTTACAAGTACATATCCTTAGATTCATTCTGTTCTTGGGCTACAATATTTAAGACGCTAATGTGTATGTCTCAGACACTGATGTCAGAACCTGGCATATTTAGGCTTTTGGATCATAACTAATATCACTTAAATTTATTTTTTGTTTCTGAATTCGAAATCCATTGAAGGCACACAACAATTATCAACGAGTATTTCTAAGATTAAACTTCCTTATTACCTAATGGTACCTATAACAACAAAAGAAAATAAAATGGTTATTATCTTAAGGACCTAAACAATTCAAAAAACAAATTAAGCTTAGAGTGAAATAAGAACTGGGTTAGAAATCCTCTTCTGAACAGTTAGTCTGCGAATGTAATTACTGAAGAAACTACAGCTAATCAGCTGTGAATTGTATCCATTAATTAGTATTTACCCTGGAGAAATGAGAAAAATCAGTAACAATGTTAACACTGCAATGCACTGATGAGTACTGAAACACAGGGCCCTCAGCATTTAGTCAAGCAGGTGGCTCCAATGGTCCAAGTAATTTAAAAAGCTCTCACCTGAAGTGCAGAGCTAGAATTACAAAGCACTTCTTGCATATCTTTGTATCTATATAAGGCTATAATTAATGACTTTTAATTTAGAAATACTTTGTGATCAGCTGGGAACAGTTATAAATCATTCTAAATAGAACAAGGGGTTCTTGTCTATTTTAGTAAAACAATTGGGAAAGATGTTTTTTTGTGAAATGACTCTTGTTGCAGTCAATATTTTTGTCCATTTATTTTCTAAAGGACCCCTTGCTCAGACCCCTCATAAACATCCCAGAGCATTCCTATAACTGACAGCAGGCATTCGAATCAAAGGTGAGATCCAGCAACTTGGTTTGCCCAAGTATCCTCCCGCTGGGTTCCCACCCGTTGGATTTCCCTGGGACAGAGAGAGAGTAAGATGCAGCACCTAGTCCAGCTATCTTTTTGTTCTGTGCTGGCGTCGGGATGCTTTGCAAATTACTTAGCCATAGCAATTAGCAAGGTTTTGCATAAACTTTTGCATCTAAAGATCTCGGAGCATCCTCACTCTGTAACTACAAGAGTAAAATCTTTTCATCTTCCTTTGGCAACATATACCATTGCATTGCAAACTACTATTTGTTTCCTTGGATTTCAGGGGTTCAACAAACTCCATCTTAAGTTTTAATACATATATTAAAAGCATGAGCACCACAACTTACTGCCACAACAAACCAACGGGAACCACATGCATATGCTGATTCCATGAAATGAACTGCAAACAAACTAAACCTCTTCTGAACTTGTTGTGAATCACAGCTTGCTTTCTTCATGCAAATCGTTGTATTAAAGCTATGACAGTTCAGTCCTCTACTCTTTTATGTTGCAAGGGCACTTGAATCTTGGCCCTACTGAAATCCATGAGAACTGACATGAAGACTGTAATGAGAGAGACCGGATGTTTGCTTAGAATACCTTGTATAAAGAATGTCAAGAAAATTATTTCTAAAATGGCTTGTTGAAGCTCTTCTCTCAGCTTTGACTGTCAAACCTGCAGCCCAACATCCAGCCTTACTCATCTTTCCTAGGAAGGGTGTACATTTGCAATGCCATGGGAAAATTCATGCCTTCATGAAGATCATATCAACTCCTTCTGGTGATTGGAGATATAAAAACTGTACCACTGCCCCACTTCTACAAACTGCACGTTTTCATAGACCAAACCTCCTAGGCCAGACATTATGATACTTGTTTGCAATTCAAAGGATGAGCCACTTTGAATCAGCACGGCACAGCGCTCCTTGGGTTTTCAAGTTACCCTTTGCACTCACCGGAGCTTAAAAATCAGCTGGTTATGAAAGCTGAGACTAATGAAGGGCTGTTTTCAGAAAGAACTCTGATATGATGAACATCACAGACAACTTTGGAAGTTCAGGAAAAAAAATCAGTGATTAAATATCCACAGAGTCTGAATTCCTACTGAAAAAAGTCTCCAGAAAATCTCCAAAGGTTAAATAGTGGCTACTGCCTGGGCTCTTCTTCAGCAACTGTGATGAGTCAAAAGCCACAGTAATAAATAAAACAAGCAAAAGAGAAGTTTACACCACAAAACCATAATACTAAAAAAAGCATAAAAAGTAAAGCCAAAAACTAACGTTGAAGGTGTTAATGGACACACAGAATAACAGTTCGAAACTCTAAAAGTTAGTGGGAATTTTGCTACTGATTTTAATGGAGAAATTATTTTACTTACAACATTCAGTCATTAATATTTATTATAACCATCTATATTTCTGTCTTTAAATCAACTCAACTGTGGTGCAACTCTAATCTGAAAAACATTAGAACTCATGCTCATTACTCATTTCCTAAAAAGTGCAAATACAGAAATAGGTAAGTTAAAACCAGACACAGAAGAGCCCAGACTTTTACCTGAGCACCTCAATGGAACAAAAAAGAATTTTTAAAATACTAGTATTTTTATGCTCAACAAAAAATGATATTCATCAGGCAAATACACTAGATTTTCTGAATAATTCTTTTTATAATATTGCTACTTAATTTAATAGTGCATACATGAGGAAGAAACAACCATTGGAAAGGTTATTGTTTGTCTTGGTTTCACCTCGGACAGAGTTAGTTTTTCTTTTTAGAAGCTGGAATTGCTCTGTTTTGGATTTAGTGTGGGATTGGTTATGAGAAGAAAGTTGATAGTGCACGGATGTTTGCAGTTGATGCTGAGACATCAAGGACCTTTCAGCTTCCCATGTTTTTGCCAGTGTGCAGGAGCACAACAGGCTGAGGGCAGCCGGGACAAAGGGCCCACAACCCCTCTTATGATTTGAGCTTAGATTTAGGATTGAGGGTCAAAATGGCCCACGAGACCCACGAACGTCCTTCCCTTTCTGCCTTTCAATTCTCTTTCCCATTCCCCAGAGGTGGGGAGGGTGAGCGAGCGGCTGCGTGGTGTTTCACGCTGGCCAGGTTAAACCATGACATTGTACCAGCACAGAATATCACCAAAACCATGGAACGGGAATAAATGTCTCAAATGAAAAATTCAAACAAAAAATATCCGGAACAAGAACAAAAAACATTTTATCATCTTTCATAACTAATCCAGAGACTTACATTTGAGTACAGAATTGCAATCATTCCTTTTAAGCAATATATATAATGTATCTGAGAATAAATAAAAAAATTAACTAAGTTATTACAGAATTCACTTCCCCCTCGCTTTTTTTTTTTAAATTAAAGAAAACCCTATCCCAACCCTTAATGCAAAACAGAATTCAGACCTAGTTATCATGGCATTAACAGTCTTTTCATAATTATTAGTTAATGTTCAGTCAAAATACACAATTAAAGTTTCTTGGGATAGTGTCTCCAGACAAAATTCTCACTGGTTTGATGCTGAACCACTGCCTGAAGAACTAGATCCAAACTCTTCTATCACAGCACTATATATCCACTTGCATACGTATTTTAGACAGTTACACATCCAAATTCTATCATTTCTGATGCCAATTTATCACTTATGGAAAATGGCATCCTCAACTGACCACACTTCTAGTATTTCTGAAATAAAATTAGAAGCCATATTTTTTAAAATATGGTCATTAATAATGCTCATGGTGTGAGCATGCTCATATTTTTTTATATAGAATAATATCTACTTTCACAAATATATATTATGGCAAAGATCTTAGTTCCATCTTCATATTTGGCAAATTAATTCCTCTGAGGTTACACTATCCTTATGAGTAAAAAGAAAGATAATGATCCCAAAAGATGTAATTACAGACCAAAACTAAATTACTTTGCAGGTCTAAGTACTATATCTTAATAATTTCACCGGAGAACATCTTCACTGCATTTGGGCAGATTTGATTTTGCTGCCTGACCAATAATTACAGCTCTGGCAAATACAATGTCTGATAAGGACATCAATTAAGAATGAGCATTGTGTCATTTAAAAAAAAAAATTTCATCATGTTCACAGCCTGTCTGATTGAATGAAATGCCAAATTAAATTAATGGGGATTGCTAAGTCTAGCTGGCTGGTGGGGAACCATGCAGAAAGTGGGACAGCATAGACAATAAACTGTCTGTAATTAAAAGATGAGAAGCTGGACTAATGCTACTTCAGCCTGATTACTCCAAACAAAACAATATACACTAAAATTATTCTGGCAACAGAAGTAGATGGAGTGGGAGGAGGGCTGGGAGAAGGGGCTTTTTCTTTTCTTTTTTTTTTTTTTTTTAAATAGTATCAACTATCACCATCTATGAACAGCAGTGTCCTCACTGTAATGTATTTAATTTAATGTATTAAATTGAATATTGTTTTTTTCTCATCAGGAAACACAATTTATTTTCTCAATGAACGTAAAAATAACCGATGAGAATTCTCCAATCGTTTCTGTTCTAGATGGATATTCAGCTAATCTCTGTAGAGGCTTTACTTTTAAGTATGATGTGTTCATAGCAGGAGCAGAGTGTTCTTTTCTGGAAGAGCAAGTCCTTCACGACAGCTTCAGAAGCAGTAGGCGGTATTCATATTATTTTATAAAATATAAGTATTCTATTTTATTTTTGCTATTAGAAACAATGAGGCAGATTTTCGCAGCTGATTCACAGATGCAATACCACTGAAGTTGTTAAGGATTTGTATCGTTATAAGTGAATGAAGCATCTTTTAAAACCTGAATTTTAAAACCTTGTAAATAAAGAAGCGATTTTATCTCAGAATGAATGCAAAACAGTATGCTTGGGTTTGACACTACATAGCTACCCGTAGAAATGTCTGTGCTCCTCTGGCAGGATACTAATGTTTTGCGAGAACTTGCACGCACTGCCGGACGCAAGAAGTATTATTTACCATAGACAACATGCAGCTATTGGAGGTTAAGGGTTCAGTCACTGAGTATAAAAGAGATGGAGAGTTGGACCAGATGTGGTCCAAAGACCGTCCAGTTGGGTCAGCCTTTGACCGAATGTCCGTAGGCAGATAATGTATCTCAGTTACTTCAAATATCAAACCTCTAGGTGAAGGTGTGTGCACAAGGGTATGGATACATACACAGAGGCAATGCTTTTGTCAGCCAAAGATACATTTTTTTTAAAAAATTTCATAAGTACTGGATCACTAGGTAACATATTATATATACCAAGTTTATACTTGAGCCTTCCCATTCATATTCTTACAGCAAATTTACAATTAGTGATTATTACAGAATAGCACAATAGAAACCAGCTTTCTGAGACAGATTACAGTACTATTCTTGTTTTCAGTAGATATCTTCTGGAGTGGGTCCATTTCCTGCTAGGTTCTGCCTACAAATTTTCAAGGCAAGATCTTTGCATACATGTGAAAAACTACCCAGGAAGTGTTAGCCTTGGTGACTGCTGCCACCAGAACTTACTATATAACAGTTATTTCCCTCAGTTTCCTCCACATGCAGATTTTCTAACACACCATATCAGGATCCTGCAATAATCAGGAGGAAATGCAAGTCCCATTGAAAACAAAAGGAGTTCCTATGGAGGAATCTCACACCAGAAAACTTAATTTGCTTAAGAACACATCGCTGATGAGCAACTAGCCAACAACAGACAGGAGCACAAAACGTTTTAAAATAAATGTATAAAAGTACCCGGTTTTGCAGTTGCATCCCCAATGCTGAATTTTAGGCAAATGAATAATTTCATTAGTGGTTCATGTATTATTGAATCTGTACATAAGTGTCTGTACAATCACACATTTGACAGTCTTTTGATATTTAAAATCTTAAAAGTCTTTAATTCAGAGGACCATTTAGATTCCAATTTTTGAATCTTAAACATCTGCCACGCTAATTGTTATGTATATATTTATATACATATGTTTATGCACGTATATATGTATACACACACATGCTCTACTCTGCTTAGAGCCAAAAAAATCTCAGTGGGATAAAACACTTGAGCAAGATCCTAAAGAAAAATAGACATTTATATTTTATTCATATATCCTCAAATCTCCATCAAACACACTGCAGATAGTACAGATTTAAAAGTTTTAGGAAAGCAATTAGAATTAAAATATTCGAAGTTACTTTAAAAGCTTTCAGCCAGCAAATAAAAACTTTGACAATAACAATAAAAAGCACTGACTTAATCTCTCTAATTCCAGCCAAACTCTTTAATATGAACTCCTTCAGTGAATTCCATGGCCAAAAGCAGTAACTGAATGATATTTTGCCAAGTGTGATACTGTGCGAGTCTTAGGAACAGTAATGAAAGGAATATTTAATGGTCTCATGTTAGACATTTTCAGATCTCTTAAGAAGGATACAGTCTATAAAAGTTTTTACATGCAAGAAGTAACTTTGTATGAATATGCACAATATTATTATTCTGCTGAGTGACAGTCAAGGCAATTCAACATATGACGGATTTTTAATGCTGCTTATTCCATATTTAAACGCATAAATAATAAAAGATGCTCCCAAGTGCAGTTCTCGTCCTAATATTTACGCAAGGTTAAGGTGCTACAAAATTAGGCTGAACCTTTAAAGTTCTCTCCAAGATAATATACCAAATATTTTGCTATTACATGCTCAAAGAGTTTCAATTTACCATTTTGGCTTACTTAATAAAACTACATTTTATTTTACTTTTTTCTACAATTTGGATTCACATGAGAAAGGTCTTCTCAAATACATGGTTTCACAGCATCCACTCAATGCATGTATTTTATGAGTTACATTTCTCTAAACAGCTCAAATTATACATAAGATCTTATTTCTGATGCCATCACAGGACAGATGGCGCTTAAATTTGCTTTTTTTCCACAACTGCTCTAAAAAACTGAAGCAAGGGTAAAGCACAACTGCTTCATTTCCATGGCACTGTGAGAGGGTGGACATGTCTCTATTCTCCATGACGTTTACCAAATGGAAGAAGATGAACAGGCTCTCAGAACGGCCTCAACACATACATGTGGTACTGCAAAATAACTCGCAAGAAAGACTCGAACCAAACGGGTGGACCTGACTCCGGGGCTGCCCTTCCAATCTACCTTCCCAGGCCCCTCCCAGTTGCGACAGGAGCACTGATGACAGCACCTGATGCCATGACTGGAGGCTGCTAGCTCTTGCCCTGCTTGGGGACACGAGTCCTCCAGCACATGTGGGACCTGAAAGCCAGCAAGGTCCTGACAGAGAGCAGCACCATGGCCCTGCCTACCCTAAAACACCAAGGTCAGTATTAAGGACCCTTCTTTAACTCCCTCGCAGCCACGGTACAAGGCAACTCTACATCTCTGTTTGGGTATCACTTTACCCCCAACAGTTTATTTTTAACTGCTGTAAGGGATATTTTTATATTTTTTTTAGGGGGAAAATGCATAAATACAGAACTGTTTTCGTTATATGAACGTTTCTGTCTCACCTCCCTCTTCGAGGCATTAAGTTCATATAACCAAGGTGTTAATCATGTCTGCTCCCCCCATTTATTTTATATAAACTGTCTAAGCATTGAATCGAAGCGTTTCTTAACATAATGATGGCATTTTATTCTTAGAATCCCAAGAAATAGTTTTATATCACTATATTCAAGATCACTGTAATGTTTTCTCACACGAATTTCAAGTGATGTGATCATACTGCAATTGGGCTGTAAGTAGCTTTTCTTAGAATCTTATATCAAATTTCACTCACTCCAGCGAAAATTGTAAATTCCATTCTAGACAGTGATTCGGCTCTACTACACTAGCAAATTATATCAAGTTTTAAATATAAAATTGATAGAGAAAAGGTGAAGCAGATGTAGACATTTTATAATAATCATAATGGAGGATCAGTCAAGACACTTTCAGGCTAAAATCAGTACACGCATAAAATCTTAAATATCTCAACTCTCAGTCATGTTGATACCATGGGTTCCTGCGGTTTTGTCTGAAATTAAATACTTTCCACTTTAGAAATACTAATCATAATCAAATAGAAAAAAAGCATTTTTTTTTAAAGTCTGTATACTCTACTTCATTATATGCAAGGCTGTACAAAGCAAGCCGTCTATTGCAAAGACAGCCTGTAGGATGTAACTCTGCTCTTATTACACACATACTCGAATGAGAAACTGAGAAAAGCCACCCAGAAACACACCAACTCCGGCGCTAGAGCCAGCGATGGTCACCCTCAACCAAAGCTCTAAGCTGTAGCATGCAATAAGCAACGTCTTTCTATGGGGGAAGACCAGGAAAGCACAGACGAGGCTCAAGGATTTCATACACTAACCTTGTAAGCACAGGGCTTGTACAAGAAAATGACTGACAGGCACGAGATTTGGGAATTTTCCTCAGGTGAACAAGTTTTCCAATTTGGAAAAATTATGTGTGTCAGTATAATATAGATTATAGATGCATTTTCAAAACAGGCACAAAACACATCACTTCCTCCTGTTTCATTATCTTACATCAACCTTAAACCTGGAAGATTTCTCCACTATTTTTAGTTGAGGCTGGATTACAAATCCCACAGCAGGGAGCCCTCTGGAGAGTCTTCAGTAACAACTAACTTAAGTTAAACACACAAGATTGAATTGGATGCAATGCTCTGCAATAACAGTAGAGGAGAATTAAATTTAAGAGTGGAATAATCCCTCATGCTAGTTTGTATTCCTAATTTATGCCACTGAGACTAATCAGGTTTAATTTATCTATCTTTAGCTTCCCACTGTTTCATTCCAACCTAAAGGCAACGTTTTGGGCAGCAGAAACTTTATTTTGTAGGTGAATAACCTACTTTAATTGCATTTTCATCCATTACTACGGTCTAGCATTTTCTTCACTTAATTGGGTCACTGTATTTCTTCTTGTAAGTGGGCACTGAAATTACTTCTGATATTGATTGCAGCCTCCGAGGTTCTGCCGAGAGTTGAGGACACACAAAGGGTACACAGCAAATTCCATTTATGACGAGTGAAATGAATAAAGTTTCACTCAAAACCTTCACCCCAGTAATAAATCAAAAAACATGAAAATACTAACATTCAAATATTGAAATCTTATAGGAAGGAAACTAATGTCAGTTAAGAACAATCAAGTTACTCTGTTTATAACCTTGTTTCAAATGCAGGCTGACCAATATCCTCACACAGGCAGGGCTGGAAATGTCTAGCACCATGCAGAAGCCACGCCTCTCAAGTCTTCAGGTGATCTTCAGCACTGATGTTTCAAAATACTAATGACTAATTAGCATTAGAATTAAGTGCATATTAAAAAGCACACCAAGCATCTCAGTCATGTAATTTCTCCTCAGAATTTTCAGATGCCATAGGAAAACCAATGTTTTTTAATATAAGACTAAAAATGGTAAGAAAAGCTTTCTTGAATAGTCAAGTACTACCCTTCGTGTCTTGATGTAAGCAAGCCTGAGCTTTGATACATGTAAATTCTTGACTTTCTTCTCCTGAAGTATAAGAGACACCAGATCCTAGTCGCATTTCTGCTGCCAACTATTCCACAGCTCACAACTCAGGCTCTGAAAATATTCTCCTAATTTAGTGGACTGAGACAATTCAGTGTCTTATGCTATTCACACCAAAAACGTGCAAGATGATGAATACTTGTTAGCTGAATTTAAAATAATCAGATTTAGCTTTAGTACAAATTCAAACTAGATGTATGAATTAGCTGTAATCTCTTCCTGAACTTTCTTTGTCTCAATGTTCAGAAACTACGCAAGATATTCCTAGAAATACCTGTTAATTACAAGCCAGGTTATAATTGGAGGTCAAATGGGAAAAGTCACAAGCTTACATTCACGTAGCACTCTTCAGTTTTCCTTATCAGCTGATGGTATGATAGTGATCTGAGCTCTATGGAAACATTTCTTTGGGTGTCTCCAAGACAGCATTTTTGATACAGAAACCGTTCTGATGGAACTAAATAATACCTTGTACCACAACTGTGTGCTTCTGGCAGGCAGATGCCTGCTACAACTAGCAGCAAACTACTGGGAGTTCTCTCATTTTTATTTTATATCTTGAACCTTATCATTCCATCCCACTTTTAGAAAAGAAAATTTCCCAGAGATCAGAAATTTTTGTGTAGTAGAAGTGAGACCTGGACTCATTGCGCTCTCAGAAAATCCTATATATTCAGATTTTTTTTTCCAAATACCCAGAGCTAAAGCTGTCTCATTACTACATTAGTTTTTGGATCACATAGTAACTTTAGCCAAGTTCTACAACAGACAGATTATGTTTCTGTGATATCAAAGTTGCGTAAGATTTGAGAACTACTAACCCCAAGTCCAGGTCTGGTGAGTAAGTGAAACAAAGCAAAAGCATGCAAGGGAGAATGAAATATGAAAACTGCTTTATATGTTCCCAGTAAGAACAAATCACAGGAAATGCACAAGGTTAGTTGCTTCATTGTCTGCAAAATTGGGGAGATTTTGCTCTACCACAAAATTTCTCAGTCATTTTTGATACCTGAATTGGGAGACACTGCACATGGTTAGTGTGAACGCAATGAAGAAGGTAGGAACGGAGGAACGTGATGTTCTGGGAGCTCGCTTGCCACCAAAAAAAGGAAAATACCAACCAAGGGTGGGGAAATAACTAACTGGCCACAGTGAAAACTAAATAGTATTATAAATGATGAGTTTCTCTTCATTTGTATAAGCATCTAGAATAGTTTCTGGTAATATTTTATTGTCCAGTGATTTTTAGACTCAAAAAAACTCAAATCCAAACCAAATTATCCTCAAGATAATGGTTTTGCCTGTAATTGCTTGCCAGATCTGCCCTAGCATTATTACAACAGTTCTCCAGTGAAAAAGATTTCATTTGCTAATCAAAAAGGTTGTTCAACAGTATTTTCAAAACTTGTCAGGAACAAAACAAAAAATATATATGTTTTTTAAAGAGAACAATGAGTTGTCAAATATGATACAGAGTCTGGTTTTGAGAGGAATAAATGATATACAAGTGCTATAAAGTGCGTACAGGTACTGGGTACCAGGAGGCAGAAAGGTGGAAGAAAGGCCCATAGAAAGGTGTAGTAAGACAATGATTATCAGAGTAGGATAATAAAAATTATCACATAGATAAGAAAAAGATAAACTGAACACTGGTAAGAGAAAAGGGATGAAAAACTTTGAGGAAAGATGAAGACATAATAAAGGACAGGTATTCAAAAGAAAAAATATTTAGAAGTTTGTGATATCTTGTAAAACCCAATTTTGAGAGCATCTAGAAGCGATTAAAAGCACACATATTTATATATACTTTCATACAAATGACATTTTTTCATATTTTGAAAAAATGGACAGCTTGTAACAGTGAATATGAAATTTACATTAATCTCATAATTCCAGTCCATTAATAGTTCTAGAGAAAAAGGTCTTTTTCCTTTGTCTCCCACACAATCTTCAGTGTTTGCCTTCCCAACAGCATGGAACAGTTGTCCATGTTTAAGCTCACATACGTCCATTGGAAACTCCAGGTAACATGCCATGATGATCCTTCACGCATCTCTGTGTGGGACCTTTCTTACTACCACTGAAACCAACAACGATAAATTACAAGTGACACAGGAATTTCTTCCAGTGCTGTGATCTCATCTTCATCCAACTGTATATTCAAACCACTGGTGATAAGAAATACTTCTGCTTCTCTCTATATATACACCAAATCCCAAACCCCGCACATCTCGCATAAAATCAATACGCAAACAACAATTAGTGTAAGGGTCATCTAGGAAAACCTGAAATTTGCAGTGGTACTTACCAGGGAAAAAAACTGTGAAGGGTTATTTGCCACCATAAATCACGCTGTACCATTTGATTCAGATGGTAGTGGAGTGCTATATTCCAGTAACTGGAATATCATCTGTAGCTAAATTAGCTACTATAAAAAAAATAAAAAGGCTATCAATTTTCATGTCAACATATAAAAATATCATCTTCTGAGATAAGGAAAAAGTTTCTGCCATGTTGTAATATTTAACCCTGCATGTGTGAAAAGGGGATAAGGAGTGAGTGGGGGTGCACATAGCGATTACAATTCCTTACAGAGATGTATATACTAAATGCTTCATAAAAAGCATACTAAACTGAAAGAATACTCAATCTCTGTATATTTGGCAAGTCTTGCACTTCTTCTATAAACCTTCACCTTTCTCAAATGCAAATTCTCTTTCTACGGTGTTCAGTCCTCCTACGTTTCGTTCCATAAACAGAAATTTGGGGAAAGTCAGGTCCCTTTCTTCACCCTCTCTGAAGCACAACCCATGCTGCTGGCTCAGTAACCTCCGTCTCCTTCGGAGATACAGGCTGGTGTTCAGCTTATGAATATCACAGCGCTTCAACATCATTAAGGGGTTTCTTTATTATCAGAATCTTAAAAGGGCAATTTCACACGCTCCCCTCAGACCAGAAGCTCCCAGGTCATCTAAACAAAGTTGCCAACATTTAGAATGAGCATCAATAACAACGAAGGAGATTTACAGCATCTCCAGCTTCCATAAAATGCTTATATGCAGGATTCAATTTCAGCTATCACCAGCAGTGGGGATCAAACTAAAGGACGTTCCAGTGACTCGATGTCACGATGTCAGCACTGCCACCCGCAGCCACGTCACTACATGACCTCAAGTTCCAGAGATCTCCTTGTTCACCATGCTTCAAAGCTCCACCCACTCATTCATTTCGTTATTCGCTCTGTAATTCGGTATCCCTTTGCTTATGCTGATACAACTGTTTTTGAGGTCCCTCTGCAAAAATGAAACACTGAACTCGTTAGGATTTGGGGAGGTAAATGCAATTAAAGTTTATTTTTCACCTGAGGCAGGAATGAAGAGCTGAGGAAGGAACTCCCTAAGCTAGCTATAAGGACAAACCTGGAACATTATGAAAACACACATTTATTTACCAATAAAAACGGTCACATTTTCAGTAATCATCTTGCTGGATACAGGTAACTTTTTTGAAAAAGTCAGCTTTTACCCAGAAGCTCAATTATTAGAAAACTGGCCTGGAAGGGACACGTTGGACATGTACAAATCTTATTCACTCACTGAGGTACGTCAGATATTCCATACACAATTCACTCCTGACTAAGCAATAAAATGCACATGACCTAATGGAAGCAGTGATGATTAAGATTTATATAACCAGCAGATAAATTATGCTTTGCTACCGTGCACTATCAAGAAGCTTACAGGACAGAAGCAGGATTAGTTCAGGACAAGGAAAACTACACACGTTAGAGTTAAACCTTAAGAAAAAAGATCTGGCTTATATCAAGTTGACGCTTCAGATAAGAGACTGCATTATAACAGGTTATAGTTGCAAAAATAATTTTGATTGGCATATCATTTATACTAACTACTGCTTGGAACCCACCCAGAATATGCAGCGTACTATAAACTGCTAAGAAATATATCTGTGTATTGTTCAATATTTACAATGTGCTTTATTTGGTAAATATAAGACCTGGCAGAAAAACGTAGAGTATTAAAAATAGTTCTGCTTAAAAAGAACCCCCTTTTCCCTATAAAAAGAAATATTTCACTAACAGCAGTTTATAATTTTGTTAAAAAATGTTCACAGTGAGGCTAAATAAACTTTCAATAGAAAAAATTTGATTGCTTTGTTCAGCTGCTCAAACAGATTTCTATCTTTACTTATTTGCATATTTCTGAATATTTTCTTTCAGGCCCTCACCATTTCTGTTAGCAAAATCAATTTTCTTTTGGACAAAAAGTGAGATTTGGTCTAATGATTTTAAGCTTTTAAATAAACATGAACCGAATGGTGTAAAGAGCTCTCTCCTTTTAAGAAAAGATCCTTGCTGTTTGGAAAGAAAAGAATTCTTTGCATTCACAGATATCAATTGACAGCAACAGATTTTAACATGAAGAGAGAAAAAAAATATACAAGGGCAAAACAAAAAGAGCTGCAACGTAATTATGTAGCTACAACACAGACTGACCCTAAGTTTAATTTTTAAGGTACATTTCATACACACGTCCATATACACAAACGTAAGAAACATTAAACTATGATATAAAAGCTTTATTATAGATTTTTCCAAAGCTCAAACAATAATCATTTTTATGACATTGTTTCCTCTGCACCTGAAGAGGAGGATTGTTCCAAAATCCAACAGTTCTGCAGAATTCTTAGCAAACACCGACCGACTGCGATTTTTTGAGGTCTGTTCAGCTCTGCTAATAGTTATTGTTTGCACAACTGTAACTAAGTACATTACCAACTAGTTGTTCAATCTATATAAATTTAAGAAACACACATTGCCAAAGAGTGACTCATATATCAGTCTATTATATGCTACAGAGCTGACTGTATTAAACAAATCACTTTCCCTACAGCTGAAGAATAGAAGCTATATACAGAGCAGAGGTTATTGTCTAATTTAAATCTTGGCTCACTTCCCAGAGCTGTACAAGATTCCAATTTGTGGAAATGTTACTCTCTGCTACTGCCAGAAAGGCTACAGAAAATGGTATTGGGTGCCTTCCAGAAATATGTCTGCAAAATGCCAATCAACAAGTCACTAAAGATTAACAGTATGACTGTACCAAATTAATTTAAATTATAGAAACATATGGCTAGGATGTTTGCACTGCACTTAACACAACACCTGCTTCACAAACAGCTAAGTTTCCTTCCACAGTATAAAATAATATATGTCAAACACCTTGAACCCAATTTCTATAGATGGGAAAGAAAAATCAGTTAATAAACAGTAACCAGGAGTTACCACTATTAGCTACAAGCCACCATTTTATAGCGGTTAGATTCTTTATTTATTTGAAATTTTACATCCACTCAGATTAAATGGTCTTTTCCCATCATAGAAGAAGTAATTAGAAAAGATAGAAATGAAAAAAAAAATACAGAAATAAACATCTTTATATTCCATTTAAGAAATCAAAATCTGTAAGTTGGTTTTGCTAAAATACTTGCAGTCTTATAACAGTCATTCAAATACAGCGTTATTGTGTCTTCTCTCTCCCTCTCAAGTTGACATTCTTAAGTGAAAGCCACTCCTGAAAGGCACTATAAGCTCATGAAAAGTTAAAAGATTAACAATCACACCCCAAGTCAAATATTTCATGTTTCCTTGATGTGGTTTTCCCATTATTTTTATGAAACTCCTTAATATATATGATCATGTCATCAAATAAAAAAAAATAAAATCAGTGACAGTCTTAGAAATATTTACACATTAGTGTATGCCATATTTCAGCTGAAGAGGAAGGGAACTGTTTTATGTTTCTCTCCACTGCTTTTCTATTATTGCCTAGCTAATGGAAATACATCAAACAAATGTTCTACAAGAGCAATAAATATTAAAGTTGACCTATCCATCTGGAAGAAATGAGAACAATACTGCTCACTTTTAGCCCAAATATGACACTGATAAATGAAGCCGTGAGATTCCATCACACTTTCAGCAACCTGGGCTAGGCGCCCACCACGTGATCCTTGTACCAGCAATTTTCTCCATTCATCTTCATTAGGCAGTCACTTGACCTGCCTCCTAACATCCCTGTCAGACTTGAACCTTCTGGGGGCTTATTGTACTTTCTAACAACGTACTCTAAAAGCTCTATTCCCTTTTGGAAAAGAGCTCGGATGAACATAAAAGACTATATGAGCCATTTCTTCTGGAGAGAGCACCACCAGATGCTAATTGTGATTAAAAAAGGAGATCGCAGCACTGCGTACGTGACAGCAGGAACAGTAGTGTTCCTACAGTCCTGAACCAACACCACAGCCTGGCACGAAGCACAAGCGGGCAAAGCAATCACCCTTTCGGCCATCAAAAGACAATCACACATTCCAATGAGAATGTACGTAACCCTCTTGCCACGAAGGAAACGCCCTCTGTTTCCTCCCTCGGTCGCTGCTCGAAGCGGGCTGCGACAAGCAGCCATCGCGTTCTTAACCTGACATAATCAGAGCGCTTCATCACATTAGCAGTTTTGCATTACATCCCCATTATTTTCTTTTTCAACAGTATAATAATAACAGCACTGATTTGATTATTCTGTAATAGTGAAAATGAATACCAATTCAATATGAATTTGCCAGCATAATAAAAAGCTCCTAACAGGATTCTTAGAGACCTCCTAGAAAGACTGTTTATAACTTTATGATCACTTAGGGAAATCAATAAGGCTGAAGGCACCAAAAGGCGTTAAGCTTTTGACATTAAAACTGTCACAGACATTCATGCAATTGCAATACCTTCATTAGGGTAGATGTACAACGTTTGTCTGACAAACATCTGATGTATTGACTGTGTTTTTCTATTGCACACAAGCCGCTTGGCTTTCCTTTTTTAAAAAGAGTCTTTAGAATTATAAATATTGTAGACTGTCATGGTAATGTAGCAATTAAAATACACCCACACAGATTTCTTTTAGGCAGTAAGTTCTTCAACCCTTTTTCATGTTGATCAGGTCTTACATGAGTGGTTCCGTACAGCTGCTCAGCACGCCGGGGACTTACTCATCAAGGAAAACATTGCTGAATGCAAGTAAAGACTGCAGAACCAAACAGAAAATATGCACGTATGATACAGAGAGGTAAGATGGATTTCACTGTGATCACCAGCAAATGACCAGAGGCTTCTTTTAAGTGTAAACAGAGTCCTTCCATGAACAAATACTTCACTCATGCTAAGTTGGATGTAGAGCACTACAATTTTTACTTTTATTTTTAAAAGCATTCAAATTTTATCTGACTTCAAGGGAAAACATAGAACATCTTATTTTCTGTTATTATTCTACAGGGTTCTACAAGTATCGGAAATGATGTTGAAATACTGAAAACATTTCCAAAAGTGCAGACAAGAAAAATTATTAACAGATGTGCAATTTAAAATCAAGACCTGGTGTAGGTCTATTTGTGATAGGTACGTTAATTTCTCGACTATAGAACGTATTACAGGTAGTAACTAAGTAATCGCTGATAAGGTGGTGTGCTCCCCTGCACAACATAAGGAATGCTCATCTATGAGCTGGAATGCTGATCTAAGCTGCTTTTCAATCATAATTATATGTTCTTACATCAGCATTTGAGCAATCACACAACAATCCCTGGCAACATTTTCATCAGGCTTTAGAAGACAATGGACAATTCCCAAGAAAGCCATTGGTGGCAGTAGGTTTCAATCAAGCCAATCCACTTCTAAGCCGTATTAATATTACCTGCATTAGTATCGGTGACTGCAAATGCCTTTATCAACACACACAGCCTCTCTTTGGAAGGAACAAAACGGGTTCTCTCTTACTTGCTTCTCTGAAATTATGAAGATTTTGGGCCCTCTGCATTGATTCCAAGTTCAAAGTTTGTCACATATTCTTCACTGACAACATAGGCCTTGGCCATTTTCTTTGTATGAACAGATTGTTCTCAAGAATGAACTAATGTCTCTGCGATGACAGAGAGATTTAAAAAACCCATCACAAGTGGTTTCCACGTGTGGTTCAGTCTACAGCTGCTGCAGACAGTTGATTCTCAACATAGAAAAACTTGGAAAGATCAGCTTGTGGAGCCAGTGGTTCTCAAAATCAGCCACATGTCCGTTACCTACTCATTCTCTTTGTCTGAGGTGACTCCTTCTAAAAGATTACTATCAAGTTAATAATGAAACAAACTGCTCTAAACAGAGTCTGGTTACAAGATGACAATGACTTCTCAATATTTTACTGAATTCAGTTCCTGAATGAAGCCTGATTCTAACAAGATTAAAACAATTGTTTTGCCAAAGTTGGGAGCTAGAAAAATCAAAATGCTAAACAATGAAAAAGAGAGGCCTCAGGTAGTTTTCAAGGAACTTGTTGAAAAAAAACAAAAGTGAGAGAGAAATCTCAGCACAGCCCCAGAGATGATCTACGTATAGGAAGAGGTATAATGTCACATGTAAGTCTAAGACGAAGTGTCAGAGAAACAACCCCTTTAGGCCAGAAGACCCAATTAAGGACAAAAAGCAACTGTTTCATCTGCTTTCAAGAAGCCATATGTATATATAGGGAGAATCCTCATATGCTAGAATTAAGAGAGGGGGGGAAAAAAACTAATCAAATGAGATATTCCAAGAAGTGGAGTCGAACAAGAAGCGAAGCAGATTTTCACCACAGCCAGCTGATGTTTGCTGTGGAATGTTTCATCAAAAGTTATGACGATGTGTTATGATAATGTCAGCTGTGCCATCACCATCATCTGTCATGCCAGAATTATTCTATGGCTCTTGATGATGAAGTGGCTCTTCAATTCTTCAGGACTGAGTGACACTGAAGCAACCTGTAAAAGTATTTGCTAAAACATCTTCAGAAGCAAAAGTACTCTATATTGCTTGAATTAGGCTATGCGTACATTAGTATTAGAATTAGCCTTTCTCTGAGTAGAAACTCCAGTAAGCTGTTGTACCTTGACAGCAGGCAACTCATCTTAAATTTCATTAACTTTTCTTCTACATTACTTTCTTAACTTTATTCAGAACGCCCTTTCCAATGCAGTTCAGCCGTGAACTCTATCGTTGATAGTGCAGCATTGTTTGCGTTGAATCTTTGCAGCAGGGTTATCGCTACAGGTTAATGGATTTGTGTTCTGAGAAGCCACGATTAGAACAGGTTTACCAATACTGACCTGTGTTCTGCATTATACAGTGAAAAACATATCTAGCAGCATGATTGTTATCAACCATCAAAAGAGAGACTGAGCGCTGAGTGTATAGACAGCACTAAACTCAGATGGTTTTATTGCTCTGTATAGGTATTGTGCAGTGGTTAAATTTGACATGTACAAATTGCTGAAGCGAAGATTTGCAAAATAACAGTATCTGTCAACGCTAATGGCTTAGTTTAGAAAATGATGTGCAGGATTTCAAGCGCAGCATGAATATGTATTTAAAATATTCGTGGCACTTTAATGGACATTTTCATTAGCAGAGGTTATAAAAATGGCAAAAATCTGAAATTTTATACAAGGTATGAAGTTATTACAATAATTCCACAAAATTCAGAGAGATGCATTCTTACTGTTGGAGAAGACATTAAAAATTAAGACTTTGAACTCTCCTCCCGATACAGCTATTCCAGTAGAAAAATTAAGCACAAATAAAGGAATAAGTTTTCATAAAGGCTTTGTAAGTGGTCTTATTCCTTCTGTAAAACTTTTTAAGCACTATTCAGTACAAAGTAGTAGAAAACAAGCTGTCATGGCTTTTCTTTTCCTCTTTTTAACTATGATACACAAGCTGACATCAAGGAGAAAAAACACAGAAAATTAATTTAGATTTTAAGTGGTCTGTAGAGCTGCTTGCCATACTAGCAGGGCATCAGAAACAGTGATAAGGAGAACATTTAGTAGTAACTATAACATTAAAAATAATAAGTAGTACATGCAAGGTAGAATGCCAACTAATCACCCAGTGAACAATAACGCTTGCTGTCAGAACAGACTTCACATTCTTGGACTTTCAAACCATTATGTATGCACAGCTACAGCCTTCCCTTGTTCAAAATTGGACTTTTACACATTGATTCTTTTAACAAATACAGTGATACTGCATTGTGATACTGAACCCATTCAGTTACAAAATGTGCATCAATAAAAAACAGCTTGCAAGGAAAGACTTCAATGCACAGGTTCAAAATTAAAGCACTTCATAGCATCGTGCCTAGAAAGTCATTGACTTTCATGAGAGCTTTACCTAGCACCTTTCCAGTTCCTGCAAATGAAAGAGTTCTTTCCAAGTTCAGTTCGGTATGCTTGGAACAACTTGGGCTATGGGGAAAAGGGATTTCAGACAGTCTGCATCAGTCTCATTCGCAGGTATGGCTTAGAGAAGCCCAGATTTTGTCAATTTTTTGTCCACTGTTTCAGCTACTTGCAGGCAGGCATTGCTGCAGACCCCAAGAGCAACAATGACTATGCATTCCAAGGATACAGCTTCTGTGGTCTACATAGCTGAGTTTTACCTATGATACTTTAAAATTTCTTTTTTTTTTCCTCTCCAATAATCAGCCCTGAATAGTCAAACGAACACCAACTGTTTATTACACTTAAACAAAATTAAAAAAAAAAAAACAAAACAAAACACACTGCTTGCCTTCAGAGGCATAATATATTTGCATCTGACACATGTTGTCCTCAGGATACAATTTCATTGAGCATCTCTTCCTCATTTAGTGCAGTAGCTTAATCTGCCTTAGTTCTTGTTACAGCTTGCTTAAACTGTTCTCAGATTTTTTTCTACCTAATGTCTATTACACAGGCTAAAATACTTCTGACATAACACTCTGTGCTAGGAGTTGCTGATGATCATTTCTAGGACAGTACTACAGACACATTGAGGTTTTTTAGCAATACTTGTAACAGCACTTCTCTTTAGAGGGAGCTGATCAAAAGGTGCTAGAAAAGGTCCTTCTTCTATTGTTCCTTTAATAGCCTGTTAACATGGAATTTGACTGGTGTCTCCGCACAGCACACTCACCAGCTTTGATCCGAAACATCTGTTCATGACTCGCCAAGGCAATAACTCCTTGAAGCACCATCTTCCAGATTTTCTGATATGAAACTCTGTTACAATGAAATAATGATCTCTGGGATAACAATGATGACTCCAAAATAAAAACCTCTGTGAAATACTGAAAGACTGAGCTTTTAGATAGCTGTCCTGACTTCTGCTGTTACCACAGTTAGACAAACTGCCCTAAAGGCTGTATTTTCAAAGCCTGAAAGTAGCCACACCACCGGGTAATGTACTAACCATCACTTGCTCCATGTGATAGGACAATTCAGCTCATTCCACTCAAATAGGCGCTTTCAGGATTCTGTTCCAAAGACATTGAACTCATTTCTGTAGTGAAGATGCTAAATACTATCTACAGAAGAGCACCTTCTTACATGAAACCACACTATGTTAAAAAAAAAAAAATCATGAGCAATGGAGAATTCTGGCATTTGTTGAACTGAAGCACCAACTGTGCTAAGCTTTTGGTACCCAGACATCTACAGGCTGAAAAGGCCCGAGATGTTACTGACTATGAAACATGGGTTCTTTATTTTCAAAAATCCAGATGCTAACAAATAATCTGCCTTGAAAAAAGCAGTATTTCGAATGCGAAGAAAAGAATTTCATGTAGTTTGATGCAGAACACACACCTGAGTGTTTTTCATAAAAAACATACATAAACGTTACCTTTTTTATAGGGCTTGGTGTATTTTGAAATATACATAAGAAAAAGACATAAAGATTTGATTTTTGAAGAGTAATGTGTCTGTCTTTTACTGGTTGAGCAAATAACTGGTAGTTCAAGTATCTTTTTGTTTTGGAGGAAATTAATTTGCACCTTATTGGATGGTAAGGTCTGTTCTTGAAAGCAGAAGAGAAAAAGAAAATTAAGAGCACCTAAACAATGCCCAGTCCAAGTAAAATCACTTTACTAAAAGTACAAATACCCTATAAAAAACTATGTAACTTTGCTAACTCAAATCTTTATGTCTATGTATGCTCATTTTGAGCTTTTTTTAAACAATGGTATGTGTCATTTAAGTTAGAATAAAATCTGAAAGTGTCTCTATCCCTGAGCAATAACCAACAGGAACATATTCCTGTGAATTTTTTATTTTTTCTGGCACAAGAAGTTATTCTCACATCTGTTAGGGCTGAGTTGGAATCACTACTCTTGGAAGACAGATTCTTTTATTTATTTCTTTAATATAATTCCCTGAAGAGTTAGAGAGGCCTCAGACGCACAAACGGGGTAACCTAGGAAAACCCTACCTGTGCCAAGGGGAAGGGGGAAACAGTTTTAATGCTTCAGCGCAATCTCCTGAGCCCAGGGAAGTGAAATTAGCCTGGGGACTTTCACTGATCACAGTCCAATGCAGCTCTTTAATTTCTTCCCTGGAAGCCATTGATACACATGTAAGATCTGAAGGGAGTTACCTATAGGTTTCTGCACCTTAGTTGGAAACACTCATTAGGAAATGAGGGACGGAATTACAGCTAAGAAAAGATAACGTGCAATCCCTAATTCTGCCACCTGAGTCTGAATGACCTTGATCAAGCCCTGAATGAAAGCAAGATTCACAATCGCAAAGCTTCTCTTTTATCTAAGTCTTGTCAAGCTGTGGTCTTCTCTTTACCAGGCTTTCTGCAAAATGGTGGCACTGTTGGCTGCCCATAGAAAATCGCAGGTTTCTATGGGATTTAGGGAAAGAACACTGAAGTAGAGATTTTTAAAGCTCATATTTTTGGATTTAGACACTTTCTGTCTAGACCTCAGCCCTACACACTAGGGTATAAACTTCTAAACCATTTAGGTTTCTAAATGACAGAAATATTATTTGGTGAGTTAGTTCTTGGCATTATAGATTAGTTCTTGGCACTGATGGATTTTATTCTGGTAACTCATCTGGCTGACTCAAATAATTTAAGACTTTTTTTCTTTCCTTAGTACAGGGATGACTGTACAATGCCCAATATTAGCACTATGAAGCTATTTCAGCTGTAGATGTTCATGTGCAACTCAATGCCTCCCCCTACACGTGCACAGAACTGCACAGAGCAGCAACTGCTGCTGCTGCCTATGGTAGCACCAGAGTAAGCCAACACTGGAGATTTATGTTCTTTAAATATTTGCTTAATTCTCCTGTACAGAGACTTTTTTCCATTATTCACCTTGATGATTTAATATGTAAGTGATACTGCCTCTGCACTTTGAGTTAGTGAATTTTACAAACGGTTTGCAGAGCATAAGGATGGCTGCTCCCTTCGAGCCAACAAACAATGGATGTTAACACTGGCGTGAGAGCACAGTCAATGCCCAGAGCCTTTCCTTCATTCAAGTAAGAATTCAGAACCCACTTCACTACCATTTAATCGAGTTTTATTCCGGTGTGAAGTTGTTGGTTTCATTTTAATCTAGGAAGTGCATGAAGGTATAATTCTCCTGCATAGAGGACACATAAAAAGCCATGAAAGTTTGATATGAGATAATCTTTGTATCTTAAACTATGACACTTGCACCATATATGCTATTTATTTATCTTACTCATGGCACAAGTGGCAGACTGATCTCACTGAGCCTGAAGCCAGCACTGACATGCAGCCTTCCTATAAATGAAAGCCAAAGCTTTCCAGAGCTGGAAGCTTTTGCCTCACTCCTGTGAGCTAGGTAAGTGACACTGAAACTTCAGAAAGGTTGCTGAGGACAGAGGAAGGAACTGTAGAAACTGCTGTGCTGGAAAATTGCACTGGAATGGCATAAATCATAGGAGAGCCACAGGAGTTACATTTGTCTCCTTTCCATTTTTACTAAGAGAATGAGACGGAGCCTGGCCCAGGAGACAGACTCCAGATCGCCACATAAACTGTAGGCACTAATATTTAAGACTTTTATCAATTACCTTGCTTACACTGTGCATCATTCCTCTATCTAAAAATGAAGCATCTAACAGGTAAAAATTTCCTTGTTTTGAAGAGGTTTGCATTCTGTTTCTCTTCTAAACCACGACTTTAAATACGTTTGTTTTGACACAATCTTTGCAACTGTATTTGGAACTAATACTCAATGCAGAACTATTTATACTGCTCTAAATCATTGGCTTACAATGCCTGTTTTCTTATCAAACTAGCTTCACTACAAAAGGAATGTTGCACAAAGAACACTTCCCTGGAAAAAGAAAATCAGAAAGCACAAAAGATGCTACCTTTGCAAAAACACGGCATTCAAATACTAGATTATAATTAGGTTTCTATTCCAAGTATTTCAGTGCACACTGTTAACCTTAGACAACTGTGCATGAACCTTTTAATTAGCATGTTATCTTTGGTGCAATTAATGTCTTGTACCTCATATGTTATCTTCAAATTAAAACTTTTACTATCTGAGCATTATTAATTAATCAATGTGATTCTAAGAGGGAACAGACATCGTTCAAGAGAAAGTCAGTGTTTTTAGAATGTCACAGGCACTGACATTTTAGAACGATTATTTAGCTGTCTTCAAATTCTACAAGGCTATTACCTTCAGCTTTTGCTGTCTCCGTAGAACATGCACAAAACCCATGACATTATTACTTAAATTGTTTTACATCTGTAAATGATTTTTTTGCTGCATTATACAAAATATTTAACTATTGTAGTCAAGAAAATATTTGAAAAAAAAAAAATCCTTAATAATCCCTTCAATACAGTCAAGAATATTCCTCTCAATTAGGGCCTGTAGTAAAGCATATAGTCAGTAGCACCAATTCAATGCAAGAAGCGATGTGATTGTTTGACCCTGAAGATATCAATATAGACGATGATCTTTTATAAGCCCCTATGTCAACTTGATTTACTGTCATGAATGACTAAATTCGTAGCCTAATAGCTTGTCGCAATACGTTTGATTTGAGACGTTAAAAGAGGAAATACTTTCAAAGTATGATTGTCCTTATAAAACACTTCAAATCACCAGATTTACAGTTTTTCTGTCACATATCAGATTTAATAAAAGTAAACACGAAGCAGCATAATGTGGCTGGTCTCCATCAACAAATAAAGTTATCTTTTTAATAATAAATTTCCTGTGCTTAAACTAGAAACTGTCTTATGTATGTTTATAAGCAAAGGACTCCTTCATCTGTATTGCACCAAAAGAAATTAGTATATTCCCAAGAAAACACAACAGGAATCAGTTGCAAAATATTGAATTTTCTTTAATTGGCTTAGAAATTGAAAAGCACGCCCTAGAAATATTTAACAGATCAGAAGATGATTTTCTTAGAACTGCAGCACATCAGATTCCCAGTTTCATTCTACAATTACTTGATTCTATACTGCTTTAAACCTGAAAATTTAGCACAATGGGGCAGCTCCCTACCATACAGTATTGCTATCTGCATAATGACGTAAGCAGACTGCTATTCTAGTGATTTGACTTTGCAATTCCTCTTTTTACCATAATTATTCAGTTTTTATTAACCCCACATAAACTAAGACCCATGTTCATATTGTTACAGGGTACCTACTTTAAAAAAAAAAACAAACCTGAAACTCACAGAAATAGACACTGAGTCAAAACACCTGTGGATTTAAGAAAAAGAATTTGCTCCTACTTCTTCCATCTTTATTCTACTGTAATTGTAAATGGAAACAAAAACATCAGTAGCCTTACATTATGACTCATTAATATCGACTGCAATCATACAGGATGGTAGTCAAACGTGCTGATACACATTATATATGCAGATACACTTCATATATAACAACGTGTATTACGCACAGTCATAATATGCATGAATGTATAGAAATGTCTGCAGTAGTGCCTAGACAGGTCTCCCAGAGCCCTCTGCAGATAGGGATGAATTAAGCTTCAGAGCACTGCCAGGAGGTCCCTATATATTATCATCTCTATTTTCATAGAAAAAGTCAGTGGGGGACAGGCACAACAAACGGCTTGCCCAAGGTCATGCAGCAATGTAATAACAGAAATGGGATTGGAACCCAAATGCCCTGACTTTTATTTTAACAAATACACAGTGTTTCTTCTGTTATAATAAAGGACAGAAACAGAACATATGTTATTTTAAGAGAACACACTTGCTAGCTTGCAGTAATCAGGTTTCATTAGTTCATTTTGAAAAATCTTGAACTATGTTTGGAACCATAGGACAAAATAAGTCTGGGGCAACTAAAAAAAAAGAACCACCACCAAATTAATACAGACTGAACTAGATTTGTACCACATCCACATCAATGCTACTCCATGAATTTAAAAAAAAAAACTATACAATTATTTAAGCATAAAGACATTTACCAAAATTAGTATCTTTTAAATTTCTTATCAAGAAACTAGACAGCTTTCACTAGATGTTTGTAACAAAATGCAGAGGCATTCTGATGGTACTAGTTTTAAATTAAATATAATCTCTATCTAAATGTATTTTCTTTGAAAAATCACTTCTTTAATACAATAAGCCCTGAGAAATACATTTTCTGCTGAAATTACTCTGTTTGTTTCATGTCACAGGGAGAAATGCAAGAATAGTCCAAATGAAGTCCTACTTGCTTAAACCATCTCTAGCAAAGCCCAGAGTCCGAAGGTCACATTAGCGACTCAAACTCATGCACCATCACAGATGATCTGTTTGGATATTACTAACTTTCAAACATCCCTAACCCATAAAAATCATGATAATGACTTGTTACAAATTACTATGGCACAAAATTTAAAAGTTTTTAACTATTGTTTCAAAACCAAGTCTATTCTAGATCGAAATAATCAGTAGAGAAGGCTGACGGAAAACGAGGTAGCAAATTCCATATGTAACAAAGAAACCAGCGTGGTGTCTGACGAGACTTCTCTTTTGGCCTTCCAAACAAAATTTGTTTTGGAAGATTCAAACCACGAAAGACCCAGAACCACCGAACTATCTCTGCTATGTTCCCTGAGAGCACAGGACAACCTCCACAAGATTCACAAAATTGAATGCATTCCTCTAAATCCTCCTGTCTTAACCTGTAACCATGAATCTTTTTGCCAGGAGTGGCGAAGGCAGGGATAGGATATACGTTGTTGCCCTCCATGTACCCATTGATGGCTTGTTTATCTTATTTTCCATGTTTACAGACAAAATTACCATTTTTACATGTCTCAAGCTCTTAAACTCTAAAGAATCGTATCACAAAATACAGAAGCTTCATCAAAATCACGACTGTGCCAAAAGTTACTGCTTTTACTGACTCACCTATCAATTTTTCAATCCTTATGCTAGTGAAACTACTACATACAATAATCTAAAAGGTTAAAGTAACTAATCTTAAACAGACCATTGCTGAGCTTTGGAGGAATGATGGACGTTACACTATATTTTAACTTCTAAAAAATTATTTGGTTAATCTGCAACCATTATTTTGGATTTTCCTTTTCAAGGACATGATGATTCTGATTAAGAAAAGAAATTTACAAAACTTTGTAACAAACATAGTTTTCAACTACATTTAATAAATCTTTGGTATAAATGTGAATAGCTGCTTATGCAGATGAATAGCACAAAACAATTAATTGAATGCTACTGAGCAAATGTCATTAACATTTTTTGAAGATTGGATGAATATTAGCTTTGTTGGTAAATGACATTTTGAATATTTAGGGGTTTATAAGGGTGGTTCATTTCTTTATACAGCAACAAATCTTCAGACAGTACTTCTATCTGGTTGTAGAAAACTACAATTGATATCTTTTCCATATATACTTAACCTCCTACAGATTTATTTGATTCTCAATAATTACTATTCTCTGGTAAGAGGCATATGTTATTACAGCACACTGCACTCCCACAAGCTGTCCACTCAGTGTATTTTAATAAATCTCTGCCAAAGCTGTATAAATTTGATCCTGTTTAAATTTAATAAGGATCAGAATATATCAAAGCACAGATTCCCACAGGAGAAATAGATATTTTGCATAGTTATTGAGTGCCCTATTCATAAATACAATGTGTAAGACCTAGACCATCAACCTTGAATTAAAAAGAAAAAGAGATTAATGTGTGCAAAGCCAGCTACTTCTTAAATAACTAGTGAAATTAGTGTTTAATAAAACATTTTTCCCTATACTACCCTTAAAGACAGCAGCAGTGCTACAGTTTTAATATTAGCATTCTAATATGTACCAATTGAATATCTGCAGTATAGAAATACCTTTTCAGGTACCTTTTGCAATTCTTTCTTCAAAGATTTACCTCCATAAGGACACCGATTGCTAAACACGTCACCCAGTGTTTCTCTTTAGGTTTCTCTTTATCCTTTTCAGTGACACCACTGCCTTAAGCAGAAAGCAGATCAGCAACTGAGAGCCACGACTGTTGCAGAATCTGAACTAGTTTAGGACAATGAACAGCATGAACTTATATTTGATATCCATTTTCTTCCTTTTTCTGGAAGGATGTCTAGGAGAGGAAGAAATTCTTTAACGCTCTATTAATTCTAGGTAAATTTGGGTGATTTTACATAATACCCTACAAAATTTTATGTTCTATTAAGTAGATCATTTCAGTGCTTGCTGTGGCAAAATACCAGGAGACAGAACTGCTCAGATAGATGCTGATCTAACATCTTAAGAAGGATTTTGAGGATCACTATCATAAACACGAATAGTGCGTGTCTTCCAAATACAAACACACTTACATAATTAATTTTTCAGATTCCAATGTTTTCTTTTTTGCTATTTTAAATAAAAACTTTGCAGGCAAGGGGGAAAGAAAACAAACACCTAAACCACATTTCCACCAACACATGTAGAGGCTACACCTGTCAGCTGCTAGATACAGAACTGATTCATTAGTCTTCTGTAGGAAAGCTGCACTCCTTACCATTGGTTTCTATTAGTAATTGCCTATATAACCGTGTAGGCAGCCTATCACTTTCAAAATAGCTCTGCTTTTTCCCATCACCTTTGATGTTTACATGATAATAGGTATGGGAAAGAAATCAGATTATATTTATCCTGAATTAAGATTCATATTTTCAGAGTATGAGCATGAAAGTCAAAAGACAAATTATTTTACATAGAGATCTTTCCCAAGGGGCGGATGGAATATACTAAATCAATTTGCCATTGTTTTACAAGTCAGCCACTGAGAATGAAATCACAAACGGCTGAAATTAATGGGAGCTTTGCCATTGACTTCAACAGGCCAAAGATGTCATCCTCAGTATTTTACTATACACAGAAGCCTGATGTCAGAATTAGTACAGCTTTATGAAGTACAGTACGACATAATTCAATCCATCAAAGTGAAGCCGATCACATCATCACTCAATCACTGTTCCCACTCACATCTATGGTAAGATTCATTCTTGTTTTCTTTTGCCTTTACCATCATACAGGTGTTGGAGCTGGGAAAAACCTCAGCCATGTTTGTCAGCAATATTCCTTTATCCACTGTCAATACTATGTTGTTATGGTGAAAGTTCAGATATAAAAATAAAGTTGAAAACTCAAATTATATCAATGGAAATGGATGGAAACCACAACACAGCCAACATGGCTTTGCCAGAACATTGTCATGGAAATCATATAGCACTTAAACCACAATTACTTTGAATTAAGATCAAACAATACCATGATAGAACTATTCATCCTGGTTAAACACATGGCTACATCTTTTATGTGCCACCTGTAGCAAAGGATTACAATCTGTCTTCGTTTTCAAGAATTTCAGAAAATATTATACATCGAATGGTGACAACGTTGGATCCATTCATCTAAGAGATTCAGTGCTTAAGCACAAAGAGGCAGAGTTAAGAGTACAGTGACTTAATTTCCTTGCTTTTAGAGGTTTGTGTCTTTCAACTTGAATGTTATTTCAACAAAGCGCTTTGTGTTTATTATAGAGATATTCTGCTGCATTTCCCTTTTCTCAGTTCATGAAATTTTCAATATAACAAGAAAAAAACAGCTCAAATTCCTATTTTGAAAACCATATTGCCATTTTTATTCAGCCTGTATTTTAATATAGCATCAATATTTAACTACTTCATTAAATGAAGTGTGACTTTTATAGTGAAAATGTCAGTCTTTGCAGTTCATTAAATTCATTTAAAGTATAGCTGCTTGATTTTTTTTTTTTCCTGGAGGAATAAAGGACTATTAACTGAAGGCATAAACTTAGCATTAGAACGTACTTTTTTTTCTTCAAATTAACATTCAAGATTTGTAACAGTCTTTACAAATTTAAGGGATTGTTTGTATCCTTTTGCATTATCCTTATTTTTATAATAGATGTCATTTTTATAGCATATACAACTGTTTATCACAGTTGGATATGACCAGTAGGATGTCACAGAGGATATTAACATGTCACGTGCTATTATGAATCTGTAGAATTCTGCAAGTAGTATTAAAAATACATTATTCTGAACTGTGGCATCTGGAAAAATAAACTATATATGATGTAAAACGTAATAACTCTTGGAATCCAACAGGGTTATGAGTACTGTTTTTCTGTTTCATAAAACATTCTTTGATGAGTATCTTTTTTCAAGGAGGGTTTCTATTAACTAATACAAAAGAACACAGAGAAAGCGCCATTTCCAGAAAGGTAGCACCATGTTTTTGCCAGATGTAAGAAATCCTGGTATATATTCTCTCGGACTTTCATGACTAATGTCTATCAAGCTGGAAAAGCTAATTATTTCTGGTTAATAAATTGATGTGATTATAAAAGACTTTAATAAAAACAAGGACGCTGCTTTGAAATGTACTAAGACAGGAAAGTGGTGCTGCTTTCTTTTCAAACTACTACTCCTTTAAATGTTTGGAGTAGATGTCAACGACAGAGAAATCTTTGATTTTGGAAGACAATCACGAATTTTTTTTTTTCAATTTTAGTGTTGGGGCACTCCTCCCCTCTCCCCAAACAAAGCAATTTGATTAGGCTACTCTCTTGTAGTAATGAGCTGAATCACTACCATGATGACTCTCATACTTCTATTCTCCGAGCACACTAAACAGTCAATGCTTAATTTACTACAATAGAGACGGTGATTAGTGGAGGGGTTTGGACATGGACATGTAACATTTTAAAGGTAAAAATGCATTTACATTTTTGCAACTACAACATCCAGCCTTTGTAAATCAAATACTTTTCTAATGCCTAAAATACAGAATCTGAAATACCCTACCACATGCAAAGATTTAGGGTACACATTTTGGGTACCATTAAGTACCACAAAGGTTTAGATTGCAACTAGGACTTTTAAAAGTATTCAATTATTTAATCTAGGATTTTAAAGTTCACCATATTCCCCATTCCTCTTACACATGGGCACTTTAGCCTCTGTGCAGCCAGCAATTGGCATCAAACTAGAGAGGAAGAAGAAATGAAGAATGCAGTAATTAGTGCCTACTGAAGTTAAAAGCTTCCTTCCAGAGACATTCTTCTATGAATATTGTTTTACTTTCTAGGAAAACTACTTTGCATCCCCAAATTCCTGCTAAAATACTGCGATTTCTTTTTCTATGTGTCCAAAGTAACAGGGTCTATAGGAAATTGTGGTGCTTGAACTCTGCATTTTTCTGAAGAGTATTATAGAAAACAAAAATTGAATTATCATGGGACTATAATTCTGAAGAAAGAATAAACTCTAAAACTTAATTATAGAAGCAACAGCCCAGTCACATATATAAAAAGCTAACAGGTACCAGTGACACATATTCCAGATTGGAGTTTGAAAGAAACAGTCTTTACACACTGTTATTTTCTACACTGTTACATCTGCCAAACCGAACTGATGGGCTCTAACTAGCAAACCCTTACAGAAAGATTACACTGAGCTAAACAAAAATCTTTTATTTTAAGATGTCATGAGTTAACACACAACTACAAAAGGAGAGGCATACAGCCAGCTGTATTAAATCCATATGTTCTAGACAGGTCAGAATTACCAGCTCACTCACACCAGTACCCACATGCACACTCTGCAGGGCTGGATTCCCACCCTAGCTCTTCAACTTGAAAGCAAACTCTTCGCCAACGGCATTAAGACAGCTACCCTGAATATGGAGTAAGTGCTTGGTTCTCCCACCGCATGGACCTTCCAGGCAAACGGTGAAACAATGCCACTTTTCCAGATCCGTGTTTTTCTAAAACAGTACAAGGATGGTCAAATTAATCTTTGCTACCTTTTCACCTTGTGCAATCATAGGATCATTCAGGTTGGACAGGACATCAGATCTCTAATCCAACCTTTGCTCAAAGCACAGGCAACACTGAATTCAAGAACTGCTTGCTTGGGGCTTTCCTTCAGTCAGGTCTCAAAAACCATCAAAGATTGAGGCAACCCTTTTGGGCAACTTGTTCCAATACCCTGTTATCCTCAAAGTTACTTTCTTCTCCTTCATATGCAGTCTGAACCTCTCATTTCAACTTGCGTCTGTTGCGTCTCCTCCTCCCACCACGTACCCCTGTGAAGAGCCAGCTCCACCTTCTCACTAACCCCCTCGCAGGTACTGGGGCTGCTGTCAAGTCCCCTGAAGTCTTCCCTTCTCCAGGCTGGACAAGTCCCACTCCCTGAGCCTCTGCTCACAGGGCAAGCGTGCCAGGGACTGACCATCTTGCTGGCCCTCTGTGAACTCACTCCAGGTTTTTGATTTATGTTACTGTGCACCAGGACCCACCGGTCCTTTTCAACAGATCTGCTTCCCAGCTGGTCAGATCCCAGCCCATATCTCTCAAACCAGTACACCATAAAAAGTTTTTGATACATTAGGCCAAGGGTTCTGTGATGCTAAAAGAGCCTCACAGATCTCCCAGCCCTTCTTTTAAAGTCCACTTTACAAGAAAAAGAAATAATTTATTCTTCATTTTTTCATCTAGATAAAATGCTTAATTATTAATTAGATGCACAAGCATAAACAAATAAAATCCTACCATCAGTATGAAGTGGCTGAAACAGGAAGAATCATTACTTTGAATAATTGAGGCTTTGAAGAAAACTTTTACATCAGCTACAGCCACCTGGCTCATAGCTCAACTCCAACAACAAATGAACACACATTTCAAAAAAAACAGAAAGCTAGAACCCTCTTTAATATTGTTTTTCAATCACACTAATTGCACAAAACTATGTACTTGTCCCAGGACGCATTAAGAAACAGCAGCAATAACACCTGACAACTACAGTTTTGAGTTTTGCACTCACGCTGCCTTATAACCAAGCAGCAAATCTTCAAAGTACATTTCAGAGTTCAGTAATTCCTAGGAAATCATGCTGCAAATTAAAATAATCAGACCTCTAAAAATGAGGATACTAGTGTCAAGGAAGAGACATTCAATCCTTAAAAACTCAAAACTAGCAGATACGTGCTATTTATGTTTTTTTTTCTGGACTTCTGAAATTAATCTACAGAATTCTTGAGTCTGAAACTCAGAACTAGTTCAATCAAATGATCGCTTTCAAAAAAACATTAGCCCACCTTGTTCAGCACTACGAATGAGAGGCTGTCGAAAAGCTCTATGATTTGCCAGGTCTTTGACTTGTGTTGCATAGTATTGTACCAACCATTTAGGCCATCTCTTTTCTAAACAGTAACCAAACTAATTCCACCCCAGTTAAAGAATTCTCAAGATATTGTTTGCTAACATAAAACTTCTGCTCAGTTTTACCTTTATTTAATGCAACTTTTCAAAGAAAATGAATTGGAGGAAGTTTCAATTTTATATACTCCAACCAGAGGCTCATCTCAGGAAGTCACCAGATAATCCTTGTTTAAAATGAACAAACATGCCATCTATGTTTTAGTATCACATAATAGGCCAGGAAAAGGAAATATATCAAAAAATTTCATAAGAGCAATTAGAAAGAGATAATAATAATCATAGAGGACAGCAGAAATTTCCCCATAGAGGTAGGGAATAAATTATGGTGTTATTTTTATACACTGGACTAAAAACAGATACAAATGAACATCACAGGATAAAGCACAAAGCATACTTCATGGGAATGCTGCATTCTCAAAAACTTCTAATTTGCTTACAGAAAATCAATACAAGAGCTCTTTTAGAACTGAATTTCTTTTAAATTAATTTACTGATTTAGTAAAGTCAAGCTAAGATAGGAGAATCCCTGCAACTGTAGCCAAAAATATGTATTTCATGACTATGGCAGCAAGCACAAATACTCTATAAAATGATGTAAGTTGTATAAAATGTATCCATTTGCTACCTACATAGGATTACAAACTGGACTTTTCAAGGAAATACTGAAAGAATGGAATTATCCCATTCCCATGTACTTTTGATATTAACCAGTAATCCATAATTTAACTCTAATCCTTAGTTTACTCTACTGCAATTCCATTTTTATCGCATATATAAAAACGACTGGTACCGTCAACAGTCTTGCTTAAATTAAAAATGAAGAGGCTATGTTCTACGATGGCAGAAAATACAACTGTATGAGGGAATCAAGAGTTTTCCCTTTGCCACACAAACCAATCGGGTCAGGCTATGAGTAAGGAGTGTCCAAACTCATGGTGGAGGAGTAGATCTGCAAAGAACCGCGTCACCGTAGGAGCTGCTCTTGCTAGGCTGGAACATTTACAACCATGCTGGCAGATGGCATTTTTTACACAAACAAGACAACATACTCTGTCTTCATGGATTGAAGGCAAAACAAAGATATTCACTATCATTTTCAATTTTTATGACCTCTAGAGAAGAGAAACAGACTCGCATCACTCATGAACGCAAATGGACACTAAGATGGGCTGCAAATTTCACAAGTGTTTCATATACCTCTCTGAAGGGCTGCTTAGTTCCATTGTCTAAATGCTCTTTGAAAACGAAGTTCTTGTTGAGATCCCTGAGACAAGATTCTTTTCAGAAACTTGGAACTGAAGAATACCAGTCAGCAGAGCATGGAGGTACGGAAGCAGATGATTGTCTGATGTGCATTGTCAAAACACCCACATCAAGACAAACCATCTAATCATTTGATACCACGCTTCTGCAGACTGTCAAACTTCTACAAGATGTGGGGTTTTCTATCACCTCTTTCAGACACTTAAAGGCCTTTCCCTCCCTACCACGACCAAGGAAAAGCATGCCATTTCCGAAAGAACAACTAAGTAATCTCTCCGAGTTCGCAGGTGCTAGGTAACTCCACAGTATCTATAAATCTCATTTGTAATAGTTTTCCACTATGAAATTAGACTTCAGCCATGGATTTTCTTTACTAGCTGTTATGCATAACTCCAGAATTGTTGTTAGTCTGTAAGTAACTATCACATCTCTTGTTGCCTTGTCCAAACCAAAGACTCTCTTGGGATCACAGAGCACATAACGAAACTTCGATAGCACATGTTCAGGAACGTAAACATGAAACCTAAAAGAACCACATTAAACAAGATTAAGAGTACAATTCAAGCCCATGGTCCCTGTTTCAGCCAACCACAGTATATGACATTTAGCATAAACTCAGAGCCTTAAAAGTGACTGCTGCTCCTTTGTCCCCACGAGTACAGGAAGGCTGCCTCAGCACCTTACTCTGGAAGCAAAAGGCTTTCTTCTCATTCCCAGTCTAAGCTCATAGCCAGCATTTACACAGCCACGTTTGGAACAACACTGTCTTCTCTCACCCTGCTGTTTCCAGTATTACTGTTAAAGCAGAGATACTTCAGGTCTCTTATGTCTTCTTTTCTCAAGAAAAATCAATTCTCCAACTGTAAGGTACTTATTTTAAAAAAAATAAAAAATAAAAATCTTTGCTGCCAGACCTGCAATTTTATGTGTCAGTTCTTTCACACTTCAGAGATGAACATTATCTAGACCTTCCCGACTTGAAGCAGGTGAATGTGTAGCATTTTGCTTCATTTTTGTTTAGTATCTAAGCTGGAGAAAACATAATAATGATTCATTTATTTAGCAAAGTGCACACAAAACCAATTGAAGACCATTTTTATAATTTCCAGTGAGGCAGATGTGTTGCTTCTGGTAAGGAGGAGAGGCCAGATAGAACTGGGGCTTTTCAGCAGCCTGAGCAAAGCTTACCAACATTACAGCTTGTCTCCATGTAACATATTATCAGTACCGATTCCTTTGTTTTGTCAGCAGGTACAAAGAAGTGGCTTTATCCTTTTAGGAAATGAACGGTTCAGTGCCCAAGAAACTACTACTTCAAAACACATCCTCCGAGCTGAATTTTTTCCAGCAAGTTTATGAAGCTCAATTCAAAAGCAGAAACATCTCTTCTTCAAAGCGTATCTATGTGCAAGAGTAGGATTGCACCCATTACTTTTGAATCCATAGAAGATTTTAGAAAGCAAGGATGAGAAAGAAAAAGTTGACTGTGTTTTAAATCAGTTCTTACATGAAGTTCAGTTTGTTTGTCTCATTGATTTTTTTTTTTTTTTTTAAGATAAACATAAATCATCTTCACAGGGAAAACTTCAGTAGTTGGGATCAATAAAGCAACTGGCCTTGCTCTAGCATACATACTGAGATTCATCATCTAAATCTTGTTATTTCTTATTTCTACATTCACAGATCCCTGGCAACTAGAGTTTGGAAAAAGGCTGCAGATATGAGCTCCTTTGCTTGGGTGCCATAAGCCAACAGAATGGAGAAGCAAAGATGTACCTGTCTCTTTCCTTTGATCAAGTGAGAACCAAACATCAGTTCTCCAAAACGTACAGAAATCTTTACATGCGAATAACACGTATTTTCACCCACTTCTCCCTCATGCCACCTCCAAAAAGACCCAAATGAAAAAACAGACACATACTCAGAACAGCAGGGAGTTCAGGAACTCAGGCAGACTGAAAATACTTGCCCCCAAATTGCAAATGTTCAGCAATATTCCCTAGCCACCATTCCCTCTTTCTCATTAAGGTGTTTCACCGCCACTTCTCTATTCTTTTCCCACATTAACAAATGGTCATTTCCTTTGGCAACAGTGTCATGACTGCTTCCTACCACACCAGTGTAGAAGATGAAGTAAAACAGTAAGACTCAGTAAAATAAGAAGAAATGGAAAAACTGTCATTATAAAGAAGTAGATCAAAGATTTCTCACTGTCAAAATTCTGTGCCAGATTTGTGGTGCGTTGCTTGTGCTCTCTGTAGCTGCAAAGTATCAATCTGAGTACATGAATCTGAAGGACTGGAATTGATTTTCCTCCATGGAAATTGTTCCTTCTTTTTTACTTTCACACTTATTTTAGAAGAAAAAGGTTACATCTGGGGGGCAGAAAGCAAGGTGTATGCTTGGTATCAGTTCCCACCCATGCAGAGAATAAATGAAACTGAGATCTGCAAATACTTCATATAGTCTAAAATTATATGGGCAGCTACTATATTCTTATGATTTCAAGACTTAATCTTTTCATATGCATTTTAAATACTCCCTCTATTCATGTAATGGTATTTTAATGGAGTTTATTATCATTTTTGAGTCACAGAAACACTGAGAATGAGGCATAACAACATAATGTTCACCTGCAGTTAGTCATAATCTGAATCAAACTCTTTATCATCACTGTCTCTCTTATGCCTCATGATGGAATAACCTTAGAAACTTTCATTTAGAAATAATTCTGCATAAACACACAAATAACATGGAATATGATGCATAGAGAGCAATAGTGGAATCCAGTTAATTAGCAATTCAAAAGTTACAAGCAATGATAAGGTGCTCGATGATCTCCAGAGGAGATGCATGCATCCTGATGTATGTGTCCTGTACAGTGGCAAATAGTCTCTCCCCACGTTCTCCAAGCAGTGGAAGATTGTTACAACTGATGCAGACCCATACACATTGCCTGCGTTCTAAAAACGTGTGACTGTACGAGAGTCACGTTTTTGATTCAACATTTATTAGTGACACGTATTACCAGTAAAAGCTGCCAATTTTTCTTTACAAAAACCAACACAAAGCTCAAAAAAAACCCAAACCCTTTAATACATTATCGAGTGAAGAATCAGGATTCTTTTCTGGTATGTAAACTCTCCGCCAGACTATTAATAAAAGGGCAAATTCTGAGACCTTCCATGAAAAACTGCGATTTACTAGAGACAGGAACACAGGAAGATAAGCAGCACACTTGTGTGATATGTTATCGCCAGCAATATATTTGTGCTGATAGAAGTCAAAGCCAATCTTCGCCATCCTTACTCAAACACTTTCTACCAGAGAAGACAGAAAAAGGCTGCCATCCTATCACAAGTTGTTTGCTGACTAAATTTAGAAAAACAGTGTGCTACTTAAACTGGGCGAGCTGTAGTTGCAGATTGAGGCAAAATAAACATAGAAGCTCACAATACAATTTTATAGCTGGTTTTTGAGTTACAGGTAGAAGAGTAAGCTTGATCTCTGAGCTGTACACACTGGACATACCACAACTGAGCATGCAACATACTGAAGTGCTATTTGTTTGTCTACTTGAGTAGGTATTTAATGAACAGAACTACTATGTTTTCCTTTCATATGATATTTGATTAACCTTCTGAGTTATATTTAGCCCTAGATTACACTGCCTGCCTTTCATCTTGTTCAGAGCTGCACATAACTGAAATTCTGTCCCAGTTGTGGGTGACTCCAAGAATTTCAGGGTTTTGCTGTGTGCTATCAGCCAGCAAGTCCAAGTCAAAGCAGGCAGCAGAGCCAAGGGGACATGGGAAAGTCACCCATGGCATGTGCTGATGCAGAGCTTGCTCCAAGGGTCCTCTCATAGAAAAGGCACTCACAAAGCTGATTCCACAAAGGCAGAATCTCAGAAGGAAGTCATCGTCTCCATAAGGCATGACGACTGCAAGACCATGGGGTAATACAACACCTCACTGAAGCCACGGATGGACACGTGATTCAAACTTGACTTAAAAAGACCAAAGTAAGACAACCATCAGAACTGAGAACACACGTGTGTATGGCTCGTCAAGTCCTTGCAGCAATTACTTACTTTCAACAAGCCATACAATACCATACGCACCTTACAAACATCATCCAAGATCCCAGCGCAAAGCTATTGTGTTAATAAACACTTAAACAAAGGTACGAGAACAAAACAAAGGTGCAAGAACAAAACAAAGGTGCAAGAACAAAACAAAGGTGCAAGAACAAAACAAAGGTGCAAGAACAAAACAAAGGTGCAAGAACAAAACAAAGGTGCGAGAACAAAACAAAGGTACGAGAACAAAACAAAGGTGCAAGAACAAAACAAAGGTGTAAGAACAGAACAAAGGCAGCTTTCCTTACCACCACTTCCGCTATGTCATAAGCAGCAGCTAGATCTCTATCATGGAAGCAACGATGCCAGCCACCGTTCAGGAAGCCAAGCTGACTTGTATGACATAACGTCTGATTTACCACTCCACATGCGCTCCTTGGGTCTCAGCTGCACCACTACAGGAGCAACTTTAAGTAGGTTTTTAAGATGTCAGAAAGATAGGACAGCAGAAGCACCTGTTAAATCCCTTTACTTAATAATAACCCCACACTTGTAAATAATTTGGCAGGACAAAATAAATTCATACAAAATTTCTTCATTTTATCATTTGAAATACAGTTACTGCACTCTCTCAGAAAACCACAAACAGAAAGTCACACGGGTATAAACATATTATTTACTTAAATGATTACTTTGTAGTACAAATCTAACTTTAGGTCTCATGTTTGCACCTCACAATGTATTTACATTTGTGGTATGTCAAGTGTACAGTCTTGATATCAGCCTTGTTTTTACTTACAGTTTTGCTGTGAAAAAGAGCAGAAAATGCATTGTAAAATTCTGTTTATTTTGCCACATGTACCGAGTAAGCTTTCTTTTTATTATTAATGTAATTTCTTAATTCTGTAATAATAATTTCTTATTAATGTAACGTTAATGTATTTCGAACCATATCAAGCAAAACAATAGGAGAAAAAAGAGCCATGTTGGGTTGTGGTAGGAAACCACAAGTATCAAGTTTTTCACTAGACCAAATCAATACTGTGATATCCCCATATTTACATGGCCACCTATTATTATCATAATTTCATCCACACACTTACCAAGAACCCACAAAAGTAACAGCATTAACCTACTAAAGAAAACAGAAAGATTATTTTCCCATGTCTAATCAAATTCTTATTTACTTAAGAAAGCAAATTGCTTAAAAAGTAATGCACTGCTAATCCTCTACCAGTAAAAAAGTTTACTGATAAAAGTATAGTTTACCAAAAGCACTTTTATTAATAACTAATACTGAAATACAGTATCCTAAACCATTCAAAATTCAACTATTTATATAAGCCATATGACTATAAAGAGAGTAGCATAAAAAGAACAGTAGATAAATATGATATCCTCTGAAAATAAGCTATTCCACTATGCAGCAATTGGGTTTTGCATGGTGTTAACACAATTTCTCATTTCAAAATTAGGCAGTTAATCAATATTGAGGTGTTTAAATATGTCCTGAACCTACAAACCTTTATATAATACAGTGACTTTAAAAATAAGAGTTGACCCATTGAGATAGAAAGCTCCCGTTGTCGTCATACACGAGTTCCTTGCAAAAATAAAACACAAACCAAAACAAACAAAACAAACCCAAACAAAAAACCTAATACTTTACTAATTTGCATACCTAAAATGATTTAGTTTTTAGATCCCTATCTAATTTCTCTCATATTAACTGTTTATAGAATTACAATGTAAAGAATTCACTTTGAGTGCTAAACACAGAAGAGCTTCTCTTGAATTTTCTTAAGAAAATCAAAAGGAGAGATGAAGACAACTTGCTTCAAGTAACCAAAGTCATCTGCACGTCGACTTCATTTTCCACAAATCCTACCATATTGGTAATTTTACATATTTGCAATCTTTTGTTAGGTGGCCAATTGATCAGAACTCTTCAGAATATTAAATATAGAGCAAAGAAAATCCAAATGTAAATGTGTCTGTTCAAGCAATATTCTGCTTTTACGTAATGATTTTACATAATCATCAATTACATACTTTGTAAAGCAGATGAGGAAAGCGAGGAGATACCCCTGCTATTGTCTCTGCAGCTCTCACCTCAGCCAGCAGCAGATAAAGTCATGCCAACAACCACCCAAAAAAATAATTTAAAAAAAGCAGAAGACAAACAGATCCCTTACTTCAGAGGTTGCCAGCCCAAATCCTGGCATTTCATCCCAACATATCCTTAATTTTTCACTTCACTATGTCACAACTCGCTCTCTTCCATAAGATTTAGTCTTAGCTCTCACCAGGCTTTGGCCAGGAACGATAATGTATGGTTGTAACAACCCAGACAGTAAGAAGGGCTATAACTTTACAACAGCAAAAATAAAATATTGAATTGGTAACAATTTCTGCCATGAAACGCCAAGGGCATGCCTGGTGTAACGCCCACATAAGTAAGTGAAAGATGACCACGTTGAAGCAGTCTCCAACGAGCAAAGGTAATACACAAAGGTAACATACAAGTGCCAGGGGTGAAAAAAAAAAAAAGTAGATTTCTGTCCATGGTTTTATATATATTTTTTTTTTTTAATCAAGCTTGAAGGGATATTAAGGGATATTTTCAACTTGCAGTCGTTGAGAATGGACTGCTTTGCTTTTCCCTCTTGATAGTTACACAGGGCTTTTCAACAAAATGGGGGCTGCTGGGCAAACTGGCCACGCAGGAGTAAACAGAGAACACTGATGCCAATAGCTGGCACATGAGCCATACAAACAAACTGAAAACTAGATGAACTGTTTGTTTAAAACATTTTTAATTTTCAAGAGTAAACTAATATTGTCGAGTTTTAGCAGCACACCTTTTTCAACAGAATTGAGCCCGCAGCACTGGTCAATCGTATCTCCAGCACTCTGCTTGTTGAACTCAGTTATTTTTAATGTGATGAAAACAGTATTTTCAGCCTGTCTGCCCATTACCATGAAATGTCTGAAAAAGTTCATGAAAACATCTGTTCAGACATCCGAGGCACCTGTGGCAGAAGCAGCTGTATAATGAGTGTCTCCCCTTTTGTTTTTGCTAGTTCGGCAGCCCCGTAACGCCTGTTGTTTTTCAATATATTGTTTCAGGTACGAACAGAGAGAACACATTCAAAACAGGATTTGGATTGGTTTGACAGGTGCTAACATGCAGTGGAAAAGATATGAAACAGAAATCTTGTTACAAAAATAAATAATGAATAACACGGCAGCAAGCATGATCTCATCAAAGCCTTCATCTGAACGGAGCACAGTGGCAAAGACCAGAAGGCTCTTGTGTGACATTGTTATCTAAATTCCTGATTAGATTTTCACCTCAGAGTTCTCAATTTTGGTAGCAATCATCGCAAAGATACTATGGTGACTGGCACTCTATAAATACATCACACAGACAGGTAACGGTATAGATGACGGCTATCAGATAAGAGTTGGAAGCATTTGAAAATTCAACCCTGCCATTAGGTCTGTGTAACAGGACTCAATTTTACGGCAGTAGAAATGTGATTATAGATAAAAAGGTAGGATTAGTGCTGTACAAATTCTTCTCCTCTTAAATGAGATTATCATCATTCAATAGCATCAGTTAGGTTTTTAGGGAGTGCCAGAATTCAACAAATATATAGGCATGTATTAACTGTAAATTTAATCAAAGCCTGCAGCACAACCCAAAGGTCACGGTTTGATCGGCCTTGCTTTGCCAGACACTGCACAAAACTGCAACAAATGAGTCACAGAACTTACAGTCGACACAAGCTACTCTCATCTCAAGTATCTGCCAAAGAACATAAGCTGTTATTTCCTGTATCTCTATTTTAGATTTTATTAGAAGTTCATAATAATCCATTATAGGGTTAGGCTGGACTTGGTACCTCTGCATTGAATACAACGTTTGACGCAGGTGATAGTATGGGAATGACACTCCTGTCATCCCAGTGGATTTAGTCAATATTTCCTCATTCTAGAGCCAGACATGTGAGTGGGTGTCCATGTCCACAGTGCACACACATCAGAGTTGTTATTGGTACAAATTACCATTATTTTAAAAACACACCCACTAGTCATTTCCACATGTACCATGAATACTCCAGATTACCTCTAGGCATTGAACTCAAACTCTTCATATGTTACTGTACGTTATTACCAATATCTAAGACAATTGTAACCGTCATGAAAATATCTAAAAAATATTTTTAAAAATCGACTTCTACTAACTATACTTTGCATACAACCACCTCCTTATACCTTGATAACAAATGGTGCATTCAGTATAGGAGCTGTATTATTTGAGCAACAGAAAAATTGTACATTACACAATCCAATTGGTATCACCGTCACACATGCTCATTCTGAGCAACTTAAGTTCTTGCACAGTTGCTGCCTTTGGCATATAAGGGTTTCCTTTCACAGCGAGCTCTTCAAGCACGTCACGAAACTGGTGGGACGATTGCTCCTGAAGAGCAGCATAACACAAGTGCAGTGATGATACAAATTATGATTTGTATTCTTGAGGACATACTTATCTGATCATTGCCCTTCCTCTTCCAAGCACATACAATCACACAGCCTAAATTTTTAGTGCTGAATTGGACAGCCAAATATTTTGGGGACTTTTTTTGCTCCTTGGCAGTAGTTGCCTGCATAGTCCTGAGGTTTTGAGGTATCAGAGCCAGGGCAGGGCTGTTTTGGGAAAGAAGCAGTTCAGCACCCTTGCCACCTGTGCTAGAAGATCAACAGGAAATACTGAAGACAAACCAGCATTTACTGAACTGATGCTGCAGCAGAAAGTTCCCAATCCCTGGCTTAAATTGTCTCCAGCAAGACCCACATCTGTGTCTCTGCTTACGTATCTCTGCTCTCTACTTTGTGAGAGCTCGTTGGTGCTTTCTGGCACTCTCCCATCACCTGGGGCCACCTTTGTCATGGTCAGACTGTAAGTACCTGCGTGACCACAGCACAAATCAGTTTCCAATCACCAGAGACTACCCTGTCTGCATCAGAGCAGAGCCCAGATGTAAACTAGCATAAATGCAGGGCAGATGATGAGTGAGCATAGAGCTTTCTATCTCACCAGCATACATGCACCCATTGTCTCTCACCATCTGCTATATGAAAGAAAAATCCATGCATATATAGCCACACTAAATTTGCAAGAAGAATAATTTTCAATCGTTTGCATAACTGTAATCCAACTTTTTCCTAACAACACACATGAGTAGGAATGACTTACAGCTCCAGTTTAGCACGCTGCTAAACTACTGCTATCTTCACTTTACCTCTGGAAGAACAAGATAACCTTCCTGAGCTTCCTTTGTAAAATGCAAAGTATTTCAGCCAAAAATATCAAGCTCTGACATTCGCATATGTATGCTAGTGCCTAAATTAAGGTATGTATGTTTGAAATTTGTATCCTTCAAGGACAATCTGTGTACAAGAGATAAACATTATAAAATGTAGACAGTTAAATAATGAGGTAAGGATTCTGGAATTTAATATAATGATAACTCAAGCACTAAGATGTACGTGTTTAGGTTTTGGAGTTCTCTTTCCCCTTTTCCAAATTGCATTATAAGAATTATGGTTCCTTTAATAAAATAAAAAAAAAAAAAATCGCTATGATGAATAGCAGTTCCCTAAATATTTTTAGTACAAGACATGTAATTTACTCAATAAGTGAAAAAGTTTGTTTAGAAAAAACTACTCAACCATAGTGAATGTCCAAAATCATTCTCCATCTGCAGAACCATAAAAGGGCTCAAAACAGAAGCAGAATGTTTTACAACAGCTGGTCTCTTTCAACTTTCTGTGATTTTTATAGTCATTTTTTTTTGTGAATTTTTTTTAGCACACCACAACAGGACTCTTCTAGAAACAGGCAGACCACAATTTCACTTGTGTAGTTCCATGAAGCAGAGGTGGATCAACGTTATCCCAACCCACCACCAGCCGGACACATGCAGGGTCAAGTTATGTACTCTCACACCAGCACTGAAAACTTATCAAATATGGCCCTGATCCAGCAAAGCACTTAAGCACATGCTTTACTTTAAACATGTAAGTAATCCTATTAGAATAAATGAGATTCAGCATAAACCACTGGACTGCATCTCAGAATACCTTGGTTGTGGCCCTGATTATGTCCGTGACCGACTGCGTAACCTTGGACAAATCACCGTATTTCTGTATCTTTATTTCCTCTTCTGCCCTTTACGTGTGTTTACAGTGTTGCACACCACCTCAGCCAAAATAATCCCAATCTGGAACCTTCTAGAAACTGCTGCACTACAAATACTTATGTATTTTAGCCTCTTTTCAAATGCCAGTCATATACTCAAAACTAGTACTCACCCAAAAAAATCCCCAAGATGACATCCCTTACCCTTAGGTCTACTCCTCCAGTATTGACAACCAATTTCAAAAGCATGACATTGCTCTTAAAAGGCAATTATGGAGAAGGAATCCAACTGAAGGGTGCCTGCAGGGATGGGCCAGGACGGCTCCCAGACACGTGTGGTTACAAGCCCAGGACTCGTGCTGCGATTCCCCTCCCACCGCTGGTCCCTGGCTCCCAGGGCAAGGCGAGATCCCCAGCCCTGCCTGGGCACTCACGGGTCAGTCTGCCACGCTTCTGCCATGGCTGCACTGCAAGAGGGAAAAGGCTGCACAGTCCTGGGAGAGCCTGTTTAAAGCACGCAGGTGGAAGGCAGCATCGCCTCGCAGGGTGCGATGCATCTACACTAAAAGGCTTTATGGTCAATATTTTCAGGTGTTGTGACGCAAGACAGAGTCTTCCACAGGTAGGCCATAAGCCATCGACCCTATGTCTTAATGATCCTGACAATATTTTCACATAAATAATTCTGCTTTTGCACATCTATACAACCACGCAACGCGTTTACTCTTGCCATCACACTTCCTGCTTCCCGGCAGTTGTCACAGGCAATGTCACTGTCACAAGGAGAATATGGATTCAGTTCCTAACAATGAAGCAGGCACGGATGAGTGGGCAGGATACTCAAATGAGTTTCAGAAAGACTGGAGGTGAAATACTGTCCCCAGTGAAATCAATAACAGTTCTCCCATCTACTTCAGCAGAGTAAATATTTCAACTCTTTTTTTCTGTGCCTTCTGGTCATCTCAGTGCCTAACAGAGTAATCATTTATTTTCCTTAGGAACACAGGGAAAAGGACAGAATGGATAGAAAGCAAAGGAGGGAGGAAAGATACCAAAATAAACGTATTCTTTTTCCAGAATAATCCTTAAAAAAAAACTTGCAATGATTCCTGTAGTTATAAACAATGCAGAAAATGAGATTAGATTAACACAGTTAAGACCCTCCTTTCTAGGAACTCATTCATGAATTCCTTTTCTGTCCTTGAAACACCTGTACACCACGTTGCTGCTTTCCCAGCTAAGCCAAAGAAGAGCTCACAGCCAGAGCGACGCAGCTTTGCGTGTGTCGGTCTGCTCCAGATCAGGCCTTTCGCACACAAAGATATCCATTATAAGACACATGCATCATGAGCTGTACTCTGCTAATTAAAATATTTTCTGCTCCAGATTGGAAGCCTGGCCTACGAGATACTTGCCAAAATTACATTCAGGAGCACAGCAACTGAAATGCATTTGTGAATAGGTCAAAAGTTAGTTACTTTTGACTTTTTCTGAATGTGTGCTCTGTTCTTATTGTATGATGAGGGGAAACACAGTCAAAAGGTTATATATAACTGTGCATTTGCAGCATCTTAATGGACACAATAAACTAGTGGTTTTCAGAAGCCATTCAAGATTTTGGACATTAAAAAAATATATAAAATAAAAGAACCTGTACTGTAACCTGTAACAGAGCCTGAAAAAACACGTACCGTGCATAACGCTATAAAGTTACTGAATAAGTGAAATTTACAGCGAGCATGCTGTCAGTAAGTGTTGCAAGTTTCCAAAATTAGCTGGCGTATCAGACAACAGCGAACGTTTACTGTGCATTTTAGAGCTCTTGAAGTCCTTAGCAGTATTCAAAGTTAAGGTTGACATTTCATCTTTAATTCATGCTCCTGTGCCTTTCTATATTAACTAGTAACAAAGCAGCATGCTAACAGCCCCGGCGCAGAGAGCATGCGCAAGGCAGGGGCTGTGCACGCTCCACCGGAACGCTGCTCTGCATCTCCAGCCAAAGTAGATCCGTGCCTCTCGACAAGAGAGGCAGCCACCAAATCAGCACTGACAAACTTGAACATCGTGGCAGCTGTGATGGAGATCACTGGAAAGAGCGACAGAAAAGTATGCTCGTGAGATCTATTTACAAGCAATTTCTCTAGGAGAAAGTTTTATTCAGCTACTGCACCTCCTCCTTATTTGAGCCCACGTTATTCCTCCCTCTTAAAGTGATCTTTGTAGTTCATCAAACTTTACCTATTCATTTGGAAAGGATTCTAAAAAAAAAAAAACCACTACAAAACAAAAAACAAAACAGGTTTTAACAAAAGTTTAGACTTTGTGCAGCACCCTTCTTTTCCCCAGCATCTCATACAGTGCCTCACAAAAGGCCCCAGAGGTTGGACAAACATAGCACCAGGAAAAACACGGCGTGAAAGGGATCTTTATGTGCATGTGTGAGGGCCCAGTGCTAATAGCTCAATGTGCTATTGACACATCACAGTGCAAACAGCTAAGGCTTTTTCGAAATAGCGTGAGTCACAGTGTCATTCTTAACTTTGCCTTTCCCAGATTTGGGTAATTCGTGGAACAAATCATCCCCGTGTTATTAAAACATATTTTTGTAAATGAAGGTAGCCGCCGGAGAATGACTATTGCCTCTGACTGTAACGTTCGCTCCATAAGCTACACACGCCGCAGAGAAGGTGCGAACAGACAGAAGTGGTACCGCAACTTCTCTGACGATCCTCGTCAAACCAAAGCGTTTGTCACCTTCGCGTGCTAGCAGCTGAGGCACTTTTAGATAATCCTCCTGGTTGGCATAATCCTTTAGCTAGAGACTGGCCATAATAGAGCCGCAATCATCCGAAAGAGCGGAGCAGAGGGAGGTGTCCCTTCCCCTCCCTCGCAGGGATGCTCGAGCTCCATCAGGGCTCTGCCCGACCTGCCGGGGCACCCGCCGCGGCTCCAGCCCGGGAAAAAGTTCCGCAAGTCCCGGCCCGAGCCCCGAACGGCTGCGCGCTCGGGAAAGCCGCCTTTTGTCCCCCGGCCGCGGGGGAGCGGGGCCGGCACCCGAAAGTTACTCGCGGGTCCGTCCGCGTTTCGTACTCGGCTGAACCGCCCAAGCGCCGGGCGGAGGCAGCGGCCGGCTGCGGCCTGGCGGGCGCGTCCCCCCGGACGGGTCCCCCCGGGCGACCCCCGCCGCGGCCACCGGCAGAGGAGGGCGGCGGCGCGGGGCTCCCGGCCCGGCGGACACTCGCCGCCTCCAACTTTCCGGGGACGGGCGTCCCACGGCCCCGCAGAGACCCGCGGGCGCGCCCCGCCGCCGCGGGCGTTCGGGCATCCCTCAGCCCCGAGCCTCCCCGCCCCGACGGAGCCCAAACTCCGGCTCTCGGCGAACCGGCCCTGTCAGCAGCACGAGGAATTAACGCACGCGGGAATAATCACCTTGTTGTAGTTGTAGTAACCCAAACACTGGGCAAAGTCCAGGTTGGAGGGGTCTCCGGGAAGCGAGCTGCCCGCCGCAGCCGGGTAAAATCTTACATCCATGCCGGTGCTTTGGTCCAAGAAGTGCACTTGGAGAGACGGCCGGGAGGTTTAATAGATCCACCTTCAGGTGCCTTCCCCGGGGCTGGGGCGCGGGCAAACCGCCGAGGGACCGGAGCTGCGGGGCGCCGAGCCTTCCCGAGGAGCGGGGACGGATGAGGGCCGGGAGGCGGCGGGGGAAGGAGGCGGCGGAAAAGTGCAGGTAAACAAGGAGAAGAGGAGAGGAAAGGTGGGCGGCGGAACCCAGGTGGGTGCCCCTCCGCCTCGGCGGGAGGAGGGGAGGGAAGGAGGGAGGACAGGAGAGCGGGAGGGAGGGCGGGCTGTTGTTTTTTAAAAGCTCGGTGCCAAGCCACGGGCTTTGCCTCCGCATTCAGGAGCAGCTGCTGTACACAAAGGAGCCACGCGCCCGGCGCGGACGGACGGACCGACCGACCGCCGCTGCCCGCGCCGCCGACAAAGGCGGGGGGGTCCCGTCACCGCCGCCCGCCCGCGGCGCCGGGGGAGCGGGGCACCGCGATGTCACGGCCGCCCCGCGGCTGCCCCGGGCTGGGTGCAACAGGGCTGCGCCGGCCGGGGCGGGCTGAGCAGCGCGGGGCCAAGTGCCGAAGGAGCCGGCGCGGCGCTGGCACCGCTCCCCGGGAGGAGCGACCGGGGCCCGCGCCCCTCCCCGCCCCGCCGCCGCCCCTCCCGCCGCCCGCCCGCTGCCGCCCCCGGCGGCCGGTGCGGGGGCCGCGCCGCTGCTCGCCCGCCCGGGCCGGGAGCGGGGCCGGGAGCGGCAGCCGGCCCTTCCCGCGGCTGTCCTCCTCCCTGGAAGGTTCAGGTGAGTAACTTTCGCCGCTTCCACCAGTTTTCGGTCTCTTTGGGGTTTTTTTTGGTGATGCGCTTTACTGATGGCACCGCTGCCTTGCTGCGCCAGGTTGGTGGCAGGAGAAAGGAGGTTTTTCTGACGTACTGTCGAGAGCAGGACTTTAAAACACAGTAGCCTGCCTCACAGAAACGCTTTGGAACTCTCAAAGTCACTCTCAAAGCAATCCACTAATAATCCAGGCATATGCGCTGCACAGCTCTATTTGCTACCCTGTGTGGAGCTTTCCTGACCCAAAATCTTGCTCCAGGACTTTTGAAGGAAACACTAAAGCAGTACAAAGGCCATTTAACTTCATGACTTGACCCCTGCAGATGAGCTGTGAAGAAGAAGGATGGAAACATGCCCTTGACGCATGGCTTCTATGACAGGGTGGGAATTGCCTTTGAGGTCTAGGGCTGATTCCTGTGCAGTTATAACACAACTGAAAATGAACCCCTGCCTGTCTTTGAGTTCACTCCATTTGGTTGCAAAAAAGCAGTGACAACATAAGTCCACGAGGTTTAACTGTACAACAGCAGCAAGACCTTCTCTGAAGGTCTCTATGTCTCTGCTGCAGCTGCCCAGGACAGATATCCTGAGCCTATGCTGCAGTCCCACTTCCAACTGAAGCCTCTCAGGAGCATGATGTCCCACACTTCATGTCCAGGCACAATTTGCTCTGCCTAGTTAAATTGGGAGCAAACCGTAGAACAGTCAACAGCTACAACATGTAGAAAGTGAACATCTTCCCAACTCCACCCCTAGAAATCTTATTTTCAATGTTTATGATGGCACAAGTAGCTCCTGCTAGCACAGGAGACACCAGATAACCCTTATTCAGGATACTGATCCTGAAGTGTCACCATTTGAAGCAAAGAAAGATCTCTGAAGTGACTTTTTGCACCAAGAGCAGAATTAAACATAGCGCAGCTATACATCGGTATTTACATGGAGTATTTAGAATTTAACTTGCTAGGAAAATGTGTATGAACTGGTAAATGCCCCGGCAGAAAAGCAAACAGGCATATTCTGTCAAATACCTAATCCAATTTCATATTCATTGTGTCAACCATTTTTAACCAAAGGGAAAAAACCTGCAAAATCTACTCTGTTGCTAGAAAGGAAACGGTTGAGGAACACACAGCACAGAACATTCACACAGGCACACCCCATACCTGTGGCAAAAATTATTTATGCTACTGAGAGACATAAAAAGACATTGAATCTGTTTCAGAACACAACATTGCATTAGAGCATTCCTCCAAAGTGGTGACGGAAAAGTGGTAGCGTGTAGGCACGGCAAACTCGCGTCAACATTTCAGCTGAAGTTAATAAAGCAATACCTGCTTTGTTTTATTCAGTGGGTGACAAATGCTTCTATAAACCCAAGTGCAGATGTTGGACTAAGCAGATTCTCAGATATAGGTACAGATCGGCAGCACCAAGTTCTGAGGTTGCTCTGCTATATATATACACAGGTATTTATATACAGGACCTCTGGTTCTCCACACTTTGAATGAAATCCAAAAGCATATTCCCATTGAATTCAGAGGGAAATTGCTTTCAGTGAGGAACAAACAGCAAATGATTCCAAATTGAGGATTTGGTCCCATTTTTGAATTGAAAGGAGCTTCTGAAAGGCTGCAGACCTATACAATGTATGGCTTTCTGGGCAGCACATGGCCTTCGGAGCACTTGGGCTGGTCAGCCTGGGCTGTGCCCTGCCCAACTCATCTCTCCCGTCCCACGGCCTCCGCTCCAGAACCAGAAACAGGAGCCTACGGAGCGGGAGGTAATAGATGGGAAGCATGTAAGGTGCTGTGGTGGGTGGGTGGGTGACTACCACCTCTGGGTTAAAAGTCTTAAATTCAGAGGATAAGCAGATAGTGATGTGACTAACAGTGATTTTAAGTATTCGGATGGAAGATACTGTTTCCAACACAGTTTCTTCTGAAAATAAGAGGCACAACAGGAAAACCCCAAAATACTCCATCTTGACATCACTGGTGTGAGAAGCTCATGTTAAATTGAGATGGAATAAGTCAGAATTAAAAAAAAAAATAAATCAAAAATTACATTCCAGCTAGACGAAACACTTATCCCCAGAACACTATTTGGTGAAAAGTTTTGAAACACTGTCTATTTATACAATTATGAAACTAAAATATAGAAATTTGGTGATACTTCCTACTAAAAAATTTCCAGTTGCTCACTATAATCTAGTTTTGGCACCTCTACCAAGTGCCCAAATTAAGTCTTTTGCAGAACTAGTAAGACTGCAGTGAAATTAATGAGCAATGTAAAGAAAAACAGAAGAGAAACTGGGATATATATATGCTAATTTGGTTTTCTTTTTAAGAAAAACACTAGGTTTTAAGTGACATTGTGCCAGAGAGAATTTTACAAACTAAAAAATTATGCATGTGTGTGTTTTCCTTTCTCAACACCTCTTCAATGTAATTTATTAAATAAATAAACTTGAGTAATCTCAGCTACACTTTAAATCCATATAAATGACATCAATTTTGTTTGTTAATAACAATGTATCTATCTCAGGAATACATTAAAGATGGAATATGAGCCAAAATATTTACATCTTTCTGTACATATCGCTTGAAAGAAATCCAACAAACTCTTCTCACAAGCTCGTCTCTTAAGGTCCTTCAGTAAATACTGTTTTTTTTTTTTCTTTCAGAGCAGTTGGAAGTATGAAGTATTTGCAATTTTGAGTAAGTGTTCCCCTCTTTTTCTGTTGGTTTATTAAAAGCAAGGATCTACAGTAAGCGGAGTACTCCGGTAATTTCCCTGGTCCTGAGTAGCCTGAATTTCGAAGAAACTTTTTGAAAAGCACTGTTCCATAACGATTTGAATGTATGCCTGCTGATGCCAACAATTATGATTCAGGCAGTAACACACAAACTGTGACTTTGTTCCATCTTCAGCTATACTTTCTTCTGACTCATCATCACAATTCAATTTTAAAAGCCATTAAGAACACTCAAACTGCTTTTCTGATGTAACAGCAGAAATTGCATTGGCGTGAATCAGTCATATACAAACTTGAAAGTGCGTGCACAAGTTCTCACTGCTGCCCAGAAACCTTTCAACTTGCACAGGTAACTACTAATGCTCCAGGCCCAGCTGATTCCCACACGAGCCTGGCGAGTCCTTTCCTTCGTACCAGGACAGAGCAAGGGAATGTATTTAATGGTTACGGCTTATTTGCTTTAACTGGTATCCCTACAGCCTCTGCAAACCACTTTGCACACCCTGTGTCAGTCTCCCAGTCTGTAACATGGGTACGCTACCAGAGGCTCAGTAACCCTTTCTTTCCTTTTACTATACACAAATCAAAGGCACTGGGAGGAGATTTACTCCAACAAATAGAGTCAGGAAGCAACCTCAGAGATAAGAGCAGGCACACCAGCTCCCTAACATCCAAACGTTCAGATAGCCAGCCAAGTCTTCCACAAGGTCTGCAACTCAACGACCCCCGTGTCTCTGGGCTGACAGTCCCCTGAGATGGGGCAGGAAAACGAGGGGAAAGAGAAAGGGTGGGGTGAACACTCAGGCTGGGACAAGACTGTTCGCTCCAGTTTCACAATGCAGAATCAACACTAAAAAAGACCTGACCTTTATTTTCGCAGTGTGGGGTCCATGTCTATTGGCTCCTGTAAGAACTGGGAGAAAGAAAAGGAAACGGGAATACAACATTCCCCATGTCACCTGTTAAGGAACAGTGTCTTAGCCCCTTCCTCCCAGAGCACACGTGGAGGATGGAGCACAAAAGAAAAAGGATGGAATACAGGAGGAGAAGAGACAGACAGAGTGCCAACTGGGTCTAGTTTAAAAAATAATCTAAAGCCTCCTAGAATCAATAGGAAGTCCCTTTAATTGATTGCAATGGACTTTGAATTAGACCTATATTCTACTTATCAAGTGCAGCTGCTGAGAATCAATAATATTTTGACGTAGCCCTCAAAGCAACAACTACACTGGTAACTTTTGGCTAAGAAAAAGTACGATTAACAGCATATTAATTCATTAGAGTTTATCTCACTGAAGTCCCCTTTCCCATCAGATTATAGAGGCAGCTGGCATTTATAAGTGATCACGCAGGCGTAAATATCCTATATAAATGACACAGTAAAGAAAAAACTTTTGTTCTTAGCATTAATTCAGATCAAATATTCATTGATATCTACATTTTTCAGCAAGTATCTCAAGCAGAATCAATAAACACTTATTAGTCACTGACCATGTTTCCTGGAGTAAAGGAGGGAATGTCAGCCAGCAGATGGGAACAGCCAAATAATCGGGGGAGCTGGAGTCTAGTGCTTGTCTGCCAGATGATCATTTACCTTCTCTTTGTCTCAGTTGCTGCATCTAGAAAACTATAGATCAAAGGATTATTATTTAAAAAAAACCCACTATTTTTAATATTCATTCCTTAAAAATGCAAATCATTATTTCAAAATACAAGTATGGACCATTGTAGGAAAAAAAAAAGCACAACTTAGAGGTTTTGGTTTGTGAAGACTATTTCTTTCAGTCTTAAGTCAGGAAATGCATTACTTTGTGAAACTGGGAAAACCAAAATTATTGAACTTTTCAAATGTTTACATGTGCCTGCTTTGATGTTTCTGTGGCTTGCTGAAGTCTCTTATCTTACCTGAAGTATTTTACCACCTCAACTCACACACGACAATTTTAACCATATTCTAGCAGAAAAACATGTAGTTTGAGTTGTTTACAGAGCAGAGACAACCACTAATACTGTTGAACTACGTTAAAGCAAAAAGGTTTCTGCTGCTTTAAAGAAAGCATTCCCCAACCCTCCAAAATAACCTGTGTGTAAGGGACAATATAGGATTACTTTTTGGCAGAGTGAATATCCTGTTGCTATTGACTGCAGCGTTACAGTATCCTGACATACTGGTATACGGTTATTGCGAGATAAAGACCACGTTGAAAAACAAACTGATTGCAGTACTGAAAACAGAAAAGGAACTGTCCAGTAATAGAAAAATTGACTTCTTTAAGAGAACAATGACTGGAACACTGTTGTTTCTAGATTAGCATTAAAGAATAAAAGCTTTAACTGAAACTAAGAAATTGTTGCAATGTATTCCTTCCTCCCAGGGATGCCATTTTAAAGCAAGACAGGAAAACTTTGTTAGAGATGGCTCTGTGTGTGTATATATATATATTTTGTGTGTATGTGTATATATATTGCGTTTATATCAACTTTGATATAAAGCTGTGGAGGCTGTGTGGTATGTTTCTGTTTGTTTGTTTTTCCCCTCCAGCCCTCTCCACATTCATACATTTGTGGAATTTAAACTAAAAGAATTATTAAAAGAGGAAAAAGAGCTGCTGGCATCCACTTTTTAAAGAGAATTTACAAGGACAGTGTCTACAGAAAGAAAAACATGCTCATCTTGAGCAATCCAAATTCTTCTTTAAATTTCTGTATTAGTCTAGAGGAATTTGTCAGGTAGAAACTTTCATTTTACAATAGAGCCAAATCTAATCACCGAAAGAATTATTTTAATGAAACATATCTGAAGAGTCATAGTGAGATATGGTAAAGAGCATTTCCAGGAGAGAAAGGTTACGTTTGAACCTTGTATCTGCACCAGATTCACTCATACATGTTTTTCAGTCTTAATTTCATCCAGTGTTCTATTAGGTAATTATTTGAAATACACAGCATAAAGCTATATGACCTCTGATATATTTCAGGTGCACGTTTCATTCTAAAGCACCTAAACAAGGAAATATCTTCCTGTATTTTGTGGGTTTAATGCAATAGTGCAGTATTTCTGCAAAGGGAGGGCACACTTACCCTGGAGGGACTGCGTGGTGCCCTGGGGAGATGTGAGATGTTCCTGGCTGTCCCTGGAAGCCATGGAAGTGGCTGTATACACTCTCAGTGACCGCAATGCACATCTGTTGGTGGTGGGCGTGAAAGGGACAGGCATTTTGTCATTGCTTGGAAGCCACTGAAGGTCTTGACGAGACACTGCCAAGATTTAAGGTAAAAAGCTGTGCATAGTTTTACAGTCATGCCTTAAAAATAAAAGTTATTATTTAAGAATGCTACTGTACTCATGTCCCTTTTAAATGTTACAGTAACTTACTGTGATATTAATGTCACCTTCTACAAGCACAAGTTATAAAATAAAATAGTCAGTGACCAATGCTAGAGAATATGTGAAAATATACAAAATTTATCCATATTTGGTAGGACTGTAGACATACAGCTTTATTTGGATAGATTAGATCTATGCAATAACTGGAAGTAGTCTTCCAAGGGACTCATTAGTTATCCTTTAGGTCTCCTAATTAATGATGTCGTCTTCTGAGAGCATATTAATAACTCTGGTATTAATAGCAGCATAATTCTAGCTGGGAATTAAAAAAATAAAATACTATTTTATAAGTACTCGTACAATAGAGTTTGTGACTTAGTAACAGACACATACATAAATTCATCAGATTAAAAATTAACAAACATTTCTAGAATGTGATCTAGGGACTGCAATGACATCTCCAAAACGAACTGCCATACTTTCATTCAGGAGATTTACCCTCAGTTTATAGAGATGAGCTCTCTATTTTGATGCTTCAACAGGCCGGGGTTTTCAACACTGAAAAGCTGAAGACAGATTTCACCCAGTTCTCTAGACTATTTCCTAAAGCTCATAAACAGTATGTGCCAAGCTGTTCTTAAAGAATCAGCCCTCTTTTCCATGAATGGCTAATATTTAATAAAACATCTGATCACAAAACCAAATCCAGTACTAAAATAACACTCTGACTTGCTACTAAATGCAATGTTCTTTGATATGAGTCCATTTCAACTCCATTTATTCCAGGGTTCTACAGCAGTCAAAATAATCAATGCAGAATTTTCCATGTGATTTACACATTGCTTTTTAAAATGAATTGACTGAAACAAAAAAATGCTTATTCTGCTGCCTGGCTTGTTTTCTAAAATATATTCTCTTTCTTTTAAAGTGAGAGAACGACCTCTGCTTCAGGAACAATTTTCTGAGACAGTGTGTTTATCAAATGGCTTCTCTGCTTTCATGAAAACAATTTATTTTCACTGAACTCTTCAAGATAAGCATTGAAGTCAGGAAGAATGTACAATGACATTTATAATTACATTCAAGAAACAAATATTTTGCTAAAGAAAGGTTTTAGATTTTTATCGGTTTTAGAGACACAAAATATTTTCTTTCCTCCGACATACCATTTAAAGACATTTTCTCCCTGAAATTACAAAGTGTATTTTCATATGCATGGAAAGAGAAGCCCGGGACAGTAATCTTTTCATAGAAAGGCTACAGTATGCATCCTAAACAATGAAAGCTGTAGCATAATCCTTACAACCAAATTGCCTTCCCTGCCCCACTCTTCAGAAATAATCTGCAGACAAATGACAGGGAAAACAGGGGCATATGTGACCTTGCAGAGCCTCCTCCAAACACCCCTCAGATGCCCAAAGTTAGAAAATGGACAAAAAATCCTCCGCTGGAATGGCATTCATCCCACATTTTCCCCTTGCTCAGAGACAGTTTCTTAAGCCCCAGAGCTCACCGCAGAGCCTATGGACATAGGGCACAGTGTCTGCCATTCTTAGGGGAAATAGAAGACCTTGCTAAAAAAGCTCTGTCTTTCTCTTAGGGATTCAGCCCTGGACCTCTTCTCGACTATCAACAACAAAAGCTCAGTCATGCCAGACAATTAGTGCTTCCTGATATATTCTGAACTGCCCCTAAAATCAAGGTAGTCCATAATGTATCTCATCTTTCAGGACAAAGCAGCCACAGATTTAGCCATATAGTGCCTGTATTTTCAAATGCAAATTCAATAACTACCTATGCAAAAGCTGTCCATGAATATATTAGGAGTTCCATTCGGGCTGCCTGGAAACATGGGTCGTAGTGGATTAAAAAGACATATTACTATCACCCCAATGAATGCCCTTTAATTTGTGGGAATTCATTTTCGAATTCAAAATTTAAGATCTGGTTTATTCCTTGCCAGTCAGACATCCTAGCTTTTCATTATTCCATTTTTTTCAGTGCATGGAGGTAGTTCTCATCATAAAGATTCTCTGATAAAGTTCTCCTCTGGAGATGTACTCTTTTTGTAGGCTCAGCTAGTGAAGAAATATCATTCATTTGTAATACTCAAAGACAAGTGGAAAAAAAAACAAAAGCAGCTGAAAAGAGATTGTATTTCACTAATATACACCAAGGCTTTATTTAAAATATACAATGTTAAATTTGATCAAATATCAACCCACCATTCAGAGTGAGTAATCTCTTTTAATTTGCATGTATCCGTGTGTGCCAGAGAGAAGCATGTTTGCTTTCAAGCAGGTGCACATCCTGCTATGACTAAATCTCTAACTCATCAAATTGCTTTACCAGTGTGGGACATGCCCTTTTTTCTGGAACAGCTTCAAGCATTTTCCCCAGCATTTCAGCCACCTGTTTACTGAGTTCATACTCCAAAGGAGATGCATGCAATTAGAAACAAGGAAATGAAAATAAATGACCTTGTTTGTTATAAATAACAAAGAGACTCAGCAAAATTAATGCAGTGAAGCCTGACCTTCTGACCTGAAAGAAAGAATCACCTCATTCCTTTGTAGCAGGCTCACAATGCTCCAGCACCAGGCATTGTTATGCGGCTTTGCCTCTTTTGATGGATCTTAAAGGAGTATATTCTAAATATTAAATGTTTTACAAGTTAGATTAGGAAATTTGCATTAAAAAGCATGTTGAAACAAAGTCAAGAGAGCAATGATAAAGATTATCAGTGCTTTATTTAAAGAGCACAGGTAAGCCGTGTCTATGCTAGTTCACTAACTGCAGTTTTTCAACTGACAAAAAAAATATGGAATTCCAGGTACTGAAGAGCCACAGAATGTCTCCTTCAGTGTTTGGTGAATTGATTAGGGAGAAAGTTTTTAATTACCTAACTCCAGGAAAAGGAAACATTTTTCTTTTGTAAATTGTTTGTGCTATGATGATCTGACTTTGGAGAAAAAAAGCAAGGTACTTCCACAACTACTGCCAAAAATATACAATTCTTTTTCATTATCCTTTAATTAGCTGAGTAAAAATGCCTTCTTTTGTACAAAGTCTACTGAATAACGTTTCCATGGGTTACATTTTCACTTTTGAATGATTCATGTCATTCTGCAACAGTGTCCAGCTGTAAGGGAGGGCAAGGTGTTAGAAGTTTGTTTCGCTGCTTGTCTTTGGAGGTAATGAGAACACTGTTGGCTTTATGGCAATCCTCACAAAAAGAGCAGTGTACAATTACAGTGCTGGTTCCTATCTCATCACTCTCCAAAACAAGTCTGTTATTGACAAAGCAACTCAGAACCATTGCAGAAACAAAAGGATAACACATTCGTATCCCACTGAAAGCAGTTCCTACAACAGGTATTGTTTGACAAGGAGTTTTCCAAAACTTAACTTGCTTTTGTTTGTTGTTGGTATTTTTTCCCCCCACTTCTCTCCCTTTCAGTGACATCCATCCAGCTGTGGAGGTAACTGCAAGGCCCTTCATGACAATCAAGGTCTCAGCTCTGTAAGCTTCTCTTCAGCCCGTACTGACCCAAGCGGGACACACGGACAGCGGGAGCAGCTCTACCTCCTCTCATCAAGCGTCATGAACAGCTTGTGTTTTCTCCAAAGGTATGTATCATTAAAAACTAAACGGCCCACATGGCTGAAGGTAGAGATATACTGAATTATTTGATTGAATCAGAGCCTTTAAGAGTGTTGCCTTCTCAATAAATGGTCACTTGCACAGGGATTGAAACCAGAACACTCGCGTTTCTGAGCACTGATCTGTGAGGCCCTGTATGACAAGACACATTTGAAGAAGACCCACACAACAAACAGCCTTCTAAGAGCTGAGCCCAACCAGGAGAAATTCTGCTTTTGTGGAGTATGAAGTTGTGATGTCTGTCCTGCTCTGAGGCTCCACACACCATGTGTCAGCCAACAAACACCTGGGCTGGAGAGGGGCCGTGGTTCCGTGCTGAGCCACCATCGCGTGACGCACAAGGGCTGGAACTGGGAGAGCAATGCTGGGCATCCATTAACGTATCTCCTGCTCCAAGCATGAGACCTTACTGGCCTATAAATTGTGAATAACTATTTTGAAATGCCTTGACTGGGTTTCTCTTGCTGGCTTTTACTGGCTTCAGCAGTCAGCATGTATAGTCCCATCTTCTTTGTGAAGGATAAGTGGAAATAATTGATCGCCTTCTGCAAAATCTCATTTCTATCCACTCAGAAGAAATTCTAGATGAATATTCTCCATCAAGTAACTTATAAATTCACATGTTTAATATTTGTCCTGAAACTCACTCATTGAAGGATTTGTGGTAATTCCGCTTACAAAGCGTATCATTCCAGGCAGAGAAAATTCAGGGCTCTCAGGAAAAGTCTATTAGCTCCCCCACATTTGCTTTATTACGACCTCAATATATCATGTCTTAAATAGGGAAAATCGTATTGCAAATGCTCTATCGTTCTGTATTTATTCAAGACAAAGCTCCCAGACACCTGCAAACTGCCTGAACAATCAGTGAGTGGAAATATTAGAAAAACTAGAATGGATAATGTTTTTGGTTTGAATTTTAAATAATTACCTGAAAACTAGCACTGAAGAAGGGCACTCATTGCCCCTCATTAATAATGCACACTAAGACCCTGGCAGCTCCAGAGCAGTTACTGTAGGTAGCTAGCGTCTTTCCACAAACTCTTTGCCGTCCCTTGAGGAATCTTCCTCTCAGGTCTTTCCAGATTTTTTTCATGTTGCCATCATATTCCAGACATTTCTGCCCATGGTGCCATGGCAACTTTGTGTCCTGCCAGTTGCACATATCTGATGCCTGCTTAGTACATCATGCATGTGACAAAAAACAAGTCAGCATCTCATAACAACTGGGCATCAGCCTGTGCTGAGAGCTGCAGGCTGTTCTGAGAGAACTGCAGAGTGTTCTGGAATGAAACTCTGCCTCCAGCTACCTCCATCAGAAACCCAGCCTCTCCCTACCTACAGCATGCTGCTACCACAAAGCCAAAGTGCCCGTCCAGGGATGCCACGAGGCCAACCATGGGCAGATACTCTGCTGCTGGAGTTCTGCCTCATTTGCCACAGAGCAAAGCTCAGGATGCACTTGCAATCCAGCTGCAGTGCCTGCAACATCCAAGGCTGTGCATCTGCTCAGCAAGCTTTGGTAGGCTTTGTTTAACCCACACTGTGGTTTGAGTTCCCAGAGTATCATAAAAACTACCCTGCCTGCTGCAGCCTAAGGGGAGCGATTTGGGCATCCCTGATGACAACAGCATAGGACAAAAGCAATTTCCATTGTTTTCAGGCCACATACATCTCAAAGGTTAAAAGCTGTAATTTCAGTGCCACCTTGGTCTTATTTACAGACAGAAGAACAATAATATTAGTTCAACTAAATAAATTTCCCCCACTAATGGAAAACTTGCATGGGGTATTCAGAGACAGCAGGCAGCAGAACAGAACCAAATCATTTTCTATGTCACATGAGCAGTGTGATCTTCTGGCTCAGTGGTTCGAGCCCCTTTGGGACTGGCTCTGCTCTAGCATGTGCTGGATAACCAAGCTTCACCTAAGACAACTAAATATACGTGTTTTTCTCCCTTCTTCTGCAAGCTTCCCAGAGCTGCGCTGCCTCCTTCAGCTGATCACCTTTATTTTAGAGGGGTTACTCCCATCCTACACTTCCAGCAAATTGTGCAAGCACCAAAACCATGCTAATGAGCAGCTCAAACATACAAGCTGTTTGAGCAAGCACAACCCTTTGCTCTGCATCACGTGCTTGAAAGTCCTTGCGTTACATTGGTGAGACACACTTCATTGCTGGGAAAAGTGGTCCTGCTTTTCCGTAACGATAACCTAACCCAAATATTAAGAAAGGCAAAGAATGCTGCAGTGTTACATCCAAGAATCAGCGCTAGAGATATGCAAACAAAAACAGTATTCCAAAAGGCTGGAAACGAGTAGTGTCCAAAATGAGTGATGTTATAAACTGGATTTAAAAAGCAGCAATTTTCAGAAGCATTAGTTTACATGAATTAGATGCATAAATGGCTTTCAAATTCAGCTGAAGTCAGGTCTCCCTGGAAAGCAAATTGTGTACTTTTACTACTTGGCTGTTTCAGCTATTCAGGAAGGGTAGCTACCCACGCTGGAACAGGAGAGCACATATTTGTTTCACAAGAATACAGGAGGCACACGCTGACCAAGAAAATAGTTGTGGAGAAATGAATTCCTACACACAAACTAGAGCTCACCCAATTGCAGCCCTTGCAATTAACTATTAAAAGTGCCACAGGGTCAAAGTTATTGTCACTAGTGTTGGGGAAATGCTAAGAATTAACAAAAGTTTCCTTCTTTCTTCCTCTGGTTCCCATCAGAGGAGTGGGTAAGCAATACCACAAACAGTTCAAGAGGACAAAGACAGTGTCAGGGCCAGTGTCCCCTGTCTCAGCACGACAGCCCTTACTGGCCACGGCCCTGTGAGCTACTGCTGAGCACATAATGATTTTGCATTGAAACGCTAAACCAGCCATGCTCTGGACTGAACAACCACAACTCTAACTCATTCCTTCATTAAATGCTTTGCCGTTCCTTGAGAATGAGAGGTTCTATAGAAAATCACATTGTCCTGCATTCCATCGGTAAACAATATCTTATATATATTAAACTGGTTTGTAGTAGTCATCTGTTCTTTTCAAGATGTGACAGGACTTTGAATTATTCGCTCTATCAGCAACCACTGCAGTAAATTCCTGTTATGCTGTGCATGGCAGGCTTGCGGAAACACCCGTGACAATGAAGCGAGCAGAGAACTCATACATGATGGAATCCACTCAGTAGACTGTTTTTTGGGGACAGTTGGGCCTCAACAAACAATCCTTTCTTCTCAGTCTATAGAGGAGCTGCACTGGGGCCTACTTTGGCCATTAGTCTAAGGAAAGCCTTTGTTGAACATATAGCTGCTTCTCACATCGAAAGAATAAATCACATTCTTATTCTGGGTATGTCTCCACTGCATTCACTGATGTGAATGTTGTTCCATGGCTGAAAAACTGGGTAAACAGCTTGCCCTGTGTGGGCTCTGTGCTGCCGTGGCTGCATTGCCAGCTGAGCAACCTTGTTTAAAGCCAGTTTGGATGTGCCCGTAAGAGTGGCAGCCCTGGCATGGATCTGTACTGCAGACAGCCTACCCTCTCTTTTCAGGAATATTTCGTTCTACAGGCTGGATTACTGGGATCTGAACCAATTTGAGACCCACTTTGCCTGAGAAGGCGGAGCGAGAATCCTGTGTTTTCTATAAGCTTAGGGAAGCAAAATCCAATCTAGGCATGTTTCAGGAATCATTCTGATGCTACAGTGTTTTTTAGGGTCATGCACATGTATTTCAATTTCTCAAGCACACATACTAGAAGCACATGTCCTGAAGAGCAGATGCCCTCCTCCAGTATTTAAAATCCATACTGATCAATGCTCCTAACTGCTGCAGTATACAGCAATTCAATATTCAGTCATCTTTACAATCCTACGCCACTCTTCAATTTGCTTCATTGTTCACTTACATTTTTGCCCACCTTCGTATCCCTGAAGAAAAATGGAAGGTCTGGGTTTTTGAAGACTATAGGGACCTCTGCTGACAGCTTCTATACAGGTGGTCATCTTTGGATGAATAGAAGTGGTCTTGCATGATACCTGAGTGACGTCCTTTAAACCCAGTCGAAACTAAGCACCATGCAGCTGCTCGCTCACTCCCCTACCACCGTTGGGTGAGGAGGAGAATCAGAAAAAAAAATCTAGTAGGTTGAGTTAAAGACAGTTTAATAGAACAGAAAAAAAAAAAGAGGAGAATAATAACAACAACGACAATAAAAGAATAAACAAAACAAGTGACACGCAATACAGTTGCTCGCCACCCGCTGACCGATGCCCAGCCTGTTCCTGAACAGCGACCGCATCGCCCTCATCCAACTGCCACAGTTTATATACTGAGCATGACATGATATATGATATGGAATATCCCTTTGGTCAGTTTGGGTCAGCTGACCTGGCTATGCTCCCTCCCATCTTCTCGTGCAACTGGCAGAGCATGGGAAGCTGAAAGTCCTTGACTGCTGAGCAACAGCTAAAACCATCAGCGTAGTAGCAGTATTGTTCTCACACTAAATCCGAAAACATAGCACTATATCAGCTACTAAGAAGAAAATTACTTCTATCCCAGCTGAAACTAGGACACTGAGCTTCAGTTATTCAAGATAAAGATTTCTATCAGATAGAGTGAATCTGATGATCCATCATCACTCTGGAGGAAAGGCTTCCAATTCCAGGCAGGACGCTACAGCCTCAGCTGAGCTTTTGAATGACTTTCAAGTATATCAACAAATACAGCACGTGTTAGTCTGTAACACCAACGGACAGAATTCTCCATTTTGCCATTTAAACAGGAGTGAGTTTGTCTCTGGTAAAAAAAAAAAAAAAAATCACATGTACACCCGATTTACTTCCCATTTCAGTTAGCACTTTTCTATTAAGGGCCGTGCTGCAGAAGAGGACCATGGCTGAAGCATAAGGGGAGCTGCTGGTTAAACAGAGAGGCCCTCTGGAAGCACCCACCCCTGAAGTGCTCTCACAATTTTTCTTTGGAGCTACAACAGAGAAATTCCTGAGTTGCATTTTAGTTGGGGTGTGCATTGTGTACTCCTCTGCATAGATGTAAAATTAAACTAACTTTTTGTAAAGAAAAAAGTAACAAGTAACTCCTCTGATGGCACAATTCCTTCTGCTATACATGTTTTCAAACAGAGTAAATGGTAGACACAAAAATATATTTAGTGAAGTAATTTTTACTCCCTCTTTCCACACAACACACTTGTGCTGCTGGAGAATCACTGCAGAAAATTTTCCAATAACCAGAACTATAACCACCTCTAAACGAAAATTTCTATTTCTAAGTTTTTCTGCCTTCTTTTAATATTTATGAAAATAGAGGTGTCTTGCAAAATGATTATGGGAAATCATTTGCAAAGAAAACATCTCACCATAAATGCTAATGTTAAATATCTACATTTTTTAAACCTTAGATACACTAATCCTTTAAATTATTCTTTCAATTAGTTCTTCCTCTTGCTGTCATTAGTGAAATATTTTACATATGAACTTAATCCCTATTTTGTAAGAAATTCCAACTAAATATTTTTGCTATCCATTTCTTTTAGTTCACGCTCCTTTGTTCTTGCATCTCAGAGGAGTTCAGCTAACCTGGTAGCATTTATCCTGCCTATTCCCTTCAGAATTATCTCTGACTCAACGAGATGCCTCTTAATTTCCTCTGTTCTACAGACCTGCTTTCTCTAACTTCAACAAATAACTAAGGTCCCTCTGCCCTTCTACCATACTCGCTTCGGTTCTGAAACTTGCAGTTTGTAGAACAACTTTTTAAAAAATAACTAAAAGCAGAGGCTGGTCTTTTGAGCATTACCATAATACTGTCATGTCTCACCAATATCAGACCACAAGAAGCCTCTGTATTTACATTTTGGTTTGCTGTGATTCCTTTGGTTGTTCATTCTTTTTTTGTTGTTGAAAACTCTTCAGCCTTACTGCTATCCACTGGTTTGTGCTGTCTTTGAAAGCATATTTTATATGTTCTTTACTTGATGTAAGCTCATGGTCTTTTCTATTCTCCTAAGTACTGTTCATTGTGTTTTCTCAGATTTTTAAGTCAGCTTCTGAAAATTAGCCCTACTCCCATCTAAAAATGTCATTGTATATCTTTGTGTTTTCTCTTTCTAGGGAGGGTTTACATATACCTAGCCTTTGGAACTATATGGGATGATGATGATCAATAGGATACATATTACTTAGGAGCATATACAACTCAAAATTGCTTGAACAGAAACTCCATGTGTCTAATTTTTCTTATTGTATTTATAATAGAAGAATTGGGGCTAGGTTATGTATGATATGATGAACACACACACTAACAAAGTACTGGGAGCCCTTGCTTTGGCAGACTTTCTCCTCTTTGAGTGCTCTACTTGTTAAATTTATCATTAAATACCCTATTCAAATAGAATGAGGATGTGGCCTCTCATCACTGCTCCTCCACATCAACCTCAGCTTGGTCCCATTTTGGTGCCCTTCTCTCTGCAACAAACTAGAAAAAAGCACGTAGTACACAAGGATAATAGAAACTATGTGCAAAACTACTCTCTTGTAACCACAGACTATCCAAAACACCTGTCATGACTTAAAAATCTGCCAAGAATTAAAAGCCTTCAACTACACTTCAAGTCATCAGGCATTTCCAGCCAGCCACTATTTCCCACGACATGTTCAGCATCTTCATGTCTCCTCCTGAGTGTTTTAACCTCTCACAGAAATCTGGATTGATTTTTTTAAAGTCCTGGATTTTGTCAGTATTCAGAGTCTATATTAATTCCTTATTCTCTTTCTCTCTTATTTGTATTATCCTTATCTTCATTGAGAAAACCAAGTCAAAACATTAACATCTGAAAAATACATTTCTCTCAACCAAAGGTAGGTTACCTTTGCAATGTCTCAAACTCTACTACTTTCTCCAGTGACCTTGTTTCTTTTGTATTCAGAAAATCTCTTATTTATCTTAGCCCTTTTCACAAACTACTTTTATTTTGTTCCTTGTGTTTACACTCTTCACTTTGTTCTGCAATCCTTCAATCTTCCACACAAGCTTTAACTTACAGATGACTGATATATGCATTTCAACACTCTCAACTTCTATTGTATTTATCCCAAATAAATATCCATGCTGGATGGCAGGTACAATTCTCTAGCTACAAAACTTCAGCTTTGAAAATCTGCTATTTTATTTTACATCCATACCTTTCCATGACTTTCCTGCTTTTCAGAGCTTTTCTTTCTTCATGCGCTTTTTGATTTAATTATAAGCCTAACTTGGTTATGCCAAGATATTATCCCATTCTTACATCTCCAGTCATGCTATATTTATTATGCACACCTATGACAAGGATCGTTCCCTTTTTAGTCCAACCTTTTAAATTGTTTAAAGAAGCAATATTATAGTGTTCAGCCTGTGATTCAGACTACACCTCTAGACTGAATTAAAACTAGTTGGAGGGGCAAGTCAGGTATGTTGTGTGTTTAAAGGTCTCTGTGCAAAAGAAAAAGAAATCTATAATGTCACCCTCAGGATTTCAGGCAATGATATTCCAAGTCTGAAAGAGAGGGAATAAAGAAACTGAAAAAGGATACATGCCACTGACCAATCAATTGAAAAGTACAGTAAATGGAAATCAGAAACCTCCCTGGATTTGTCTTGTGGGCTGATAGCAGTGGCTTTATATAAAAAGAGAGAGCACTTATGATCCACTTTCTACTTGAGACATATAAAGTAGTTTCTCTGAAGGCATAACCCACTGTAACAAATTCTAAGGTGGTGTTGAAAAATCCCACCGCTCCTCGAGATGAAGACTAAATGATGCCCTGTCTTCCATGGATCCCATGCCTCCTCGCTCAGGCAAAGGCTATCTCTGGGAAACTCAAAAGCTGCTGAAATGCACCAGCCTTTATTGCAAAAATAAAGAACCGCACTGAGGATGATCGCAACCTTTATTAAGGCTCAGGAGATTTTTGGTTAGGCCTAACAGTAGACAAGTTACAAAAGGCTCCTGTGCTTTGTGCTGTTATCTGTGGGAAAGAAACCTGCCTACAGGCTTTGAATGCAGAAGAGAGGAGCTTCCCTACATCCTAACTTACAGAAGGGAGCCCGCTTTCCAAGCTCGTTCCCAACACGCAATACCTCACTGCAAGTCAGCTGCATCTCATCTTACTGATGCAAAAGTCCACCTCGTTACTTCTGGACTTGAAATAGATCTCGAGAAGCAAAAGTAGTGAAAACTCAGTATGAGAGAGTGAGACCATCTCAGGCAGGATTCCTCAAGTACCTATTACATGGCTGGAAAACTGCACAAGTCCCGAGTGGATCAAAGTGTGGCACGTAGTCTCAGACCACAGCAAGAGACCGAGAGAACCTCTCAGAGGATCAGTCGTTTCAGAGCTGGGTGGCCATGCAGGGAGCATTCTCTGACACCTCTTCAAATACATGTAACACCATTCATTTCTCTCGTCCTGCTTCTAGTTTTCTCTCAGCTCCAAGAGTACTACAGTGGCATCTCTCCTAACATATTAGGCCTTATAATGATGTTAAATAATTGTTAGTAAAAGAAAAAAGAATGACACACTGGAACAAAAAACCAAGGAAGTCAAGCCTTTCAGTTGAGCCTCCTGTCTCCTTCAAAAACTTCCTTTGGAAACATGGTACAGAACACAAGAAGCCTGTGCAGGCAATCTGGACCACTCCACGCTCACTACCAGTGCTCTCCAACCAGACCAACAGGCACATTTGACCTCATTGTGACTTCTTCTCTAAAATACTAATCATGATTATTCTTCAGTAGGATTCCTTGCATAAGAAAGATCACAGGAGGCTTTGCAAGCTCAGTCCTAAAAGACAGTACATGAAATATTCTCCTCTACAACACTTTTCTCAAACAAGTTAAACTTATTTTGCAAACCTACAACCTACCTTTTTAGTACAGGGACACTTCAGGCCATAAAAGTAAATAGGCAAATATTAAGTGAGGTGACTCAAACATTTACACAAGCAAAGCCACTCTTATTTTGTCAGAAAACAAATAAAGTTCAATGTTGGCAGAGTTTTATAAGCCATCACACTTCACTTTGTTTTTCCACTTCTTTTTCATGACCCAAACTTGAAAGGCAAGGTAACCTTGGTGACTGACAAGGTCGCACACAACTGCTCAGGATTGTCCCACCGTTCTCAGGACTTCCTTCGATCAGGACACATAGAGGCTAACTCCTCAGCAGGTATGGGGGCAACAGGAAGCTACATACTAGAAGTGCACGTTGGGCATGTCATCAGGATAAAGAGGAGATCAAACAGAACCCCAACCTTTCTTTTTATTCTTGTAGAACACACACAAATGATACCCTCTGTTTCTTAAATAAGTCCAATATACATAAAAGTGTAAAAAAGCAAGCCTGAGGTTACTTTGTTTATATTACAGGCATTGAAAAGTCCTACCTTGATATCTGAGTATCGTCATGTTTTTGCTACTCAGGTCAGTTGCTACCAGGTTTCTCAGAAGCTGGCAAGAGACAATGGAAAGATACATTCTAATGGACTGGATAAACATCTTTGAAACAATGCAAGAATTGTACAGGAACTATTCAAATACTATTTAATTTTAATGACAGATTTACGTCAGAACAAATCATTTTTTACTGAAACGCTTAGCTTAGCTATTTTAGCTTGTGACTCTTTCAGTGTACAACTTGAGTGATATAATTTGATAGGGGGGACATTGAATGGAGACTAGAAGCAGATAGGTCTATTTCAAAATGAGCCATGTAAAGGTTGTACGAATGTTTGGTGGATAGTGCCCTAATTCATTACAGAATGGGATTCTTATACTTACACAGTGAAAAGCTCAGATTAGGCACACAACATAATTTCCATTATGTTAATGTTGCTTTAAAATATATTGCACGGAGTGCTGCAACAATCAAATTATCAATTATAATGTCTACTCAGAGTAGAAAAGTGTTGCAAACAGAGGGCTGATTACTGCTTCAGTACTTCCAATCTGCATACTCATTGTTTAGTACAGGGAAAACAAATTATCTTGTGTTGGCCCTAGTTCAAATTTAATTAAATGAGTGCAAAGCAATTATAATAAAGTACAATAGTATAGTAATGAAAGGAAAATAACTCATTAACCTATTAATCTTTATTTATGTTCCTCTCAAATAAGTATGTAATTTCTTTATCACTGCATCCCATAAGAAATAGCAGGCTCTCACTGCTCATGGCCTGCTTTAGCGGGGCTTATTTTGCTAAAGATCATTGTATGACTTCACTGTTACTATTTATATAGATTTTATTTAATGTGTCTGGATTTTTCTCCTCTCCCTTACCCAGTATATTTTAAAACCCTTTCCCACATATCTGTGATGTAGATTATAAACCTGTTCTCACCCCCCTTTTCTTTTAACACTTGTCAGTTCTGAAAGGTAAACCTCTCTAGGAGCATTGGTATGCTTCTGTCATTGCGTAAGGGAGAGAGCACTCCCAGAACATCTGCTATAAAAGACGATCTTACATTAAGACATAAGTTGAAAGCACATTATTTTTAAGAGGACCTGACACAGCTATTGCTTTACAATCTTTATGGGTATAACAACATACCCCATATTTTCAAATGTGCTTTTTTGGTTCTTCATTCCAGGTTTTATCTAAGTTGCTGGGTTGTTTTGTTATTCCGACAAATCTCAAATTTAAGGAAAAAACAATGGTTTTAGATGATTAGTCAATTATGCTGTGGTGTATTTTAATCATGCTTGCTGTATGCTGGCTATCGTTATTACCTTATCTCTCCAGAACTGGTTTTGTTTTCATTGACATCTTACATTCTAGTGTGTACATTTAATGTCACACACCAGTGCTTAGCTTATTGCAGCCAGTCAGGGCTGACTCTGTCCTTTCACTAAGCTGAGCCACTCACAAAAAACAACCCCAAACAAACAAAAAACACAAACCACCACCACAACTAAGCTGTGAGGAAGCATCAAGATGATGAGCAAAAACACATTTCAAAAATTTTGAATAAATAGCCCTTTCTCTGTCTTAGGCTGAGGAAAGTAATATCATTACCATTAAATTTTTTTCTACTAAATAAATTGAAGTAGAGGTGGTACTGTACCACAAGCAGTGATCAAATATTATCCTGGAGAGTAGGCACAAAATTGGTAACTGCTACTCAAACAATAAGAAAATTAAATTAGAAGAACTACAGTTTTAAAATATAATCTCCACTTCTGCATGCACTAGTATAATTACTGGCACTTACAGAAGACCAGAGGTACCTGTGTAAAACATATAATTAACAGAAATATAATTCTGAATATGCACAGAGGATGAACGAAAGCTGCGTTTGAAAACTGGGAAATAAAACCTTCACAAAAGAGTCTGCAAAGTCAGCCATCCCTAGGCCTTTTCCTTTCCATGCACGGACCCTGTGCAGGCAGGGTCCAATCTTGCTGTCTCAATCTTATAAGATGCAAGCAGAATAGCTTCCAAAAAGTTATTAACAGATTCTCTGAGAGGATTGTAGAGGTGCAAATTTACAGCTCAGATGGCTGAGAAACATACAAGTTCACCATATCTTTCCTCTTCACACATAGCAAAAAACTTCTGCCTTGTAGAGTATATTTCTGGTTTCACAATCTGCTGCTGAGAACTCTGTTAGCAAGAAATGGAACTCTTTAATCTTAATGACACTTAATGAGTCACTCTATTCTTTGCACATTTTTAACACTCAGTTCTTTATTTCACACTTATTGCTCAATTCTTGCTTTTATATTATTGCAGCACTAGTACTGCATTAATACAGCTATGCACAGAGCTGCGTGTGGCTCCGTTGTGTTGCGTGGGACAAGCGACACTGCTGGGCATGGCGGTGCTGCTGACCTGGCAGAGAGCGATCAAGAAGTTCAAAGCCATCACCAATAGGTGGCACGTTCGCATTTTGCAGAGTCTAGTGCCATAATTCTTTTTGTTTGGTTGGTTTTGTTTGTTTGTTTGCTTTGACAACGATTCATGTTTTAATTACAGTATTTCAACATGTGAAGTAAGTAAATCGTTAAAAGAGGAAGACAGACAAAAACTAAATTTTGCTATGTGCAATCATCAGAATCTCACATGAATTGTCATCTTTTTCAGTCCAGAGTTAAATACTTGTCATCAAGCTCAATTAATGTTTATTCTCTGCATAGAGCAACCACTAGAGGGGAGTTTGACACTCGTGTTGCGAGTTCACGACTATATGATAAACTGCAGGGAAAAGTGCAAAATCAGAAATCCACAGTAATTAAAAAAGACCATCATGCCAAATCCACAAATTCTCACCATCTTTCCAGATTACTGAGTGAGATGATTTCTATCTGACTTAATAAAAGTTTGAATTCTGCTGCCAATTGAGCTGACTTTGTCTGGCTTCCCGACACATAAAATGAAGAAATGAAACTGCAGTGAGCTGCAGAAGAGAATATGAAGCATGCTCAACAATGAAGATGAGTATAAACTAGAATTGCCTGAGATGAGACTAGACTTCAGAGTCACTGGACTTTGCAAGCCCTAGGACAGTTACACAGGGAAAGATGGCTCTTCTGTCTTTCTCCTGCCTGCAAATCGCTGGCCTAATATGGTATTCAGTGAAAATACACAACTTGAAAACATACAACGTCTGCCAATGTCTGCTGTCTGCACCTAAAATGTATACCTAATTGCCCTTGATGTTTCCTCCTGTGTGTATCTTTGTTTTATTTAAAGTGAATTCCTACTGTACTGCGCACCACAGGGAGTGACAAGGTCAGATTTTCAAAAATCATCTGTCTCCCTGTGCAACGGGTATAATGCACATCAGTGGTGAAATTTCCCCTTAATGCAAACAGATACGGTTTCACTCAAGTCAACTTATACAGATATGGCAAATTTTTTTGCAGGTATAAATCATAAACATACCTGGTAGAACGTCAGACGTTGCAGAATGCTTGGCTGTGGTAGGAATTAGGGCACAACTCCTCAAGCACTTGGGCATAGGGAGGTACAACCAATGCACGATGACCTCTCTAGTTTTGATCCTTTGCACACCTGACTCTGTAGCCAGAAGGAATACTTCAAGCCTAATAGATTTATCCTATTAATCATATGCAATCTCTTCATAACACAAGATCTTGTATCACAGCATCATAAGGAACCTCTCTAGTAAATAAAAAAACCAACACAGCATCTGCAACTTCCTTAAAATTGTAGTTAGCATGACTGTGGATATTTCAGGCGCAAGCATATATCTGTCACAAGCAGAATATATATATATGTAGATGCGTGTATATATATATACACACACAGAGACATCATTTTTTCATAACTGGGTCTCAGATGTACTTCTACTGATTTTCAGAATAATGGAAGGGTGCAAATTCAAAATAATAAAAAAGATAATACATCTTCAAGAAGAAAGAAGTGAATACACTGCACATTGCTTGTCACAAAGAATGTATTTAATCCGTGCTTTTATTTATAGCATCCAAATGTTTTTGACAGTACTAAGGAGAGTAAAAAGTCAACAAATATGAGACAAAGACAAGAAACAAAACTGTGCTCAATTTAACTCAATCAGTATTTAAAGGGACATTGATCATGTAAGAATATATAAAGTACATATTTAAACGTTAAAGCTGTCATCTACTACAATGACACTCCTGTTGTTTTCCGTAGCATACTACTCGCCTAATTTACTCTAATACCTACCAGTGTAAATCAGGAGTTATTTCACTGACAGCTATGGAATTTTTCTGGCATACAATCGATGCAAGTGGAGAATTTGACCCGGTATCTGAAAACCTTCCATTAAAGGAATAATTAGTGCACACAGGTGTTGTTTTTCCCTAGTAATTGATGCGCAAGTCTAACCAGTTCTAAAGGCTGGCCATTTGCTTGACAGACAAGAACGTATTCTCCTCAGTAATGAGCACAATTTCATATGGATGGGCTTTTTTTTTCTCTCCACAAAATAGAAAGGCAATCTATATTTCTGCATTGAATCTTTCTCATGCCAAAACCCCAAAAGGCCCCTAAAGATCTTCTGCAACTCCACTGAGTTTATGCAAGATAGTGCAACTAGCCTTGCTGCAAGGCACCGCACCGTGGGTCCTGGAACACATGAAATTCTGACGATTTGGAAATGTGCTGAGAGTACCAAGCTCTTGGAAACTACTGCCCTTACTGTACATTCTGGAAAGCTTCCAGAAACCTACAAATGTTTCAAGGCAGGCATGAGAAACCAAAAAGGCAAAACAACCAAAAGACATTTCTTCATGTTTCCTACTGAATACTGACAATATTTTGCACATCAGCTCTCCCTCCACAGGCACGGTGCAGTTTAGGACAGTGAGAGCAGAGACCCAATGCCTGGTGATGGGATCAGCTTTATAGAAGTGATCAGTGCTTTGACCTGCAGCTCTTGCAGCACAGAATCCACTACTTTTGCCCACCATGAGAATTATCCTTTGCAGATTAATTCCCAGCATCAAAATTAAGAATGTCTACTCTCAAATAAGATTTCAAGATCACAGTGTATTAATTGATCATGAAATGACTAGGAGTCTGCAATGTAACACTGTCCCCTCCCCAAGAATTAAAATGATCCTGAAATATTTCATGAAAATTGTTAGAGTGCCATGCCAATGCTTCCATAAATGTGCTGCAAATCCTGCATCTGGAATATTCTGTTCCATGTTCTACATATCAAAGATACACATGATAATTGCATGAACATGGACATCAATACCTAATCTTACAAGGATTGCTTAAAAATTTTCTAGCCTCACAACCACTATTTACAAAGTGTGATTTGTCTGTTTAATAGAGAATTCAGTATGCAGTCCAAACAGTCACACAGATAATAAATCTAGCCTGGCTTTTTGATGTTATGGACAGGCTGTCTGACTGGCTCACACTAAGACAGATTGATAGATCGACAGACAATAACCTTCTCTTCTTGAAACAGTTTTGCCGTTAATACACTTTTTAGAATAAAAAATCCAGCTATGCATAGACCTCACTAATCTACAGAACTAGTTAGTACAGGACAGATCTGAAAACATAGGCTGACTTTTATTTTAAGTTTACAGGTTCAGATATTTCTGTTGTCCCCTTAGGAAAGAAAAGGGCAAGGACTGGGTTTGAAAACCTATTCAATAATAGATCTTAAGCTTCAAGCTAGAACAGGACAATTCTGGACCAGCACAGTGATTCCCCAACAGCTGGTATATGTACTTTGTAGTACTACAAGCTTTTGGCAAAGAAACTCAACTGACTCTGGATTCTATTCCCAGCACTGCCTTTCCCCAACTTTTAACCCAGGGCAATTCACCTAAGTTCTGTCTGTTCCTGGTTAGCCATCTGGTAAATAGATAATATAATTGCATCCTTTATAGGCTCATTGGGGGGCTTAATTATTGAACGTCTTTAAGATATGTCAAGGTTCGTGGTGAAGAGTTGTGCAATCCATTAATAAATAATAATGGAGGGGAGGTGCTAAGAGGAGGGGGAGCATAAAACTGAATTGTTGCATAGGAGAAACATTAGCCAGACTGAGGCAGGAGAAATAAAGGCAAATGATTAACTGACATGATGTGAAAAAGAAGGGAGCAAAATCACTAAATAATTTCACTAGCAAAAATAGAGAAAGAAAACAGGCTAAGTTGAAATGATAAAAAAAGTAAACTTGGACAAATGGGAAAGGACAGACCTGGCAAAACAGAGTAAGTTACATGTCACTGGAGAGGTGTCAAGACTGGACTGAGCCAGGAAGCTTAAACTGACTTGAAGGAGAACTTCGATGCTTCACAATTCATGTTTCATTCTGTTCCAGTTTGCTCATTTCTCCACAGTGTAGCTTACACAGATCGTTCTAATGGACGGCACTGCCACGGGGCATATGCCCTCTTCTATCTCATCTGAAGTGGGTGGTACCTCAGGGAGCTGACAGCTTCTCCTGAATGTGTGGCATTTCTGGGACACACATCTGCACAGACATCTCCGTAACGGCCTAAGGGAAGCAGCGTTGACTCCCTTCACCAGCCTGATCATCTGCAAATTACATCATACGAAGTACTTTCACTTCCTAAGCATAATTGCCCTAAGTGATCCATTGATTGCTAGCTGACACTTAGCTCTTCTGTTTTCATTTCCCAGATGTTTCTGGTTTTGTCATCACTCTCAACTCCATTTTCTCAGGGATGTGACAACATATATTGAAAGGACATGGCCATACTGCAAAGAAAGAACTATATCAGATAACTACAGTAGAGAATCATGGTGTTTAAACACACTTATCACAAATTTAATAGTTTGCAAATGAAACACAACTAGCTTTCTGTTTATTCAGCTTTTTATACTGGATTTCTTCATTGCAAAGGCCATGCACTTTAGATAGCATGGCAGGAAAAAAAGGTTTTCCCTTAATTTTTTAAGTGTCCTAATCTTTTTGAAGAATAGCGAGTGGGATGTTTATTTAATGAGTGGGTTTTTTTCTGCAAATCCTCATTTGAATTGAAAATCTTTGGGTAAAATTAGATTTAAGACCACTGACTTTATCTTCTGCTTGTTTCTCATAGTTTTAAGTTTTGCCTCTTCCTATTATAAATATAGTGAGCACCCATTGGAGCTATAACTGTACTCAGTTCTCCAGCCTCTATTTACATTTAGTATTAGAAAAGAAATGCACCAATGTGAACAAGGAAATTAGCCTGCACAGTAGGAACTCAAAGATTTTTTTCAACATATTGCTGTAATCAAACCAAAGCAGGGACCTAGCTCTCAGGTTTATTTTTTAGAAGTTACCTTGTTTCTGAATTTTAGAGAAGTAGTCCATTAAATAGGCAGGGTACTTTTTCTGTCAAGAAAATTGAGAGACTGGAAAACAACAAAACTCCACAAAAACTACCCTTATACTAGCACTTTACTATGGCATTCCTCCTGTACTGAAAAGGTACAGTTTAATTGATGGGAAGGGTATGTGGACCAAAGATGTTTTCTACTATGTGGATGGGCTCTTCTCCTCAAATGTACAAAGATAACCTGTGGTTTTCAAGAATACACTAACCACACTGAGGAATATCCCTCAAAAAAACCCCATGAAGAGTCATTAGATACACCATAGAGAAAATTAATATCCAGCAAGAAGGAGAAAAGATGATAGAAGGACGATCTCATGGTTATTTTCCCATATTGCTGAGTCCATGGCACACCCCTTGAGATACACTGAGTAGTTTAATGATTTTGTTCCACGCAGTAAGTTTTGCAAAATCATTTGGCCTTGGTGCTTGTTACTAAACACTGAGTCTTGCTCAATCTTGGGCTTAAACGCACGAGTAACTCAGAAGAATTCCATGTCTTTTAGCTCTAAAATATTAAAGACAAACATTGAGTTACCTTCTTTCACTCCACTACTCATTTGCCTACTATTGACAATGAAGGTGCATCACTTCCAGTAAAACTTCATTCCAGCTTTCATGTTTTCTTGGAAAAGAAAGCATGTGAATCCTTGATCTGTGAAAGATAAATACTATTTTGTTCTAGTCTGTCTGACCAGTTTATCAATGACAGTCATTCATCTGCTGTGGAAAAGTGAACAGTGCACCATGAATTTGCTTACATTGCATCTGCCGGTACAGTTTTCTTTGATAGTAAGTGAGGCATAATAAACCTTGATCTTTTTTATTTGCTGTTTTTTGTTTGGAAAGTATGATTCATTGGCTATTTGCTACTACACATTGTTCCTCTACAGAATCACATTCTACAGTCACAACAAATTTCATCCTTGGATTCAACAAAACCCACCATTTATTATTCTTAAAAAAAAATAATATAACAGAGAAAACTTCCATGTGAAAATTTTAGGCCTGCATTTTCAGTGCTGACACCTGCTGAGTGATGCATCAGAGAAGCAGGGCCTATTATCATCGTAAGAACTCACGAAAATTCTTTCTGAATTCCAGTAAATATCTTCCTTTTCAACAGCTCATTCAAGATATATGAATGTGATGAAATTCTGTGTTGCGAGTGAAAGCATTTTCATTTTCATTCAGCAAATAACAATCTGTAAGTCCCAATGACATTAGAAAGAGTGTTTGTCTTTGCAGTGCTCCATGGAAGTTGTTTGAACACTTCTGTCAAAACTTTTCAGCCTAAAAGCTACACTGGCGATCATTTACACACACACGATTGATCATTTAGGGGCTGGAAAGGTTTTCTCAGACCTTTCACTGCCTATGCAATGGTATTTTCACAGAGTGTCCTACTGAACTGCATTTTTGGTATAGCTTACTAATGACTCACCACCTTCTACTACGCTTCTTCCAGAAGAAATAAGGCAAGGAGAGCACCAGGCAGTTCATGTCTTTCACCCAAAGTAGATGAAAGACTATTAACCGTATCACAGATTTCTTTCTTTTCAGGTAACTGTTTCTTTATATAATATTTATTAGCTTTCCCCTACGATTTGGATAAGTTTCTTGACTTTTTTGAAAAAGGAAACAGGAGATAAAGAGGGTCCAAACTGACAAACACAAATAAGCTAAACATGGGTGTGATCTGATTCAAAGCACAGGTTTCAGCTTGTGCTTATCACTGTATCTCACCTTAAGTCAATAGATTCACAATAACAGACACTTGATGAACCCAAGCCAGTACGTCATCTGTACACAGATGAAATAACATTAATTACACCAGATCACAACAGAAAATAGCAGTAATGCTCCTTATTAAATATATTTTGCCTGTATATAAGAAAGCCAATATGAAGATTACTTTGACTCCACTGCTCTTTCCAATGCTGAGAAGCACGTGAAAAAGATTTTAAGATAGTTTAAGATAGGCTTCTCTCACTTCAACACTGAGACTGCTTTAAAAAATAAGTGATTGGAAACATTTCTTTATAAGTAAATATTATTTTTGGTTTACATATATTATTATACTCCTCCTGTTTTTTAACCTTGACCAGTAGAAAATTATAATCTTTTATATAGAAACATAACTTATTATAAGGAAATAAAACAAGTAGGTACATGACATGCTGAGTAATGCAATGCATAATTACTGGATATGATACAAATTAATACACTCTCCCCGTGTTTCATGTAAAAACCACTTTTTCAACACTGTGCTAGTAATTTCTTGCCCTCCAGTTCTATTTTGTCTATTCCTTCAAGAAAATTTCTCTTCTAATGCATACACTCTCTATAGGGAGACTGCAACTGTATTTATAAGTACACGAACAATGATATTCACTGATACATGATATTCTTAATTGATTTGAGTCAGGAAAAAGACTTGGAACAGCTTAACTCACATGGTAGGTACACTGTGAAGCAACTTCCACTTATTAAAACACTGAAACATAATGATCATTTAAACAGTAATAGAGGCTCATACTCAGGAGGGTTTGTTTGCTCAGTCAACATTAAAATTCTTTCATGGATTCACCATAAAATATTTGTTTTTCCTTTTATATATCAAAACCTGGTGAACTCTTTTTCCTCTAATGTAACATTCCATAATCAGAGCAGCAGAAAGAGAGCAAGACATAAAAATAATCTTCAGAATCTGAAGTCATCACCTGACTTATATTTCCAAATTATTATTAATATTGTTATTTAACTTTTATGGCAGCACCAAGGAAATAAAACTCTGAATCAGTACTGCTTTCCACAATGACAAGTACAAACAAAAGCAAAGCAATCCTTGCTCCAAAGCCACTACATATAATCAGGTTATTAAAAATACTAATACTGATCATTATGGTGTGTCTGTAAGACTGCATTTAAATTAATCAGCAGATGCCACATCAAGCACTCTGCAATCATAAATGGTTACATAATCTGCTCAAGGACACAAGACCAACACTCCTGATCCACAGCTACGGAACTGAAACTTCATTGAACTACAGTACTTGAAAAAAGTGAATTTACAAAACACTTTGGTACGGGCCTAACTCCTCTTCTTTTGGAGCAAAGGCAAAACAAATATCCTTTTGCAAGAACACGCAGCTAAAACAGGTACAAACACCTAAACTATCTTACCAACTTCCTAGAAAGGGCTGGATCTGTTTAGGATACTAATTGAAGCTCATACATTTCCTAAATTCTAGCAGGTCTGCAAAATTTTACTTCAATAATACCATTACCATCAAGCTTCATTGTGGAAAATGAAACTAAGATATTCATATTCTTTAAATCTTGCTACCTGAGTTTTACAGCTATGTGCATGCAATCCATACACAGAGAAATTGATGTACCTTTTTTTGGCCATCTTAACTGCACAGCCAAACGTGGTATGTGAATCAGGTAGACTCCATAATAATTATGTAGAACTGCAAATTCCATGCTTGCTTGTGCAGTTCTAAGGCTTTGACTCAGAGTCAATGTGGGTTTTTTGTGTAGAGAGTTATACTGATTTATTACCAGCAACAAATAATACTTCCTTAAACAACATGTTTCCCTAATTTACTAGGCTTTTCTCATAGAAAGGTTCGGTCATCAGCCATTCTCACTTCAATAACTACAAGGTACACATCATGGGTTAATAAAACCTATTATTTATGCCAACAAAAGTACACTATAACAATTCAGCATCCATTACTTTTGAAAATGCTAATGTACAAGTGGTTTGCTAAAGATTTAAAAGTTGAACTAGATTGAGAACCTTTTTTAAGCTTTAGGGGAAAACTGGTCATAAAACTGAGGAAGCTTTATGGCAGAAGGCTGAATTGATATCTGTACTTACGTCCTTATCAAGAACAGGTCAAATAATCCTTTCTTGGAATTACACGGTGATAAGTTCAGATAAATAAACTAGACCGTGTAATTCATAATCCTAACCAGTAACAATTAATTTTCAGAATCTGTCTCCTGTGAAGAAAGCACTGGTGTTTCAAAGCCATGATTAATACAGCTCTGATTTACTCGTACCGCAGTGTGTATTGGTCTACTTCTGAATAGATCTGGAAAGCTAAGTAACTAGGCCTACAAAACTATACTCCATGGATTTCATATGAGTCTAAATGTAAACAACAGAACTTACAACTAATTGCCTTTTAGATAAAGCTGACTTAAGCAATTGAGATAACAGAATCCTACAACACTCTGGATGAAACAAACTAAAACTGTGAATTAATAAGTTAGCTGATATTGAGCTCCAGATGTTTCTCACTCTGGCAACGTTCCTTAAGTGATGATAAGCAGATTTACATACTTAACTAATATGTTTATTTAAAGAAAATTTCCAAATCCAGACTAACATCCAGATTTCTTATTTGGCTTCAGATCAAAAGACATACTATCAATAAGGACAGCATCCAGGAAAACCTTTTCAACATCTGCTTAGAACTAAACAACAGATACTTGATTTTCTGCAAATTTAATTTTGTGCAAAATTTTACTTCATCCAATATTTTTTTATATCCTCAAGACAGCCTGACCTAGTAATTTTGCATATTCAAATCTCAGAATACAGCTTGTACACTGGCAGAGACAGCAGTTGCTAAGGAGAAACTGCATTAGTTTGTAGTTCACATTCAAAATGCTATCAGCAATTTCACTTAGAGCGAGAACAAAAGCTTTTTGGAAGCAAAGCCTTCCCCTCACCAACAATATCAGTGATTTAAAGATGCAGGTTCAGAAGTGTTTTATATGTCCCTTGCAATCTAAAGAAACTTAAGTAGTTAATAACAAAAATTGAAGTTCTACTGTTTCTTAAGGGTGAGGAATGGAAAATAAAGTTAATACTACTGAGTCATAGTTGGTGTTCTTTGCAACTCTCTCTCATGAAAAGTGCTTATTGTTACATTTAAGGCAAACTAAGAAAAGACCAACTCGGAGCCAAAACTTAAAAGAAAATACTTGGAGGAATGGATACTGTTCCAAATTTCGTCCCAGGTTACGGAAAGGAAAACACAAATATACTGTTCAACTGAGAGGGAAAGTGTGTATTCCAGGGCTGAGCAAAAGGAACTGACCAGGAAATATAAAATATAGACTTCGTTTTCAAAACTAATTTTTTCAGAAGAGAAATTAAATGAAGAAAAATGTTTCCAAACAAGTTGAGCATTCATATAAACTTGTACTGAAAACCAAGATAATGATTATATAAACATAAGAGAGGTAAACGTTAAGCAATGCATTATGCTAGTAGATACACAGACTGTCTGAGGAATGATGCCAAGGATTAGGAGAGATGAGAGTAAAAAATACCCAGTGTTTCTTGTGGTTTCTTCGTGTACGTAAAAGAACAGGAAACATTCCTACCAGCACTTTGGGACGGAAGAAAATGGTCTGGATCTGGATAACCCTATAACATGATTGGTCTCTAGTACCTCACACTCACAGCTTTCGACCTACTTTGCAAAGCATGTAAGTACAGGAAAACTGCTAATCCAAATCACCCTGCAGAGCTGCGGCAGAATTAGAAACACAACATAAGAAACAAGAATGCCCTACCTACTGAATACACTGATTTTCGTACATTAAAAGAGAGAACATACTTCTACATTTCATTTGTTGTGGAAAAAAGGGCTGAAGAATGCAACAGGAGTGTTCCCTAAACTGTACTCAGAAATCGAAAGGGAATAAAGTGAAGCCAATATTTATTACTTCATCAAGAATGTGTGTTTTTGTTTTTTTTTAAACTAGCATCAAGACTTTGGAATATCTGGGGTTAACAATACTGCTATCAGATGGAGTCAGAGTTCCCCATTGATTTGCCATTGTAGCTAACATAACAATTTGAAAACTATATTGAATTAGTTTGTTGGTGAAAACAGCGACAATCTAAGGTTTTGGCGATGGAATTCTCTGCCATGCAAGTTAGCTTACCCCAGGTGATGACCATCAAACATGTATGAAAGAAGGTGAAATTTCACAGCATTTATACATAAATTGTAAATATGCTTAAAATGGTGAGATTTTTTAATAGCTAATAATTATTAAGGTGCTTTTTTCCTTTGTTAGCATGAGTCTCTGCAGTTCACACTTCCAAATTTTCTTAACATCCACAATGTCCATCTAGAAAGGTATAGTCCTTTTCAAATGAGCTGAGATCACCATTGAATGATTTGTCTCCAAGACATGACGCTTCACGCAGACATAGCAGATATATGCCCATGTCACTTTTAGTGGCAAAAAGGCTTCCCTTGAATCCAGTATGGCTAAGCCCTGCTCACTGCTGTTCCAACCAAGGAACGAGTGTGGAAAGAGCCTATGGACAGAGAAGAAAGAAAGGAGAAGCAGCAGCCAGGTGTCAGGGTGAATGCTGGGGAGTGACTCAGCTGCCCAGATCATTTTTTACAGCTCGAACTACATTAGGAAGCACTGATACAACACTAGGCAATACATTAACCACTTCGGCTAGTCCCTAATATAACAACCATATCTCACAACATCTCTTCCTCTATATACTTTCCTAATTCCCCTTCCATTTACTACACATCTTTTGGCATTCTCAGATTCTTCTATTTGCTCTTTTTCATTATATTCCACATGTAAATAAATTTGTCCCTCTTTCATATTGACCTTCTTCCGGCAGTGATTCACTTTCTCAACTACTTGTATTTGCCACAAGTGTCTTGTAATATCAATGATTTCTCTTCCTTCAGAATTTTAAATACACCAATAGAGACACCTTTTCTTTTCTTTTTTAATAGATTTAGTTTTCTTGATTTCCATGTCTGTAATCAAGTACCTCAAATTCCTGAACTGTTCCAGACTACTCTTTTTAGGTCCTTCTCTAGCTCTATAATACCTTCTAAGCATAATGAGAAGAATGGACCATGAATTTTTTTTTTTTTAATTTAAAAAATTGTTTTCCCACTGAATTCTCTCTTTCCATCCACTTCCACCTAGAAGGCCATGGCTTTTCCCTTATTCAAATTTGCGTTCTATAAAAGGTATTATTATTTAATGGCTTTGGCATCATGATTTCTTCTTTTACACTGCAGAAGAACCAAAAATACACAACTTCTACTTCTGATTTATCGTAACTACTAGTCTCTTTGCCTTATTACTTTAATTTCTCTGCTCAACTGTAGAATTAATGATACATTAAACTGCCCAGTGTGTCTGAGTGCAACAGCAAACAGAAACCAGTAAGGAAGTCTGCAAATCGTTCGATTATGACATGAACTTTAAAAAGCAGCTTCTGTTAACAGTAGCTTCCCAAATGTGGTTCATGTGGTGTCACCAAGAAAGCACTGGCCTATAGTTTAAATCTGGCCACGGAGCAATTTGGGCTAAAGCCTGTGCAATGCTAGCGCAGGCAGAGATAGAACAAGACAAATTTGTGGCTCCTCTCTTCTAAAGAGCTGCTCTGCTCCAGGATCTGCTCTCATGTCCAAGATCCCTGCGAGGTTTCACAGACGTATGGACTAACAGGTTCATGAGAACATCCTGCTCCAGTTCCTGCCCCATCCCTCAGCTACACTCTTCCATCCATTACAGCACCAGCCTTCGATCCCGTGGGCAAACATAAGGCAAACGCTGCCTGGGCTTTGCTATTTCCTAGGATGTTACACCTGCTTTAGCCTACCCTTTGTACCAACCTCCTTGGAATCACCCCCTTGCAGGGCAATCAGGCAATAATTTTTAATCCCAAAGCCTTCACCAAAACACACACAAAAAAAAAGGTAGCACACCACTAGAAAACAAACCCATAGAGGAAAACCAGCCAGCCCTCTACCCCTTTCACTGTTTAAAACTCCCCAATGCAGATAAACATCTGTGTTTCAAAAGGTTTGTTTATTTGAGTGCCCCCCAAGATACAACGTTGCCCTTTCCATTTGTAAATTCAGTCAGAATTCAAAGATGTATAAAGCCACATAAATGAATCTATCAAACGTGTTACGGTACCAGAGTCATCTATCTTCTCACATCCAGGCCTCACTCCTGAACGAAAACAGAGCTCTGTTCATTGTAAACCATGAAATACTTCTCTCTAATTATTCTGACACCACTAGAAACACTTGGCCTCTCATAAATTAATGTAAATCATGTGAGTATCATTTATCATAAAACATACATCTGCAAAGGACAGTAAAATCTTCTTTTCTCCCTTCTGGGGCAACAACATGCATTTCAATTGGTCCAGTTTAACACCAGCCTAATATTTAATGATCCAGCACTGTGCTAGTCTGTACTATTACAGATAGCTGCATATAAACCATTCACTGTGAACACATAAAACAGAAGAAATGAGAACTGGTATATAACACATAAATGGAAGAAATGAGAACTGGTATATAACGTTTCCAAAACTATTTAAGCGACACAGGAGCTGCATTCTCACTTTCAGAAGTGACTTAGATACAAAACAGATTTTGAAAATTGTAATAATCTTACAATAATTCGGCATTTGTATGAATTATACTTTTTATCTCCAGTTAATTATTCACTTGTACTCAGTTGTATGATTAATTAAGATTTTGTTTTGAAGCAGCAGTGCATTATTCCTAACAGCTTGCTATAAATGATATACTAACTATTCACAATGTAAGGAGGTTCATATAAGTCATTTGATTGGGATCAGAAAAAAAAATCCAGCCTGTAACGATTGCCTGAGGTCACAGCAGGCAAAGGTGCTTATAGGGGTGGTTTTCCACCCTGGAGGAAGGACAGCTGTGAATCAGGGATGGGAAACCCATAAAAATCCAGCAAGTAAGAGACGTTTATTTTTTTTTCAGGTTTCTGTAAAGGAGAGCTCAGGCTGGTGTTGCTTTCTAGAGAAGAAAAGCTATGCAGGAGCTAGGAAAAAGAAATGATTGTTGTCAATAAAGGAAGCTTTGTTAGCTACCGGCTGTGGGAAAACGGGCGCTATGAAGACACTTAGGCCATCCGATCAAAGAATCAAATATTCTAGAGAGGAATTCCCGGCATAAGCAGCAGAGACATTGACATGAGAAAGAGTTGCTCTCTTGTCCTAAAAGAATAACAGAAAAAAAGACTATAAATCAGAATCAAGGTGTGTGGGGGAAGATGACACACACGATACGTTGACGGGACAGGGGAAGCATTCCCTTTCCAGGGCCAGGCAGGGAGATTTCCTACAAGGTCACGGGCAGCTATGGCAAACAGACACAAACCCAGCAGGACTCTTAAGTGACTGTGCTGAAATCCTCAGAGAAGGCTGTGCCAGAGTTACAGGTGTGCCCTGTCTGCTTCCGTTCTGATTAAACGCATGACTTTGCAAAGCCATCACACAGTTACGGAAAAGCTCCAACTACAGCGTGGTTATCCCACATGTCCCTCCCTCACCTCTGCACGGGGTGGACAACTGCCTGTTCCTCCCCTGCCTTGAACATAATTCCCCTGTTCTCTCCATTACTTGGTTTTTATTGCTGTAGGTGCTTTATTGCTGACAAACTCAGAAAGTTGGAAGTGTTAAAATGGAAACGAAGATCAGAATTTAACAAACCAAAGTGGTTTCAATATCAAACCTGGTAGTTTTCCCAGCCTGACATTCTAATAAACGAGTGTTCCTTTAGTGTTATAAAAGTCATCAAACCATGATAAGGGAGACAAAAATCACTTCCAATCTCACCTGGGGACTTGCAGCTAACAGCACAATTATACACGATACTATGCCAGAAAATACTAAAGCAAACAACTAGGAGGGGTTTTATTTATATGTTATTCTGTCTATGCAGCAGTGTCAGAGTTGACAGCTCAAAAGACTGCATTTTCCTAAACTCTTACTTTTTAATAATCTGCAAACATGATTGAAGGAAGCAGTAAGAAATCTAATAAAAATGAATGCAGAAAGGATTATGGAGACAGCTTCATGACAATTTACTGTTCTACATAGCAGTCTGTTGCTAGGAGTTGCGATAAGATAAATCTTGTTTACAGTGTGTTAATCCCATGTCCCAGTAACGCTAGTATGCAACGGATTCAAGTCTTCCTTAGAAGAATGGAACTGCTTTTGCATTAAATGAACTGCCACGAGTAGCAGCAGCCTGAATGAGAGCGCAGAAGGTCAAGGGTTATTCTAGATTACACTTTCCGACGAGTCATTCACATCTCCTTCAGAAAATGTTTGATGTAAATTGTTTGGATGTAAATTATAAGTAAAGCTTTATTTGAGCTTTTCTGGGTCAATGATTGACTTTTATTGTTCTCTGTAGAGTGAAATGTAAAAGTTGATTTTCAGTTTTTTTCACGCAACAGAGATTTTATGCATTTTCTATGACTAAAGAGGACTCTTACATCATGAAATACCTTCGGTCAAGAACAGGCGGTGTGTTTATATAATATCAGATACTCTCCCTAGATCAATTTCAGCTATGAATGTAATGCTTGGTATTTCTCTTTGCAGAGCCAATAAGAGTTCATGGACTATTACCTTTTTATCTCTCATAGGGTGACAGGTCCTATGACTACTTGCTCAGGTCCAATCACTTCAAAACATTAGTTAATTAGATATTATCCAATCTATTGCCCCCAAAAGGTAATGGTTTGCCCCAGATAGGACTGAAACTTAGAAGCCAGAATATATTTCTAGATCTGATATTTAATTTTCTGGACACTTCAGGCAGCTCACTTCACCTTCTGCGACTGTTTAATCTTCAGCCTTTGTCACTGTCTTGTGTTGACTGTAAGAGTTCAAACATTCTCTTTTTCCATATAGATACCTCTCCTGTTTCGTTTTGCAGCATCAACACTCTACTAGAAAAGAAATAATGATAAAAATAATATGAAAAGTTACAAGAACTCTGTGCAGAGACTGATATCTTCAGTTGCTGCTTATTGGTAATAATAATCATTCTTCTGTTGCAGTATTTTACTCTTATATTTGAGAATTTGAAAACATGTTTCTCTATGGGCTGCACTACACATCAACAGTGAAAAACTAGTTCACCATTAGTCAGCTTTTATCTTCTTTCTCCCCAGCTTGTTCTTCGAAACAGCAATCCCAGTTTCTTCTTTCTGCCATTTGAATGCCTGCATTCTGTATCGACTGCTAACCAATCTGAAAGCTATGAAGCTGTATTCTTTTATCACATCTGTCGTTACAGGAGATGGTCATCTTAGCAGAAAGATCACTATAATGGGTTGCTAATAGGCTATTAAGGGGCTTTCAAGTATCAAGATGATCATCATAAGGAAGAATCAAGAGCTGTTCTTTCTTTCTGTGTAAGATTAATTTTTCCCCAGTAATTCCATGGATTAATAATGCAAGGTTTGTGTACCTCAGGAACTGCTTCACAGTTTCTTACCATATGCTATGCAAAAGTAATAATTAGCTCTTGACTTCAAAATTCAAAAGTAAGGTACTACTAAGTCCATTTGGGGATGGGGAATATACCAAGGTGACCAAGCATTCTGAAGGCAACAATTAGATGATATTCTTAAAAAGATGGTGGTATTCTTGTTTTGATCGGAGTTTTCAGAATTACCTTAACACATATTCTGTTAATAATTCAGTCCATAAACATTTTAAAACAGCACAAATGCACAAAATATTCGTAAACTCAAGTCTTGCTTTATTCTTAGATAAATTCCTGGATATCAACACCTTTGAGAGCCTTGCAGACTATATAGAAACATTCTATATTCTGAGAAGCTTGTGCTCTCAGAGTTGATATCCTTTCAAAAGAAAGCAGAAAACACGGAAAGTGGCACTAGACATTCAGACGTGAAATACTGAACTCACATTTTTGCTTATGTAACAAACAGAAATGAAGAAAGAGGTTCTTTCCAGTCCCTGCTGGTTATACATCTTACAACAACTGTCAAACCATTTGACTTATGTGTCAAGTTTTGCTCAAGTATAGTTTTCAATTTCTTCCGAGTTGAACGGGTACCCTTTGCTGACAGGCAATAAAGAGGTTTACCTGCACTTGGACCTTTCAGCTTTACAGGTTACTGCTCCAAAGTTGTACATACCTATATATAAATATATAACATATATATACAAAGCTGGTTTTGCCAGCAATATACTTATTCTCAAACACTTCTTCCCAGTCAAATACTTCTTTCTGCCTTCTTTTAGATCCTAATCAACATGGTCAGCATGCCCTATGTTTAAAATGGCTTTCTGAAGTTCCTCTTGTGAGTCTGTCTATATATTCTGACAACCCAGAATCACCCCACGCAGCATCTCTTCCTCTCCTTTACTATTCTAACACCGTCTTGGAGGATAAGTGTCAGCAGGTGTAAACAGGAAAATGGAGACAAGTGGCACCATTATAGCACTGCTTTCACTTGAGAGGGGCTACTTTTAGAAAAGAAAGCACTTGCAGCAACTCTTATTTGATTGGCATCATTGTCTAGTGAAGCTGGCACACCATCTTGTGAGCAGGCACAATGCCATCATAGCAGATGGGCATGCAGATAGGAAGCCAAAAGATAATGTACGAGTACCAAATGTGTGTATTGGAGGGCAAGTTTCCCAGTCAGGAACATCAAAATGGCAGTTTATAAGCTTCTGCACCTATGTTTAAGGGAGAGAACATACACATTGCATCTTTACAATAGATGCGTGGGTAACACACTCTGAAACAACAGAGACACCTGCGAGCATGGAATTCAGCGACTGCAGAAGGAATGATCAAATTTGCAACTTCAGGTAAGTAAAAGTCGTGTAAAACTCAAAGATGGTATCTTTATACTTGCAACTAGGATACTGTTTACAGTATCAGATCAGATATGCAAAGACATTTAAAGATCAGAAAATCTACGCTGAATCAGAATAAAATTTTTGGCTATGACATTGACCAAGAGGGGATAACTGAAGAGCAGGAACTAGAGACTGCATGGAGGGGATCTCTCCAAGGTATAACTCCCAAGTTAAAGTTTCTGAGCTGGAGTTTTCATGTGGACCGTTGTATTTAATAACAGCTGGACCTAATTCCATGAATTTGTGTTACACCTTTATGAATTCATTTATACTTTTGGCTTCCACAATATTTTATCTTAATGAGTTCTACAAGTGGATTATTCAGCATCGAATGAGCAAGCATTTTCCTTGGATTTCTGTTAAACTTGCCACTTGATCAGTGTTACAGGGTAGCAGCACAGTTCTTACGTTTTCAGAAATAACTGCTTCTTTTTCCTCTTTTCTATATCGCTTGTGAATACATGGACTTCTTCAATAGTCCCCTACTGCACTAAGTTATGCTTGCATTTTTGGGAAATCTGGGAGGCTATCATTTCGGGCCTCCCAGATTTCCCAAAATGGAAACAAGCATAGGCAATTTTTAAGATCTGGTCTGAAGTCTTGTTTTGACTACAGTGTGGTCTTTATTTGTCCTCCCACCACCACCATAGCAAATCTGATCAGCAGCAGTACCATGTAGAATACAAAATAAGAAACCAAATCAGTGGCATGATAAATATTCATGATTGTTATTGGTCAATTCAAGCTTGGCAGTATTACACATCTTCTCTAAATGGGCTTGAATCCCAAGAAAAAACAAATCACATCAAATAATGCCATGTCATACTTCAGAATGAAACCACATCCTTTGGTCCCCTGTAGCATATGTGCTTCCTGAAGCCCTAAAGCGTCGCAGTAGAATACGAAAAATAACAGTGGACCAAGGAGATGGGAGTTATAGCAAGACCTGAGAACATGTATTTCTCAGCAGACAGATAGACACCGCATCCTTCCATATCAGCCCACTGCATACCAACAAAAATATCCATTCATATTCTTAACTCATAGATATAAACATTCTCTTAACCATAGCCTTTTTTTGCCCTGCTATTAGCCAAAGGATAAACAAAGATATGATGATAATCTAGCTGTTTTCATACCACCATGGGGATTTTCCGTACTTCTAACAGGTACACGCCTAGGCACCTAAGGTAGGACACAGAAGTGCTCCTCAATATTCCCAAAACCAACACTGGATAACTGCTCTAAGTCTAAATACTTAGTATTTTATACCAGTAAAACTTCAACAACCTCACACAACACAAAATCTTTTAATGTAGATAGCACAGAAGTGATACTTGCTTACCTGTACAAAAAGGACATCTCTCTGCCAACGTAGCATCATTGTAGGATACCGCAACACAACAGATCAAACTGAAAATCTGAATCTTACTTTTTTAATCTGGTGTAGTATTTTCTCCAGTAATACCATTGGATTTAAAGACTCATAGTATGCTTACATTATTACTTCTGTACTGCTAAATACATGCATATGAAAACTCTTTGTTTTAATATCTCTGACTTTTTTTCAAATCCTCCTTATATATTAAGACATTTTAAGAGACGTCAGTAGGCTTCATCTCCTAAGCTTTTTTCCCCCGAGAATAAATCCAGCCTGCTCCATTTCCTTTCTTTTATACATATTTCTATATAAACACACTGAAGCACATTTTCTTCCCAGTCACAAAAACCTGAGAGAGAAAAATCTATGACCCTTTTTGGTCTATGTTGGAGCATTTTGCTATCTTCTTTAGTACTCACAGTAGAATAAGTGATAATCAATAGTGATATCTGCTTGAATCTAGATGGTTTGATGGAAGTGCTTTTGAAACACATCACAGTGCCTGATTTGCTGTAACTTGGTCAGCTATTCTTAATTCTGCAGCAGCACAGTACCTAAATTATACCAATTGTTAGTTGAAATCTATTAAAGGTTATTATTAGCATTTCAGAATACAGTTGTACCTAGCTGGCCTCTCTCTTGCTAAAACAGCCAGCTGGTTTAGCTCATTTAGCTTCAAATCTGAAACAAATCATCCGCAGAGGCCAGATGTAGGTGTCAACAGCAACACATGCAGCCACTGTTATGTTTTGTTTCTGGGATTTCACTGTAGGGAGACTTTCCCTCTGCTTACAGTGTCTTCCAAACAGCCATGCGAGTCAGAGAAGTAAATTATCCCAGAACACACGGAGTTCTCCACTAAGCCTGAAATAGGACCCAAACTCTGTGGTCCTCACACTTATTTAGCTTGTTTGAATAGAATACCTCTGAGACTGTGGTGTGTATATACTTCTGGGTCTCTATGTTGGGATGCAATTTTGATCACCATTTAAAGATACAAGATTTCACAAACTGACTCTGACTGTATTTCACTTTCTGACCATTTTGTGTGCAGTTATGTTATTTTGCCACTAACTCTACCAATCCAACTTCAACAGTTTCTGGAAAACAAGGAAAAAAATTAATGCAATAGTGATTTTACATGATTTATATATACAAATGCTCACATAATGCCCTTAGAAACATGCCAAATGCTGGCATATTTTAAAGCTCAGTGGATCTAGCATATGTATTCAAAACAGACTTTCTGTGCAGTCCTCTTCTGCAATAGGTTCACTTTTGCTGGAACACAAGAGTATTAACTAAAAATATTTTTAACAATATTTTTTCCTAGAAAAATTTGTATGTGAAAGAAAAACTGTTATCTTTAGAGTTCTCATTTTGTTCTGAATTTATCACAGAGTAGTCTTTTCTAATAATTCTACTTCTAATGCTTTTGTGGGGAACCCTGCTTGTACCTAACTTAATTTTAATTTAATGTGAATCTGAACCTAGGTAAAATGCTGCTTTACAGATTGTGTCTGCCAGAGTATAAATTGCTCAACACTAAAACACCCACCCCCGAGAGAACAACTTCTGCAGGTACTTTATAAACAACTGCTGAGGTTACTCAACCTGTTAATTACCATTGAGAATTCAGTCTGGTATCCAAATTACGTACGTTACGAAGAATGCTTATGCCAGAGTTGTCAGCAGCAAGCTGCCTTCTCCATCCCACCCCCACTGCCATTCTGCAATGCCCTTGAAACTAAGCAGATACAGTGTCAGTGAAGAATAAAATGAGGAATTCATGGGAACACTCATATACTGTAGGTACACACTCTGTAACGACATACTCCTGCTCTGTAAGCAGTTCTTATACATCAGATGCTCACGACCTAAGTTACACACCTAAAAATAACTACTTATGTCAGGAGGCTGTAAAGCAGGAGGAACAAGTACTACTTGCACCCAAATCCCTAAAACCAAATGGATGAAAACTCTAGCTTGAATAATCGCAACAAAGACCATTTCAGAGCACAATTACAATTGATCTACTGATGAGATTGGGTTCAGAAAAGGCTACTGACAAAAATACACACCTCAGGATAAAGTTAATGAGGCTGTCGAGGGAGCAGGAAGGCCAGATTTAGTGCCAAAAATGCACTAGTCACACTAGAGAGCCGAGGAAGGTGAAGAAAAAGCAGTGCCAAGTGATAAGGAACAGTGCAGCTCAGTGACAGATAGATTTAGACCTCTTAAGTCCAATAAGCAGATGACAAAGATTGTTAAATCAATTCATAAGAATTATGCTGAATCCTTACTAAGACGCACATCAGACAAACAGCACAGCACTTAGAGTTGGGAAATATAAGTAGTCAAGAAGGTAATCTATGTGTCGCATGAAATATGAGCAGGGAAAGGGCTCTCTTGGACTCCTTGTAAGCAGTTCAGTGCCTTCTTGCTGAGCTATAGCAAATTTCTACCATCACGACGATGAAGACACCCCAACATCCTTTCCCAGTATTTCAAAGGCAGAGCACAGAAACAACTGCAAAGGAACTTGAGCTCAGAAGGGACCCTTAGTCAGGATACACTCAAAGCTCAACAAAAAATTTCCAGTTGTTTCCTTGGTTTTTCAATAAAATTTGCCAGTTGTTTTGGGGGGAGGGGTCCTTGGGGTGGGAAATTTGGCAGAAAGTACAACAAATCATGAAGTTAGAATGGCTCATTTACGTTACATACAGTTGAGAGGTAAAGTCCACTTTAAGTTCATTTCAGTGAAATCCTGATACAAGATATCGTGGCAGTGGATGGCTGCTTACAAACCTTGGGTCCACTCTAGGTTAGCTAAACTAGAGTGGAAAGTATGTCTTGGGATCTTGTCCATATAATGCCAGAGTGCATTCTTTCATTTAGTCCCACTTACAAAAAAATGATTTTTTTTTCATAATTCTATTAAGCTTCAAATGTGCTTGGACTTCTTATTTTGACAAAACACTAATGGTGCCGAAGGATGACAAAATCTGGTGTTTGGTATACTTAATGAACTAAAAATAAACAAGGCAGTAAAATTTACAGAGAACAAAGTTATTTAGGTTTCTCAAGTCCTGAGATAACTATAAGTATCTTTCAAACAGTTTAATAATCTAGGTCAAAGCCACTGCGGAAAAAAATTCAATATTGATAAATGAAAACTAACGTACATTGTGGAGATAATGGAAATTAGTCATTCATCTTAGCAAGTTCTGAGCTGATATATTACAGGAAAAGCATCTAACCAATATTGTGAAGACCTGAAGGATGGCCTATAGCAGGAACAAGAGCTCATAAAAGGAAAAAAAAATATTTACTATATAAGAAAAAAAATAATGTAGATTAAAAAACCTATAGATTTTCTGCATCTCATGGGGGATATTGAAGAAATGGGGTTCACAGAAGCAGACAAATATGATGGAAGCAAAGATAAAGTCTTAGATAATGATAAATTGCTTTTTAAACTCTTTGTTTATTTTCTTGAAAAGAAGACAAATAGAAACAGGCATGACAAAAAGTGTATTAAGAAGTAATGAAAGCTATAAAGAAGGTCAACTGGGAGCTTATCTTCTTCTCTTCCGTAATACAATAAAATGAGGTAGTTATTAAATTGAAATGGGGCAAATTAGAAACTGATAAAAGGAAAATAATTTTTCTCACACAACACATAATTAGATTTTGCAACTCCTTGCCGTGGCATTTTGCTAAGGCCATAAATTTAACAAGATTCACAGAGGGATTAGATTTCACATAGATAAATTCTTGAGATATGCAGTGGTTGAAACCAGGAATTTTACTTCATGTTGACAAAGAATTACTTGAAGTGATTTAAATCTCCATGTTTCAGATATTAAGGCAAACTTAATGAGTGCTTCACAGATGATCCCTATTAGTCAGAATGTTGGACTAGGCCATACTAGAGCTCTCCTTCAGTGTAGGAACCCCCAAGTACACACATTTCAAACATTACTCTTCATGGCTGGTAAAGCTGAAGGTACAAGTTTACACTGCCAGGTGGATAAAGAGAAGTTTGGGGTCAGGGAGTTGAAGGGAAGAGGATACCTCAGGGAGCAAAGTAAGGGGCTTCCCAGTTACTCCTGTTTGAGGTTTACAGCCACACATATCACAGCTGAGGAGAGATTCCATATGGAAGAAAGCTGAAAAATCTCTGCATCTCCTCCATCCTTGCCAGCTATTTTTACTGTCATTAGATCATTTTTAAATGCTGATCATGAAACATTCTAATATGGCAGGTGTCATACAAGACAGTACAGTAATTGCTTAGTTAAAAACCTAGAAAAGTGTGACCCTATGCATAAAGAGCTCAAGTTTGTTACGTTTCTTTCCTGAACGTTGAAGTCACAGGGCCCAGGAGCGTCCATTGGATCTCTCTCTTTTTCAGTGGCAGTGGTGCTCAAGAATGATGTTTGGCCATTCTAACTAAATAATACGCACCATTTACATTGGTTACCCTAAAGAGCTTTCTTTTTTTCCTAAGTGGAAAAATAAAACAGTAATTTACATAGAAAAGGCAGAAAGTAGCTGCTTGATCAATTTATCACAAAGTATAAAAATGTTTGTATCAGAGTATTTCAGGTACTGAGAAGAATTCAGCCATTTATGGGGGCAATGGCAAAAGAATAGCATGAGAAATAAATGGAATGGCATCAGGACGAGGAGAAGGAAAAGGCTGACAATTGCAAGAACAGATCCAAAACCAGAGAGGAGATCCTGTAATTGTCAGTTTGGCCTAGCAACAATACAGAACTTATTTTATAAAATAAAAGAAATGTCTCCTCATAACTGCACAGAAACTGTGTATTAGATGACCTTTGTTGGCCTATGCTCTGTGATAAGATATATGTCAGGTGTTTAGGTCCACAGAATTTCATTTCTTTTTGCTCTTCTAACTTACAATTCTTTATTGAACTTCAGTATTGATTTACTTCCAAATCACATACTGTACCTTCTTGCACTATTGCTTTTTAGGTAAACACTAACAACACTACAAGATGGAGCTGATCCAAAGCATTTGCTAATTCATCAGTAGTGGGAAACCTACGTGTTTTCAAGCAACACAAATTGGTTTGGCTTCTGCACGGCTCTTACTTTTTTCAAACACTGATGGCAAAGAACATTTCCCAGGATTCGTGTCAAGTATTCATTTTAACAGCATTAATTTATGATGTGTGTTATTCCCTTCTACCCTGTGCAACATGACTTATTAAAAAAGCCAGCAAATTTCCAAAGTAAATACTCATTTTCCATTCTAACAGTGATGCTCTTTGTGGATTTTAAGAGAAAAGGATATGGTCTGGAAAATATTTTTTTCTACATTTTTTGCTTGAGAATCATTCATGGTACTATTAGAATATTTCAAATACTATCCCTTCCAGCTGCATTTTGTAAATATCTGTCACATCATATCTGTTGTAGAAGTGGCATTATGAAGTAAAATTATGACTTTCCAAAAGAAAGCTCTTAAATTTACTCTTACTGCTATTATTTTTGTCTGCTTCTCTGGCCTCAAAACACTGTAGATCATTACAGGATCACTCAGCTTAAAAAGAACAGTATTTTTCAACACAATGTTGAAGTAATTGTCAGCAAGTCACTTAACCTCCCTAATGATTCAGAGAACACATCAATGTAACTGTGCCCTTTGTGCTGGAATGAGCTTGTCTCCCCAATAACCTTACCATGATATTGGTTAACTATACCTACTGTGTTCATAGAGCTGCTGGGACTCTTATTTTTTCATCCATGTACTCCTTTTTCTTCATAGCATTAAAAGGAAGAGCTGTCAAAAGCCAACACTGGCTAACTGGTAGGACTGATAAATAAAGCAAAACAGAAGCTCGAGCTGTTGTCAAGAGTCATGAGACGTGTGTTCACAGACTGGCATGCCCAGGCTAACATTAACACTGCAAGTTAGCATTTCATCGTGTTTCCTATACAACACAGGGTGTGGGATTTCTGGCCAAATTTGAAGTTCTAGACATAAGCTCTGTCACTTGAAAGACCATTTAATTAAAATACATACAATAACACTGAAATAAAATTGCTAACTCAGACAGGTTCTCAAAGACACTGTTGATTTTGAATGCAATACAGCAAGTTTGAGAATTGCCCAGGTAATTAAACCTGGACAACTGAAGATGCTGGAGTGGTGAAGTAGAGCATCTGTGGACAAAAACATTTGTGATTTAGTTTACAAAAATTTTCAGAAAAAAAACCCCAAACATTTAGACTTCACTCCTGAAAAATCCTTTCAAAAATACCTTTTACCCCTAAATTGATCTTTTGTCTCAAAATTAATTGCCAAAGAGAAGGTAAAATATAATAATTCTGTAGTTGTGAATACTCATTCTATATTCTGTTTTGATAACTAATAATGTAAGAATCAGCTAATGACACACCTTGTTAAAATATATTGAAATTTGCATGAATATTTAATTTGCTCAGTGTTACTAGCATGATTCTGATGTGACTTTCAGAAACTGAGCCAAAATTATGCCCTCCATCAGCTGACAGGTAAAAATTGTATGACACGTATGTCTTGTAAGGGGAGGGGGGAGCTCAGTACCATACAGCTCAGTAGCATACCAGCGGTTGTAAATTATGAACAAAACACAACTCAAAAATAAAAGAATTTCAAGAAATTAACAATTCTTTTCAAGCTCATTGATAACACAAGATAATATGAGTATTTCTACTTGATATTTTATACTAGAGAACTTCAAATACTAGGCAAGATAATTATATACATGAGCAGTGAAAATGCATCATCGTGACATGATGAGAAGCAAATCATGCAGCTGTGAAAAGGCAGATGCTAGGATATCTCCACACATAAGAGAAGCCAAGCAGGTGACAACATCAAGCTCTATCACACAGGCTATAGCGTGTAATACTGTAATGTCTGGCACTATATGATAGTTCTTCACATGAATGATGTTTTAAAATTGGAACACTTAAGCGTCTACTGCAGCTGGCACTGAAAACAATTTCTCATTTACTAATTTATTAATATAAATAGCATGCTAATAGAAATTGCTAAAGAAAAGCCTTGCCATTATTCACGTTCTATGCACTAATACACTATGACAAAAGATACACTCAGCACCAGCAGAGGTAAAAATGTACTATAGGCATGAAAAATGTGTATGTTGTTACAATCGTTCTACTAAATCTAGCAGTAACTGATCACCTATGATATTTTTACAAAGATTAAGCAATTTACCATTTCTCTAACCACGTCAGTGAGGTCATAGCCATTAATACTACTGTATTAGTAGTATTTGTCCATTAGGACTGAATACTCAGAAACATTCATGCTGCAGTGTTACTACATACATACTTAGCAATCCTGCAGGCTGACTACTGGCATCAATCAGCGATGTAATCTGCAAATTTGAGCACCCAACCTGGCAGCCTCTGCCTGGACTAACTAAATTGACAAAAAAAAAAAAAAACACCAAACCAAAAAACTAAATGCATTTGGGATGGCAAAAATAAGAATAAAAGGCTACTGAAAAATCTGTAAGGGTCAGCAGATGAGAATATACTGCTCTGTTTCATTTCCACGGTAACCACAACTTGTGTAAAGCTAACAATATTCAGTACAAATTACACCTGGAAAAATTCAGCAGAGAAATTGCCTCCTGCAATGTGACATCAAGGTGGCGTTATGAATTTGATATACAAATTTTATTTCCTCAAAATATATTTAATGTATGGACCTGAATGGACAGGAGATTTGTACTCAAGAGCAAAACCAACCTGCGCTTATGCATGAAATTATATGTACATAAGACATTTTTGAGAAGTAGTCATTTCTTAACAACTACAGAAAACTTCTACAGTTAATTCAATTAGTATGGCATGTATAAGTAAGTATTATGTGTAGTTTTAAACTGTACTCTTTAGTCAAAAATCTAGTTTCTGGAAAATCCATATACGACACAAATATTAACGGCAGCACCTTTCAATAGGTGTTTCAAATTTCTACTCGGCAAGAACAATTACCTCTACATAAAAATTCTTTCCTATGTAACCAACGTTTATTTGGTTCAGTTCTAGCAAAAGACAGACTAAGCAGCTTACACTTTTGTTCTCAATACTTATATTTCTGCTTTTAAAAATACTGGTTTAATCCTATAAAAATAAAGGTAGATTTTGCTCAGCAGTGTTTGCAAAAGTGCACACTGAAGGAACTGCTTTGGTTTTCATCAGCTCTTAGCTTTGTTATCAAAAAAAAGAGAAATTAGCACTGCTAGTTTTCCTTTTAGAGCAAAATTTAAACTATTTAATAAAATGTATTTTCAACATTTTGAGTTATGTACAGATAGATTTTCAGATCACTTAGATCTTGCCATGAAAGATCACTTTTTGAAATTATGTCTAAGAAAAATCTCTAGATGTTTTTCTCTTTAAATTTAATTCTGACCTTGAAATAAACTGAATAAGTTCTATGTGGATCGAATGGTTACCAAAATAACCCATTTATAAAGAGAAAGCTACATAGCCATAGAAAAATTTATAAATAGATGGTGCATATAGAAATGCAAAAACTGATTTTGCAGAAAACGCATGATTTTAAGAGATCTGCAGCTGTTCTCAACCTTTAGCACTGCCTATGTGAGCCAAGAGATTTTTGTCCAGTACTGAAGCTAAATTAACTTCATGGGTTGTTTTTTTGTCTCCTTGGGTAAACCCCTGATGCACAGAGTACCAGGCAAAAAGCTTACCCTCAATTTCATTTTCCCAAAACTGAAATGCTTTAAAAATATAAGCATAAATGTATTTCAAAATCCAATTGCTTTGGCCCTAAATCTAGCTTTTCTTGGCAGAGTGCACTTGTTTTTAATCTCAATGCTAGTATTTTGCAATATGGCATCAGATGTAAAGTACCAATTTACATTGTACCAGAGATCTACAGTATTTCAGAACTAGTCAATCAATAAATGATTTGTGTTTTTTCATTTCAAGGGAACATTATTTAAACTATAACATAATAATGAAAATGATTCTGTAGATGATGTGTATCAAAACATCTGGAGCAGAACAACCAAATTCATTAGAACCATCTTAAAGAGAGAGGAAGCAGGGCAGAAGAAAGAGTTGTGTGATTTTTAGATCAATCTGTTAAATATGTGTAAGATACATATATGCAAAGCCTATAACGAAGGAGAACAAATCTCATGAAATTCTGAAATAAGATTAAGAACTTTAAAAATACTTTGAGAGAAAATTTTAAGTATTTGCAGACCTGGAGCTTCAATTCCAACTTTTATTCCTACCAGCATACCTTGCTGTAAGTAGGGAAACAATTTAACTTGTTTCACTGTTATATGAAGCATTATTTACAAAGGTAGTCCATATTTTATACGCAGACATAGGCAGAATACCTGACTGAACTTTTTTTTTCTGTAGGACTGTAAAACAAGCTGTAGTATTAATTCTTGGATGTTGGCTGTTTTTCTTTAATATATGAGATTGCATTTGATTTATCAGAAATAAGTAACCTAATACTCTCACGCATCAGGCTAATATGCCCTACGCAGTGAAAATTCATGCTACAAACTGTGAGAACTAGATAAGTTTTCCCACAACTTCTAACCAGGCATTTAGCTTCCTTACTAGCTGAAAAAATGCAATGTGAAAGCTGAAGTTTTCTTCTATTCAAGCAAAACGGTTTTCCACATGCCAGCAGAATATTTGCATGTGTTTGAATAGCCAGTTAGAAAGATAATTTTAAAAAAGGTCTTTGAGATCATTTTATACAAGAAACTCCTTTTCACACAGTTTACTACAATTTTTAAGGAGATAAAAATTTTTGCAGAGAAAAATATATATATTAGACAGTTTTTCAGCCAATAGGTTTTCTCTGAGTCCTTTAGGTTTTTGAATGTGATGGAAAGACTTGTCTGTTCCCAATGACCTGGCTGAACTAGCTGCATAAGTGAACTGATGCACTACTACATGGAAGAAGCTTTTTTTAAAAAAATTACACGTTTTTCCTTCTTTCACCAGCATAAGCACGATATTCCTAGCTACATTCTTTAATAAAATAATCTGCTGGGTACTTCCTCACTTACTGGACAGGTGCATTTCCTTCTAATACAGAAAATCCACCCCACATCCTCCAGAACTAGTCTAGATTGAAGAGATCTATTATTCCAAGTCAAAGCCTTTATTTCCTATTAATCCAAGTCTACTGCCTTTCCTCTTATTATTTATCCCAATACATCTTCTGAATTGGTACAGTGTCCATGATTTTTCCCAGCTCTGCCACACTGTTCATGAAGCCAGACCATAACAATCTTTTGGGTCAAGTAAGGAGACTCCTTTCTGCTGTTCCCAGTCCCTCCCTCACCTTCCCAAAAACGTGACACCCCACTCACCAATTCACATAATGAAGCAGGAAGGGATGATGTGGTAGAGGGAAGGCTGAAGATAATACTACAAGGGTTACATGACCCTCCTGTGCCCACCCATGGAGCAAAGGAAAGGTGTCAGCTTAAGACTGTAACAGAGAGAAAACACACAAAGTAGTTATTTCACAGTAGCGTATCCTTTTCCCTTTCAAATACTGTATGTGTTTGGAACATCTGACTCATGCTTTATAAAGAGAAAGGGGCCAAAGGGCTGTATTAGGTAGCGGTGTTACAGCATAGGAACACGAGATTAGCACAACTGGCATTTTTCCTTGACATCTGCAGCCGTAATTATTTAAGAAATATACTGAAGAGGGCTGGGGGGGAAGTCACACTGGCTATAAAGCATTTCAACATTTAACACTGCTACTGGAACCAAAGACCAAATTCCTCCAGAACTAGGGGCTGGTTTTCTGCGAGTTCTGTGGATAGCAGTTGAGCAGGCTTAAGGAATGGCTATTACATATGGATACTAATTTTAATACCAGACCAAAATATACATATTGTCCTGTTTCAAATATTATACTTGAATTTTCCCATTTCTGTAGTCTTTTCTTTTTGCGATGTAGGGATCAATTTATATCATAATTCATAATATAGTTACTATGATAGCACCAGCTTACTGTATGTGTTTTATATGAAGTTTTACAGAGAAGCAGCAGCTTGTTTATTTCATGTCCTTTTACTAGGTGGATTTTTATTTTAATACTGGTATTTAGCTTAAAAAAAAACCCAAAAACGATGATCTTGTAAGCCCAAGTAGCTGACCAAGGATTACTGAGCACAGAAAGAGGAATATTATCAGTTCAGTGCAGGATCACAACTGAACAGGAAAAAATCTCTGGAATTTTTAAAGGCTAACACTATAACCATGAATCCACAGGCAAATTCATCTTGCTGCACTCCGTCTGTAGAATGTGTACAGGGAGACAGGTTTTTCAGTGGTTATTTCCACAAAAAAGCCTTGCCAGTTTTAGTAGCGCAAGAAGTTAGCTTAACTTTCTTCTGATTCCTATTTCTTATTATGACACATACACATATTCAGCAAGTGGTTTAGTTTTAATTCAATCATACAGTTAAACATGTGTAATACCTGGAACTCTACTTAGCTCTCTGTATTCCCTCTGCCTAGTATTATTGTATTTCATATTTAGTTTGGTGATCATATGTTTAAATACCTGATTTACTTAAGTCTGAAAAGCAGTAGAAAAAGATCTGGATTGGTGAGAAGCCAAGGGCCTCCCTCTCCCGTCATGTAGGAACAGCTGACATCGTCTTGACAGTTGGGGTCTTTTTCCCTTCAGCATATCACAGACACAGGGGAATCAGGGGCAACATAGAGCGCATCTCTTGTGAAGTGTTCATGATGGAGTTAGAATTATTGATGGAAAGATCAAATTCCAAATCAGGGGAACTTTAAACAGCATGAGAATAACTTTTTGCATTATCTTTAGCTCCAATAACCCAATTTCTTCGTTTATTGATGCAATTCTTAGGGCTGCCCCAAGCAACGGCACCAACCACTGGGGCATAAAAGTTGAGAAACACAGTAGTCCTTGGGAAAACCTTAGCTGGAAAGCTCAAGAGTATAATAGAATTTCTACATGAAGACGTGGGCACCTTTCTCCCTGAGTTGGTTTTGATTCAGTTCTCTATCTGCCACTTTGACAATAAAAGTAGGTATCAGGTAAAGCAATTGCTTTATTCCATATCTTTTACTTATTCTTTATTATTTAGTCTGTTAGGATATGTATCCTATACCATGTAACATATCATTCATTTCCATTCATAATTACATGCAGTATATGTTAGCATATGCTTAAGTTTTCCATATGTACCTCAGCTAACAGTAAACTCAAAGTCATTGTGTATAAGGAAAATCAAGGACACAAAACAAAAACATAACCAAAGCTAAAAAAAAAATACATGGAAGGCAGATAAACCACCAATACTGCAAAACGGAGTGGAGTGTACAGGCAATCAAGTAAAATAAAGGTGGAAAACAAAAGGAATGTTGTAACAGCAGTTGAGATAAATTATAACACTTTTAAGCACAAAGAAAACAGAGGTTATTACAGGAAACAATATGACTTCTAATGGCACAGGTATTCTGGTGACAGAAGAAGCAAACATACAGTAGACACTGCTTCTAGAAAACGACATGAATCATTCTGGGAAGAAAGAATAAAATCTGCAGGAAATCAGGAGCACTGCAAAAACTGAACATCTGAAGACTGACAAAAATGACAACATCAGAAGGCTTCCAAAGAAAAATACTTCACAATCTTGGAATGATTTAATTTTAAGTGGCAAGACACAGAAGAAACATTAAGAAACATCTTTGAAAGCAAGAAGACAGGTGACAATTTCTGGCTGATAATATCATCTCTCAATTACCATATGCTGCCATAAATTACTTCTACTTCCTAATAAAGGTTTGTTTTAATACAAATAAAAGCAAAATCACCAATACAGTAGTTTATATATGCACAACACTGTACAATCCACAATCAAGACAAATTAATGTTAGACTACCAAGGTGACATGCGAGTTATCTCAGATCAATCACTGAGTCAGTAGCAGAAACTAAAACCTCAAGAACTGTTCATTTCCTCTATTTGGTGAATTTTAGCCTTCTCCATATGGTACCACCATCTTGCAACAAAGAAACTGTAGTATCTTTGTACAAAGTATTGAAAGTAATTGTGACCCACAATTGCAGTCCTTGAGTTAATATCCTATGCTGTTCAACTAATGAGCTTTTTGGACTGGTATTTATAACGAGCACCTTAAACTGGCAGAAAACACGGACAAGCTCGAGTGCATACCTCACAGCCTAGAGGTAAGACCTACAGCTTACCCGTGTCGAGATCTTCCTGTAAATGACGTTGCTGGAACAGAGGGGAAGCTAAACTCAACAGTCAGTGCATTTTTACATACCTTTTGCTTTTTCAGTGCGCTCTTATGTGCCAGCTGGTTTCTCTTACGACCTACATCCTTAATGACAATTGACAGTTCAGGAATTTTATGATCTCGATTCTCATTTTTATAATGGACTTCCTGAGAAAAAAATGTTGGTTTGGGACAATCTGACTTGCCAAAGTAGAGCAGACCCAATGTCTAAATCAAGCATTCCAACACGTGATTCACATAATGTTATTACCAGTCAAGAGGATACTCTTCATACTTTCAGGCAAGACGACAATTAAAGATTGCCTTCTGTGTTTAGAAACTGAAAGATATCCTCTCTTGTGTCACCGTCTTCCATTCTGTTGCATTAAAAATCTAACTCAGTGTCTATCTCACAATTTGAATGCAGTGATTTCTGAATCACACATCAAGAAACCCCTCCTACATTCTTGTGCTTCTTTATAACCTGTCTTACAGGCAAAAATAAATCTGTTGTGTCATCATCATGTTGCATGGGATTTAGACATTAGCTATTTACACGTATTTTTACAAGAGCTTATTTTTTCATTGTTACATCTGAATCAACTTTCATCTTCTCTACTTAATGATTTCCTTCAGACTTAGAAAACATCTTTTTACAGATACAGAAAACGTGCCGCTCCTTGCGGACCTAGTGCCTAAAATAAGGCACAAACGCATCCTTTTTATTGTTTCCATTTTCCCATGTTACTGCAATCGAGATACCTAGAGCTATAGCAAGTCAATTCCATCCTCTCTGAATCAAGCCCTTACCTTGGCTCTAGTATGGTCATAATCAGGTTGTTGCCATTAATTACACAAAACTATCATTAGAAACTGACATATTTTGAGGTACTTTATTATTATTATAAATAATAAAGCTGTAGAGCAAAAGATACACATGGTATTTGCCTTATGTATGGACAACGAAAATATGCAAAAGAGAACAGTCTGAGCTCACTAGTCATCTGAAAAGTAATACATTTTGTTTGTTTGTATTTTTTATAAAAAAAAACTATTGCATTATGTTAAACACCCTGAGGGTTCAGCATAAAACGTGACTGGAATGAATGTAATGAAAAAACTTTGTCTCATTAGATGGTCTGAGTTTCAAAATCTGTTCTAAAAGTGTTGTAAAGTGTGTAGTGCTGTAGATTAATGCACTGAATACATTTCCACAGTGCTTGATGTGTTTCATAAAAGGTCCATTTCAGAAGTGTGCTGTATTATAGGTGAACAGTCGCAGTAAATAATCTTGTTACAGAAACCTAAGCAATTTTTACAAGGCGTATTTCTGGCTGACTGAACAATTTATTCTCCAGATGTCACATTGTATTTTTCCAATATAAAATGAAACAGCTTTTTTTTTTTTTTTAAGGCAGACTCTTTTGTTTGGTGAGACTGGATCAAAGGTACCTCCTTAAAGAGAAAAATCTATTATTAAAAGCTGTTATGGTATAAAATTTACACTATGTGTGATTACTATATGCAATTGATCATTTCATTTGATTTAGAAGTATAAAAGGCTGCACCAAAGTGTAAACATTGCTGAGGATAGCTGTGTGCATTCCAAAAATACGAATCATTAGCTCTCAGACTGATCATCCATGTTGATACTAAAGGTTGCAAGCATCTTGACTAGCTCTACATATAGTTAAAACTGTGTCACTTCAGATGCTCCCCACTAATAAACCCATATGCCATATTATAGGCCCTGGAAGATTACGTGATAATGCGATGTGATAAGAACTGCCTATCTAGAAGGCAAGGGCAATTAAAAACGTTTTCACTAGGCAGACATCATCAGCAGTGATAAACAGGGTAATTTTCCAGCATATATTTTCCTGGCTTCAGAAAGGAAATACTTTCACAGGAAGCTCTCACTCAGGAAAAAATCCCAGACTATCAGCAATCTATTTTATTGATGACAAAAAAAAAAAGAAAAATAATCCTATGTACTAGTCAGTATCACACATTTCTATTTTCTTGCCCTGTTTTCTTGATTATACACATGGAAAATTAGTATCAAAGGATAAATTGCTAGATTTTTTAAAATATTCCCCTTTTTACTCTTCATTGTCTTTTAATGATATGTTTCTGTTTCTCTTTTTATCCACAAAACTGTGTACTCATATAGACCCATATAATAGTGCCAAACAGTTGAATTCTAGAAGCATTTATCTATTAATATGTCTGCTTAGAGAAAACTGTCAGAACCAATAGGCATTGGCTTCAAAGGTTGATGGAGTTCCCAGTGTTTCTTTTTTAAATGGAGCTGGATTTTACAGGAAACAGACTCAGGATGAAAAAAAATCTGTCTTTGATTCAATCCTGTCTTTGGTTTTCATGTTAAAAAAAAATAATCAAGGATTAAATTAAAAAGTAAAGATTCTTGAAGATTTTAGAAGTTGTTATAATAATTTTGACATGCAAATGGATGCCTACTAGAATTTTTAGAGATAGTTATGTGTGTATTCACCTTTCAATTAAATTCCTTTAAAAAAATCAGGTCTTCCATGAAAAAAATGCAGGTGGATTACCTAAATCAAATTCCACAGAAATTTTAGAATATTGATTTTCCAGTGAGTGATTTGTTTGATCTGAGACTAACTCCCTATCTTGTATTTAGGTTTTTGAGGGGTATGGGCCTCACAGATGTAAGTTTCAGATGGTGCAGAGGCAATGGATATTTGGCTTTCATAAGGGACTTTACATGTGATAAAATTAGTAGTTGTGATTATGAACAAAGATTTAACTTTTAAATAATAAAATCACAATTCTTGTCTGAAACTGCATGAACATGTCAGACTCACAAGACCTTGATTCTGGTTTTCCATCTGACAGTGCTTAAGCAACACCTTGAATTGCAGCCCAAATGATTTAAAGGGGAAAAGAAGCAAGTTGCAATGTAACAGGCAAGTATTGAAAGCTGTTTATCAAGAAAATTCACTTATGTGTCTGTAGATTTTTCTATTGTATCAGGAGACCCTCCAGTGATACATTAAAACACAATTAAACTTGCTTCAGAAAACAATTTTTTGTTCAGTCTTTATTTTTGTGCTCTATATTACTTAGTAAAGTTAAGGTCAAAAAAAACCAAAACACGTACCTTGCACTCTGAGTGGGTGGTAGGAGGTTTGGGCTAATTTTTTGCTTTGAGAGAGTTCATAGCATAGTCCAGAGCAGCTACTGAAAAAATGTCATCTTCTTCAACTGTCTACTTTAATCCTGATTGTGGAAAGTTCATCTGTTAAAGAAACACAGCACTCAAGATTTCACTTATATTCCTGCAATTCAGCTGAAAGGTGACAAAAGTATTATAAACCAAGGTAAGATTTTTATATTCCAGGATAGAGTAGTATCTGGCTAACCAGTGATGACAGAAAACATTTCTTGAGCTGCTGCCTGCAGGATTTTAGTGTTAGGGAAGAACCTAACTACGGACTGAGCTAGTTCGCACTGAGCTAGAATGTGAACTCTTCCAGCTGCAATTTTTCTGCTAAGAATCACTTTTAGACCTCTTAAGATAGTGCAGACACAGAATTTTCTATCAAGTAGGTACTGGAAAGGACCAAATACAGGATTGATTTTTGAGGACTCCACAGTTCAGAAGCTTAGGGGAAGATGCAACCAGTTGCATCAAAGCTTGCAAGAAAGTATGTTCCCCAGTTTGGAACCCCATGTCCTATATGACAGGATCCTCCATGTATGGTTTCAGTTCTGCAGTCCAGCCTAAAACAACATCATGCTTGGGATGTTTGCTTCATATATGTCAGATCAACTAGCTTCTCTCTAAGATTATTCAAAACCAGATTTAAAATCAGGTAGTAGTCAATTTGTAAATGCAACTTCAGTGTAGCCTCTGGAGAAGGAATTCTTTGTTTATCTCAACTTCATAACGTTTGTTTTTCCTCATTGTCACTTAAAGTCTCATCCCTGTTTCTCATCTGGCAACAGAGGTCAGAAAAAATGAGAGAATCAATGGATCATTAGTATTTATCACTGACTAGTGTATGTAAAGGCCAATGTATGACAATGATGGTTCACCAACTCCTCAGCTTCTCATTCACTTCCAATGTCCTTTAGCAGGCTTTGAAATCCCATTCAAGTCCATTATTTTTTGAGGCTGACTCAGGATAATTGGTCTAGTCTCTCTTCTTGCCTGAGAGCTGAAAGGTCTCTGATAGTCATCTTATTAAGGTGATAATCTGTCAAACACATGAACATGCTATGATATCCTCAGTCTTGACAGCGAGTTCCCTTTGGCCTACAGTGGCAGTTGTATCAGAGCTGCCCCACAAAAGTCCAAGGGAGATGAATGAGGAAATGAGTTTGAGGCTTTTCTGTACGTGACCTATTATTCGTATTCAGATAGTGGTAAGCACTATGAAGAATCCTTTCATTGCTAGCAAGCAATGAAAGACTACAGAATAGATATTTTGACCTTTGCTTTTTACATCAGTTCAAATGGATTTGAAAGAGTTTCTCTCAGTTAAGACAGACCCAATTCATGATCAAATGAAAGTAAAGCATCACCTCCAGGATCTTTCCTGGTTAGGTCTTCATCATGGCCACCAGCACCGGCTGCGCGGCTTTGTATTCCCTGCTGCTGGTTCATCCCATAGCTATTTGATATACAGTTACTTCAGATGGAGTTATTTTTTTTCTAGGGATACTCCCTCTACACTAAGAACAGTACAGCTGAAGGACTCCTTGGACAGAGGAAGAGGAGATATCTACCATACTACAAAAAGGAAGGTCTGGACCCTGTGAGTCCTGAAATGAGGCAGAGCTTTGGAAGCCATGAAACATGCCAGAAACACAGGAGTTACACGTTAATGGACTGGACATCATAACAACACTCCCAAAGCACCAGCCAATTAAATGAAACGTTCTTATCCTTAAAATAAGCTCTCTGGGTTGTCTTTGCATGCCTTTCCTTCTTACTTGCTTTGGACGAGGTGTGGAAAAGAAAGCAGAAAGATAAAGTTATATCTGTAAAGTATACTACTCACTAGCAGATGGCACGGAGGCCAAAAAGAGCAGTGTTATACAGCTGAGGGATTCAGGGACCAATATGCTGGCCTCAATTTAAAAGCTTTTCTCTCTGCTTCCAGATTTTCAAGCATGAAAATAAACCTCAGGCTCCTTCACTGCCGTTTCAGAAGCTCAAGAAACTGGCTGGACCAGAAGGAACATGTTCCACCACCACTGCCATGTCCCATGGGGGAGACAAACGCACCAATATGAGGGAGATTATGCCAGTAAGAGACTGGGAGTGTGAGGATCAGGTGAAAATAGGTTTTAAAAACTCTAAAGTAATTAGCACCTTCTTGCCTTAAATGTTTGCAATGAGCAATTAGTGAAGCACAAATCACGAGACTGTAACATACAGCATAATGGTGAAAGTACTGAAACACACTTATTGCTTAAGGTACTGGTGAGCTTATAAAACATCAGAAAACTTCACAGCGAGGCAAATTGGAAGGGAACTCTTTCCCAAAAATACCTTTAATTTGCCATCATTTCCCATGCTCCTGTTTTCTTCAACTAAAGACACCTACATCCCTCTTAACTCTGTCTCCCGCACAGTCCAGTCTTTCTCTTCCCTCATCCTACAATGGACAAATAACACTGTGCTCAACTATCCTATTACCATAGAAATGATATCAACATCACAAATTCAGCAGTCTGATTCCTCAACAGGGTTGATTAGGAACAGATGATGAGCTGGAAAAAAGCTGAACCCTTGATTAAACACAAATAGCTCTTATAATGAACAAATATGGGAATAAAATATATTTAAAATCATGTAAAGAATGAGTGTCTTTATATTCTAGATGAGAATTCTTTTTTTTCATTTAATTGCTTTTTAGAATTGGTCAAATTTGTTTGCGAAGTTGCCTAATTTATTTTTAAATCCCACATACATAAGTAACTGGTAATCATGTGTACTCCAGAATTCACTGAAAAAATCAGTGCAGGTACAGCTTGTAAAACACTAGCTAGGACCTTCCATTTTTTTCCAGAGTAAGTGTGTTTAACGTTACAAATGCAATATAGCCAAGTACACACATCCACAGATAAACCATACGCTTCTATTATTTTCAACCAGATCTACTTGAATTCAAAGGACATGTTTAGGGGCTTTTCCAGTACCTTCTGACCATTCCCTCTTAATAAACCCTCCTCCCATGAAACACTCTGCATCTTGCCTAAGTCCCAGAAAACCACTTTTCCCTCTTCCCAGTGAAGATCTTGGCTCAGTAGGATACTGACACGCTCCTCTCCCACCGCTTCCATTGGTAATGAATGAATCAATGCTAGACACTTTGTCATCTTCTGAATCGAGACCCGTATAGCGCCCACAGCCACTAAAGACGGAAAAGGACTATTTGTACCATTCAAGCCATTCATCCCAAACGAAGAAATATCTTTCATGAAAACAGAAGTGTGTTCTAATACAGTTCATGTTCAAGAGACTGTCTTTTCATTTTAGATTCTCACGCTAAGCGTAAGTGCTAAATCCTCAATTCATACTTTACTGGAGACTTGACAACTCCGATTTCAACCGCAGTTTATTTTACCAGTAAAAGCGTGCAGTAGGGTGTGCATACCCATTCCAGGCCATCTCTATTCTTGGGCCTGCTGCAGTGTTTCTTCTACTTCAGACTATTTAGTCAATGCCATTAATCAAAATCCTATAGCAGAAAATGCATGCATAAGTCCTACACATTTATTGCCATGGCAACAATTCAGGCTCTTGTTCATATGTCAAGCTACATCAGTGGAGATAAATTCTATTGTTTTCACACTGACAGTTCTCTCTGTGTTGGACTTAATCCATGAAAAAATATAGCTTTGCTTCTTATTAAAATAAAACACAGACCACCCAACTCTCCAAATTCTCATTCTTCACATAGTATAACTGAACAATCTGAATAGTTATAAAATTATAGTTTGATATTCAGGTTTATGATAGTAATTAAAGTGTAAAAAATGGCCCAGTCCTCATGATATTGTTTTAATCTGTGGGATTGGTTAGGAATTTAATTCTTCATGAAAAGATGAGCTCATTGCTGTGAAGCTAAATAGCTATGATAGCAGAGGACTGTGTTCATGAATTAGATTGCAGTATTTTAAAATAAATGCCTCTAAGCTTTAAGCGAAGTTGATGTAATTCGTTTCCCAACTTAGCTGTAGATACTGTATTTTTCATAACATAAAAATTAATGATTAATGCATAATATCCAGAGAAAGGTTTTATATTTCATTTAGCTCATGACAAAACACACTCTCATGTGGGTGATTCACAAGCGTGAAAGAAAGATAAGCATCATTTTTCGTGCATAAGCCTCTCTAGATTTACTTATATATGCTGCATTATGAGTAAGTCTTAATGCCTGACATAATTTTACATGATTTTACTGTGTACTAGACCACAGTTTTGATTCCTATTATTTCCACAGACACATCGTCTTCCTCATTATCACAGACTAATGAGAAAACAGTCTCTCGTTAATAAAATACTTTAAATGCTTCATACTCTCATTATTTCCTGTGCACGGAGCATCGCGCTTCCTGGAAAGGCACAAGGCTCATATCACCGCTGCAGACACGTCCTTTTCCATCTGACCCTTTTTCACTTCCTCATGCAGATTTAAGTCCCTGCTTTTACAGCATGCTTCATATTGACAAAGCCTATTACCGTGATATACTGTACTGGAGTTCATTTCAACTAATATCCACCACTACATCTGTTCCTGTCAGTACCCGATCGCGGTTCCTGCGCCGATGAAGATGAAGACAACCATTATATTTACTTATTGTCACGCCGTGTTATGCAGTATCAGAAACCGCTTCACATACAGGCTGCCTGTGACTCCCATCGAATCTACATTTTTTTTAAATGGGGGGCTTTTTGTGATTTGTAAATATCCTGGGAAGTTCATTCATATTAATGAGGCAGCGTTTGCACTTCCCTGGCATTTTTATGCAAATTACAGTAACTCTTTGTGTGCCATGCCTCTATACATGACAGGCCAGAGCTTCTAAAGCAACACAGTTATTTCCCTGGATGAGCAGCACAGACTGTGCACAGAGGATGTCTTTTCCGGTCACCTATGAGAGAGAAGCCGGAGTTCTGAGGAGGCTAAGTGCCTCCTCTATGTCAAATAACTTATTTTTCAATTCCAACACATTCTTAAGGAGAAAACACTAACAAAATGTCTTTCAGGGTCTTTGCAATTGAGAACAAAAATCTCTCTTTTGAACTCCAACAAGTAATTTTTTACAGTTCTTTCCTTGCTCCAATTAGAAGCATCACGTTTCTCATTGCTTCTAAAACCAGATGTACACTAGTTTCAATGAAATAAATATACTTTCAAAAAGTAATATTCAACGCAGAACAAAAGCAGCTTTTTCCATACACATGAATTACACATCAAAATAAAATTTTAGTTCCCAGTTTAGCACTGCCCTCTGGTGATACATATCTTGGATATGTACATGACCCATTTCCTCCCAGTGTATCAGGCCCAGATCTAGACAAGAACTAAAATGAAATTTAGGCATTTAAATCTAAGACAGGGATTCTAAAAAACTTTTTTTAACCCTTTGAGCTGCTAACATCTCAAAGATGCTATATTTTTGCCAGCTCAGTTCTCCAGCCCAAAGCCTGCCCTGTGCACAGGCAGAATTACTGCCACCTCGGTGGCTTTGAAGCAGTTCAGCTGTCTTGCAGATTCATCCTATTGTCTGCTTCAGGGATCTCCAATGCAGAAGTAGGTTCTCAGCTTCCTCACACATCTGCAGAAGTACTGACAACCTCAGTCACGCTTTATCTTTGAAAGACTTAGGTATCTACCATCAAACAAGTGTTTTAAGCCATAAATCTCTCTCTAGGTGATTCTATCTGAGTTGCAGAGAGTCATCTTAATCCCAGAAGGCTGAAATTTATGAACCCTCCTTTCAGCAGACAGCTTCCTGCAATGTTTACCGGCTGTTTGTGTCTCTCATTAGGAGACATCAAACTGTTCTCATATAGGTCAGTGTTTCTCAACCTTTTAAAATCCATTAAGCTCTAAATTTTTTGAAAAGCAATTCTTGTACCATGATGGCTTTTACTTACAACTGCATAAAACTAGGTTAATTCTCAATATTCATTTATTACTGTTAAAGAATATTAATCTCCAATCCTAACCCAACACACTGGAAAACATTAGTCTGTTGTTCCTATCATGAGACTAATGAGCAATGCTCCACTTGCAAGTGGATATTGCATGTATCTTGAATGGAAGGTTATATGAATAAAGGTCTGTCACATATTTGTTATCTGTGTTAAAATCCTTTTCAAGGCTGGTTTAGGGAAGCTATCAGGTTTTGGACTTCTTTGAAAATCTGGCCTTTCGTATGGGTGGCTCCTCCTATTGTTGAAGACGCATCAACAAGAAATGATACAAGGTGGTATTCTCAACATAATATTTTTTCCAGAACTGACAAACCAAGATCGTTAATAAGATATCACTTTAAATATAGCAAGATTCTATAACATTTTTTCGTTTGTTGTTTGGGGTTTTTTTTTAATACACTAACTCAAGCAATCTGTACATTTCAAGTCAGGGTCATAGTTGTAGCTAAATAGAGAATGCCACAAATATATGAACCTGATTTGTCTCCTTAAACGATAATCGAAACAAAAAGAATGAACTTTCCCTCCAAGTTCATCGTGCAATACTTCACATTATTAATCAGAATTATGTCACAGGATTATTGCTTTGCTTAATAATGTGTTTAATGTAAATTTAATGTAAAAGATCCATGATAAAGGCAGTCAAAGCTCTATTAAAATCCTTTTGCAAAGTTCAGCCACTGCATTAGTAGCTTTAGGCTAACAGCCTAATGTTAATTTGGATTCTAATCTATTATTTTGCATGATATTTAATGTGGTTTTGTAATTAGATTTTTTTTTTTAGACAAAGCAAGAAAAAACCACATGGGTCAGAGTGCATGACTGTCATTAACTACAGTGCATTTCTGGGACATGTATAATCATAATACAACTTCTGCAATGAAATAGTGTAGATTATACTCCAGTCAACAACCTGTGTCTCATCCTGTAAATAGAAAAAATAGATGACAATCACCTGTGTCTCATCCTGTAAATAGAAAAAATAGATGACAATCAAGTGATAAATACCTGCAGCTGTTCACACATACTGTTCCAATTTAAAAGGCTCCTACCCTCTTAGCTGGTCCAGAATATTAATTCACATATTCATCTCTAACTCTGGTTCAGTCAGAAATGAATTAGACTAATGCATCTCTGATAAACTCACTTCACTCCAAGTGAGAGCTTGAGAACAATTACATGATTAACTGTTCTAGGAGAAGCAATGATACTGTAACCTCCAGGAAAACGGGCACAAGTGTATCCAGGACAGGATAGGTGAACACAGAATGCCTCAGAAGTTACAGACGGAAAGAAGGGCCATAATAATAGAGAGATGCATCTCCTTTCCTCAACTTCCTTCTAAATTCCCAGCAGAATTACAGTAATCTTAAAACAGTGATCTAAAATAAAGTATTCTTTATTTTCTTAAACTCTCTTAAGCTTTAAATTGGTTTTCAATATGATAAATTACTATAAAGTAGAAAGAAAAGTTTCTAATCTAAAAATCATTCTTCAATGCAGAAGGAGACATGATATCCTTCGATAAAAGTGAAAATAAACTTAGAAACATGAATTAAAGCAGCATTAGTTTGCTCTTATTCAATTAAATGGGGAATATGTACACATTCCTTAGTTTTTATCTTGCCTATTCAGGTATATGGCCAAATTTTGCTCTTGCCAGAAAATTACAACAAATTTTCTCTCTTTAGTGGATTGCTCTACTAAAAATACTTAAGAATTACTTCAGTTAGTCTCCGTGAGATAAATCAAATCATAGCTTAATCTGATACACCTTGAAAATTTATAGAGCTAACAGTACAGAAAATAAAAAGGCTTCACTTTGGGGGAGCTCCAAAAGCACATTTTCCTTTTTTTTTAAAAAAAAAAACACTACAAGAAAATTTCAGGCTTGTGGTTCTAAAAGCTCTTTTCTTTTCAGCAGGGACATAACCATACTCTACTATTTAAGTCACTGATTCCACTGGAGAACGTGAAGAGAACTTTTCAGAAAAAAGTCTGGTTAAATGTTTTCTGAATTAAATATATAAGAAATCTAGACAACAGTAGAAACCAGGAGTAACAATTTGATATTCTTCGCTGTAAAGTACTGAATATTCAGACTTATTTTAGGGTTCTTTATTTTCTTACTACTCGCTTAGGGCTCTCTATGCTTTTTGCCTTGAGGAGGAAACTAGCTTTATCTGAACAATGTATAACAACATTATGCTGGCAGTCTGAACATATCTGGGGAAAAGAACAATAGTGTCGCTGTCATTCAGTAGCAAAAAAAAAAATACCCTGGTGGTACAGATTTTTGTGTTACAGAATTGAGCACTGGAATATCATAAACATATACTACTTCCAACTGATGATATATTTGAGAAAGGTTTTCTATCAATGCATCATGAAGCAGACAGCTGTTGATAAGAAGCCTGTATCATTCTCTAATTCATTTCTCAAATAATTCTCCCCATGCTAGTGTTGGTGGAATAGATATGGGATATTTAATTACTTCATCTCCCTTTCCCTAAAATAGCTCTAGTGACAAAGAAAATACCAGGCCTGGCTACAGCAGATATAGAAGTAGTGAGTTTTCTTCTGATAGGTCAATTTGTACCATACTTAAATATCTAAAAATCAGATCTTGTGTCTAAACACATAGTCTAGGTGTCTGCTCATTCGCCTGTGTTTTTGCAAAAGATCGCAAAAACTGGTAAGTTTTATTTATATTATATTTTTATTGACATTAAAAATTATATAATGTGACTGAAACATGATTAGAATTAGCACCCTAGTCTCAGGTCTACTAATGAAAGGCACTGATACTGTTCCTGCCCTATGAAAATTCATTTGTATCTGTCAGTGCTGAGATACTTTGGTAAAAAAGTTTGATATAAATGACTATAAAGAAAAGTAGTGATTATCCTGCAACTCACTTGCTTAAAAAGAGGAAAAAAAAAAAGAAAAAAAGGATCACTTGCACTTTTTCCTCAGGCAGTAGTAAAGCTAGCAGAGAGATAATGCATCTCAAAATAAATTAACTTAGACTTCTAAGTTTTCTGCACACAATAAAACTCAAATGAATGGGCTGTGTATCAGAAGACTACCAAGGAAATAGAAAAAGAAATAACCCAAAGTCATAGGACCTATAATGTTACACCAAATTGAAAGAGAATGTCAGAGCTATTGAACATTTGCAGCCCAGTTGTTAAACAACAGACATTATTGACAGTATACAAAAAAAACCCCAACATTTTGAGACTTAGAAAACTAAGTATTCCCTTAGTCACTCTGATAATAGAAATGATGATATTTTATCATATGTCCCTGTTGCCTGATGGTCCCACTCTCCTTCAGCTATCAAAGACTGGAAGCAGGAAGGGAGAGCAAAAACTTCTGTCATACTCTGTCCATTATGCAAACATCAAAAAAGTAGTCAGGTCAGAAAGCCTCCAGAAGTTATCTTTGGGATGGAACAGCAGTCTTGGATACCTTGTCTTCAGTGCTTTCAAATTCCACAATCATGGACCCACCCAGGTTTTTCCCTCCCCAGATTATCTTCTAGAGTTGCTGTTTCTTTGCTGCTTGCAGCAAAGGTATAGATTCTCCCTTGGTTTTGTTCTGTGTTCCATGGAATTGCAGCACTTCTGTTGCACTGGGAATCATCTGAAGTACTAATAACTACCGGCAGTATTTCACCCATTAGGAATATGTTAAGTTGTCCTTTTAAGAGAACTTGTAGGTTTTCTACTGTTATTTATCACTTAGAATTAAAATGGCACCTTGTGTTTTGTATTGTACCTATTTAACCATGTAACAAATCCAGTAGAAAAAACATCATCCAGAAAACGATCTTTCAGATAAATACTATTTAAAATCTGAACCTGAACAATGCCCAAAGACTGGGAGAGGGGAAAAAATATCTCAAAGCTAACCGTGTAGTTTTTCATAAAACACAGTTAGCAGGCATATAACGTAACTAAGTCAAGCAAGATATGATTGATTTATTATATTGGAATCCATTAAAAGTATTCTACTGCAGTTTTAAAACCATATAGTCATTAAATATCTTTGAAAACACACATTCTCTACCATCATTATAAGATACTCTTGACAGCACATCATTTTTAATGGCACCATTATAAACAGGATTCATAATGGCTCTGTTTAGTATGTAACAGAATTGGAAGTCAGTAATATACAGACTTGTATTCAACGTAATCAGATAAAAAAGAGCACTGAAGGAAAGATGAGAGCACAATTAATATATGAATAATTATTTTGTGTGAAATGAAACGCATTTTAGTGTGTCAAATAGGCATTAAGATGGAAAAATGAAACAGTGGAATAGGTTTGAGGTACACTATATACAAGTACAACTTGAGCTACTGGTGCTGATATATGATCCAAATAGGAGAGGAAAGATGATGCTCAAGGCTAATTGAAGTGATAATGTTGGTTTCTAATTGCTGCAAACTGTCATATGCTTAAAACAACTCCCAGATCCAGTACACGTGCCTCAAAACGTGGCTTCAACTTAACCCTTACTTTTGTTTGTGGTCCTTTCTAAAAACTGGATATTTGAAGAAGAGTTTTTCAAGGCTTTTGTCCCTTGAAGTGCCTTGAGGTAATTGGTTTTCAACTACCATTAGCCAAGATCACAGTACAGAGATCGTGAAACCTGAAGGATCTCAGGAACATTAAAGTCTACCTTATAGTTAAGTTATAGTTTAGTGAGCCAGACACTTGAAATGAAAACCAGGTCCTAAATTAGGCATGCAACAGGCAAGACAGATTTATACCAGGAAAAAAGGAAATGAGAATTTTCCTAATGCAGTACAATCCCTCACTAACAGTAGGATCAAGAGAAGAGATATGCCATGTAACTTGTAATAACTAAAAAAAGAAATAAAATCATCCTCTAAAGGTCAATTATGCTTTCAATATAAATTTTTGGCTGCAACGTCCTCTAGATAAAGTCTGCTCTGAACTGTAGCTTGTATAACACCTTGTATAGTCCAACTTCTCTCTAGCTGACAGTAGGATTACACAGGAAAAAAAATCTCAAGATAGAAAGGTCCCAATTTTTTGTATTGATGCTTAAAAGGAAGAGGTAAAGACATTTTATGCCACTGTTCTATTTCTCCTTTTCTGGACTGGAGCTGAGTCACACATCTGTGCAACTTAGAGAAGCGCTTTTACTGCCCTAAATTGATTGTTCCAGCAGGGCCTCTGCAGACATAAGTATGTACACATACATATGTGTTTGTATGTGAATATATACCTGTATATAACATACAGATATCACTTCTCACAGAATCTCTAGTGCTTGGGAGGAAGCATAAGTAGAGTTATTAAACCAGGTCTCCACAAGTTTCATTTCTTTCATTGTCATTTGTGGCAGTGTCACCCAAAAAAAGGAGGACGTGCCTACGTAAGGCAATTAAACATTCAAATTGACAAAATTTATTACATACCACTGTATTTGTAAAGAGCTGGCTTACAGCCATACTGGGATAATCAATTTAACAGCACATTTGTCTACAGGTATTAATGGCTGCATATATTTGAATATTTGTATGGTTTTCTGTGATCTTTTCTTATGCAATCTAAACCAAGGAAATATAGACTTACTTACAGAGCATCACCTTAACTAGTACTGGTACCATATTTCTCTGATTTTCCTAAAATAGAGAAGATTCCTGAATGCCTAAATTCACTGTAACATGTTAGAACATTTAATTTTTGGCATGTGAGCAGCATGTGACCATTAAGACGGAGGTATTTGCCTTTCTTGCTATTAGAAAATTACATTTCTGTGTTAATTAGAAAAAAAACCCCAAACCTTTCCCCTCCTACCATCTACACTAATTATGTAATATACAACATAGAGAGAAAATCACGTTAAACCTGAGGCTAATGATGTTGGTAATAAGTATGTGAAAGTCCTTTTATGTCAGTATATTTTGCGAAACTACAGTCAGGCACAGCTCTGTAAGTTTATTTGCCATTTTCTCCTTACTCTCTAAACTTTTTCTCCCCTCTGCCATGTCAACCATAAGCCTAAACTTTATCTCTAGCATATGTGAGGATCTGGGCATTCTCTCCAGTGTTCTTACTTTGCCTTATTATTGAATGTCGTATACAAATGATAAAGCAGTTTTCTATCTGTAACACAAAAAGTATTTCTACTTATAGCTACTTTTCTAGAAGTAATACAAAAATGTCTGTACAATATAAAATATAATTTACTTTAGTAGACTAATTCTGTCAGTACCACCAGAACTTTATAGCTAACATAGCCAAGAGATAATAGCCAGTACATAATTACCACAGCTGAAATCTCTCACACAGGTGAGAGGTATAGATCAGGTATGGAAATCTTAACAGTCACATATTAGAAACAATGGGAATTTTGATAACCATGGAGACTGAGAGGGAATAATAGTTTCAATGAAAGAGTTGAAGGAATAAGGAGGTAACTCTTGAAGAACTATGCTATCCTACTTCTGCCAAACAGGTTTTTATGTTTCTACTTAAATAGAAAGGTTCTTCTAAACTGAATTTCCCAGATTATATTGTAAATGCATGCTCCTCAATAAGAAAGGCTCAATTCCCAGCACGAGCTCCCTCCCTGAGCCAGGTCTGCAAGAAGAATGCTCTGAACAGTTTAAATACCATACGAGGTCAATTACTGCGAAAAATCAGGTCATGGAGGGCTCTAATTTTACAATCCACAAAAGTATCCATCTTGCAACAATGATCTCTCCAAGTTTTAGATCTCTAGCTGTAAAATGGGAACATAACTATCCAGGGCTGTTGTGAGGAAATATTTAATCATGTGCATAAGGTTTCCACACTACAGCAATAATTTCTATAGAAAAGCCAATCAGAATTAAATTTTGTCAGAATTATAACTTGTTTTGGTCAGAATTATTGTTTTTTAGAACAGTCTGAAATAAATAAGATATAGGAAACATACTTATCTGATTGAAGATTGCATCATAACAGATATGAACAATATAGCCAGAATTTGGATAATCTGTAATTTTTGAATGTTTGACTTTTTAACCTGAATAGTGCTTTTCTGGTATATAACTTTGTTGCATGTGTAGTATATAATGGAATGACCTTGATCCATAGCGTCCTTGTAGAACAGAAGCATTTACTATAGATTTTATTATAAACGCCTTAATGAAATTCTAATCAATAATACTTTAGAGAATGGTAAAGAAATTGAATACATTCATAGGTAAAAGGAGATGTTATTATCTCAGTTCAGTAACTATGAAATAGAAAGATGAAAAAGTCTGTTTTTCATATGAGTACTGAGCACAGCTGTACAGTTATATAATAAAGTATCACTTGTATCCATGGCAATAGGGAGTAATTGATGCACCACAGTTATTTTTATAAACCAAAACAAAAAAATTCAATTGGAAATTTCTTTGCCAGTTTCTTGGCATTGTATGTTTTTTATCTGTACATAATGTACAAATTTATAGTCTGAATACACTCACTGATCTGACTCGTTGAATAAAACATGCTGGGTTTTGCTGCATATTAAAGATGATGGGGATCTCATACCCAACAACCAAGTCTTTCATGAAGCATTTCATGAAAAAATATTTCATAGAATAAGATATATTGCTAACTTAAATTTGGATTGCATTGCAATTGGGATCTATACAATCTAGGGATTTTTTTTTTTTAAGCATTAAATTTTTTTCTTAGATGTCTGTAGAGTGGTAAATTTAGGAACGTTTTAGTGAAAGCAGTAGATGGCTACAACATGAAAAAAATCTAATAGAGAATAATAAGCTTAGTATATATTATGTGTTGTAATTTCCCTGATATCCTTAAATCTCTTGGCCCTCCTTGAGTGAAAATATATCTTAAAGGAAGATCCCTGCTTTCCAATAGCTCCACTTATTCCTTGAAATTATACCAGGAAAGGATATTGCTTATGGTCTGTTGTTTTTTAAAAACTCTAGATTGTATCACTAGAACACTAAAAAACCAATCAGGTGGCCCCCATCAGTATTAATAACAATCTCATTTACAACAAAAGGGAAAGAAGTAACTTTAATTTCTTTTTTTTTTAATGCAGATCCATCTACTAACAACAGGGTTTTTGCATTTGCAATCACCACTGCTTACTTTACTTCTAAGAAACCACAGAGACAGTGATGTTTTGCTGTAAAGATAAGAATTCTGTCAAATGCAAACCTCTTGCAATTTTCCTTGACACGTTATGCTGCAGGATAATTTTCCAGTGGCAGTCAGATGACTCTGACAACAACAGCTATTGTGAACTTTTTTTACTTTATCTTTTTTAAAAAAAAAAAAAAAGTCAGAATTCTAATTGTTGCTTCAAACTCAAGATGAAACATGCTACTTGATTTCTGGTTTTATCCTTAACTGACTTCTGATGATGATTAAATAAATTGCATCTTCAAGACAATGGACAGGCAAGATCTCAGGTCTTTTTTTAAATGATAAAGCATTATATATAACCACCCACAAATATTCCCTAAAGTATATGGAACACTTAACTACGTATAACTACGTATTCAGAACTGTATTCCCTTCTTTACACAGCATAGCATCATCTCCTTTTCTTACTGAGAGACTGCTTCTTTTCACTTTCCCTTTCCCCAGTATCTGTATGAATCCCCAAATTATCAGATATTTGTGACAACAAGTCATTTGCTTTTTGGAGATGAAAAATGAGTAGTCTCTTAGAAATGTCAGCTTCTGTTGTTTATCCAAGATCCTATTGACTTTGGAAACTCTGCATTTCCATTTGCTTGAGCAATAGTCCTGTTACAAAAGTTTTCATGAGATCAGCCTGAGAAAAAGCTTTTAAACATTTGGAACAGAAGAAGGCAAGGATGTATATAAAATCCACATATCCACGAGTTTAGTTTGTTTCCTCTGCCCTGGAAACTACAAGTTTATGTGGCAATTCATGGTAAGTGAGCTTGACCTGGGTCCTTAATGCAGGACAGCATCAGGTACAAGCTACAGTGCACGTGTGTACGGACACACTTTTATCTAATGTAAACTAGTTTCATCTATAACTTCTCTTCTGTCATTCAAAAATTACAGTAATTTTTAATATAATCCATTTCCTCATCAGCTAGTAACTACTCTTAATTGTGTTTATATTTAATGAAAGCATCTAAAAACAGTTCTTCTCCATTATTTTCTCTTTTTAGGTTATTTCTTCTCCTTCCCTTCACTACTATATCACAACACCTTTTTGTCTAGGGATACTGAACAGGGGATTAAAATGTGTTAACAAAAGAAAGGTTATGGACCGTGAGTCAGCAAGAACAAAAGAAGCAAATACATCATGTAAAAGCTAATAATATTTAGATAGGGAACCCTGAATTTAGCATTTTCATTATATTTTTTCAGTTAGCATGAAGGTTTAATCTTCCACTAATCACTTAAAATGTAAAATAAACAGGGTTCTCGGCATATCATAGTCTATACTCAGGTCCCCAGGGGAGTGAAAACCACAAAAGAAACCTAACAACATGATGCTATATATTCTGAGATATTGCCATTCAATCTGATTTGCCACATGCCCATACATTTTAATGCTGACTTCATTATAAAATCTCTTCTTGATTAATCATTGGTGAACAATGACTAAATTGCACTCCAGCATCAGCCTGAACTGGGGCATTGTTAGCAGCAACATTCATTTGAAAAGCATACCAGATGGGCCGAGGAAAGGTCAGTATGGTACTACCAGAGTAACAATGGACAAAGCTCGTAAACCAGTGGCAGAAATAGTTGAACTGAGACTACAGGAGCTTTACAGAACATGCTGTGAGACTGTAACTTACTTATTTTTTTAATCATGTTAAAAAAATGTATTATCAAAATATTTTATAGTGTTCACCGCCTCACTACTATCAACAAAAAGAGTAGAAGGCATGTAAAGCTACTGACATTTCTGAGCTATAAATAAGTATGGATAGACTTTGGTATGGACTTCTGGGCTTCAAGAATAATTAGCACATTTAATTGTATCTTCTATGACTCTACAGTTTTCCATGGTATTTGCATAGCTGCCTAGCATCTGAACCAGTCCCAGTTTGAAAGGTTCTTGGGTCCTGTAAGACTCGGACTGTAACTTCCCTCATGCGTTCCAGTTCTTTCCTCCTGTTGTGTGTTAGCTTATTGCATTTATGGTAAAGGCTTGCCTTTGCAATCTCTAACAGATGTTTCTTTTTAATTATCACCTACATAGCTCTCAGTGCTGTGAAACAAAAGGTGTACTATCATTTTCCCAATTTATAAATAGACGATCTATCTCTAAACACAGACAATCAATAAATAATTCCAAAATAAAGAATCCTGCTAAGGTGTTGGAATACAAAACAGTCCTAAAACCTTCCACAACGGCCATTTCAACATTGGAAGGGCCACAGAGCATTCCCAATCCACCCAAAATGGACAGACCTGCCTTTGTTTCAACCTCATCTCACACTTGAGGTTGGTCGCGATCCTCTGGGACAGCTCTCCCAAGCCCTTTGAGAGGATAACTTTGCTCAGCATACTCAGCAAGTACCTACTATGCTTCTTCCAGTGCCCTTCAGGCTACACTACATCAGGCTGATTCCAACAGTAGGGTAATGCAGGGGAAGGGAAAACCTGTACCAAATACACGGAACCCCACCGCAAGTTTCCTCAGGCCTCCTGTAACTGCTCAGCAGGCCACTGTTGTGAACGGTAAGTGGTCAGAAATCTCTAGCCCAGACATACTATTAGTGGATTTTTTTAAGCGAGCATCCACAATTCCTTTGTTTAGCCACACTAAAAATACAGTTACTACAAAGTGTCTGCGTTTCCTTTAAGCTCCCCTGACTATCTGATAAAGACTGCTCATTTATTGACAGTGATCTGTCATTTGAGCAAATTTAAATCAAAGAGATCATTTAATATGGGCTTTTTTTTTTTAACCACAAGGAGAATTTTCATAACATTATAGTAGCCTATATGCTTTACTACACTAGACATATTTCAAGGTTAATAAGTTCTGGCAAATTGATATTTTGAAGTTACTAAAGAAAATGTCATAAAATAACCTTATATTTGACATTTTAAGACAAGAGAAAAATTATCAAAGAAAAATTGTAATCTGTGGCTTCTAAATATCATCTCTTTCTTCTAATAAACAAATGTACATAAATATTTTCTTAACACTTAAGTTTCTCTTTCTTCTGCAACTACCTTTCTTCGCATCAAATTCTACTTCATATAATGAATGCATGACAAGTAGTTGGTAGACTGGAATTTTTTTTTTAATGCTTAAAGTTGTACGCAGAAGTGCAGCCTACATGTACACAAAGGCATAGTCTGAGATGTTTCAGGAGTCTTGGTCTTGTTTCAGCAATACATGACAAATTTCAGACATACAACCAAATTAGCTACTGGAGCTGTAAAACACACTGTGGAACCAATGGAAAAATGCATTTTTCTGCTAAGCTATGAAGACCTCACAGCTGAATCATGGCAATTACAGCACAGGAAAGAAAGCTGCCTGCCCAATAGCTTGTAATTTAACCTAGTATACCTATTTTTGTTACTTATATCTACGAATCTTAAAATAATGCAGAAAGTAGCGAGTACTGTTGAGATAGTCCTTTCTTGTTTGCTCAAGGGCTTTTAGAGTAACAGCGGCATATAATATAAACCAATTGTTTTTGTTTTCAATAAGGTTAAAGTCCTTTCCTAAAGGATCACAAAAAGCCTAAGTCAGATGTTGAATTCATAAGCAATATACAAGGGTCATCTGAAAGACTGCAATACTCAAAATCTAATAACAGAAAGTCATAGCTATATGAACTTCATATCCAAGTGACATTCACGTTTTGCATATAAGAGTTTTCAATAATAAATAATAGTAGAAAGTGACTTTTAAGATCTATTTCATATTAAGAAAGTATTTCAGAAGATGTGGCAAGTATTATAATACAGAATTTTCAGAGAACTGTTTTGAGGGCCACTAAACTCTGTCTAGCACTGATGATAAAAGAGCCATTCTGTATTTGCTTGAGATTATGATATTATTGTGGTAGCACTGTTACTAATAACTGATATAAACCACCTTCGTCTAGTACTCATAAGAAGAAAACACTCAGACTCTCTTTATACTGCTTACAAATGGATAAACCCACACTCCTCCAGCTAATCCACACTCCTCCACAGCAGGTTTAAGATATATTGTCCATGTCACATCGTTCTGAAACTACAAAAAGAGAGAAAACCCTTCCCTGCAAGCTCACAAACCAGTGAAGATAACACTATACAACCTTCCTATGCCTATTCAAAGCAGAAGTAGTTCTCAGGACATCAACATATTTTTATAAAATTCAGCTGCAGATCCATACTGTTCATTATAATTTCTCTTTTCACCTATGTGATGATGGAGGAGCCTCTGCTGGAGGGCAAATGCTAAGAAAGTTTGCTGTCATGGTCAAATTACTTTCTTACTTTTGTTCTTCAGAGGAGACTGAAACATGACATACTCCTTAATGGAATCTAACACAAGGTCCAATTCCTGTAGCCCACACTACTCCTCTGGTCTCTGCTGCTGAATCAATACTACAGAATTGTTCTCTTGGCTTTCTGCAATGGTTGCGCACTGCTGAATGGACTGTCTTCAAGGGATACACCACTTGCTTCTGAATACAAAGCATTCAGGTTTGGGCCTTACCTCCCCTTCTACAGACTAAATCTACTTTTCTACATGGCATCCTCATGTCAGATAAGAGGACTCCAGATGAAGTATGGCAACATCATCTCTTTCCAGCGCTGCCGCTGAGGACAGAAAAGGACACTTTCTCTAGTTTCTCTAGTGCTAAGCCACAGGGAATAAACTATTTTAGTTTTATAGAAGAGTAAATGCTTAGGGTTTAATTAGAGACTTGTTGGCTAAAAAATTGCTGACAGAAAAATGGGAAGGTACTTGTAGCATAGAGACTATTTGGACAGGGCTTGCAGGAAAGAACAGGTTATAAAGTGATTTTCTCTAGTATAAAGAGGAAGAAACGTAGTGTTTATCATCTGTAAAACATGATGAAATTAGTTACTAAACCAGTATTTTTTGAGTTTCTGGGTTTTGTTATTAACTCAAATTACAAGCTTTCCTTTTCAGTATTGTCTTTAGGAAGTATTTGGCTTCGTGACTACCTGAAAACTTCAAGATCAGAGAAGTGACTAGTTTGTAAGGAATTTTCCCAGCAAGTAAGCAGATATTCCGCACTTTCATCTACATCTGATTAGTTGCGTTAGATCATTCTGGTGTGTAGTGATTGTTAAACATCATGAGGAAATTTTACACAAAGTAAAAAATTATATAACATTTCAGAAATTTTCATGGATTTGTGCTGGCAGAGGCTACTTACTGTGGCATAGTGGAATGCATCAACCATCATTACGATTTCACTCAGCTCTGGTTTTAGAACCATCCAGCTGCTAAATTTTAGACTGCAGGGAATTTATTTCTCCTTATGACCTGAACAAGAGTGTGCCTGGTTAAAAGCCAGATGAGGATATCACAGGAAGTTTCTTTCAAGGTGAAGTCTTGTTAATATAAATATTTATATAATATAAATTTTGTAAAGATAAAAATCATTCACTGTTTAATGATTCTTTTTCCATGTTGGTTCCCAAATTATATATTACAATAAGATGTACATAATCAATAGAATTTCTTCCTGGATTGAAGCAATTCCTTATAGGAACTTAGTTGGCCTTTCAAAAAAATATATTTTATTTTCCTGGGAGAATAGCCTTGTTGAGTAAAGGCCACTATTAATAAGACAGGTATAAGCACTCTGCTTGTGGCACATACAGTGATGTTTGATGACTTGGTTGTATATTAAAAATAGTCTAGTGCATTTGGATTGACTGCTAGTTTTACAGCGATTTCTTCTATGTACTGTAGCTTGTAGACTATTAGATGTTTGTTTTTATTTTATTTTTAAAGATTTCACAGTGAGCTTAGGAGAGCACTGTAGATATAGAAAGATTTCAGAGATAATTCGACAGTAGGATGAAGGTTATTGAACTTGTAAAAACCCTGTGAGTCTAAGTTTTCCATTCCGCACGGGCTTTGTGACAAGATTATTTTAAAATCTGTTCTTTGCAGCAGCTCTGTAGAAGGTTGACTATGCAAGGCTACACGTGCTTACAGTTTGGAAGTGTGGATCTTTGAAAGCAACATTTTTTCTACATAAAGATGGAAAGGGTGAATGCTAAAATATTTTTGGGACAATGTGAGAATGTCAGCTTATGGCAGTCACAGGCAGGTAAAAAAAAGAGGAGCTACACAAACTAAGTAGCCATGACACATCCTCTGGAAAAATTGGGTGGGAATAGTTTTCTACATTACAAAACCAAAAAATTACTGAATGAATACTACTTAGTCAGCTAAAACAATGAGCAATTTTTTAATTACTGCCATTTTTCAGTACAACCTTTGGGACAAGTGTCTACTTGGTTTATTAAATGCAAATATGTGTTTGGTTCATACCTACCATTAGTTAACATGAATACCACAGTCACAAGGCAATGTCCTACCCAAACTATGTGGCTGTCTTCAGGTGGAAAGAATCACTCACGTACATAAATCCTTTTCTAGATATCACAATGGAACAAACACACACCAGTGTCACACTATCCAGTACTATTACATTTCCCTCACTTAGAATTCCAGCCAGGAAATAGCAAACTTCACCCTTGGAGGGACTCATAAATAGTTAAGTACTCTCTATCAACAGATGATAAAATGGAAAAATAACCAATAAAACTACATAATGAACAACTACTGAACAAACAGAGCTATAGCACTCAAACACAGTCAAGTTATTGCCTAGGCTATTACAAGGATTTTACAGTAATATCATTTGATTTTCTAGCGTCATGGCAATTATATCTAAGGTCTTTTACCCTTTTCAAACATGTATCATTGCTTTAAAATAAATTCTATTATGAAGTCCAAGGTGGGAAGAAAAAACAACAAAAAGTTGTTCAAGGTCACAGATAACAGTGTTCAAAAGCTTATTTGTAATTTTTTTGTCATTTTTCTTTAACTCCTGGAAGTCAACTGATAGTATGTTCTGCTTCCCACCCAAAGGATGCAGAACAGTACAATTTCTTTTTTTTTTCCCCACTGTAGTTAAGGGAAGCTCAACTTCTTGATTTTGGATGCAAACTGGAATTTGCACAGTTCAGGTTAAATTGACTTTGGCTTCATCTCACAACATCTGAAATCATACTGCAGTTCTCCGGTGCTTTTAGGACATAATTAGATAAATTCATAGATTAAGCTGCTCCTGGCAGCACTTGCTCTTCTGTGAATAGTGAACCAATTCCACAGCACATTGAAATACGAACTGTAGTTGCAATACCAAGTTGGCAATGCATCTTTGCTGTCGATTGTTGTGTGCCATATGGACCCACTTAAGCCTCTTCCTCTTTTGGCACTTGAAGAGAAGGCAGCCATTGTGGCCAGTCATGAGGTCAGTTTGGAAACCGAATGGCCCAGGTGCAAAAACTTCAGCAGGGACATCTGCATCCATGACTGGTTTTTTGGCTAGATTTATCCCAGCCCATATTTAGACATGATATCTGCCTTTTTGCGTAATGTTACCATTTTCTGCCAAATAGAACCCAGTAAGTCTGTTCTAATTTGTATTGTAAGAGATCACAAAATACACCCAGTGCATTGCTATTTTTTGTATTCTATTCTACTCAAACTTGAAATATGAAAAGAGCTAACGTTCTTTTTTCAGACTATTTCTTCTATCAGATAATGCACATAGAAGTTCAGGTGAAAGTTTTCACAAATTCAAACATGGATATTAATAATCTCTTTTTAAAAAAAAGTCTGATGCCAGCCACCCAGGAAAGTTGAGATACTCAGAGAAAGATTAGAAATGTAATTATAGTGATATTGATACGGCTGCAGCCTTATGCTTTGTACAAAATGTGAATGCTTTATCCTTTGATACTCAATTCTTAAAAAAGCTAGATAGATGCATATTAATCAAGCTTATTTTGCGTTCAACAGTATTACAGTTAACAAATATCTACTGGATATTTAAATTGTACTTACATTTCCTGCCACAACTCTCTGAGGCCCAGCTAATCATACTGCTCTCTTGTTTCACACCTCAAAAAAATGCTATATAAGAAAAATAATCAGACACTTATCGCAGGGCCATAACGCCATTTGAAGAGCAAGCAAAATGCATTCTCAAGTAACTCATGCATTTCATATATTAAATACCATTCTGTTGGTACGATTCCTGTTTGTCACTCTTGACACAATGTGTCAAGTTTAACCTTCAGTTTGGAGAAAGCACAGATAAAGGGTACCTGTGCAAAATCTGAGTCTGATTCACCACAGTATCATTCAACTTTTATATTGTTCTAACAGCAAGCAATGCAAGAATCAAGGAATAACGAAACAAGGTCACCATATTTGATAAAGACTTTACAAAATCACTATTAAAAACCATAAAATAGACAAAACACATACATACAGATGTATTAGTAATGAGAATAGAAGAATTCTGGTATGTGACATAACTATAATACACAGTATACTTCCAGCTTCATATTATGCTTTGTTATAACTTGCTTTGTTTTAAAATGGATTAAACCAATCCTTTCCTTTATTCTGATCTGAGGAAAAACATATCTCTTCAATGCAATTCATCTTTGCCCTGCTTTCCTCTATCTTTTGTGCCAAACTTATATAAACAGTCTTGTCACTTTCGTTATTTTTCCTGAAGTAATATATGTCTACTGGACACAGCATCTACAGAAAATTCTGACTTGACCAAAAAGCACAAAACTTAGACAAAATAAAAAAATATATGACTAAGGAGCTTTGCATCAAGCTCTTCAGGCTGGTGTAAGCAACAGTGAAATGAAGTTCTGCTAGCAAATAAAAATACAATTGGGGAGCTGCATCATGGTCAAAGTAGCTTTCAATTTTTAATTTTCCTTCACAAAAAGAGTGCCACACTCTCTGCGTAGGGTTAGCTTTGAGTCTCTGCAGCAGTGGCCTTAACCTTATCCATAGGTCTTCAAGAAATTTATGTTTGACAGGAAAAAGATTTTGTAGTCTGCTGCTTCCAGAAAAAAAAAAAAAAAAAACTTGCAAGAACACTTTTTCTCCCAGGAAAGAAGTGAAGGTGACAGTCTGGAATGCTAGTGAACTGGCAGTTATGTGATGTTGAGTCTTTGCAAACAACTGACAATAGATTTCAGAAATATGTCAGCAGTATCGAATACGTACATGCCTTTGGAGAGCCCTACAACTCATTTATAGGTGTTTTGTATCAAGGATATGGAATAAATGCATCCAGAAAGTGATTTAGAACTCCAGACACACATGCAACACTGATTGGTATCTCAATAACACCTAGGCAACACACAGGTTTCTTTGCTCTTTATGTATGGATTCTGCCTCATATCAGTAAGGAGCGGTTCCATCCCAGCTAGCGCATCTCAAGGTTGCCACACTGTAATCATTGAAGGAGTGCTGTCCAACTGGAGCTTCATGCTTTAAAACATCATCTAAAGCATGCAGCAGTTACCTAATTTAGTATCTTGTACGGACTATATATAAATATATGCTTGTGTACGCTATATGTGTGTATGCTACTGAGATTCTTTTCCCTTTTGTATTAAAATACAAATAGTTTGGATTCGCTTTGTAAGTCCACAATTTTAAGGAATGCTACATGTTATGCATATGTTACATCATAAAAATCAATAATATTTTGTAATGCAATTATCTATAGTTAATAATACTGATACAGAAACAGTGGGTTCCTGATACCACCACATGTTGAAATGCAAAGCATACATTCAGCTTTGTTGAGCTAAGATCGACCATAGCAAGAAAACTCAGCAAAATTTTTCAAACATGGCATCCAAATGTCAGAGTGCCCTCCTATTCTGTATACATGAAGATGTGTGTGATGGCCATACCATCTCTACCATATCAGTCCTGCCAAAAGATACTGGCTAGAAGCCAGAGTCACAGCTTGCTCTCTAATGAAAACAGAAGAGAGATGATAAGAGAAGCCACAATCAACATACCAAGCCACCAAACATACTGGCATAAGTCTTTACAAATGCAATGCAAGCACCTTAGACTTGTTCATTCTGTTTAATTCTAAGGTTTTCAAGTAAGCCTTCTTGAATCCACCAATTTCACACTGGCTTCAGACACATCTGGAACTACTATATTGCATATTTAAAAAAAAAAAGCAGCAGAGCTCACCAAAGTACTATCAGTCCCTTTACATTTCCTAGAAAACTAAATAAAAAAAATGAAATGTCTTACAGAGTATATGACAACGTGCTTTAGTTACAGCCATAAGGCTGCTCCTTTTTGCTGTTCTCTCGTTATCAAGGTATCAGCTGGGACTTTTCACCCTCACACAGACAACCAGTTGTAACCAGGAACTCTGCCCTCTCCTCCCCACCGAATACGAACGTTTAGCTGGCTTACCTATATCAAGCTATTTGGAAAAAAAAGATGTTTGTTCAAAGATACAAAGCCAAGATCAACTTATATTACAAATTATTTCTGTCATATTTAATTCTATGTTACATTTGCATTTATCAGATCACTACAATGCCCCTTTGAGTGTTTCAAGCTTACCTATTATTGGGGAAACAGAGATAAACAACAAGTTCTTCTAAGTCTTCATGATCTCAGTGTTAATACAGTGTGTTTACAAATGTTTATGTGCTAGATGAATTCTTCCATCTGAAGAGAAAACCTGGGAGAAATGACAATGAAACAATCAGTGAATTTATCCCTAAAATACTTAAAAAGACAGTACTGTATTTAATCATATATATCAAAACAAAAGTGATCGTCATGTTCTTAATAAGACCAAATACATAACAAGCTTAAAGGAAATCTCTCTACATCAGACTCTACAAAAGACTCTGTCAGCAGAAAGGTAAAGGACTTGGGGTTTTGACATAAACCAGCCTTGAGCAATAATCTTCTGATAAACCTCAAATTCCAGATGGTCTTTGTTGGTTTCAGACAACAGCATCATGATGAAGTATCAGGCTTATTTTTAACAGTAAGTGTAGGTAGTGGTACTGGTTTGATATTACTTAATATCCAGCATAAATATGGTTTGTAAGAGAACAACTTGAGATCTCATGTGAGGACATATCAAATATCCTCACAAAGCTCTCAATATTTTAATACAGGTATTTGATGAACAATACAGTAATTTAAAAGGAATTTTGTAACTTATTTAATCTTCAACAAATGAACAAAATGCACTCTTCCACTTTACTACCTCTGTGATAAAATTTATAGCTAAACAGTGTTTTCAGTCCAAATGCAAGTCTCCAAATATCCTTACACTAGCACTAGTTTTTTTGACACAGTTCTTAATTAATTGAGCTTCTTGATACTATAAGCTATAGAAGATCAACTACATAAAAATGAGATGTCAAATCTTTCCCATACATCAGGCATAATGCTATTTTCATCGAATCTTTATAAGACATCAGATATGTTAATATTTATGGAGTATACACAGAGGAATACTGCTAGAATTAATAAATAATAAAGCTAATATTTTTTGCAAAAATAAATCATCAGACATCTTATTATAAACTGGATGTCTTCAGTTGTGGATAATTTAGTACAGTAATAAATAACAGAAGAACACAGGGCTGATGGAATTATATTTCATTATTTAAAATATCTTGCTACTCATATAAGAACGTATTCTTTTGTGTTCAAAATCATGCAAACAGACAGATCTGGTTTAGAATTGAGGGTACTTTCAAACAAACAAAAACGAGGTTGCCTCTAATGCACCAGCTAGATGTTATTGAATAGGTGCATATAACACATCCGTTTCTCAAATGTACTTCGAAATCATCCTGGGATGTGCCTTTGGCAAGATGTAGCTCAGAGAAGTTTAGTCCCTTGTTCCTATTGTCTCAACAATGATAGAATTCTTCCATCTTGAACACGGTGTTATCTTACAGATTTTAACCTTACCACTTCGAGCCTTACCTGTAGATGGGAAATAATAAGGGGTGAAGGTTTGGGGTTTTTCTTTGTGCAACTATTAACCGAAATTCTTGGGCAAGACTTTATAAAGATCTTGCATAAAAGGTTTTTGCACGTAATGATACAACAAAAACATAGAAAAGAATTTGGTGTAGATTGGTAGTTGCATTCAGTCTCATTAATAAGTTTGTCACATTTCTCATGTATCTAGTCTCATGGTTCAGTTTCGTAAAATCACGACTGAATTTGTGCAGTGCAGTCTTTTGATCCAGTGCAGTCTTTGGAGACTACATGCCATACTTAGTATCATGAGAAGTGCTGCAGGATTGGCCCCTCCACTCTAGAGCTAGGATTTTCAAAGCATGCTAGAGAAAGCAAGTATGGAGTGCTCACTGAAAGTCAAAGGGAACTGATGCTGAACTCCATTAGACCTCTTCATTTGTAAAATCCCAGCCTATTCTCCTTGACACGGGACATGTCTTCATTCTCTTTCTAATCTATGCCTGGTATGCATTGTACAAGTGTAAACTAACTGATAGTGACATAATTAAGGAAATGTTGCTATGGATCATTGTAATTCAGTTTCAGACACTGACAATGGAATACAAAGCACAATTTTAAAACAGCAACTTGCTGCCAAGCACAATGGAAATAGAAGTATCAACATGAGGTTATAATCAAAACTCCAGAACCTTCAAAAGTAATTCACGGCTCTATCACTTCATTCTCTTACAGCTCTCTTCCTTTCTCTATGGAGTTCTTATTTTATACGCAGTACATGACTGAGATTTACATACGATTTTAGTAAATCACTAAGCCCATTCTGCTATTGAATTTCTCAGTATGTAACTTGGTGAACTGGTTTTATGTCAAAAGCACATTGAAAAAAAGATAATCCCAGACAGTATTTTTAGCCTACAACACAAGTTAACACTGTATTGTTTAGTTTTCTGCATCTGCACCTAAATGACAAGATGATGATTTGTTCAAGTTTTAGGAGTTTTAAAGAACAGTTTAAAGGGAAGTGGTATGTAAAATTGATGCTTAATTGATTAATTTACTTTACAAGTCAGGGACTTATGAGACTAGAAGCTAATATGAAGTGGCATAAACTTAATTATCTACCAGGTGGATTCCATTACATTTCTATGTCTGCAAAATTAAAATCCTAGTAACAAAAACGATAGTGTTACAACATACAGTAAAACAGCACCTAGCCAGCAGGAAAGCAAGACAATGTTATTTACTTCAACTGCCATTGTGTTCAACAGTGCTGTGACAAAACACACACGATGAGGATGCGGTTCTCTGAAATCTATGAAATACCTCCCTTTCTTTTTTCATCATCGTTTACTAGGTTCAGGTTTAGTCCTTTTTAGCCTATTGTGATAACACCGTTGAGAGGAAAAAACCACAACATGTTACATGGAATTTTAATGAAATTACTATACATATGAGCCAAACTTCTATATCCAAGAAACAAACTTCTAAACCAAGTTTGCATTTAGCATGAAAGGAACAAATCCTCATAGGTATTTGGTTCCAAGCTCCTAGAGATGCTCAATATTCCTATTAGTGTCCTATATAGCCCTCTTCTCAAGAGTTCTCCTGGTGCAGTGGCTGTATGCTAAGTGGGATGAGAAAGATAGCGAGAACATTAGGGAAGCAGTAGAGAAAGAGTAATAATAAAAATAAGCATTTTGCTTGCTCTGCTTGTGCTATAAAAGCTGCAAACAATGTGATTACAGGAAATTCCAGAACTACTTTCAGTGATCAGTAAGGTAACAAAAGGGGTCCAATGAACATAGCTCAGAGCCGTTTTCTGTTTTCATCTTTTCTTTATTTGTTGTTGGACTCAACCCAGCAAAGAGCAATGATGCACAATATTGATTCCCACATTCAGAAGATGGATCTGGCTTTTGGGATCTCTAGTTTCTGTATCTTTCCACATTTGAGGCTCAAAGTTCTCTAGACTGAAATATAAAATTTACAGCAGAAATCATGACTCCTTATTTTGCAGGGTACCTGCCTGTCCTACAAGTCACATAGAGTTTGAACCCTATCCTTCCAACAACTGTGCATGTAACTATGTACACAAAGAGCTCCACAGAAATTAAGAGAGCAGGCAAAACACAAAGTTACAGGAGTAAGTGCTGCGGGACTGGGGCTTTGAGAATTATACATCTGCTTCTTCCCAAAAGATAACATGAAGTACATCATCTTTTCCACCTGTACATTGTGTGAAAATAGAGCTCACGAGAGCAAGCATCCTAAAAAGATAAGTGACAACATCAACAAGATGCCATTCCTGAGAAACATTAAATTTATTCATAAGCTCCCCTGAGACTATATGGCTAACATCTACAGATGACCAATATGGAATATAGAGAGAAATTGTACTGAAAAAAAATTTGTTATATACACCATTTTTGAAGACTTTACAGGAAAGATGACAAATTTGTCCTGATTTTGTAATCAGAAAGAGGCTATTTCGTGCATTTTTAATTTTTTTTTTAACGTAGGAATTCTGTGTTTATCCAAGGTAAATACGCAAGCATTAATAACGTAAGAACACGGACATTGTTTGGGATTAAATTAAAACCATTTGCCTTATGCATGCTCATTTCCTTTTTTACTACTCAATTCCCCTATGATGCCATCTGATCACTTCTTGAATGTCCCCTGTGCTTTTGCCTTAACAATCTTGCCTGGTAGGCCATTCCACACGTTTGTGATTCTCGGCATGAAAAAAATGCTTCCTGACATCTGTTCTGAATTTGTTTCTCTTTAATTTCCATTTATGCTTCCTTATCCTAACATCTGTGTCATTCTGAAAACGGTAATTCAGATTGACGTTATCTGTGCCATTTAAGATTTTACATTCCCTAGCTAAAAGCTACTCGTAACCATGTAGTGCTTTTGTAGTTCTTATTGATAGTTAGTTTAGAAACATTTCCTAGCTGTAATTCATACGTTTTAGGTTATACTTTGCTTTGTTGTTGTTTTTTATTCTCTTTTCAGAAACATTTCTTTCAAATTGAGGGCTAGCATTGTACTCAGTGGGCCCATTTCATCCCACAGGTCTTTCCCACAGCTGTTGCATAGGAAGAAAACTAGTAGAATTTGGCCCAATAAGCTTAATGGGGGTATCAAGAGGACTGTACATTATGCTAATTCCTGCTGTGGGTTAACAGTGTGCCTTTGGTAGTTCTACAAATCTGGCATTTAGCAAACTTCTCAATTGTTTCTCTCAATGGCTTAAATATAGGGGCTGGGGGACCGAGTTGAACTCAGTGAATATGATGTTTTGATAATTTCACCTCATTTTGTCCAGACAGCCAGAGAGGCAAAAAGATTATGAAAATTACTCTTACAGTTCTCTCAAGTTTACAGAAGAATCTGGGACTATTTTTTCTATTCCTTTAAATCCTTAAGACTGGGACTCAAGTATCTTCTCATACCTGCCCTTAATGATACAGGTTAATTCCTAAAGATGCACTGCCAGACCCTAGACTCCCAACAAGCAAAGCAATGAACAGCATGTTTAACATCAATTAGCAAACAGTCCCATTCTATACAGTTGGTAACTACAAGTCAGAGTTTAAAATGTATATTTTCTAATACTAGAAAAAAAAAACAGAGGTAAAGCAATACAGTAGCTGATTACGAAGTCTGGACTAAGAGTTCATGATGGAGAACATAAAACATCAACTATTGATCCCTTTTTCATGATAGCAAAGAGGTATAATTCAGAGAGCAGTGTCTTCCAAAATACACAAATAGATTATCTGAAATTATCGAAGAATTAGCAGTACTTGAGCTGGTTTTTTTACCTTATTCTTGACTGATGAATTAGTACCTGTAGCATGTGTCCCAAAGGTGCTACTGAACCAAGAAACTGTCACTGTCTAGAAAGGTTCAAACAACAATTGCCATCACTTAATCACACTACATAAATTCCTCCCTAAGCATAATCTTTTACAGCGAATTTTTCTGAAAATATTGAAAAAACATTCTATTTTATTCCACCATGTTAGTAGGGCATTTCATAAAATACATGTAGATACCAAGAAGATTTTCAGTAATAAGTTTCATTTTTTCTCAAGTTCATACTTTTTTCTCTCAATATGAGCAGAAAATACATTTTAAAGTATTATTATTCCATTTAGTTCTTATAACAGGGTAAGAAAATGAGAATAGTCTGTTTCTCTATACTTAAAAAGCGTGCATGTTCAGTCTAACTAGGTTACCTAGATTTTTGTAATGGAAAACTGTGTCCATCATTCAAAACCTGCTTATTCTGCACAGTAAAAAAGAAGCTAAAGGCAACATTAATTTAATGTTATAAAGGATTAGCTTGATTCATTTATCTAGATGAAATAGGGGGCTTTGAAATACCCAAATATGATTCATCTTATGTCTCTAGAATATGTCCAATGAGAGTAAAAAACCAAAATCACAAGATATCGTGCAAGTAAACATGGTGGAGGCACATGTGAATGTGTGTAGGAGGGGAGACTGATTTTAAAAATGAGGTATTCAAGAAGTACTGTCACCTAAAATGTGTTTCACATCAAAGTAAAAATCCTACTCTTAATAGCCAGCAGAGAACTGCATATTGAACAAACAGAAGAAATGCAGAAGATGAAGGAACTAATATTAATATTGGTTTTAATTAAAGGTGAGGGAAAAAGAATTTTTATGTATTATTTTCAATTAGTGCAGTAGTTCAATTCCTTTCCTTGCAACAGGGATTGCAAACAGTAAACACAGCATTCTAATTACTTCTGCTGAAGAAGAAAGTTTTTTTAACAGCACTCAATATTTTCTCAAGTAAAATGAGATCATTCTTCTACATCATATCTCTTAGGTTACTTTACTTAGGCAGGGAAAAAAGGTATTTTCCCAAAATGTTTGATATTCTGGAATACAATAGAAATTCCTGTACTTGCAAGTAATGCCTCCTGTCTTACAAAGCAGGCCTGGGTTACTGACCCTGCTCCAACTAAGCTTCTTCCCTGATTAAAAGGTAAGTTTCTTTCATGGTTATATCATTTTAAAACCTATTCAGATGTGATAACATTTTTGCTCCTGTATCTTGGCAACATGATTTATTCCGTTAACACTGAGTGTTACAGTCTGAAAAAGCTGTACCATCTGGGTTGAATTAATAGGCTACCCAGAGAAATAAATGAGAATGGTCTGCTATAATTAACATGTAGGTAAAGTATATTTAACAGATTATTAAAATTAATACGTCAGTTACCGATTTCATGCTAAAAAGAGTTGTGAACACAAAATACTAAGATTAGTTATCATCTCTGACTGTGCCTAGTGAAAATGCAATGGAAGAATAGATTCAAAGAATCAATAAAATTGACCTTAACATTAAGAACATCAGCTATGAAATTTCAAGAAAAGAGAGGCAATGTAAGGCATTACGGAATAGCAGTAGAAAATTATTAGTTTCATTAATTCAGAATTAACACCAGTAAAACTCAAATTTGACCTTAAAAAAAACAAAAAAAAAAAACAAAAAAACCCCACCCAGCAAAATGCATGAGTGATGAATTTAAGCACTGCTCAAGGCATCCATCTATGAAGACAGACAGGGCAGAACTGTTTCTTAAAGCTGTCTTGGTTTTTATCACATAAAATGTAAGATACAGTAGAAAGGCAACAAAAAAAAAAATTGATGTGGGTTTGATCAAAATTCCAGAGAGTGTTGCTACCCACACAACAAAAACACTGTGTCTTATGAAAAGCCTACCAACAAAAACAAACGTTGGTGAAGTTTTCACAGGTTACCAAAAATCCAGTGGTTCTTTAGTGGCTTCCTCAACATTTGTGTCCCAAAAATATAATGTTCGATTTCTTTAGCTACTCCACAAAATGTATTTACCTTTATATCAGAGTTTTAAAATGTCTTTTCAGCTCAACTGATATGACATTGCCAAGAGATATCAGAGCAACAATTACAACTTCACAATTAATATTTCTGCATCTTTATCTTTCTTACTGTGTAGTAACAAATTCAGAAACTCACATACAATTGAAGTTTAATATCTGAAACTAAAGCTACTCTTGTTTTGCAAAGAAATTAAATGTTTGGTTTTTTTAAAAAAAAAAATATAGAAGAGACATTTCCAAGTGCCTACCACCCACCCCCCTGCATAATTAGGGCTTTTTTGTCTCCAGATTATCTTTAAACTCATGTTGTTATAAATCTTGTTTATTACTGAAAAGACTAAGGGTCATTTGACAATGGTGTTAGGCTCATTACAAAGTACATAGGAGAATCCATTCCAAAAGGCTTACAATTTAAATAAAGAAGACAAAGAGGAGATAAAAGGGGAAAATTAAATTCAAATACAGTTAGAGAGCCAGGGGAATTCCCTGTTTTTCTCCTGACTTCATGCACAGACACAAGAGTTTAAAATATTACCATTGTATTGCATTTAACACATTTGCAACGGCAAAATCATGAAACACTTACAAACAAGGCTATAGATAATAACACAAAGAGACCTAAACCAGACATCACTATTTAGCATGTCTCAGAACAATAAGGAAAAACATATTGAGTTTAATAACCTTAAAATAATTTTTAAATTTCAAATAATCATAGAATCATAGAATGGTTAGGGTTGGAAGGGACCTCAAAGATCATCTACTAGTTCCAACCCCCCTGCCATGGGAAAAAAACTCAAAACATTAATTGACACAACTTTCTGCTAATGAAATTCCTCTTGGATATCAATAGGTTGTGGAAAACATTGAACGCAACACTGGCACATTGATCGCAGGGAACATTTGGTGCTTACAAGATTTCACAATTATATAGCTGAAAGAACACTACAGTATTCTACAGTGATTGTCACAATTTAAATAATTACTTTAGCTGATTACTGTAGAATAAGAAATAAAATCAGCCAAAGAGATAATTACAGGCATGGCAGAAAGTTTCAGAAGCTTCCATGTAGAAATTGAGATAAAGGGCAACAGTTTTGCCTTCCTTTCCGCATTCATGAGAACTACAATGCTGCTGTTAACATTCTCCAAAACTTTCATTTCAACTCCAAGAGATGCTCCAAAGCAATTATATTCCTAGCTCAATCAAATTTGCATTCTAATGTAAAATCTTAACAGTAGTGTCACATGTTATCACGTCAATAGATTACCACATCTAAGTCTTGCAAAATAATTTTACCTTAGCGTTACTGAAGTGACTATTAAGATTTTGGAGAAATCGAACATATTATAGGATTTATGTCTTACTCAAACATCCGGTATTAGTCTCCGATACAATTCTAAACAAGGTGGATCTGCCATCCGTTCCAAACCCGTAAGCCCACAATTCTTGAACTCATCCAGATTCTTCCAAATTAGTATAAAATAATATACAGTGACACCTAAGTGAAAAGTAGTCTGGATCTTTATTGATTGTTCTTGTACGTTCTAGAAGTACATTCATGTTTCTAACAACTAGCATTGGATTTCTCCCTTTCTGTACATTTATCTGCTCTAGGTGAAGATTTAAAATAAATACTTTCAAAACTTTTTTTTTTAGTATAAGTTTTCACAAAATCATTTTTGCCCAAACTGGAAGGTAAAAGTTGACATAATTGCAAAAATTTATTTTTTTTTTTTATATATATATATATTTATATATAAATGCTATCAGAACGGTTTTACAAGAATACTACTTTGACACTGATGTGGACTTTAAAATACTGTGACTATTATAACACGGAGTCACCATCGTATGTCTGTTAATATACAGAGGACACAGGATTAGGGAAGCAAGGTCATATCTGACAGGAGAAAGATTCAAGTTTTTGGGTGAACTGTTGGTATTAAGAAAAAGACAGGGACTGGCCAATATAAAAGTCTACAGTAACAAAGTAAAAATATGAAGAAAACAGAGCAAAAGTCTTGAAAAAAAAAAAAACAAATACACAAACAAAAAACCAAACAAAAAACATACCAAATCATCAGCAATTTAAGTAGCTACTGCAGCAGATAGAAAGACTTTTGGAAACTGACTCTCAACTAACAAATTTCTTATTTCAAAGACTGTTAGAAACAAGATGGAAAAAAAAAAGGGCTTGTGTCATGTGACTAGTGAAAACAGACATATCAAATCAGACCAAAAGGCTACTAAGCCTCCCAATCAGTCTTGGAGATTATCCTAAAGCAAAGAGCAGGACAATTAGACATAAATAATTCCCCTGCATGTTTTCAAAACTTCCAGTATTTTACAACTCACCTGCTTCCTGGGGTTTAGTAGAAACATGAAAGCATCTAGTCACTTTTTTAATTAATCTAACTTTTAGTATAGTGTGCAGAACAAGGTATGAAGATGTGACTCCTGCTCCAAATAATTTTTCAACCACCTAGTTGACAGTAATCATCTGCTGTCTCTGAGCCACCCGTAATGTAATACAACTGTTAAATCTATTTTGCTCATCTTTCTCCAGCTCAAAGTCCTCAACTCACTCCTTTGTACAGAAGCTTATTATTTGTATAGATGTTGTTTTGATCCTTTATGTTTCTCATACTTCTTCATGTATTTTCTATTTCTGCTACAGTCTTTTTAGGTTGTTAAGACTAGAACTGCCTGTAGTATTCAAACATACTTATGGGACTCAAAGTTGCATTTTTTTCCCTAAGAATTTCTCATTTATTTTTTAAGTTTTTGTGTTTTGTTGCTGGTTTTGCCATTAATAAGCCAACATTTTCATAGAACAGCCTACTAAAATCCAAGCATCTCTTTGCTGAGTGGTGATCACATGCATGAAATACCATGGGGCGGACATATAACCCTGTAAAAGAGCTTAAAGACAGATCTCAGAGGTCAGTTACTTCATTCTGTCTTTCATGTCGTTTCTTTGGTGCTTGTACAACCTCCTATACTGAGTCATTGCTAGAAAAAGCTGCAAAGAGATTTGCTTGATTGCATGCATCTACCACATTCTTCACAAACTCAACAACTGAGAGGCATGTTCCTGATCTTGAAGAAATCATAGGTCAAAACTCAGAGATCTTAACTTGACAACTTCATACAGATGAGTTGTGTTTGTTCCACAATCAGCACCTCCTTTTTGAGTAGTATGGAAGTATTACTCTAATTCAAGAACAGAAAGGCTGACATTACAATACGATCCATATCACGCAGTTCCCACTATCACTAAACTAAGGTACAACATAACTTTGGCATTTGTATTAGAGGATCAGTGATAGTCCCTATACTGGAACTGAAGCCCTACTGGAGCAAGGACAATGCACATCTAACAAAAATAAGGTTTATTCTTGAAGAGACATCAATCTAAGTGAAAGATGAGAAGAGCAAGTGAATAAAATAAGGAGGCAAAGGATTACAATGAAAGATAAGAGAAGCAGCATGATAAACTTAGGTCACAGCACACAGTCTGCTTAAGCACCAAAAGCTTATCAAGAGCTTAGACAGGCTTTGGTTAAACACCACCAAGTTTTAGGGTATTACTTTGGCCACTGGAGGGCTCTTGTATTTTTTTCCAGGAATACCTTGGTAAATAATCAACAGTGTAAGTGTTCAAGTTAACAGAGAGTCTCTAGTTGCTCCCATGACCAGCATGCCTGTGCAATTTCATACCAATCAGATTCAATTTACAGTGCTTTTACTTCACCTACAATTAAAAGTTGAAAAAAGGAAGAAAAAATGCTCTCAAGTAGAGGCTATCCGTTTCTTCATAAATAGGACACGTTTTCAGAGGCTTTCTTTTGTATGCAGTGGTAGGGATGAGATCTGTACAAAACACAAAAGGAATAAAGTATCAGTGCTTGGTATTGTGAGGGCATTGCCCAGATTCCCCGTCAAGTTTCAGTCCTGTATAGGCAATAATAACCATTACTGGGCTTTTTGGTTTTCAGTCACTGCTGTGACTCTCAATACAGTGAATACAACACAGAAAACATTTTTAAATTGCTGATAAAAATCCTTTCTTTTTTTCACCTTTGAAGAAGTGTTGGGAGAGTTTCTGACAAAAGAAGGAAGTAATTTCAATGAAAGGCATAATGGGAAGTATATTGAATGAGAAAGAGGACGGAAGGCAGGAAATGCAACAATAAAGTTTAATTAAATTAAAGAACAAGCTCCAGCAGTGAAGTATAGGCAAAAAAAAAATAAAATATAAAAAACAGCCTAAGAACAAACAGAAAAAGTTTAATGTAGGTTATTGAAGATAAAAATATAACCATTGGACATAACATTGATCTTTGACTCAAAAGCTGATGTTCTACTGAATATCTTTTCTGTAGAATTCACTTTCTGTAACATTGTTGAGGAAACCAAAGGGAGTGTAATACATGGAGGATCTAAAAGAGTACACTCAGAGATATTACTTATTTCAGGTCACATAAGCCAATCGATGCCAGAAAGGACAAGCAGATACCCTTATGAGTGACACATGACACTGAAACAGGTATTTGAAATGAGACTCTTCTGACATCAGAGGCCATTTCAAGTCATATTCTGTGCTTACAGCCAGAGATATTACTATTCTGATAACAACTTAGTTCCTCCAGATCTAAGGGGAGTGGGAAGGAAGGAGTTAAATACCCAGCATAACTGAAAGAAATCACTGTTTGTTGTAGTTGCCTTTCACATTAGAAATGCAAGTCCATTAAAAAAAAAAAATCACAGTTTTGGACCTTACGTTCAAGGTCCCTACAGCACCTACCCAAAATTGTTCCCTAATGCTTTGGCTTTTTCACATCTTCATGTTGTCTTAATAGTGACAAAACAGGATTTTGTCTTTAAATGCACTGGTTTGGAGGGAGGCTGGCACGATGGATCCTTATGAAACTCATGAAGCTTTACACACTTTCACCTTTTCAGTGGATGTTGCCCACATGATGTGAAAGAAAAGTTCTTTAACTACTTGTGATCTTGTGATGACAGTGCGACTTGCATTAGCCATGATAATAGCAATTCAGGAATTAATTGCAAACAGAATCACACAAAGTGAAAGAATAAGAGCTGGTAGAACGCTCTCTGCCTTGTAGACTTGCCACAAAGACAAAGTTAAAAACAAGACATCAGTGTTCAGAGCCCAGCAATCTTGAGAGTGAGACTCTCACTTAACGTTCTAAAGAGGAGGAACAGGTAAAAGTCAGACTTGACACCCAGGACTAAGTGGCACAGAAGCAAACAGTAACTTCTACCAGCTTTGCCTGTCTGCCCCAGGGATTTACAGTGGGAGAGCTGCATTGCTAGTTGCCTGGCAATAGCTAAAAGCTCAGAAAGACAAGTCACTTGAGCTGCAATTTGATTTTGAAATTGACTGAAGAAAATATTTTTCCCATATGTTTTAACTTTCACCTTTAAATCGATTTACACACTAAGACTATCAGTTATAAATGGGGACAGAAATCCAGGCTGATTTTAAGATTTGAGTCTGCTCTTGCTTCATTTTCTTGACATCGCCCAAATTTGTATCATCTTTATTTCAGCAGTAGTATACGATGTGGTATTTGAACTGCCAGCACTCTGGGGCAAGTACTCAAGGTACTGAATTGCTGGTCAAACAAAAAACCAACATTATAATTGAGCTCCTCTCAGAGAGCACCACAGACTATGTTTACAGTGCACCTGACAGAAAACCGATTAATTCATAAACATATACATGATTTACTGTAACTATTTCCACGCAGGCAACTACGGGAGCACAACTAACAGACATTATCATGAAGGTAAAGGTTGAAAGGTAAAGCAGTGGTTAAGAGAATATTCCATATAGAGTATTAATCCTGTTACACATCTAGTTTTTTAAAAAGCTGCTTTTGTTATCTTTTTTTAGAGTAGAAGCAACAAATAACCAAAATCCTATAGACTGACCCTTTAGGAGCATATTACCTGCGCTTACTGTTTGCAAACAGTAGAAGCGTTTGAGATGTGAAATTTGATAAAATATTTTTATATATACATATCTTTCCAAGAATAAATTGGCAGACAATTTTATATCAATGCTAAATTACACTAAACAAACCAAAAATAGCTTCTATCTTTAGTTGTCAAACTATAAAATTGTCTTATGCTAAGTATTTTTCCTTAAAAGTGAATAACGGAAAGTGACAGAATAATAGAAGCCAAACATGTCATAAAGGACATAACAGTTATCCTACAGAAATTAAAGTATCTTCAATACTACAGCATCTATAAACAAGCACGGGGACAACACTGTGCAAGAAGTATACAAGACACTGTCACCAAGCTGATAGCACTGACATGTAAAAAAAGAGAGTAAGTACTCTTTCTGTACCTCATCGTCAGGCTTTTAAAAGTGTATTAACTGGTATTTGTGATTCTTATAAGAAAAACTAATGCAACACAGGAATATATGTATTTTTAAGCCTGTGGTGCCAAGTTTGACTCATTGATCATGCTGACTCTTCTCTGGCCTCCAACACAACTTGAGAACAGTAACTGGCAGCTATATCATAGCCTTCAGCTGTGCTTACAAGTTAGGCACCATATCCTGCTCGTTTCTTTATTTGAAGAAATTAAATACTTCTCAAAACAAGCTGTTCTACTAAAACATGTCAGTTGATTATACTGTGTTGCATTAAGACATTTGGAACTAGAGAGTATATCTACCTGTCTCCCACCAGACACCCCCGACAAATCCATGTGTACATTCAGAGCATCAACACAACATGAAGCAACATCATGTTGTGACCCAACAGCAACGCAGCTGCCTCGGTGTGCACCACGCCTCTCAAATCAGCTCAAGCACTGCTATAGCACAGAAACATACCCAGTGTTTTAGTTCCTTATACTCTGCTGCATGATATTTACTTTAAACCTGATGTGAGTTATTACCTTTTCCACAAAAGGGCTGCTCAACGTCCCCCACTACTAAGTCTAAGCGATCAGGCCCAAAAAATTCAGTTGTCGCTGACACCTTCAGTTCACAACAATTAATGGGATTATAACAAGGATGCTAAGCGCGAACAAACAACAGGTCAACTTAATAAAAGGTCTAAACACTATTTAATATAGGAATAGAGCTATCTCAAATTAACAGTTACTTTTGAAAGCTTTGGCTTTACTTTCCACAGTAGAGCATTCTGCTTCTTTCCTTCAAGGTGCTAAACGTAGTCCTCAAAGCAAACTCTTATGACAAGGATTGGTATTTACATCAGGACAGAGGCTCTGAGATCTAAAAGAACTTTTTTTTTCCTGAAATAGAATTCAAGTACTGCATTTCATAAGAAATTAAGGATTAAAAGTTAGAGTATACAGGAAAAAAATTTATGTTCTTCATTGAGTTCATTTAGACCATTTCTAGTTAACAGGAGCAATGTCATCTTTGAAAACAAAAAGTGCTGAGCTGCACTCTGGGTAAATGCAGCCTTTAAAAAAATGTTTAGATATTTTAAAGGCCTCTGAAAACATACTTTTCAACTGGCACACAAAAGGGAAATTGATATCCTATGTACTCCTGTTTTAGAAAGACATGGAGTTTTGTGGGAGTAAAAAGGTCCAACAAGGAACGTTCAGAAGATGTGTTTGAGACTGGAAAAACTGACTTATCCAATATACTGTTACAACATGCCAAACTATTAACCTATTAGCTTGTGATTAAGCTATAATACCTCTTCTTTATTCTTGATGGAATTACCATGATGCACTCACTACTTATTAGGATCCATGGCTCCCTAAAGTAGATTACGTATACCCAAAACTGCGTGCTCTAGCAAAGCCTTTTTGACAGATGTGCTAGATTGGATGAAGCAGAGAGCCTTCTGACTGTCAGTAGAAATGTAAACATTTAAAGCAGCCCATGTTCCAGGGTCACATAAAAATAAATATTATCTCTTGATACCGCTTAAACTTGAATAGAGCTAAGTACAAAAGGTCTTTGATTAAGTAAATTGGGTATTTTAATTTGTATGAATATGTAAGATTTATATTTAATGCTCTATTGTTATAAATGATAAATGCAGTTTAAACATGCATATCATGAAAAGACATTATTAACTATACTACAACTGTTTTGTCAGGCAGTAATTTGCATTTAACAATTTCAGTCATTTCATTATTCAGAATTTGTATTTTCCCTTTTGCATTCTTTTACTCCTCAGTTCCTCTGAGCTTAGGTTACTTTTTCAATGCAGCAAACTGTTGGGATATAATGGTTAAATAATGTGAAATTGCACTGATGCCAGTGAAATAAAAGTGAGTTTTACAAAACCAAGTTCCTTCCCTGAACATAATAACAGTAAATTTCTAGTGTCCTGTAGTGCAATATCCATTAGATTTATTATGTTGCAATTCCCAATCCCACTAGTTCTGCCTGAGGGTGAGTATATTACATTTCATCACAGTTTCATTTTCTCCTACAGATGAGAAATGGGAATGCTATTGCAGTTATGTAGCATGCATGTGTTAAATCTGATCTCTAATAAAATCAAACACATCACAACTCACAGCACTTTAGCACAGCGTCGGCAAAATGAAACACCATCTGTCATCATGTAGAGACTGCCTTATTGTAACACAAAATCAAACTGCTCAGTGTGAACATTGTTATTTAATAAATGGGTAAACGGAAACTGATAATTATGATCTTATTTATTTTAAATGACTGGTTAAAGCTACAAAAAAATGCATTCTAACTTATCAATTAGATGTATGGACATTACACTAACACTGAGGACAAACATTCATAACTCGAGTCAAAAATTTAAATGCATTTAGTGAAAGAGTGAGACGAATATGCGAGACAGACACTTACAACAAAGACCTGCCAAAATGTAGGCTAAGGATAGGAACTGATGAAACAAAAATTCATTGTCTGTACTAATGAGACAATTGTCATTTCTGATACAAAACCAGCTGAAGGCTATGCTGTTAAAGAGCAGCTACTTGTGGCAAGCTGAAAGATTTAAAGACAAAACAAATGATCTGAATGGATGGCAATGCTAAAGGTTAGTCATCATCCCAATATAAGCTGGACTTCTAGGAGCTTCTAGTTTGGCCATTTTAATCCATAACAGAGTGAAGAATGATGTCATATATTTGCTGTTAGTATGAATTAATTGCCTTAAAGAAATAAAGCATTTGTCATCTAAACTGTTCCTTTCAATTGGCAACAACAGATAAAACAAGATTTCAGCTTTATAATTACAATTATCTGGATTTGACAATTTAAATGCCAGCTTCTAGTTACATAGGCTTGTTTTGCTATTATAACAAAAATTTGAGTCATTTATCTTCAGGAAGGGATCTTCACACAGAGAATAAGTAGTTTTCAAAGAGTTATTACTGTATCTGCAAAGACGATAACATGTTCTGACAAAATCTTAATAGTCCCATTGCCCTCATATCATATTTAAAGGACCCATGAGCCTGGCAAGATGTCAACAGTGTCCAATGCAGCAGCACTGACATTGTCTGATGTCTACAGGAGCAAACAGAACGCCAGTAGAACCTCACATGTTTATGAATGTGAGAATTTTCTCCATTCCATTGATATTGCATTGAGACTTGAACGATCATTAGCAGGTCAGCAGAAACGCTCCGTACTATGAATTCATTTACCATATCTGACACAGAGATTATTGTATAAAATTTAAATATATCACAGAATGTATTATCTGCTCAGTTTCAGATTTTGCTACTTCAAAGTGTTTTTTTTTTTTTTTCTTTAAAACATTTAAAAATAGCATTTACCTTAAAACATAAAAAGGAAATAAAAAAAATATTACTGTCCCCTGTTCTGAAGACGTCATTTTTGGAGCTAGTATGTACAATAGGTGCAGGCCATACACAGAAATTCATTCTTTTTACAGTAGACACTTGATCTATATGTAGGGTTATATTTTATGTGCCATTGATTAAGATTGCAAACAGAATTGACAGACTACTATATACAGTCTTAAATAAAATTCTCAACATTTAGGACATTAAGAATTTAGGCAGTTATTTCTTCTGTGGCTTCCCTTGTTGTTCCTAGGCCTTGAAACCCATATGTATGTCATACAGAAATACCTATCCAGGCAAGACCTCAATAAAACTTAGGCACCAAGTGGTAAAACAAAAACAGTAAGCGTCCTTTATCCTGCAAATTCTCAAGGCACTGTATGACATAGCCATCTACCTACCACTGAAATGCAGCCACTTGCAGTGAGAAACACAGCAGCTGTTTAACAGCCTGCATTAACACTACACAGCAGCCTAGGACAGGCGGCAAGGAAGAGTACCCTATTGAGATGAACGTGGAAAGAGAAATTACAAAATCTAACTATAATTACCAGGGTTGGATTTAGGCCAGGAAACAGTCACTATAGCATCTTGAATAACCACAATAAGTCTGCAACTTGGTTTTATAGCTCAGCCAGGAGATGGCATCTCAATCAGCGTAGAGGTCTCTAAGACCATATTGGGACACTGCTTTTAGTGTAGAGCAAAAGGGAAATTAAGAATGGAGCACCAGCTTTATGCGTAGTTGTCATGGTTCTTGTTGGCTAAAATTAGATCTTGAACATTAATTTAATGTGGAGTTTTTGTGTTGATTATATGAGATTAGGAAATTATACAATCATATGAGGCTTTTGAGAACACTGAAATATTCTGCACGCAGGGAACACTGATATACTTTACGTATGTGCTTCATTTATTAAAGCACTTATACAAGGGAGCCCTTAGAGAAGGAACATCTTTCCAGTGAGACTCTGGAGGTTTGGTTGCTAGGAAGTTACATATGCTTCTGTTTTTAATGAGATTTAAAGTATCATGCATTATATATTATTTTCTACATTTAGGATGTTCACCATTATTTGGCTTATTTTGTACTTCATTTTGCATTTCTGGCATGTAATCTCTCCGCATACAAAACATCTTTTATAAAGAATTCCCTGAGAAATTTCAGAGAGATCACATTTCACATTTTTTTCTTCAAAAAAAGAAAGCTCATATAGCTTTTTCCTTTATTGATACATCTGCTGCAGGCACTCATTCATCAAGAATTTGTTTCTACCAACTTAAAAAATTAATCTTGGCCCATACCACAGTAACTACTAATGTGCATACCATGTACCTTCTATCCACTCTCTTCTGTTGTACAGAATAAGAATCCCACTGGCTTTGTTTTCAGAAGAGACGTTTAAAAGTCTGCAGGTTTTATTTCACTGAAAATTACAGAGATAGTGTTTAAAGAAGGTTTTTTTAATAAGAATAAAATTCTGAATTCCTCTTACCTTTAAACACTAAATAAAGAGACAACTATTACACAAAAGAAATTTTAAAACTATTAGCTTTAACTGCCCACATTATGAAAACAAATCAATATGTAAATGCACAGCAGAGCCAGCTTTTTACAAGGCCTTCTCTTCATTCACATAGTAAGAGATGGTATCAAAGGTCAAAAAACAGTAGCAAACATTTCTGTTTAAATTAGAGACTGATAAGGCAAATTATGACATGAGTTTTAGTTTAAGAAACAGTTTTGATCTGCAAATAGTTTTCAAAACTTCATATTATTCATTGAAGATAGGATGTGCTTTTCACTAGCCCCTTGTGCTAATATTGGATTTCTACTAAGCTTGAATCAAATGTAGAAAGTACAGCTATTTCAGTATTCTAACTTTAAACACAATTTGAAAGGTATGAAAACAGTAGTTAATTAGCTGTAGAACAAGTTGTACAAATATTCAAAGTTGAATAATAGATGTTCGATTCGCTGTAGTATGGGCATAACTACTATCACTGAAATCCTATCACTCTTCTCTCTAGTAGTTTCAGTCCATCTCCACACTTCCCAAAGAAATCACAATTTTTCCTTTCTATTACCTACTGAGGCTGTAAAATATGCATCTAGGTTGCTAAAAAAACCTTTCATATCTAGTTACCAAGATCTAAAAGCCAAGTCAAATTTCTGCAACAGGAGCTTTATCAGGGTTAAATTTCTATGCAAGGTACCTTTGCAAGTTCTCAATAAATTGGATTCTTGAGCAAAGCATTACAAAGCATGTAGGCTTCGGGGCTTACAGCTTAACATACACGAGGCCACATCTCTAAACCAGGTGTCTAAGGATGAGGGTATGAACCACACCATAATTATCCCAAATTCTCAGAGGGAGTGTCTAAGTAATTTGCCAGGTAAATAATGAAGCTAAATTGGTTTTTAGCTAATGGAAGAAGAGGAAGATCACTGGAAAAAGACCAGCCTAAACTAATGATGTGCACCAATACTGTTTGCATATTGACTGTAACATTATATCTAAAGGAGTCATAACTACTGGACTGGTAATAAATTCTCTAATGACCGGGGTTGGTTGTTGGTTTTATTTGGGTTTTGTTGTGTTTTTTCCAAGGGGGACGGGGGGGAGATGTTGTTTTGAGTTTTTTTTGTTTTACAGAGAATACACATATCTTTGTTCAGAGATTGTTTCTCACTTCATTCCTTTCCGTGAAGTCAGACACAAAGATACAGGAATTTCTGTTACGACAGAGCAACTCAGCACTGAAAAAGCTCAGGAGATCATATTCAGTACTTTGAATGTACTTATCCAAGATGAAGATGAGACTAAATAGGAAGCACAAGTCTTCTCTACAAATTTCAGGAAAGGTTTAGATGAGTCATGTAATCCGAACCTATTTCTACAGTTTTGTCCCAGTTCAGGAAAGACTAATTTCCACGTAGCAGACACACGGTTGAAATTTCCACAAAACACTATACTGTGATTTTTGTATCCAAGTGGAGAAAATGAAATCCTATAAAGTATTTGCATGATATTTCCACTGAAACATAACCAGAATTCAATCACCTTGTGTCACTCCAATTCTTGAAAGAAAACAAACAAAAACCAACCACTATGATCTGACAGCTACCCAGATGTTTGACAAAATAGATCCATTTCTTAACTATAACCTGATAACATCAGATTATAAATATCTAGATCAACTCATTTACCTTTTTTAAAAAATATCGGAAGAACTTTGTCTTTCTTGCACTCACATGAAATTTCCTGTTACAAGACATACTGAAAATCAAAATTGATGATCCAGAAAGCTTCAACTGGTTTTAAAACCCTGAGCTGATTTTAAGATATCCAGCTTTAGTAGTTGTTCGTTATCCTTTGTAGTTCTTCCTTAAGCCAAATCAAACAGTATTTCATTATCGCCACATGATGAACACATTATCTTTTTATTCCTTGAGTAAAAAAATTCTGATCAACAGTAGTTCTATCACTCCAACTCATAGTGGTTCAATGCCTTTTGTTAGAATCTTGATTATTCCTAATTCATCCTTTCTTAAGGTCTATAGGTCTACTGTCTTACAATCATCTGTCAATTTGCTTTCCTTGGAGTTTTGCAGCACTTCATATTTGTCATTATTTGTTATCTTATACTTGCTTTCACATCTTAAAGGTTAATGTTGTAGCTGGTACTGCTGTGTCTCTTGAACGCAACTATTGGACATTTTAGAAAAATGTTTTAAGGAGCTCCCGATAACAATTCTTTGTTTTATTTGAAGTATACAATTCCCAGTAATTTATTTTACAATTGTTTGGGGAAATCAATCATTTTGAACCACCAGACATGAGCTACCTGCTAAAATATACGTTGCTTACAAGTTATTTACAGTATCTTATGACAACTGTTGCCAAAGCGACCACATATTTAGTTGTGCAACCAGACAGGTTTTTTTTTTCTAATCAACATGAAATACAAATATAGATTTGTTTCTTTTTCTGAATGAACAGTGAGTTGCTTCAGACTTGCTATGACTTACAAGATGTCCTATTTTCTACGCAGCACATATCTACTTTATTTATTTACTGTTATTATTCACTTAAGCAGCACACTTGTTTCTTTCACAACCTTGTAAACCTCCCCTACAACTCACATAAACTTTCAGCATTCACAGAACCCATTTGTAAAGCTTTCCACAGCTCAACTGTCAGATGAAAACCCTCGTTTGTTTTGAATCTGTACTCATTGCATTTAATACTCATCAGTTCTAGAAACAAGAGGATGAGAGGGGAGAAATGAAGGAAATGCAGTCTTCCTGTACAGTGTGTATATTCTGTAATGCTGTTGAATATCACTTTATCCTTTGGCTGCTGAGAATCAGAATTAGCCACAGAATAGTCCCTTTTTCCTCCTTCCTACTCTTCTCTGCTTAACTATGGGGTCCTATTGTTTGAACCAAGGCGTGCAATGCTTCCCAAACCTGCTTACCTGACCTTCATTACCAGCTCTACTGAACCTGCCTGCTTCCATTTTCCATTTAAAAAATACAGTTTTCTAAGAAGATAGGTCACTCTTACAGCCTTTTTTCTTTTTCTTCAGGCAGTGAAAAACACAAAAATTGATTTATTGACAATTATCACAGTAACAGGTATAAAATTACATGGAGAAAAGCTTCTGATTCTCTTCTGTAAATTCTAGTGGCTGCCACTCCTGATCATCTATCTCAGAAATGCTAAAACAATATGCAAATCTGAACTTTAAAACTCAGTTTATACCTGGCCTGGAACATATTCAAACGCTGGGCACTACCTTTCATTTTATAGCACGTACGAGGCTATAGATTATAGTATCTACATATTACACCAGACAAGGTACTAAAATCTCCTGTTACAAACATCTCATGGGCAATTTGGTGTCTTAATTGCTTGATATGTGACAGACAGTCAGTATTTCTATTTTATCATCACAGTGAGAAGGAAAAACTTCAAAGGGTTTTAAACCAGCACCTGCTCCTGCCTCTGCTATGACACTGAAACAAAACTGATACAAGTCAAGGAAAAATCTATGAAGTAGCTTTTGATTGCCAGATTTCTGTTTTGTTCTGAGAAACAGAAACTTAATAGAATTTCATACCAAAAGCTGGCACCAGTTTCACTTAGTCTCAGATATACAGTTGTGTTACGCATTTGCATGTGGATTTTTTTTAAGTCCTTGATGACAGAGTGTTCATGATTATTCCATTAGAGAGACTGTCCATATATAATCCAATCCAGAATTAAGATTGATCCATATGAGCAATCCCTACACATATATTTGTACGTGTGAGACCCTTGTGCCCTATTCCCAGAGTTCAACATCATTCCTTGGCAATGCAGTTTCTATGAAATTGCTAGAAAAAAACCTTAAAGGCAAGTAACACTCTCTGTGCTTATTTCTTCTGAAGTCTCAAAAAATGACTTTACTTTTACACACACACACTACAATGAAGCACAAAAAAATAGTTTTATTCAAGGTAGCGAATAGAAAAATAGTCACTTTGGGCCACAAGATTGAAAAGAATAACCCAACAGTAAGAACTGCTACAGTATAAGCCCGGCCTTCCTAATGGTACTGAAGTATCTTTCTTCAGGATTCTTTTCTCATGACTGATTTTGCTGGAATGCTCAAATGTGGTTAACGCGCTCTAAAATCTTTGCATAATAACCTAATTTTAATTCTATGATTATCTACAGTGTTTTCCTCTTAAAATGCTTGATATTACAATAGACAAGCTTATTATGCAGTTGGAGTGGCCTCAAAATGATTTCTAGTTTTGGTTGGAAATTGAAGGAAATTATTATTTTTTTCCTTTATTTATGAAAAATACAGTGCTTTATTGCATGCTTTTATAGGGTAAAACATAGGCAATAGCTCCACAGGTTTGAAAGTACAGAAGATACTGTTGAAAAATACAATATTGTAAACTCTATTTTCAAAATGTCTCTTACTTGCAAGTCTAGCTTTCAGAAACTGTTTGAAAATCAAGACCATTGGGCAAAGTGAAGCTTAATTTAGTAACTTCATGCAGTTTGAATTGGCCCTGCAAGTTTTCATGTGTTTAATTTTAGAAGTTTAGCACTAATATAAGAGGCAAAAACACTAGAGTCTTACAAATTCTGCTGTTTTCTCTACCATGGACATGAACGCTACTGAGAGATAAATCCTTGAGTTTCCCCACAATACCCATTTCACCTTTTGATAATTTCAGGATATTCAAGTCATCAACAGAGACTTGGATTGTTCCTAAGTACTGCAAATTAAAGAGAACGAAAGATGGCTTACATATGGCCGAGAAGATTTGATGGTCTGGAAGACACGAATACCAACATTGTCATTCTTGTACATAAGCTTTCTCAAATAAGCAGCCTTGAGGTAAAAGGAGATATACAGAATACCGTGACCATATTTTATCTTTTGAAGACAGATTCAGAAATATATAAGCCCAATGCAACCCTGCAGTAGAAATGTTCAGCAAAACTTAATGAGAATGCAAAAGCACTGCATTGTCCCGTCATTTAAACTAGGGTTAATCATACCATTTATAAACTGATTCTTTCCCTACTCCCTGTAATCTCTGTTCCCTGCCTTCCTTCTCTACATCTTCTACCTGCATGCATAGACAGTAAGTCTTCCCTGTGGACAAGACATGTTATTTTTTGAATTGTTACTGAGGATCAGCTTTTGCAAAAAGTGGACACTGCAACATTCGCTGAACTGTGAAGTCAATCTGACATCAAGAGGGTGAGCATTTCAGAGGTGTGTCCCACCACTGATAGAGCGTGGCTGAGCAGTACCAGTGTCCTATCGCTGGCATTGTGAACTCGGGCAGTTCCTGACAACCAGACTTGTCAGCTGCCATCAACTCAGGAAAAACTAGCCAAGACCTACAGATTAAGGGAAGCCTCAAGGATCAAGACTTTAACCAGGTCAGTATTCTAGGTTCAAAAGAGAGAGAATAAGAGCATTTAAGAACAGTTAATAAATCTGGCAGTGGCTGGGGATATCACTAGCATCAAACACTGGTTTCCAGTCACTGGGCAAACTTGAAAATCCCAGAATTGCCTTCACTGGAGCTCTGAATATTTTCCATCATCAGAATGACTACTTCTGATAAAATAGTAAGAGTCAAAAATCAATTAAGAGAAACCATACACAGCATTCTAACTTAAAGGGAAAAAAAGTCAACAGCAACTATGAAGAGGTTTGGTTTGTTGTTCCCCCTCAAAAACCCTCAACTACCCTTTGAACTTGGAGGCACAGCAACATACTCAGGTACAGCTGCTGCCTAAAGCGTAACATCCTTCCAAGAGCAAACTCAATTATGAAACATGATACAATCCACAAAGTACAAACTAAAATGTATCCCATAGTATTACAACCTTTCCTTCAAAGTTTAAAGGAAATATGCCACTTCAGTTTTCAGCCTCGGTATTTTAATATGTTATTTTCTGATTACAATACAAACAAAAGTAAAAATTTATGGTACTGCCATTGTGAACAGTTTCTTATTTAGAACTTCCCCGTGGTAGCAGGAGGCAATTCAAATCCTATAGTCATTCATAGAAACATCAAACAATCAGCATGACATATAAAAACTATGCTTTTTCTTTGTGCATTCTAGTTTCTTTTTAATTTCAAACTGTGTTGTTAACATAAAATTTAAATTACAATAGCAACTGCTGTCATCGCTTTTTATCCTATTAGTGTTTCCAATGCTTGCTCTCAGTAACTTTGATATCTGCTCTCTGTCACTACTTCTCCTGTAACACTGACAAATATGAAATTCATACTCCTGACACCTTCTAACATATGGAAATATTACCTAAATTCAAAAAATTGGAAATAGAAGCTGAAGGATTTTTATCTAAAAGTAACCCTGAAAATCTACATTAACATCAGAAATTAAACCCAGTGCCCAGAAAACATAGTATGGGGATCACATTGGAACACAGATAAATAAAAAGATAATGCCATAAACACAAAACCATCTTAGCTGCAGGTAGAATATTTACTGTTTGACCTGCAGCTCACACACTCCACCGTCACACATAAATCACATTTTTGAGATACAGGGAGATTTCAATTGCAATTGCAGCAAAACCTCATTAAAATGAACTGGCAGACACAGGATATTTCTATCTTACAGAAAATTGGTGAAAAGCCAAGAAAAAATTCCTTGCCTACACTTTCTATTCAAAAATTTTCAACCACTCTAGCTGTAATATTTACGCTGCACATATAGAAAGATAGATATAGCCAAGCTGTAGAACACAAAGTCAATATCTTCCCCACGTACAACAAAATAAGCCATGTCTTCAGATGCCTGCATGCACTTTTGCACACTGATTTACAGTTAAACTGCCACCACAGAAAACTGAAATAATAACTCCTGAAGCACAGCTTACATTTTTCCAACCAGTTTCTTGAAAGGTGGCTATTAATTTCCCTCAGAGGACATTTGATGGAAAGCAAACTAGTTATTTTTGTAAGTTGATAAACTCATGAAAAAGTATCTTCTGTCAATTACCAGTAACATGTACTGTGCATTTAATCTGGTTCTTTGTTGGGAACAGAGTTAAATAGCAACCACAACTACCTTCTCACATAAATTTAGTACTACTTTGCAAAAGTATTCATTTTCTCTTAGTACCATAATCCCAGCAGTTTTCACAAGCAGAGTCAGTTTTAATTAAAACAAAGTTGATGATTGCGACAAGGAATGTCATTTTAGCTGAAGTGTTCAGGTTCAGTCTCTCCCTGGCAGAAAGGACCCTTTTTACAGGAAAAAAAAAAAGTGTGCTTCCTTTCTCATAAGAAAACACCTTTGGGGATGAAATTACAAATTTTGACCAACTGAAAAGCTGACATTGGTGTTCTGTCCTCACTATGCCTGTAAGCATGGTGCTGTTTGGGGATTAGGGACGCAGGAGGGAAACGGTGATGGCAGGACACTGTGAGAAGATGCTATCAATCTGTGGAAATTCCTTTCTTCTCTGAAGCAGTAACTGCTTCCCACTCTGAATGTCCCCAGTTGGAGAAGATCAACATCTGAAAAAACCACAGACAGTAGCTTACAGCAAACTGGTTTGCTGCAAGAAGAGCCCCCTCAGCCTGCAGCAGATGTGGGGCTCTCAGCTCCCCAGCCCTCACATTTAACCACCATGTCAGATCATGGGATTTGTGAATCAATTAAAGACTTTTTCCTTGGTGGACAGGTCACAGTTTGGAGCATTTCAGCAAAAGTCTGTCTTGTGACTACATCTACATATATTATTCCATATTATTAATTATTGGCTAATAACCTAAATGGTTGTTTCATAATCCAAAATCTGAAATTTATGGGAGGTTTTTGACAAATTAAAGCAGTTTGGGGCTCTGCTGAATATTAAGCCAGTAAGAAACCTCTATGTCAGCTACATTGCTGCTCAGCAACAAACATCTGTGCCCATTTTTTTTCTTGTGTCCTTAAAACTAATTGGAGTTCAGCACCTGAAGGCCCATTTTGCCAGCCAACACCCTCCTGACAGCAGCTACCATCAGTCCTAACACACAGAGAGCCAAAATCAGCAAGCTGCAAGAAACAAGCTTTCCCCAGAGAAGGGACTTCTGCTTGTCCCCATTGCGGGAAGGCTCCACAGGAGGCTCACGTTAGTGTCACCTGCCCTAAACAATTCAAGAGAAGTGCACTTACTTTCCAATCAGGAAAGCTGACTGCAGCTCTCTGTGCATCCAAGCAATAGAGACATTTCAGTCGGTACCAGCTAACTCCAAAGTGAGCAGAAAGGGTTCTGGGAAGGTTGCTGTGTTTCAGTCCATGCTGAAGTCTGAAACTACATCTGCACCACTACACAGCTACCTATTTCAAAAGCCACCCACACTTATTGCAAGTTTTTAAGAACTAGGGGTGGAAGGTTTGCTTGTTTGGTTGTTGTATTTTTTTTTAAAGAACCCATAAAAAAACCTTAATAAATATGCTACAATTTCCAAACCATCTTTCTAATAAACTTAATGGGTTGCACCATCAGTGTTTGGTTTAAACCTGCACACTTTAGCATCATTGTAGGCCAGTAAGTGCATCTATCACATTTGCAATAAAACCTGAGTAGGGCTACAAAGCTGTGAGCAGGTAAAATTTTATCATCTCCAAGACAAGAAGAATGACTGATTGTTCAGTGGTTCAGAGTTTGAAGAACAAGACAAAAAGCAAGAACTAAAATAACAAACTTGCCAATAGGTGATGAAAGAAATGCTCCAAAAGAGAAGATGAAACTTCATTATCTGTTATCTAGAGAAAAGAAATCTCAAAAACAAAAAAGCTCTTCCTCTCCCCAGTGTAAACTGTGCTACACAATCTAGGAAAGGGAGGGGTTTGTCTTTCAAAGAGGATTTTAAACAAATTGTGCTGACACTGCTATTCCCCTTTATACAATTTGAGGGTAGTTTCTAAAGAGACAAATTATTTAATATTATGATTTTGAGATATTTGAGATTTTCTTAGATTCTCAAAGTATAGGATCATAGCCTCCAAAACAAACAGAACCAATGGCAGAAACAAGAGAAAGGGATTTCTTTCCTCTGGATGTTGAGTCCTATTAGCAATCTCTTCCAAATTTTTGTTAGAACTAAAGCAAACTAGAATATTGTATACCTGCAATAGACAAAGATTAATTTAAATGTCTACAAAAGACAGAATGCCTATAGTCTACATGCAGTAGGTTATAAAGTCATAAAAAGAAACCATTTTTTCAGCAGCTTTGCAGTGAACCAGGTAGCTCAAAGGGCAAGAATCTCTGCAATCTCTGAGTGTGACTCGCACCAGCTGGGACGTCTTCCTGTTCTTCAGTCAGTTTATTTTGAAGTAACACAGGTTAGTAAAATGGGTTAATCTCTATGCTATGTTCCTAGGTGGTACACCACCTAATCAGCTCATAGCTGGCATGGATAGCCATACACCACCTGGACCACCCAGGTCATCCATTTGCTTTCAGACCAAGCTTGCCTCAGAGATGGTAAAATAGATCTTTCTGCCCTAGGATCCTTAACTGCTTTCCTAATCTCTATACCAGCTTTGGCACTAGCACAGAAGTGAATGGTCCCCAGCAATGTTACTGTTCAAAATTCAGTTTCCCTTAAACTGTTCAAAATTCAGTTTCCCTTAAACTGTTCATTGTAATACTTCAACACCCAATAAAAATTATCTTAATTACACACCTGCCTAAGGCAGCTGTGCAATTCATTGTAACTCTGCAGTTAAGAGATGAGGTATGTTGTTATTTACTAGACATGTGAAAACACTCACAGAAACAACTGGAAATATCTCATCTCTCATTATAACTCATCTGTTCAGTTCAAACTTAACACTCAGACCAGGTTCATCTCAAGTTCCTCTGAAGACTGACTCTCCATGCTCATGAGAACCACAGGACATGATATGAGATGAAACAAGGTGAAAACAGAACACTTTCCACCACATTGTTTTCCTGCAGGATCCTAATGACTCATTTAGCACATAGTGTGTTCAGTGATCAGAGGAGGAGGAACCCATTTCAATATTTTCTTCTTGTCATTCATTGCAGAAGCCCCCACACTAAAACCTGCACTAATTACAGAAGTATTCATTTTGTACTTAGAAGTATTCACTCCGCTGTACTAAAGGACAAGGAATTAACAGCTTCTACATCATGTTTACTTCTAGGTCCTCACCATTCCGCTAATCAAGATACAGCTTTGTAAAGTGATACTTGCCTGAATTTGCAGATTCTGCAATATCCAATACGTACAAATTTATCCTCCATTAAAATGAACATGGAACTCTAAACTTCCATAAAAGCAATCAGCAGCATTAAGAACGATGAGGATAATGCCACCAATACTTACAGTGAATCATATATTCACAGACCATCCTCAAATCAGTAAACAGGCTAAATAGAGAGCTCATGTATTCCATCGTTCACCTTTAAATTAAGGGAGACCAGATCTAAATGAGAGAGTGAAGCTACATTTGTAAATCCCAGAGAAAGCTAAGCATGAGGATGTTGGAGGTAATGGGAATATTTAGATTCTGTTGAACGGTATTTGAAAGTCATTATGATCAGATTTTAGCCATGAATTATTTGAATTGACTGTACTTAAGTGGAATTTGGAAAGGAGCTGTATATATAGTGAGGAACTAAGCAGTGTTAAATGAATCATGCTTAAATGAGATAAAAATAAAATCTAATGAAGAACATTTCAGGAGAAACAAGCCTGAAAGAATGCAAACAGAGCTGGGTGATAGTAGTTCAGCTGGCTGAACTACTGTAGATCTACCATAGGAAAGAAAAGAATAATTTCGTACAATAATAATTATGCATTACTAAAAACCTCAAAATAATTTGTTCATCATTGTCCATAAAGGAGCTCCACAAAAGGAACTGTCAGACATATACAACTTCCAGACAACAAAGAGGTAGCGCAGAGGTCTTGGGACAACCAGAAAAAAGTGGAAGAACTTTGGAAAGAGAAAAGTCACCTAAAACATACACACCAAATTAACCTAGAAGAACAGAAAGAACTTTGATATAAGACTTTTCATTGGTTAGATTAGAGCTGGTTGTAACACAAGAAACTTTTATTGTACACTGTCTCCTTTTCAACTTAAATTAAAAAAAAATTGACTTCCTTCTTTTCTTGCCTTACTAGCTATTGCTAACTCACATGCTTTCAGGGTAGATAGTTTAAAAAGCACAAGTGAAATAGTAACCAAAAATTATGAAATCAAAATAATATGTCTAAACAAATAACTAAACCGTAATCTTAAGCCAACAAGCTGAGAGCTCACCTTCAAGAGTAAAAATGGAAGACGACCCACTTGAAAAAAAAAAATTTTAATTGAGGAGAGACAGCAGAAGGAATATAAGTTGCATGGATTTTAGAAAGGTCACTAAGTCTCTGTTTCCTCCTCCATTCCCTTTCTGCCCTTCTTTGTCTTTTATTTCCCTCTGCACCACACAATCGAAAAGAGCATTTGGTCCAAAGTCATTAAGTATGGTATTGGGGTGAGCCACATATGTGAATAGGGAACTGGCTTAAATGTCACAGACAGAAGCTGTTTATGAGACTGAGCAGTTTGAGAGAGAGGGATTAGTGGAATGCCACAAGAATCGGTATTAGGACCATTTTTGTTCATTTTATATATCACTGACCTAGGACATGAAATATGTATGAAGGTGAAGAAATTTGCTGATGAAACAAAACCAGAGAATAGAGCTTGTAAAGACAAAAGAGAATGGCAATAAAATTCTGAATGACAAATAGACTAGGATCACAGGCTGATACTGTCGGTGGCTTCACTGGCATCTGCAATTCATTGTAAAGAAAGATAAGGTTATGAGATGACAAAAAAAATTACAAGGTAGTGCTCTCTCAATGGCCATATGCCACAAAACATTTAACAGAAGTTGAATATGGTCCTGGTACTGGAAAGAACTTTAAAACCGTCTGTGCAAGGATTAACAGTATTTAAATTAATAAGGCGAGAGAGGTTCTAGGATAGATAGTAAACAAAAGTAAGACTTAGAATAAATCATTCTAATACTACATAGGGGACTTGAAGCCACATTTGGAATGCAGTCATAGCTCTTGTCCCTTTAGTATGAGAAGAATATTATAAGAGTGAAAATATTAAGAGAGCAATCAGAATGTTACAGAAACTCTAAAATTTAGTTCACAAAGGAGCGAGCAGATAGTATTATTTGAAAAAAGATCCTAGGAGATTAAAATCTTTTTGAAACATACAGAATATTGAGGGGAACGTAAGGGAAAACACATCCAACTAGACTGAAAGAAGTACTGAGTTGAAGGGAATTCAGGAAAGCTATTTGCCTCAATAAATCTATTTACTGATTACATAAAGTAGCAAGAGAATACATAAGTATCATGACCATCAGTGTTACCAGAAGGGTTATATCAGGTGGCGGTCAGAAGTGTTGGCTGTCCTGCAGCAGTACTGCTGTATCAAAAGTAATTTCACATCATGCTATACAGGTGACCTGGCAGATGATGATCAGCACCACAGTTACCCGAACAAACAAATAAAAAAATAAATTGAGACATTAGAATTACTCACTCATCTACTCCTACTGCATGCTTGTCCAAGCCTGTGTTACTAGCATAGAGACTCCATGAACAAGTCCATATTAATGAGTTTTTGAAATTGCAAGGGATTTCTTACGACTCAGATAACATATCTTGTCACAGCACATCCTTTGAAATCATACATTATTCCACCAGGACTGCACAACATGCCAGGCTACCACTGGTTCCCTCAGCTTGCTGGTTTTCTTTCCAAAACATCCTCAGTTCTTTTATCCAGGTCTGATTGAGTTCTTCTTGGAAATCAGCAAAGATTCTCATCAACTTCAGAGGAAAACAGATCGACCCCCAGTTGTTTATGCATGTTCTCAATATACACAATATCTTCAGAACTACTACGTTGGCATGACTGTGTTAAGTGACCAGATTTTTAAAACATTATGTGATTTCTGTTGCAAAGCTACTATTTGTTTTCGTTTTTTTTTTTTTTAAACTACTATTTTCTTAACCTGAGTAATTTTAACATATCACCCTTAGTAACTACCAAATCCAGCTTAATATTATTAGAATATTATCCACTTTCATTACCTTTAATTTGAGAATCTGACAAGAGATAACTTAGAATACATTTTCACCAAAATTTAAATCACAAATTGTAAAATTAATACTAGAAATGTCAGACATAATGTAATTTCTGTCTCCTTAAAGTGACTCTCTAACTGCTACAGATCAGAATCTCAATCGAAAAAAATGCAGTGAAATAATTTAAATACTACACTGGCTACAAACCACCCAGATAAAGTGAATTGGGAGAGGTGAGTTCACTTGATTTGATAACCACCTGCAAATATCCAGGTTGTGTTCCTGTTATATGCACCAATTATCCAAACATGACTGGCTCCCATTAGCTCTAATATGGTCTCAAAGGAATGCAGCAGCAATGCCATAGGTCAAAGGGAGACAGGGAAAGAAAAAAAAAAAAAAAGAGTTATTACTTAGATGTATTGTCAAATTTTCTTTTTCAACTCATTACTGGGAAAGCATTAAGTGGTACAAGAAGTGGTATTAGGAGTTCAGAGGATGCCACTCTTCCCTTAAAGGTCTTCCTGACATTATGGCCAAACAGAATAACTGTAGAAAACATGGTTTTGAAGAAAACTCTTGTTATGAAGGCTCTCCTGCATTTAATCTATCTCCTCTGCCAGGGACAGATCACTGAAAGTAGCTCAAAAACAGAAGAGCCAGTAAACTTATTCAGAGCTGGCAGTACTTTCTATTTTTATCATCCAGCAAGTAAGGAAATTATTAAGACCACTTCTTTTTGTTAACTTCTATCATTTGTTGTATTTCCTAGTCAGATCACAAAAAGTTTAGGATAAAATCCCATATTTTACATCCTCTTAAATCAGGATATTAGATGAGAGAAGAACACATGTTTGGATTTTTTGGGGGGGCATGTGTACATGCACACATGTGTGATTAGCAGTATTTTGGAACAGATACAGAAACTTTTTAAAAACAGAATCAAATGACCAATCACAGCCACTAGGAAACTGAAAAGGTATTCAGACATATGGGACCTGCTTAGAGAGAGAGAACAATTCTTACTGGAACAAGATAGCAACAATTTTAATAATTTTCAACAAACAAACAAAATCAAAGAAACCTGAGCCAATGGCTTTATTATAAGGCCTAGAAACACCTGCTATGTAAAAATTGTACAGCAGTAGTAAGTTGAACTTGATAAATGGTATTGTCCACTTTGGAGGATAATTATATTCTCTAAACAAGCCATTCAGTTGTACTCAAAAGGAAAAAAATATTTTGCTACAGTTGGTTCTCATTTATATCACAGCTGTGTTATATATCTTGCACAACTGCAATGTTCTTTAACAAGTTTCTTACTGCAATGTTTTCTTTCCTGTATCAATTTGGATTTCCACATGAGTTTTTGATATTATGTACCTGGTACACAGAATCATGTGATAATACCTTATATTATTACTGCCGGTTTTGTAAGAAAATAATTTCAATCAGTATCAGGGCTCCAGGTAGTGGAATGGACGTGGTCCTTCTAAAGAATGAACTTCCTGTGCATTTATGCTCTTCAGCACGGCCATTACTGTATTACACACACACACTTAAAATAGGAATTAAAAGAAGGCTTCCTTGCAGTCTAGAGTGATTTCCACTCACTTCATATTGACATAAATGACTTCAGAAGGTGCAAAGGTCTGGAAATTCAGCATTTAAGTATACTGGGATTTGTCCACGTGTAAACTTCTAAAAATGTTGCCTACTGTGTCTGCAGGGAGAAAGTATCACTATTGATTGTAAATAATTTTATACAGATGTTTGCTTACAGGCAAGCAAGCCTAAGAGACTAGAGCAGCGCACAGTGATACAGACCAGACTTGTCAAAAGCTCATTCACCAGTTTTTGATCAGAAAGTAGATGACAACTGATGACTTCATGCAAGCTCTTCTGAAATGCCTCATGAGATGCCAAATAAAGTACAAAAGGAACGTTTCAGAAATACAGTACATGCCCTGAAAACTTTTGCAGTTTTAACACAGATGTTATTTCAGCAATTTCAGTCTTCCTTACAGTTTACTTACAGTTCATGCGAGACAGCAAAAAACCTTTTCATTCTATTGCAACAGATCCCTAAGTGAATAAGCCATTTCCCTAGCTCCCTGCCTGTATATGTCACCGTAAGTTTTAAATGCCTATCATCGATATCAGAGTATTCATTATCTGATTAGTTTCTAAATAGACAGTCACCTTCATATCTGTCTTAAGTCTTAAAACCTCCCTCCCTTTAATTGCTGCTCCTGCTCTCATTTTTCCTCTCTCAATAAGCAATAATAGCTTCTCACTCCCCTTTTCCCTGTACTATGTCACAGTGAAAGACTGCAAAAGCAGCTGCCCTCTTTAGGTGCAGCATCAGGCTGCTGAGGTATACGTTTTCCTTTACACCACTTCACCAGCTTTGGACCACAAGACTGGATCTAGACTGAAGGAGGGAGAAACTGATCACTCCACCACTTAATTGCTTTCTACATAACTCACAGTAGCACCTCCTTTTTCCCTGTCCTCATATCGTTGCTAGCTGATCCTACAGCTTGTTCTCCTCCAATTTCAAGAGACTTCTCTCTGAACATTAAACCAGCAAACCCCTGATGGTGCAGCTGTTTCCTTTCCACCCTTAAATCATCTACAAGTTCTTCTGCAGATAACTCATGTCACATGTCCTTGCGACAAGCCTCAAAGAACCAAGAAAAGTTTCATCACCTCACATACGAAAATTCTTAGCTAAAGCAAGTGGTTTTGATTTTTTTTTCTTTTTAGGGAGCAAAAATATATTCTGTCAGTTTAAGGTTGACTTTACAAGATACCATTTAATCCTCTGCAGCAGAGAGAACTAGCACAAATCTGTTCCATATTACCGTTACAAGAAAACGGTCACCTCTTAACAGAAATTCAAGTTTTACCTAAAATTCACTAAATATTGCAAGAACAATCTGCCAACTGCCAAGTGACTTACCTTACAAATATGGTCCACAGTGCTGCAGGACTAATGAACTTAACCCCCAAAAAAGACAGTATTAATCTCAATGCTAAAAGTGACACCACAGAAGAGCAAGCAGCATCTGAGATGAAAAAGATGAGAACAGAGGAAATAACCCACTGACGCACGTTTCTTTACTATTTTGCTCCATTTCCAGAGATAATCCTGATGTCAGACTTAACTAGTCAACTAGCTATTAGTAAGCTGGAAGCAATTTTAGCTACTTTCAGTATCCTTGATAAACTAGTGATTCAATATGCCAGTGTGTGAGTGATGAATTTCAGTGGTTTCAGAATGAATCCTACAGTATATTATACGTGTCATAACAATCCCACGCTCTCCAGAAGTTAGTAGTCATGGAATATATCACACAGTTTGACAAGCAAATCTCTCAACAAGATCTACGTTTATCTCCTATGACCTACAAAGCAACTCTTATCACAACAAATGGAACAAGCCCAGCACATCTCAACATAAAGACAGATTGAGACAAATCTATCTACTTTAAGGAACAGTCTCGGAGGACTATCAAAGTAAGCTAAAGATATATGTGCTCTCCCACAGCAACATTTTTAAATCTATCTTAACTCAAACTAGTATGTTCACAGCTAGGAAGGGGGGGAAAAAAAAAAAAAAAACCACCCCACATCTGAGAAGTGCCAGGAACTAATTAGGAAGCAGATAAGATCCAAAGTCTTACATTCCATGTATTGTACTAAATAGCACCCTAATAGTGGGTTATGGTCAACTGTAATCTCTGCCAGAAGTAACCAAGGAAATCACTTATCTAATTGCATATCTGAGGGGAGGCAGCAAAGCAAACAGACTCAAATCTAAACTTGGAAAACTTGGAGAGCTAGCTGCAACAAGCCTCCAAAAGATGCAGCTGTGTAGAGAAAAAGCTTATACATATTTATTGAAATATTTTTTTTTTTGGTCTAAAAATCAAAGTGAAGATGGAGCAGATTCTCATACAGTACTAAGGATAGCAGTCAATATGATCATGAGGCAGTGGTGGTGTGGCAATTCGCAGCAGGTCCAGATTCATGTTTTGCTAACTTGTGGATCTTGAAGTCTTGTTTATGAGGTCTGACAGACTTAGCAACGCTTAGGCAAATAGTCTCAAATAGTCTGCAGCTACATCTACACTACTCTGAAAGATCAGCTTTTTGGGGAGATTGGAAATGGACCAAACGTCTGCCTCTATATCCACCCAGAGAACGCATAAGACCAACCCGTTGGATCCTCCCTGGTCGCAGAGTATCCTGCCGGGTATGCGCAACCTCATATTCTGGATGGCAGACTCCAGTTCCCTTCATGACAGACTTCTGCCTCGGACAGATTCGTGTGATATTGAGAGCAGCCTCGAAAGAAATGTTTGAAATATGGGACTGAGACTGGTTGGAAGAGCCTTAAGCATCAGCAATTACAGGATGACTTTTTATTTGCAGCCCTGCATTGCAAGCTTCCTTTGCAAATCTCTGAATGGTAATGTTTTTAATAATCCCCAAAATTAATACTGTAGATACCTTTTTAGAGCTAACCTTGAAAACTGTCCAGAAACCTCGTTGATACAGAGCACATACATGACCACAACATGATCCAAATTCTTTTCAGTCAAGACATGCATAAACACCTGTAGTATTTTGTATCCATGTTTTACAGAGCATTAACTACTACCAGTTCATTTGCAAGATACAAATTACTAGGTTTATTTTACAGAATTGTATATGCTCCAGTACCATTACCGGCAACTGAAAGTGTTCTGATGGTTTTCCACATGAATTTGAGGATGTCTAGGTGAAAGGATCATGCATTTATTTCTTGCTAAAAAAATCAGTGAGAATTTAGCATTTACTTGCCTTTAAAAAGACCAGGATTGCCTTGATTACCAGGAATTTCTCATCGCTGAAATATGAAGGCTATTCATGAGTGGCTTAGGACAGAACCAGCAGACAGAATGCAGCAGTGACAGTTTGTTTTTCTTAGTGTTAACTACAGTACTACTTTGGTCAGTTCTTCCTTAGATTACTGTTGTCACTTATTTATTTACTCTACAAAACTTTTTGAACTCCCAGAGTACTCTCAATTAATTTGTATGTGTCTAAATAATAAATATATTAGTGGCAGAATATAAACTGCAATACTACTTAAATGTTCTGGTGCCTGTCTGGTAATGAGTAATTAAAACCAGCTACTGTACAATTGGTTGCACCATAATCAGGTTTTGGTCAGGGGCGGCGGTTGTGGGTTTGAGGTTTCTTTGGTTTGTTGGTTGTTTTTTTGTTTTGTGTTGTGGTTTTTTTTTCTAATCTAGCTTAAAAAAAATTAGAAATGGATTACAGCACTGCAGCTGTATTGGAATAGAGAGGAGAAAAAGAGGGATATCTCCATGCAAATTCACAAGCAGAGGGAACACTTCTCAACATCTTAAAACCCAGCTGCACAGCTAATTTGCCAAAACATGGGGTTATTTTCTTTTTTTAAAAAAAAGAAAAAATACTCCATTTTACAGCCATATGTGACCATCTCCCAACTTCTATGTGCGTAGTAGTTTGGAATGGGATGGTACTGTTTCTGTGTGTTTATTTAGATGAAGTGGAAAAAAAGTCAAACCACAACAAAGATGGAGTAGAAATCTGTGTAGATCTACGGGTAATTCAAGAGGCAATGCCACAGACAGGAAGAGAAAGACAGATATTGATGTAGCAAAAGAAAAATGAAGGAAGACGGTTGCAAATATATTTCTGGAGACTAAGGAGAAAGACACTGAGATTGCTCATTTTTTGGCCTAATGAATAAATCATTTCAGTTTCCTCCCCCCTTATGCACCTGCTGCTTTGAAAAGCCCCTTCCACAACCAACAACTGAACAGCAAATGCTGCACAATGACTCAAATGTTGCTGGAGCCATGCCAGCAAACATTACCACTCTTCAACCAAAGATAAACATCATATTACTTCATTACCCTTTTAAAACATATGCAAATTAAATCCATTATTCTTTTTTCTTACAGAAATGAAGTTCCTTTGGCTGGAATTCAACAGCTCCCTTTGTCATCGTTGACCATGAATGGATGAACTTCATGTAGATGATGCCCATTTCCCATCTTTGAATCAAACATTAATACCATTTGACAGTAATAAATAACATTTATCACAATAGGGATCTACTAATGATTTTCCCACTAAGCTGGCTCATCAGAACCTATCAGCTGACAACTGCATAAATGAGATTAGCATAACAGCTGCCTATGACAAATGTATCTAAATCACTTTAATGCCAGCTAGCTCTTTGATCTCCCTATCACGTTGTTGCCAAAACTAAATCCATTTCTTCAAGATACATGTTGTTTATTACAGATACATGTGTATATTCCACACCATTATGTACTCTAGAGATATCCGTAATTAAAAGAACTAAAAATACTGATCAGATACTGCCACTATAATGTAAACTTGCTACACTGCACTTCAGGAGTAGCATTCCACTGCCTACTTAATTCCTCCCCTCCCACTCCAAATTGTAGGATTCAGTGTTTAATAGCTTTGTGTTTGACAGAAAATACATGTTTTAATGTAAATGTGTATTAACTTCTCTTTGTGAGTATTGCTTACAGAAGCATAATTTTCATACAATTTCAATTAATTTCCCAGTAATATGGGACTTAGTTCCATGCACACATCAAAGCACTGAATGATCGTGTTTGTATAAATGCAAAAGTGACAGGGAAAGAAAAACTCGCTGGTAGAGCAACGTATTTGTGGTTTAATTGTTATTACAAGGGAGGTCTATGAGACTGTCATACAAACTCATGAAAACAGATTTCAGACTAAAACCAAAGCCAACAGCTCTTGCTGCACCTCTATAACAACATTTTTAAAAGCACTCCAACTTCCAAACACTTCTTCAGTTCAAAGTCAACGCACTCTTCAAGCTGAATTCAGACTGCCAGAGTTCTTAAGGTCCTAAAGGACACAGATGGCTTCCTTGATGTCTAAAACAAAGGGGAAATGATGCCCTCACGTGCTTCGGAAAAATCCCAGTTAGACTCATAACTTTTAGATTATATCCACGGTGCTTCAGAAATGAACAAACCAGATAAAACATGGGAAAAAAAAAGGAAAATACTAATAATTATATGTTCCCTGATTGTTTCCCCAATCTATTTTACAGCATTTTAAACTATAACTTCCAAAACCATTTACCTTAGCTGTGTTACAAGTTACTTTAAAAAAATGCCTATTTTCATCTGTTGGCACCTAGACATTTCGAAAAAAAATCCCTCCTTCTCAGTTTTGAACTATTTTGGAGCCACCAATCTGTTGAAACCTGCAGAAGAATGCCTATTGATTTACTTAAGCTTGGATTAAGCTTTTGATGACTTCACCTATGAAGTAACATCAAGCATGTCTACACTTGAGTGCCCTCAATTTAAAACCCAACTGTGTGTACCTTTCCTGGACTGCATAGCATTACACACGTTTATTCTGTAGTTTTGTAGAGATTAGCATTTGTTCTCCCATCAGTGCTTTCAGGTGAGTTCTAAAGAGAAGTGCTCATAACTACTTATACTTGAATCATCTTAATGGCTATCCTGTGAATAAATAGAAGGTAAACTGGGTACTTGTGCTGCAATTAAAATTAAAATGCATATCCATTTACCCAGTCAGCTAAGTAAATTCTGGAACATGAATCTTTTGAGTTCCACTGAGAACCAACATCAAGTGGCACCAGAGCTTAGTTCTACTAGAAGTAGCACCAATTCATGGTGGAAAAGGTTTCTAAACTAATGCTTCTAAAAGAAAAGTTTGAAGGGTTTTACATAAGCATGGAAAATGGGCAAGTATGAGAACTAATGAGATTGCAGGCTGAGAACTGTTGAACTATTCCAGTTACAGCGCTATGTAGCAAATATCTTGTTTTCAATGCTGTTACATTCACAAGCACTTTGTTCTTTCTTGCAGTTCAATTAAAATTCATAGGATGTTTTCTCCACATATTTTTCAAGTCTGCTTGCATTTTCCATATCTTAGAAAAATTTCTGGCCATTATTTTTCATGTAAAATGAACAGAATGTATGGTCTTTTGTCCAAGTCTTTTGTTTTGTGAAGCAGGCCATTTTTCATGGATGAAACTGAGGCACATACTTTCAGTTTTGACAGGATTTCTTATCATTCCTCCCAGTTAGCATTGTCACCTTTCATTATTTAATTTTGAAGTACAAGGAAGGCTGATTTATACCCCTGATGTATAATTACAGGCAGATGGAGGACTTGGAAAGTAGAAACACTGAATTAAGGCTGTAGCAAGTGCCTGTAAGCTTCCTGTGAAAAGTCCTCTCTGTGCCACCAGCTAAAAACAAAAAGCCAAACTAATTAAACTATATGAATCCATGCAGTTGTAAGCGCTGCATTAACGAACGTGAATACAAAACTAATAAAATACATTGGTTGTGGTTGCAAGGTAATTTAAAACGTTTTCAAGTACAAATGATTAAATGTGTTTGCATTAATCAGAATCATCTTTGAATGTGCTCATGGTCAGAAAGGCTTTTTTTTTAAAAAAAAAAACTCTACTTCACTTGAAATCACTTTGACACAAGTCCACTCTGCATTTTGGAGAGAAGCACTTTCTGCAGTTCTTTCATATGATAATGTACAGTATATTTCCAGCTGCCTTTTTAAAGTTTAAACAAACGGAAGGCTTATTAAGAAGATATCATAATTACATGCAGCTATTTTACTAGCTCTTATCTGAAGCAAAAGCAAGCAATTAGTTGAGAACATAAATTCATTCAAGACACTTACTGAACATGAGGGAATAGACCAGCAGGAGAAAATAGGCCCATTTTACCATTTCATCTTCCCTGTAGAAAGACAGTAAACTTACTCTACTAGGTTTAATACCACCTACAAAATAGCTCTTATTTGAAAAATGAACTAATATTTCAGAAGGCTTTGAGATTTTAGCAAATGGCTAAACATTCCAAAAAAGTCACCCTAGTAGTCTTAGATGGAGGACAGCTGCTTTGACAAACAGTAAGGAGTTGTTGTAGTAGATACAAAAAACTATGAAAAACATCACTGATGCAAGTGGTCACTGGTTCAGTTATCACCAGCAGAAACGTGAGCCCACTGCTGTCTTGAAATCCCATTTTACATCCAAATTACGGATCACTGAAAAGTAATCACTAATAAATCAAAATAATGAGATTTTTGCTTCATGCTGAATGCAGAGACCAAATGGAAAAATATTAGGAGCATTATTAGTGCTTAGTCTATTTGATTTTTCTCTGCTTTTTAAGCATTCAGTTCTCTAGAGTGCTGATCATGACATCCCCCACCCCCAAGCATACAAAATATTTCACATGTGTTTAACATTAAGCACATGAATAGTAGTGTAGAAGACTATGGAAACATTCAGGGAGGTTTAAAGTTAAGGACCTGCTTAAAAGTGACAGAATGGAAGGGAAGACTTCAGGCCTACAGCTGCCACGAGTTCTCACAATGATGGTGGCAACATGCACCAGAACATGATTCCCAACCACAGGAATCACTCCCAGCATATCAGAAACATCAACCCAGACGAAACTCCTCTGAGAGGACACAGCTGACCAGATTTAAGGTGCACAGGAGCCTGGACAAATTGCTGACCTCCAAGGGCAAGGAGCTGAAGAGGGCAGAAGGGTGAAGACTGTACAGCAGCAAGGAGGACAAATAAGATGAACAGGTTCTGCATGGATACATTCCTTCTCTATTTCGAACTTGATGTTTAGGACATCGACATTTCTGTCATAAGGAAAAGCTTTACTTAAAGCAGGGAGGGAAAAAGTCCAAGATTTTCAGCAGTTACTCTGTCATTGTTAGACTGCAGAATGACTGTAATCTTTCACTGAAGTTCGTCCCAGATAATCTGAGATAATTCTTCAGGTTCAGAAAATGATCATTTTGCTGATAGGGAGCTCAGTGTTCATTTTCAAGTCCTGGTAACCCAAAATGCAGTTAATACATAATGGTTACTTTGTATCCTAGCTTTTCTTTTTATATTCTTATTTCACAAATAAAAGTCAATTAAAAATAATTTAAAACATAAACAGCAAGAGCATTCGCTCTTCCCCTTTTGTTATGGGGGTAACCAGGAGAAAAAAAAAAAAAGAGTATTGAAAACAAGATCTTTTACTTTATGCTTAGAAATTTCTCACGTATTTAAAACACCACCTACATGCAAATCCTCTTTCTCTAGAAAGAGTGATAGAATATTTGTGCTGGAATTTGTTAATGCTTTCTAAACCAGTCGAAAAACAACTGTTTTTCTAGCAGAAGCATTTGGCAGGCACATAGAGTAATACTTTGTCTTTCTGCAGTTGTCTTCACTTGCAAATCTCAGTAACATTAATTAATTTTGGAGAAACAGTCTAATGATTTCTCTCCCCACCCCTTGTCAACGATTGAGCTCTAAATGTTTCTTTTAATGAATGAGACATAATTCATGCGTAGTCACTACTGAACCCAGCAAATTCATAATTAGTGACAATTTTGCACCTGCTGTTATGGGTAGATGCTGTTCACTTAAATTTAACTGGATACCTTGATTATTCATTGGAAACTGCATGAGATGGCGATTATCTTGCACATTTCCTGAAAAGAACATAGCAGTCACAACTTGATAAGAAAAAAAGAAGCCTTTTCAAGAATTTTCTAATGATCAGGACCCCGACCCAGCAATACATACCTACTTTGTACCTACGCACACGCAGTACATTCATTAACATTGAATCTCAGAATGGTTTGGGTTGGAAGGGACTTCAAAGATCATCTAGTTCCAACACCCCTGCCACGGGCAGAGACACCCTCCACTACACCAGGTTGCTCAAAGCCTTATCCAACCTGGCCTTGAACACTGCCAGGGATGGGGCATCCACATCACCCTCAAGACAATGGTAGTATTTCATATGTTTAAAACTTAAAAAAACCCCAAACCTAAAAAACTCCTATGATAATAAGTTTAACCATATTATTAAGTTACACTGCTAGCTAAAGTTGGGAGTATTATCTATATTTTTATGCAAGATATGATTCTGCTGGAATGCGTACACGACTCTCCAACTACGAAGGTTAACCCCAGCAAGCAATTAAGCCCCACACAGCCGCCCCCCTCACTCCCCTCTCCCTGGGATTGGGAAGAGAATTGGAAGAGTAAAAGTGAGAACTTGTGGGTTAAGATAAAGACAGTTTAATAGGAAAAGCAAAAGCCACGCGCACAGGAAAAGCAAAATGAGGAACTCATTCACTTCTTCCCATTGGCAGGCAGGCGTTCAGCCACCTCCAGGAAAGGGGAAAGCAGGACTTCATCATGCGTAACGGTTACTTGGGTAGACAAACCCCATCACTCCCAACATCCCCTCCCTTTCTCCAGCTTTATATACTGAGCATGACATCATGTGGAATGGAATATCCCTTTGGTCAGGCGGGGTCAGCTGCCCCAGTTGTGAACCCTCCCAACTTCTTGTGCATCCTCAGCCTACTCACTGGTGGGGTTGAGTGAGAAGCAGAAAAGGCCTTGACTCTAAGCACTGCTCAGCAGTAATGAAAACATCCCTGGATTATCAACACTGTTTCCATCACAAATCCAAATCATAGCCCCGTACTAGCTACTGTGTAGAAAACAAACTCTATCCCAGCTGAAACCAGTAGAATTGGCATTTGTGCTACCAAGATGTATTTGAATTTTGAACCACAAACATCACGAGGTAGCTAGGAAAGCTCGTTCTGATTGAAAGAAGGGACATATTACATACAGGAGATTCAAGCAGTCATGCTGGATGCATGTGTATTCAAGGCTGCACAGATATCATCTTCCTGCTGCTCAATACCCTAGAATGCTCAAAGGTAGTATAGATATCTGATCATTTAAACTTGGTTTTATTCTTAAAACCCATCTCCCCGTAGATTTACTAGTGTTTTTTTCTAGAAGCCTAAGCACCAGCTCTTTCAAAAAGAGAAGGGAGAAAATAAATCTTGTGTGTACAGACACAAATCTAAGGTACCAAAACAAATCCTCTGCAACCCCTTCAAGCATCTCACAAACCCAGAAAGCCAGAGGGTTGGCAAACCTTTTGCACTGGCACTGAAAGACAGTACATTTGGAGCAGTGCTGATGAGCCTGCTTTAGCCTCTAGGAAAAGCTGAAAAGGCCCCCAAGACTGTTCCCAAGAACGGGCTGGCACATGAGGTTTCTAGAGTCAATCCTGGACCAACCATGCAGCTGTGGTACAGTATAACAGCACGTGACTCAAGGTATTTTTAATTATGCCTCACACTCCAGCATTCGAAAATCTAAACACACACAAAGGCCACTACTAGCTGATGATTCCATCTATCATCAGTAATCAGAGTAATAAAATCCCCATTTTTTCTTCTTTTTTTTTAATGTCAGGTGATATTTGTTTCCTGCCTTATCAAAGTACCTTTTTTTATCTCTAGAAGTGAACAGCATAGCATGGTAATATTAAAGAATTATCTTTCTCTCCCCCCTCCCCCCTTTTTTTTTTACAGTTTGGAAACACTGCTGCACTTGCTGAACCTTTTAGAAAGCCTTATTTCAGTTTTCTTGTATAACTTTGCTTAGTCAATAATTACCAGAAGTTACTTTCTATTAGGTAAAAAAAATTAGAAAAACAAGAGACATTTGTCACATCCCTGGACACTATTCAGCAGAAAAGAAAATATTCAGCACCACTAACTTGAACAGCATCTTGCTACAAATTAAATTCTCTTATTGGCCTACTGATGTTAATGTCTAGTTTCTGCATCCTGAAACATTCCAGTATGATCCACAGACCAGAAGGGGATGGTTCTGAATCACGTTACAGGCAAATCACAGCCTTGTGTGCTTCTGAACTCTTGAGTTTCCCACCACATACTCTCAATGCCAATAGCCAAGGATTTAAACAGCACAACACCTGTCATTTAAGTTACTCTTACAGAACAGAAAACGCAGTTAAATATTTTCAATCAGGACCTTTTCACAACTATAACCAATCAGCAGAAGGAAAAAATAGCATTTCTAACCTACTTTACCTGGGTGAAGGACAGATGCAGAACCAAAATAATGCAAGGAATAAGGTGCTCACCTGGAAACTGAGCATGATCTTTCAGAGTACAAATCATACTTATGACTTTTTTCTGGGTTTTATGGTATGCTTTTTATTAAAATTAACATGATAGATCCTCAGTTACTCTTCATTCTACTTCAAAATGAAGGCAATGACCAACCCAGTACTGCTGAGATTCTTCTTTCATTTGACCAAGGAAACCATACAATGTACACAGATATTATTTCAGCTGCATGATTTTTGTCTTCTGCTCTTTAGAGGGCTCCTGCAGATGTTACATAGTTTTGCTTAAGGATAAAACTCTTCACAAGAAAAGTTAATACAATAAATTCTCTAGAGTCAAAAATACAGGACCAAGTAGGTATTTAATAATAAATCTGATCTTCCTGACCCAGCTTGTATCCTTAGCAAGTTGTCTCATGATTCTCTAGATGACTGACATAACAATTATCATAAACTGAATTCACTATTAGAATATTCACAGAAAATGCTATCATTTTATAATTATACAGATAGAATCAGACAATAAAGAACTGTATATTCAAGAACTTCTTCAAGTACTAAGGAAATCTATTTAAGTAGATACAGAGCTATCAGCATACATGAGTACTCCATGATATTTTTCATAAGTTGTCCATTCTAGGATCTCTAAATTAGAAAAAGTATTTAATTGCTCAGAACCACTGCCTCCCAGTAAACTAGTACCAGGAACTTAATCTAGGCCATTAAATTCACCGAGTATGTTATTTTAATCCCAAGGCAACCTATTCTGTTACAATACAGCCATATGAAGACAAACTGAATTTTTCCTAAACAGCTGTTGACCTCGTAGACAGCTAACAAAGCCCTCATATGCCACCAAGAAACATGCTGCGTATGCTAGAGAGCTAGAGGACTCCATGTTGAGTATAGTAGCATAAGAGGACATTTGTCCTGTAGGCTTCTCACAGAATGAAGCTGAGTTGGTCATGCAATCTAGGACCCTGTCAGATGCTCATGACAGCTTGCTTTCTCATCAGCCATTGTACCACGCTAACTCTCCTTGCTGGTCATGAAGCAAAGCCATAGCATGAGATTTACACTGTAACATATATTCAATAGATAAATCTTGGTTGAGAATCACAAATCAGCAATCCCCACACATGTACTCCCATTTATGAAGATGGTTTCTTCTCCAGGAAAGTGGTTTCTTTAAGAAGAAAACTCACAGGTACCGCAACCACACTTTTCAGATCGTCATGATATCCATTGTGCTCTATGTGCTTCAGAATTTTTACTTTTTCACTCAGAACAGTATTTCTTAACCTAATATAACACAGTTAAAATCTGATGAAACAAGGAACTATGCATACAGAGTATCAACCTATTAAGTAGCCTTAAGAGCAGGTTGTACTTAACATGCTGGCTCAACATTAGGAATTCAAGTGCCACATCAAAATAAAGCTGCATTCTTGAGTATTCTGTTTCAACAAGTGACTCTAATGAACAGAGACTCACTTAACACAAAAGAAAACACTGGAAAACAGGACACTTGCTCTTCAAGCTTATAGTAAATCCATTTAAAAGTGTTTAGTGCTGACTCAAGGACTGATGATATGGATTAGAACTCGGTTTTAGCATACACCTAAAAAAGCCATGAACGTCACATCTTAAATTCTGTCAAGATAGTAGAATTTAAGCTCACTTTATTTCTGATCTGGACTATAAAAGATTTGAAAGGATTAAGAAACTCCTCAGTATATAGAGAAATCACCATCTTTGTTGCTGTAATATAACCATGAACATTTCCTCATGAGAAATGTTTCCATCCACTTTCTATCATGTAAACATGTGTCAATTGTTCAAACCTATGGGAGAAAGACAAGCTGCTTCTCCCCCTTCATCTGTCGTTCAGAAAGTTGCTGCTTTGTCTTCAGAGCTCTGCTGATGCTGCTTTCAGCAAGCCAGTACTCCATTGTTATAGCTCTCTTTTCATATGCCTCTAGGGACTGAAAGGATGGTGCAGATGGTAAACAAATGTGCTTTATGGTCTCTGAGCTTAGACTGAGAAATTTAGATTTGCTTTTCATTTCTGGAACACAACTAAGCAAAGAAATTACTCAAATTTATTATCAAGCTGGTTCTCAGTCCTGTGCAACTCCTCTATGATTGTACTATCTAGCATAGATATTTCCCCTTGGTCTCAGAAAGCTGACTGATAAATGTGAAGTATTTGTTACTTACGTGAATTTCACCAGATTATTTCATTCTGATTATACAATAAAGACACAAGCCAGAGCTCTAATGAATTTAATTTTAAAAACATGAAGCTTTATAGCATATACATTCTATTTCACATGAGGGGCATGACATATAGGTCCTGAATTTGCATATACCAGATGAGTTCACAACTTAAGACAAAAATAGACATATGCTTCCTTCATTGCATCCTATAGCTAGCTCAGACAGTCTATTCCTGATAGGATGCTGTTCTCAGTTCTATCAGAAGTCTAGATCACCTTGAAAGGCAATGAAAACCAAATAGTTTTAATTCTAACAACAACTACATACCTATCTGACCAACATAGATCTAAGTAGCATCATGTAATTAGAAGCAGAGGTTTTGGTCAAGTATAACACTTTACAGAAAGATATAGCAATGGAAACAAGGGCAACCATTAGCATGATAACCGATTTTAGTTACTACAACATTTGCTGACTAAGATTAAAACAATATCCCAGATGCAACATAAATGTGTCCTTGTACAGCCAATTAGCTTGATCCCCTTTCTTGATCCCCTTTACCCTTTGCACACTCTTTAGAAGTAGCCCAGATGGCCAGGAGCCTATATACCACCGTTCAAAGAGAGAGAAACTGGAGAAATTACTTTCAACAGATTTGTTGCCTATTTTTCCTTATACCCAATTTCTCCATGAGCCTTTGGAGATTACAGTTTTGTACACAACTGGTCACTGTTTGAAGCTGATCATATCATCCACAATGAACACAGCTTTCTGCTGGTAAGGATTTTCTCATCCTACATCCAGGCAATCTAGAAGTGTTTTCAGATTAATTAATGTCCAGAACAAACTCCTTTTATTCAGCCTGGGTACTGGAGTACTCACGCAAAAACATGGTAAGGCTTTTGTTCTACTATTTTCAGCTTTCTTCTTATGTTTGTCACCGTGTCTCGAATTTAATCTTTAAATTACAGAGCTAGGACTTTCTGATAGTAAACTGCTCAGCAGCAGTTGTGCCTTCCTCTTGTCAGTCACCTGATCACTTCATGACTTTTATTCATCACAGCTTCAATTTATTCCTTGTGCAGAGTGACCAGATGCCAGGAAGGGTGCAGTGAGGAGGGGAAGGCAGAGAGAAGAGAAGATTGCTATGGTTTACTCTTTAGGAAAGAAAATAAATGCTCACATTTAAAACACATTTATCTAGCACAGGTCATAATAGTTGACTAAGTAGTACACGAAAGTTGACCAAGTCTCTTTTCTTCCTGAGACGTGTTATTCTGTAAATATTCATCTTGTATTTGGTCGTTTTACAAAACTTAAAGATCATACGGAAATTCACTGCATTTCTGCTTACCTTTTACAATACAGACAGCTTATGCAAGGGCTATATCTGCATCAACATGTTACAATAATACATATTTAGTAAGGCTGAAGCCATTCTTCTACCTCCATAAAACCCATCTCTGCATATACACTGTTTGAGCAGAAGCTCGAGGAGAACCCAAGAACTGGACAGCACTACATACCTATTGACATCTTTCATTGCTTAGCTGTGACTAGTGAGAGAAGCATTCTGTGCAGAAGAATTTTTGTGCAATGTACACAGGAAGCTGATAAAGTACATGCTTTCACAACATTTGCTGCAAACGTGACAATGCCCTGAAGTGCCCATACAGCAGAGTCACACTGGTGCAGCTATTCGTCACCTAATTCCCTGGTAATCAAGTGAAGAGAGATTTTTTTTCTTTTCAGACTGGTTCTGCACACTTGGCTCTCCAAAAGGCAGAATGATTAAAGCTGTCTCCTAACAGACATGATGAAGCAACCTAACATAAATCAACATTTTAAAAGATGGAAGAATCCTTTGACAAAGGAGCATAGCCTTTATTACCCAAAATAAATATTTCTGGTCTGAATTTACCTCCTCTTAGCTTCTTATCTTCAAATCTTAAGTATTACTTAAAGAACAAAACTGCCAGGCTCAATTAAAAGATCTGAGTTATGCATTAACGTAGCAGTGCTATGTAATAAGTATGACTCATACAGGAGTTCATCCATCTCAAGAGTGAAGCATACATACTGCCATGGTTACTGTGCGTAACAGAACACAGAAGCAAGCTTGCAACATGTTGCTAAATTGATTAAATTTATTAGCATACTCAACACTCCTTCCCCACTAATAAAAACTCCAACCCAATGTCTTCCATTAACATGGGCTAACAGTAACCATGTGACAGGAGCTGGCCTTTGTCATGAAGCATCCTGTGAAAGCCCAATCCTTTAATAAACATGTCAATAACTCACATGCCACAAAAATAACTATGCCAAGCAGACATCACCTGTGCAAATGCCACAACAAGGAAAAGAAACAGAGCAAACCAAAACATAAACTTCAAAACTCCACAAACACACTACAGAGAAAAGCAGCAAGGCACTCGGCCACGTGACTTGGCCTCAAGAAACAGACATTGTTTGCTTTTAAATCAATGATTAAAAACTTCATGTTTCAATTATTACAATATCAGCAATTGTTTGTTCCATTTCCTAGAAATAAAGATATCTGACTCTATCCACAACTTAAAGGCAACTTGCAATAGTAACAATGAAAAAAAGCAATTCATCATGCAGAAAGCTTATGTTGCCAATATCTGAGATGCTCGATGGATCAGGAAATCAGTACCTATACAGAGTGGTTATAGTACTTACACTAGAGACCTTTCCTGTCCAAGTTTCACTTTATACAAACTGTAAAACTGCTGCAAGCATTAGGCCTTGTAGGTATCAAAAGTGAAGGTGAGCAACCAGTGTAAAAAAACAGTATTGAGAAACATGTTCTCATTGCAAGTGTTAAGGAATAGTAGTCCTTTAGTTCAAATCACTAAGTTGTAAAAAGACCAAATAGCTCAGAGTTGATTATTTCATATTGGATGCAAGGGTTACAGCATATACTGGGTGTGTAGCATTGCTGAGCATTAGCAACAAGACATGCTGAAGCTCAGGCCACCAGCTGTGAACTTTCTCCTAGCCATGCTTTTGGCTGCAATGCATTTAATTTTGTTATTAGTAGCTGGCACAGTGCTACATTTTGGACTGAGCAATAGAACTGTGTTAACAACACACTGATGTTTTAGCTGAGGCTAAGTAGTGCTTATCCTGAGTCTGGGACTTCAGTTCCCCATGTTCTACTGGCGAGCAAGTGCACAAGAAGCACATCCCAGAAGATAAGGAGGCTACAGCCATCAGCAAAAGCTGCAACTCAGCAAGAGCAGAACAGCTGACAGCCTGCCTGTCTGGAGACAGAGAAAGTATTTGATACAGTCTTAGAAGATTCCAGACAAGAAGTCACCCTTGGACCAAAAGGATGCAGGAAGAGAACATGAGGCATGGGTGCATAGGCAGTAAATGCATAACAACTATTTTCTTTTACCTTTGGAGGCTTACTGGGCCCTCATTTACCTAAGGTAGGAACTAAGATTCTCTCTGGCTTTTCTTTACATTAATTGTCTATTGATTCAGTTAACTGCTTATTATGGATTTCCCCAGGAGATGTATATCTGATTTTCCTGTAACAACACAACAAGCATTTATGTAAAGCACTCCTGGCATGTGTTTTTTTCTCCTGCTTTTTTTTTGTTAGATGACTATTTCTATTACTTTTGGAGACCAAGTCTAAGGTAATAACCTCTGTCTTTCTGATGTTTAGCAGCATTAAGACACTCTCCTTACTCCCCTCCCCAAAGAAAATATCCACAACTAAGTCTTCTTCTCCACAACACACTCCACAGAAGAGAAATTGATAGGAAAGTCACTAAGAATTGTAAATAGTAGAGATAAAGATTTAAAATAATGACTATAGATCTTCTGCACTTTACATCACAGGACAATCAAAAAAGGCCATAAACAGTGCTTGCTTTAGAAGCGCTGATTTCTAAGCATTCACAAGTTTTAAACTAATTGGTTTCAGGCAATTTCTAAATTCCAGTTTCTAATAAAGGATTAGAGAGTTTGCAGATTAAAGGCCCTTATTCCTACTCAATTTTGAAAAACAGTGCCTCACAGAGACCTCAGTGTATCCCGTGTTAAAGGGCTTATCAATACAGAAAGAACCACGGGTCCCCATCTCCTGGATAAATCACACGGTCACTGAGAGACTGACTTAGTCCTGACTCAGAACAGTACCCAGAGCTCAAGCACAGGGACTTGAGCTTCTCCAAGTATCTTCACATGCACACCACAAGCTCAGGGCTGCCCTAGGAACACGGAGCCGTACACAAGCCAGACAGCTATGAATTCAGTCACATTCAGAAACGGCAAAGGGTAAAGTTTTTCCAGTTTACAGACATAGAAGAGCCCTCTCACCCTTCTAAACAGGGATCTGACAGACTGCATACAGGCAGGGAGCACTCAAAAGCATGCTTTCCTGATTAAGGATATAGCATGTTAGAAAACAAGGCATGGAAATGTGGGGACAGGGAAGAAAAACTAAAACATCTACAACCCTTCAGTTTTAATCAGCCAACATATAACCCACCACATGTGCAAATATGCAAATTTGAGCCAAGTCCCAGCATAACTGAAAGACAGAGGTAGGTGTGACAACAGCAAGTGTCAGACACTGTCGAAATAGCAGTTCTTCCAGCCAGGTATGACATACATACAGCTCTCCCACCCCACAAACAACATATCAGGATCTGTCAGCTTCTGCCAGACACATACATCCCACCACCAGACAGGCCTGCCTCAGTCTTTCTGCTTTCCTTTTTTTTAATATATATATTTTTATATATTTAAATTTTTATATTAGATTTATTTTACTTTTATATATATTTCAATTTATTTATATATACAAACAAAACAACAGACACATTGACACGCTACTATGTTTCTATCACAACCACATTCCTTCTCATCCCCTACACAACCTATTCACGTGCTGAAGGCAGCTTCTTCCTCTGTGTTTCCTTTTACATTGAAACTACCTCTTCAAAGTTTCAGTTTTCAAAATCCCCACTCTTTCTTTGGGAACTAAGGAAGGAGTAACTTGCTCTCAGAAGCCCCAGTCATTTGCACACAATTCTGGTGCTACCACTCAGCCTCACTGCACTAATAACGAGGCACTTGGGGGCAGAGAGGCTATACCAAGCACCACTGAAGTCCCTGCACAACACAGCTGAACTTTCCTCTATACAGACATAAGGCTGAAATTTATGTTCTGTGTGACAGCTATGGTTGGTGATACACTAGAAACCACAGGCGGTAAGGGTGTAATTGTCCAGGGATTTCTTCATTCTGGGTCCCCTCTCTGGAGACACCCAGCTTGAACTGTTTTTCTGGCTGTACCAACTGGATAAATTCTTTTTTTTTTTTTTTTTTTTTTAAGATTTGAAGTCTGAGACTCTGCTACAGGAAGCCTGAAGGAATAGGAAGCACCCGAGAGCAAATCAGTGTATGTGCAAGGAGTCAAAAGGGGCACCCATTTGTCCACTGTGAAGAGACTCCAGTCCTGGCTGATGAAGTCTCAGGTGATGCAAGTGCAATTGCTTGAATGATGTGTGAATGCTTAGGCAGTGTAAGTTACACTGAAAGTTAGCAAAATGAGGATAAGCTGGCTGCCTACTAGGTATATCAACAAAACTAGAATACAAGCAGTGGGTATTACCTGTTGCCTATTGCATATATCCAAACACAGAACGGTTACTGTGTTCAGTCTTCCCACAGGCAACATTTTAGGCCCTACAACACAATGAGACATTGCAGTAAGCTCAGTTAGGGCAAATAAGCCCTTCTCTGGATTGAAGTAAAGCACAGGAGAGGAGGTGAGTGAATAAACATGATTAGTTTTACATATAGTCCAGTGTTATCTTGTGCTATCACTCAACAGATTTGGAAGCTAACATGAGATACTATATGTCAAACATGCTATGTCACTGAACTTCAATATTGAAAAAGTAAATGTTAAGAGAAAGTAAACGTTAATTGGAAAGTTGAATTAATTGAAAAAAATACACAACTAAAATGTTTTTTGATGCTAACTTCCTAAGGGGATGAGTAAAAAAAGGATAGTACAAATTATTACCTCATGTGTATTTACTTAAGTTGAATTCTGCTTTTAAGATGACATTGCCCTTTGATGATGATAATGCAGGATCTCTTTACCCCAACAGAACCTCCAGAGGCACTGACTCTCAGAAAGCTCATACAGCTAGAAGAAATCAAAACTATTTCCCATTATACCTTCTTCATAAAGCTTTGGTTTCTCTACAGAACCAAATGGCATCTCTCTAAGCTTGTCCAAGACTTTCAAGTATATAGATCCGATAGCTTGACAGAAGTGTCCTTGAAAAGGTAAAAACTCAATTTAGATTACATTTGAATACATTTAACCTCAGAAAGAACACTAGCTGTAAGATTAGAACATCACAACCCATCCTGTCATCCCCATTATTTATGACTCTAATCTTTTCAGCTTCACTGGTTTTAAGGGGTTCCCAACACTTGCTCACAAGTGCCTGATTTCATGTTGAAACCCTAATAATGCATCTCTAAAGCATATTTATTATGATTTTACACATAGCTGAACTCTTATTAAAAACAATATTTAAAAGTGGACCTTTTCTATTCCCATAGAATAATTGGCCACAGTTATTTTAGGTCCAGCTTGCCTTTAATACTAATCTTATGTGTGAAAGGACAAAGGTAACTTGCAAAAGGTTATTTTAATAACAAAAAATCATTTAATGATTGATCATTATACATATCATATTGCAGCATGGGATCATACATAATATCAGCATGAGAGCATCTGTAATAGCAATATGAGGGCACAGCTCAGAGGCTGAGTGCATAGAAGGAATAACTGTAATGAAAAAGGTGAAAAAAATCATAGAAAAAAGGCCACAATTAGGGATACCTTTTGAAATGAAAGAATAAAGACTCAGAAAGTGGTATATTTAAGTACTTCTAAATGTGTTTGAAACTTTTATATCCTGCTCAAGTCCAAGTTTTTAATGAGACACCACAGATGAAAAGAGGACAGAAATAATTTTAAATGAACAATTGAGGGAGTACTTGAAAATCAGGAACATTTGAGGGGGTTTAGGGAAAAGCATTTAACAGAACTCCTGGCTAGAAAGGTTGAAAATGGCTTTCACATAACATCACTGTTGAAATAGCTGTAATTTCATCTCTATCTTTCACATACAACCCATATAAAGAAAGTACTATTGATCTAATAGCTAAAATATATACATCTCACTAGAAATACATGCACAACATTTGCTTAACACTCATTTAATGTCATAGGAAAGTGCCACAATTATTCATAGCAACTATACACAAGATAGTGTAATTTCAAGTCACAGTAAAATAATATGTGCCTCTTGATCCATTCAGTTTCAAATATTGTCCCACTTATTTGCTTTATGAAAAGTGTAGTTTAGACATTGTATGTGCCCATATTTTTCAACAATTACTCCATTTGAAACGTGTCTCACCTTCATTAGAATATAGCAGAGGCATGAAGTGCATAATGTACAATTCTCATAAGGCAAAGGGCATCTCAGAAAGATATTTCAATAGCAAATTGAGCTGGAAGAAAATGTGTCAGTTCAATTCACAAAAGTGAAGAGATTTCATTTTAACTTACTTATCTCAACGCTCCACAAGCAAGATTTAAGCATGTATAGGACATAATTTTAGAGACATAGCAATAAACTTAGCAATAAAAAACTAGATTCTCAAATGCTAAGCATTCAAAAATCAGCTCTCATGGCATTATTTACCAGGAAATTTTAAAAGATCTGGGCTCTTTGCAATTGTGACCCTACTGTAAATTATGACATATTAAAGAAAACTTCTCCACAGACCTCAGGATCTTGGAGAGACTTAATATCAGAGTTGAAAACTTTACCAGTAAAGCAAGCAGCAATTTCCAGTGGTGATATCCAGCACTGTTCATGGTACCACCCTCCTGTTAAAAAAAAAAGTACATCAAATTTGACTGATAGCAAGCAAGAAAAATAGTATTTTCACTTAGTTAAAAGAAACACTGTCCAACTTAAGTCCATAAATAAGATTCCTTCTTTTACATAAACAGCTCATCATGCTAATTCCCTAATACACCAAAACCAGCCAACTAAGTGAAAAATCAGTGGTATTTCAGAATAGAATCCTGTGATGAATTGATTCATTTCCCGCTCATCTATCCTCTCTACATGGATTTGTAGATCTCACATGTTGCAGACTGGCTGATAAAGGTACCATTCCCAACTCTTTGGATTTACCCCACAGCTAGCACACCTGATGCAGATGCAACATTGACAATCACTGTAAAAGAGGTTTCTTTGGCCTCTGACAAAGTGCAAATTCACTTTAACTTGTCTCGAGATCTACGACTTTTTTTTTTGCCAAATCAGTATCTTGGGAATGCTTGCTCCTTTCTGAGGTTTGGAAACAAATGCCTAGACCTATGCAATTGGTTGGAGAGAAAGTTCTGTCCACTTTTTAGCAGAAACCAATCCAGTATGATTTCAAAGCATAAAAGAAAAGAGATCAATAGCAAATATCTTCTGGCTTTATTCTATTTAAAACTGACTTTCTATATAGGCTATTTAAACATTTTATATTTGTGTCATATTTAAATTAGACGTTATTCCCATTCTCAGTATAGTAGAGTGAAACATAACCCTACGTAACTTTGCAAACTGCATTCAAAGCCTGTAAGAAATGTCTTGGAGCTGTGATGCTCATCCAGTGTTTACTGCTCTGTGATTTTATTGCATGTGCTTCTGTACACTCACGTTGCCACTCTCCACTGAATCCACTGTTTAGTTCAATGAATCTCTTATTTGATCAGTTATAAGGCCCTGAAAGCCATAAGTCTCACTCCCCAGCAAACCTACACTGACATTAAATACAGAAAGGTGGAGAAAAAAAACCCAAACAAATAAAAACCAAAAACCACCACCACACTTTGCTATACTCACAGCTCTTCAGTACACTCACAGCTCTTCAGTACATCTCTCTCAGATGACTATGCACCACGTACTCATAGCTATTCTGACATATCCCCCCGGAACGATTTTACAGTGTCTGATAATTAACTTTTCAGCTGCTGAACCTTCATGCTGTCCTACCTGCCAGGTGTTATGCTTTCAAAATGACATTACACTCACAGGATGGTGTGCCAGTGACTATGCAAACACCACACTGCTCCTTTCAGGCTGGCAAGCACATACAGACCTACATCTGGAAGCAATGTATTTTCTTGCTCAGTCATATGTATAACTTTGTGATAGGAAATACTGCTAACACAGCTTGGACAGAGTTTGGAAGGGTACTGAAACCCCAACCAGGGTAGACTTAGAAATATACAAGTTACTCAACTGAAGACCTCAAAAAATTTTGTCTTGTTTTTGGTGAACAAATAAAAATTGCAGAGGCTATGGAAACAAAACTATACAACATGTGACCTAAGGTGGGAAGAGGTTCTCAGAAGCTGATCTGAAAAAGCATATTAAATAGGGATTAAAAGATAAGAGATTTAAGGATGAGACAGAGCCTGGAACAAAAGTACAAACACCACAACTGTAATCCTAGCTCTGCCAGTACTATCACATGGCCTTCGTAAAGTCATTTAACCCTCACCTGGAGAAGCAGCTTTACTCTCTGTAGATTATCTTCCTGGGTACCAAAATAAGTTTTTCACTTAACCTATATTTGTGCAAAGTACATACAATGCATTTGGCATGTTGTTGTTCTGTTCCAAAGTTTCAAGTGATGTTATTTTGCGCACACTGACTGTTAGAAGAACGTGAAGAAAAGAGCAGTCCCAAAAGACTGAGATTTTAAATGCATATTCAGCACTACTAGATACACATCTTATAAAAAACATCCCACAAGGATCAGATCTATTGAAATTCTAGTCACAGTTCACATTAAGCCAGCTTATTGTTTTCTATTTAATAAAGGAATTATTTGAACTCAGAAACTGTTTGTAAATTTAAATACTATTCCTTTACAGAAGCTTCTTTTATTATTATAACAAGTGTAGGTCTTGACAAAGACTAAATTGCAGTGTTTGATATTTCCCCCCCCCCTTTCCATTGGGAACAACTTTGAGTGCTAAGGAAAAGGTAAAGACAGAGTTATTAGAAAAGCCTGCAATTGTGTCACCTCACAGTTTGTTTTTGTCTCTATTTTCCAAGCTGTACCTTTTATAACTTTAATTATATGCCTGTACGATCATGATTACGCTGTAAGACATTTTCTTCTAACAGATGGATCACATAGCTCGCTGCAGACACCTGTATAGCCTGTGGATTGCTTATGAAAACCAGACTTTTTACTTCCAGTGATGTCAGGTTATTGCAAATATGTACAGATTTAACAAAAACAAACATTCACTCTCTGCACAAGAGAAGTAACAGATTTTACCAATTATCATGAATACTGGAATAGGTTTAGCTGCTCCTACAACTTAAACAATAATTGTGATACAACTTCTACAAAGGTTTATGAGGAACTTGCAAGACTAGGAAAAGCCCATGACAAACATCCTTTTATGCGAAGTAGTAGTAGACAAACTCTCCCCTCCCTGTAACTGTTAAAAGTGGAACAGATTAATACATTGCATCACCTATCACGTGCAACTTTTTTACTCTTTCAAGAATGAAAAGATGAAGGACATACTCAAAAAATTCCTATGTAATTCACAAGTCTGAAAACATGAGTGTGCATTGTCCCTCCCCCCCCAAAAACAATTTTAACACAACAACTCTATAACATATTACAAGAAATATGATTAATGAATTCCCTTTTATAAGCTACATCTTTATTTATGAATATAGAGATTCATATTTTATTACCTGAAAATAAACTATAGCTCAAAAAGGTGACAGAAAAGAATAAATCTAGAAATAAAGGAAGCATCTGCCAAAGGTGCTACTGGTTCATCTGCAGAGAATAAACTAGTAAGTTATGTTAGGTAAAAACAACCTCTATGACTTCAGCTAACTACAAACTAAACATAGCATCTCAAGGGACTTAGGTAATATCCTACTGAACTTGATAAGACTCATGTTTTCTATAATATTCTCTGAAAAGGAAACTGTTTTCAGTAACACTATCATGTAACTTAGCATTTAGCAGTAATGCCAACTAACAGAAAATAATGTAAAAACATTTAAGCATGCAAAAGTTAAAACATTGCCTTCATTATCAGCTTTTATAGATTTTTTACACCCATTCTTCAGAGAGGTACAATACACATACCATTAAAAAAGGAGTATAAATTAAAAAACGGAATATAAGGACATTCTAGTATTTTGTTGTATTTAGCTGAGGGAGGGAGCATGCTTGCTTTTTTTTTTAATATCCAGTAACAAAATAACAAAGCTATAAAGTTCAAATATACTTACAAATGCTATTGTGATAACACAAAATGCAAATACGCTGCTGGATGGCAGCAGATGCAGCTTTCCCAAATCTGTAGTTTTCCCATACCTCTTCAAATGTATGTTTCCTAGTTCCACTAACAGTTCACATAGGTAGCTCACCTCTTATAATTATTTTTTTGTTCTAATTTTAAGTCTTAGCATTAGCACTAAGTGCAACTACCTGGGGAGAAAAAAAGGCTTTGGAAAATTGTATTTAAAGTTCCTTGTGAAATACAGCCTTATTATGAAATCTTTCTTGTTCTCAAGATATAGAACACTGTGCCAACTCAAATGTTCAGAATTATAGCCCACAATTCCATTCTGTTTGTAGTACAGACCTTCTGGCACATTCAATTTTTATTTTAATTATTTTTTTCCTGGGGAACAGAGTGGTCAGATTTATTACCAAGGTCGACTCCAAAGGCAATATTATTACAGTTCTAACAGGTGAATAAACCAATACATTTCTTCAAACCATAAAGCAACTAACTGCACTTGGAGAAAATAGATCTGAAAAGCTGAAGCAGAAGAGTTCAGAGGGGAATAACTGCCTCATTCCAAGAGCAAAATGATTGTATAATGTAGAAAGAAAACAGATTACTATTTCTAAATGTCTGCTCAGGTTCTAGAACATACCAGTAACCTAAAATAGATAAGACTATATTCTAGTCTTGATCCATCAAATAATTTTAGTACTCTTATACTCAACTCTTTTTATTCTTCATTTTCTGCCAGTGACATAAGAGTACAGCCTTAAATGGCAGGACAAAAGGGTTAAGTTGGTTAAAATTATCAGTGACAGTAAAAATTCCTTGCTTAAGCTATGGAATATCTTGAGTAAAAAAGGAGGGGAAGGACGATAAACTGGTAAATAATGTACCTAGCTTTAACACATTCATGTATGATTTAGTAGAAATAAGCAAAGGTATCATCAGAAAAACACAGCACGAAATCAATGTTTCATACATTATGGCATCTCAACGTTTCATACATCGTAATCTCAAAATACACTCTCAGAACCTCAGAAGAGGTAGATACGATGTAATTCTACACATCGCTAAAATGGAGCCACTCCTGGATTGGAATACAGCAGCAATCCAGCAGAACACATCAGTTTTTACGACAGGACATTAAAAATTACTGTTATTCACTTCAAATTGCTGCAGATAATTACAGAACTTAATTGCTAAGCTGGAAATACTCCAGATATGAAAGGTGCTAATACCTCTCGTCTTACAAAAAGTGACATGCTCTCTAATGATTCTAAGTATTATCCACAAGGCTTTTCATGCAGTACCTTCTAGCACTATGATAAAGCACAAATTTACGGCCAATTTGAAGAAAAGTGTAAGGCACCTTATGACAATATCATTACCAACTGTGAGGAGAATTTACTTGAAGGCGTTCCACCTAAGTAGATGGAGCATCTAAAAGCTTGTGTGGATAACAGTATTGCAGCCCAGAGTACACGGCTGGGTTACAATGCTTTTCTATAGAAGATAGCTAAGTAAATACAGCCTTAAACTGAACGAGCAAAAAGCCATCAATACCATGGAATTATATGCAGCTTTTCTTATTTGCTTTTGTTTTGTTGTGTCCTGTTTGTCCTGAATTAGTCACACAGATTTCCAAATCACCCAGCATATTCAGGAGACTTTGCAAAAATACAAGATCAAACATAGCATCAGAAGAAGAGACATATTTTAAAATATTGAGACCAAGATTAAGATCATCCCTCAGATTTGCTCTTGCAGTGCTAGCTGCATGATACAGCAAACCTACTCAGCCTTTGCTGGAAACACGCAACTTAAGAGTCTTTACACCTCCTATCATGAAGGAAACCCATTTATGTCTGATTATTCTTTGAAAAAAAAACCACACAAACCAAACACACACCCACCACACTAAAAGTCACAATTCTCCCATGCTCCTTTCAAACTTGTACTGTAACTCTGAACGAAGTCATTCAAATAGTAACATGCTGGTATGTTATACCAATATAGTCTTCAGTCATGTTCTCAATGATCTGTAATAACAAAAAAATCACTACAAAAATATTCTGATCATAAAAAACACACAAAAAAGAAATAATGCACTGAAACCAAATAATGACAGAAAAATACTTTTGAATTTCATGAAGTTTTGGAATTTAAACCATTTTTTTCATGAATAAGAAAAATTAAGCTTTGTACTTATGGATGGTTAGGTTCCCACTGATTTTCTCCATGTAGCTGTCAGATCTATCCAATTTAAGCACAGAAGTTTGTCTCCTTCAGTATTATTTTCAAACCAAGTAGAAGTTTGAGACAAAACATTATAAAATTTAGAACAGCTGAAACGTAGACAAAACAAAAAAAAGCAGAAAGTGATAGGTTGCAAGCTCAAGCCTTTAAATCATGAGACCACCGAGTTAATGAATATCCTGACTCATTCGGTGCAGAGAATGGCAATTTGCTTAATAAGCAGCTCTTCAGTACTTTCGTTAGTTGACATCAAACCTACTTTATTTATTGCACACTATTTAAAACAGTATTCTGGTAGGAGTTGATGTTTCCACTTAGTTTTACTTTAGCATTCATCAGTATTCTGTCCTACAATTTCACAAGCATGGATTAGCATTGAATAATCGTAATTTTCCCATGAGGGGAGGGTTTAGTATTTAACATGAGATTATTCTTTGACTTCTCATCCCATTTATTATAACTTTACAGGTCAGATTTCAAAGATAAAAGCCTAACTACCCAGCCTTGATTCATCACCAAAGGAGATGTACTATGAAGGAGGCACAGGTTTCAAAGAAAAAAAGTATGGGACTGTGTAATTAGAGTAGTTCATGCTGCCAGGTCATACCAGCACTCACCAGGGATGTTCGCAAGGTTGGAATTCTGACTGTAGTCTGCTAGAGAAACCAAAGAACAGCAATAGCAAATTATCACAGCAGAGTTAGAATACCCATCAGAAGATTTCAGATTTTTATTTTCACCATTTTTCTACTACCAACCATCTGAAAACTCTTATCTCCCAGTTGCAGTACTATCTCCATCTCATTCAATCCTTACTGGTTCCCATTCTACTGCTTATCCATATCCACACCTCAATTCTAATGTCCACTGGATTTCTCACACCTAAGTCTCCTTCCTAAGCCTGTTTCAGTTCCCCTTTTCATGGTTTTCTCCTCCTTCCTTTCTTCCTCAGACTCACTACTGCCACCATTCTTGTAAATCTTTTTCCTTATGGTTCATGATTAGAAGTGTGTCTCTTTAGTCACCTTTTTTTTAATCTCAGTATCCAGCCTAACAGGCAGGACTGATAGCATCAGCTATAACTTTTTTACTATGTACTATATACTAGTGAATTCACTTTGAAAATCACTGTGGAAACTACAAGCTTGGTACACTATTACGACATGTTTTAACAGTTTCACCTTTTTTTTTGTTTGGTGGTGTTTTTGTTGTGGGTGTTTTTGGTTTGTTTTGTTTTTTATTTTGTTTGTTGCCCACCCACCCCTCCATCACTGAAGAAGAGAAGCCATGCTAACAGAGCAGAAACTACCTCAAACTAACCTCTTCTACTGGACCCTACAAATAACTGAAGTACAGAGGCAAGGCCAAACCATGAACAGCACTACCTGCAGACTGAAATAAAAAAAAACCCACACACAACACAACCACCACACATCAAACAAGAACAAGCACAATTAAAAAGCGTTTAAAGAGTCAAGTAAAAATAAGAAAAAAAGAGTAAATAGGAGTTTCCCCTTCTAGAGACCAATTGAAATTTGATCACAGTCCTCTGATGTCAGAGTTAACTCAGCAACTGTTAATGAAAATCAACTTATTACTAGAAATTTACACTTATATACATGGAATTTTTCTACTGAAATCAGTGAAAGTTACATATGTGGGTCTAAGGACAGATCTAAGCTCTTTATAGTTCAAAAAGTTGGTATTAATAAGAGAGCATGCCAGATACCATGAAAGATACCAGAATTAGGTATAACAAAAGTACTCTTTGCAAGAGAGGTGTATTTTAATATTCATAATAGTTAGATTATGCTTTACTAAAATAGTGTTGCAACAGATTTTTAACACTTCTTTGACCAGTGACTCAGCCCATCTTATTTTAGAATTTTTACATCGATGGTAAATTCACAATACTGAGACATATCTTCATTAACTTCATAGTTTTTTTAATAGAAAGTGACTGGAACAAATAATGATTTTTTTTTTTTGCTCAGTCACCATACAATAGAAAAAACTGACTTAAGCAAGATATCAGGTAGAGATGGAAGAGGGGTGTGAGGAGCCTAGTTTCATTTTCAGTTCTAAAACATGGAAACTTGTCTCTGACAGAAGGAAACAGTCTGGCCAGCAGAGTCACTTTTCAAATATCTAGCTATAGTAACAATGATCAACTATATTTCCAATCTAATTATTAATATTAGCAGAATGATTTTGTTCAAAAAAAGTCTATTTTCATGCTTTTGTGAAATCTCAAATAGTGGTCTCAAAATATTCCCCAGCAAATGACACCATGTTTTACCCTGTGCACTATGCATGCCCCTCTGCTTGATATGCAAAATCATTTAGCATTATATACAGATTTGTGCAGAGCAGCTGAATTCATTGCTATATACAAGGGAAGGGAGAATTAATAAAAGACTAAGTTGGAGAGTAGTTTCTGATCAATGAGCCATCCAAACTGCTATAAACTGGATTTAGAATCATAATTATTTTATTACCTAAGCATCCTGCTTTGGATATGCGCTATACTCCTATTTTCTGGCCAAGTAAAGAGGTGTGTTTTTAGATTAATATTGCTATTCAGGGACTATTCACAGAGGGGAGAAACTTTGCAGAGGGGCTTATTGTCATCAATGAATTAAGATGTTTTGCTGTGGTGTGAAAGACAACGAGCTTGAAGTGGAACTTCTTCCAGGAGCTATGTAGTCAAAGTCCTGTGACCCATACAGGATAAAGACAAATTATGTTTCACATGCATATTATGGATACTGATTTGTCTGACCAAATCACCTTGTGGCTAGATGCAGATGGAGAAAATGAAACAAGAATCATGAGGTGCAACTGCAATTTTTTTGCTGCTTAGACAAGTCATCCCAGGATGACTCAAGCTCACCTGCTGGATCATACACACATACATATTTGTACATCCCATCACATCCTCCCTTTAAAACTTCAGAAAAGAGAGACTGATCTGAACAAAGGTGTGTCTCCTGTCTGGCCAATAGAAACGGAATCACATTAAACAAGTAGAATCATAATTTAAAAAAAATACAAGACATGAAACGTACAGTTAAGTCCCATGTACATTTCTATCTACTACTTAAAGCTCACTGAGTAGTAATGATGATCTACGAAAAGCCAAAGTAGGGAAAAATAACTCTGGGATTGAATCTGTTACTCCTTTCTGTTGAAATAAGTGGTCAATATCTTAGCTTCACTGACATTAGTAGAAAACTCTTATCGACCTCTGCAGAGCATAGATTGTACAGTGAGTCCAACAGTGCATTAGGTCCCATTTGTCTTTCAGAACTTCACTGAAAGGATTATCAAAAACAATTACAAGCAGTCTCACTACAGGCATGTGAATGAAAGTGTGGATGTATCTGACAGGTCTGCAAAGCTAGATAAAGCCTAGTATTGTAGGAACCAAAACCAGCACAATTAAGCAATATCATCATAGAGATAAGAGCATAATTTAAGTATCAACACTTTGAGGGAAGGACCAGTTAAAAAAAAAATTACTGAACTGCCTGAGAAACAGCTTTGTGAATCCTTGCATCTGTGTTCTAAAAAAGAGAAAAAGTGGCTTTTACTCCACATAGTCAAGATCAGTTTAGGTAGAAACCAGCCATTGGGGGTGAGGGAGAATTTCTGACATCATCTCAGACACCTGAATACTGCTCTGGATAACATTTCAGAGAACTAATCCATGCTTATGCTGTTTAGCATAGAAAACACGGAGTTCTCAGAAACTGAAACATACCCTACTCCTTTTAACTGTCATTACTTTTTGTTTGAATGACGTGTCAGTTATTTACAGCAAAGTAAATACTCTTCTCATAGTACTTCTCATTAAAGTATGCCTAGTTAAGTGCTGGCACAAAAACTGGCTAAGAATTAAATCAACTAAATTAGAGTTAGCAATTTATTCAGAAGAAGGTCAATGTGCAGCTTTCTCTGACTTGCCCCCTGTAAGAAAAATATTACAAGTTGCTTTCATATTTTGACAACCTGGTTTTGTTGGTTGGTTTGTTTTGTTGGGGTTTTTCGTTGAGTTTGTTTTGTTTTTTCAAATAGTCACCTTTATCACCTTGAAAACTCTATCGCAATCTTTTCACTACCTGAAAAAATCTTTTCTGCATAATACATTATCTTGGGTTTTTGTGTAAGAATCACAGTGCAAGGCTACTGAACGCCGGCAATAATTTAGTAGAACAAAGAATATTTTTATATGATGTGTTACAAAAAGGGAAAGAATTTCCCTTGTGCCATATTAGCAAACTTTTACAAGTATTTCTAGAATTTTAATTAGGACTTTTTCTTCTGATGAGAGATTATGCTTCAAACCAGTGTTGCTACAGTAGCTAAATTTACTAAGATTTCTACCTTACTATCTAAAAGTGCTTTTACATATTCAGAGTGCTAACTCATTAAGAATGTAAGAACATTCTCACAAACTGTAGTTGCTTATTTTAAGTGCTCTTGTTTGTACTTATTGTCTACAAGTGTGCTCAAATGAAGATATTATGCTGTAGTTGGATAACTAAAGGCAGCAACTATATCATTTACCTACAGCAGCTTATTCAAGGTTTCATCATCATACTGTTTGAAGCTGAAAATGAAAGATTTCACATTTAATGAAGACCATCTGAAGTGTCCCTATTGCAGCTGCAGGCTCTGTAGAAACTGTCATGCAGGAGGCAATATGCTGTATTGTAATGCAGATTTGCTTCAGAGTGCATCTGCAGCAACAAGATCATTTCCCATGGACTTCACTGTATTTCTTCTATTATTCATAGAACACAATGTAAATGAAGCTATAAATTTTACCACATACTAAATGTAGAAAGAAGATAATGGAAATTGTGAATTATGAATGAATCAGTGTTATTGTGATTCCTCAAGGATTCTGATGTAGATGATTACATGCAAAGACACTGTAGCTAAACTTCTTTATATTGATCTTGAAAAATGGTTCCAAGAGTATTATAATTAATATACAGAATTCATAGATTTGTTTTTCATGACAATGCCAAATACAACTAACCGTCAAAGGCAATTACATATCAATGCTACCTAGGGGCAGGCAAGCATACTTGTATTTGGAATTACTGAATTGGGGAGAGAAGGATAATAGCTTGGAAAAACGTGTTTCCCAGCTACCCACATGTGTTCTTTCACATTTAAATAAGCCACAGGCAAACTTGGAGTATTCTGTAGTGAGCACATGCAAATGCCAAGTAATAAGCAGTAAGATAGGGGCTTTTCTTTTTTGTAGGGTGGTTGAAACGAAATAGTTTCTTTAAATGAAAGAAGTATTCTACAAATTGTGCAATCAAAACAGCCTACAAGTATGAACCTGTCTTTGCCAGTTTTATCATGATAGTAAGCGACATTAATTAGTACTCTTACTCATTAAGAACAATGCTCTTAGTGATATGATCCAAGTCAGAAACTGCTCTGGTTCGATAATGTTTAGAAATTAGAAAAATTATTCATTAAAATTGCTCTAGCTATAACCAACTCTAGCAAAACACTTACTAAACCTTGGGGCAAGTCTAAATCCCACAAGATAGAAAAAGCAGCAAATGTACATTAAAATGAATTGGATCCCGAAATTCTCACCCACTGTGAAGCCTCTGGAATTTGGTCTGTAGCTACAGAGTAATTGACTGGCTCTGTCACTCATTTAAGCAGACTTGTTGACTTAAATACTTGTGCATGAAAAGGATGAACAAGACTTTCTTAGTTAATACTGCATACACCTACGTTCTGTACCAACCACATCTGCACCTTTCTGAGCATTTTTAGGTCACAGATTTTAGTTACCAGGCAATATGGGCATCTCATGTTCCTGAGTTTATTAGTTGAGCATCATGGGCAGGACTCGAGTCCTTGCCCGTTTCTTCCACATTAGAATCCACAACAAGAAAGTCAAATCCAAAGTACTTAGAGACACACCCTCTTTATATTCAACGGAGCCTCTAAGTTTGCGCTAAGGTATATGGTGTCAGCACAAAAACAGAGTTCAACATATTATCACTCTCCTATGGAAAAAACCTGGGATATGACAAAATGAGGGTTCTTAGCTGAAGCTCATTTCAAAGGACTGTAAAAAATCCAACATAAAAACAGGATAAACAACTAACTGTACTCAATTATTTCTAATATTATAACAGAAAGGAGAGAAAAAACTTAAAAATGACCTAGTGAACAATCTCACTGTGTTTTTGGCGAAAACGTTCTGTATTCCCATACAGGATAGCATTTACCTATCGTAGTTAGCACTTTGACGATACAAGCAGATCTTGATCATTTCTGATTTCTAACCTGTATTATTTGTTCACTAGAATATGTTACTCATGTTTATGATCCTGTAGGAATTTTATTCCACTTTAAGCCAATACAGATAGAATAGGAGTGAATGCAAGTAAGTTTGCTAATGTTCATTATCTTAGTACATTTAAAAAACACACAATAGCACAACTTACTACAAAAGTTAAAACAAAAAACACAAGCAGAATTTCAGGATGGTTTATTACAAGATTCCCTTTCTGGCACGAAAGACTTCAAAGAAAAAGTAGCGTATGTTTGTTAGCGTAGCACCACTAAACTGAAAAATAAAAGTGATGAAATAGACTTAAGAATCTTACATATAACAATATAGAACCACAAGTTTCTACTCTACTGCAGGATCTTGCTCAAAAACATCACAGAATTCACCCAGCCAGCTGTGATATGCTGAGTACACAGGCTTTCACTGTAACAGATTCTGTAAAAAACCCAAAGCCTACTGAGTTTAAGATTAGTCTGCTCTAAACTGCCCTATTCTCTTTTGTACATAGAATTTGTAAAGCGTGTTAGTTACAAATCTAAATTCATTCAAAATCATCCACGTAGTTAGTGTTCATGACATACTTTCAAGTACCACGCAAAAACTGCATAATTAAGCTCCACCACAATGGCAATTTAAATGATATTTTCATTTCACAAGTGGCAAAATTGAGAAGTGAGCAAAACTACCGATTCAAGATAACAAGAAAACAGTATTCCAAGTGACGAAGAAATCACAAGTGCCTGGGCTCATAATATTATCATCTTGTTGAAGTTATCTCTTGTTTTTTTTAAGAGGCAGACCCATAGGAAGATGAGAATTCGTTTTGCATACTTTTGTATAAACAAGAACATCCTATATACATTAGAGCAGACTGTCATGACATACATAATCATATAAACAAACATTAAATGGCAACGCATTATTCATAAGGGTTAAATACCAATCTACTTTATTAATAATTTATCTGTTAAAAGGTATCTATCTTACACAATTAATGATAAAAATGTAACAAACTTAGAGAATTAAATATAAACCTAGGTTTTGATTGACCAGGTGACTTTAAAATTAATGATTTCTAATATTTAGAGTGTTACATTTTTTAATATAGGGTTTATTTTCATTTATTATATTAATATTTGTATCATCTGTATTACTTAACATTTGAAAGTTACATCTTTATTTCTAGAGAAAACCAGTTTCACTATTCTTTTTGCTTTGTGGTATTGGAAATCCCCAGTAGTGCTACATCTAATTATCTATTTTTACTTCTCAAAAAGACCTACTTTTGACCCAAGTTGCTGTATGATTGCAACAACCTGCAATATGCAACTCCTGGTCCTCAACTTCTGACAATCTCACTGACTGTGAGGTCAAACATTAAGGGCTAATTCTCAAGGTACTAGCACAGAGGAATATGCACACAGCATGAAACACTGATATTATCAAATATAACAGCAAGGCTAGATATTCATCTCCTCCCCAAAGAATTCAGAAGCTTGCTCAATCCTGTGGACACCCATCCAATTCTGCCAACTGATTGTAGACCTTCGCTGCTGCTGTTAGCACACGTGCATCTTCTACAGACCCCATCCGTACTCAGCTCCCTTCCTGTTCTAAGGTCTTCAGAGGGCATGGTTGAGGGTGTCACACCACCTGCCAGAGCTAAGACACATAGAGGAGATCAAGAGGGCTACACTGCCAGCCTCAACAAGCTCAGCACTGCAGGGCTCCCTTCCTGCGAGCTTCACCCAATACTGAAAGCTGCGTCCTTTCCTAATAAATGTGGCCATTTTTAGAGCCCTTCTGTACAAGGTTCAAACAGTCTGTACAGTTTGGAAACCTAGTATACTAGAGAAAATTAAATGATGGCTTCCAAGCATCTTTAATAGCATTTAATCAATCAGAGGGGAACTGCTTCAGTAGCAAAGTAAGAAAAGCAGCGAGTCTCCATTATTTCCTCCCCATGGCATTCGTTACAGTTAGAGGAAATTACTACATAGAACATAGATTGTGTATCACCGCACAAATATGTCCTTTGATCTGGTATAGATGTACATACATTAGCTTTCACAACAAACATTTAAACAAAGTGTTTGTCTGCTTTCAAAGGCTCTTCTGAAGTTAAACTGGAATGAATAGGCAATTAAAATTCAGAAACATCAGATATAATTAAAAACATTTCCAAGTAGTTCTGTACCTGGTTAAGTGATTTCCACCTCATGAACTTTAAAACTGTTGTGCAGAGTAAAGAGAGAGTAATTCTCTTTTTAAAAGAAACATTGGGTTTCTTGTGTCTCCATCAAACAAGGTTTTTGTTAATTCATACTTCCAGAACTGACTGTCATGATGGCACAGTTGCTTTTTGTTTTCATTGCCATCACTAGGTATTGACAGGATTTAGAGAAGCATTTAACCGTATTTGAAAAAACAACCTGACATTTTTATGCAGTCAGTGCTATACTAATGTTATTGAAAAAAAAGTCAGAATCCTAGGAAGAAACAGTGAACTTAGTTTTGATTCTGAAGTGACAGTCAACCACCAGACAGACCAAATCATCAAATCCAAACACTGTTCAGCTCTGACAAAACAACTGTTTTCTCCCAATTTTGTTACTCACACTGTTCTATGCAACTGATCAATAGCAAGCTTCAAAGCCTAAAACCAGGTTTCAATTAAAGACTCACAGGAGGACAGAATTGTCTGCAGATTTTAAACAAAATAAAACAACCATCAAGAAGATACCCAGTCTAGTACTTGGCAAAGAGGACAGAAACTTTTGAAATCTTATCTCTTAAAGAATTTGATTTAACCTTCTGTTTTCTTAAGTGTATCCATTAACATTGACTCCATTGGATAAAAAGAAATAATAATTCAAATACATGTTACGAAATCACAGCAGCAACAGATATAAATATGAAGATACTTGCTACCACTCTTTCAGAGATTTTCCATTCAAGCTTCAATTTATGAAGACAGAAAAAAAATTCAAAGACTTAAACCAGGGATATTTATTTGAAGTTGAACTACTATTGCCAAACATGTTCTGATTCATTCTCTCAAGATTGATGACGTTTACACATCGATTGTGTTGAAGATAGATAAATGAAATACAAAAAAAATATCCAAGACTGAGTTACACATCGTTTGTCAGTTTAGTCACACGGATATTGCACATTGGGTAAAGATCTGGACATCCAGCAACAATAATTATTGATTACTGTGTCTACAAGAGTGAAGCTTCCAAAGGAGTATGAAGTTACTACTTGATTATTCTATACTTCTCAGAGATCAAATACACCTCCTAAGGAAACTCATTAAAAACACTCTCCAGAAGTTTGCTACACTTTACTGTTCCCAGTGGCTTTTGAGAAAGCCAAATGACAAAAACTCCATGACATGTCAAAGATCATATGACACGGAGGACTATGCTGAGAGCTGAGCATAGGAATCCTACCTACCTCCTGCTTAAACACTACTTTCTATCTGTTGAGCTTAGAGTCAAATTACAGAAAAGAGCACGTGACTGACTTCGATGGTCAAAAACCAGGCCTCCACTCCAGCAACAGCCTGCGTTTTACAAACACAACTATGTGTTTACAAATAATAAGTCACAAACAATGATTAAGAGCTTTGTTTTGCTGAGGTGGATTCCAATTTGCACCAAAACATAAGTCTAAAGGGATCTATTTTTACTAGGATTAAAAGAAAAACCACCCCAAAACCATGAACCTGAACATGCAGTACCATCACAGAGCTGCCATTACCAGAACTTCATTTTATAGTTCCCTTAAGTTTCCCTTAAAATACACCATGTACTGCTGTAAAGACGCTGCTGTTCTATTATTGCTATTTTCACACTGTGTTCCTTTATTTTACGTTTTTCTCCATTTGTCCATAGAAATCCATTTTGTAAAACATATTGGCACTCTTCTAAAATGTGATTTATGGTACCATTTAAGCACTTATCACTTGCTATTCATTCTTCCAGCTACATTATTCTTCTGGACTACAAAACACTAAGTACCACAGCAAAGCAAACACTTTGTAATTTATGGGTTTTTATTATTTTTTTCAGACAAAATACAATATTTTTCCTGGCCTGTTTATTAATAATAAACCAAAATAAATCTACTAACGATTTAGATGTCAAAATTCCTTGTTATTCATCAGCACGATGAAGCCTTAGGCCTTAATACTGGAAAAAATACAGTTTTCAGAAAGAACTCTTCCATAGGCCCCCAGTAAGTCTCTGTATTCCAAAGAGCAGTTTTGCTTTTCCTACCTATACCAGATAGCCTAACTAATAACACTCTTTTTGAGCCTTTCCTCAATTTTTATGCATAGACCATTACAGCTGAAACAAGACAAACATTCCTCTTCTACAACATAATCAATCAGATTAATTCTCTAATGATGTTAACTAGCAAAGTGGCAAGCTGACTGCACACCTCCACCTTAACTTTTCTAAAAAGCAAGCAGATAATAGTTTTTTGAAAAATAATTATTACACATACAAAGCTCTGAAGTCAATATTATAAGGCTTGCGAACTCCAGAATATAGGTTTTCAGGTATTTCCGACTCTGACATCTAGAAAAATAAGACACCAACTCACCACAGCAAGATTCATGGTACATATTAAAAATTTTCCTTCTGTTCAATCACTCAGTATGATACAGAATACTCTGAAAATAGTCTATGACCTGCCCTGTGAAACACAGGACCTGAAGAGACAAGTGAGTAAAAACAAAGTGGAAGCTTCCTGATTAGGACCTGCATACTCAAATTAGAGATAGCACAAGGCTTCTGTTGGAATTACAGGAGTTAATTCACATAATTGAGCATGATTGTCTGCCATCACTTCAAACAAACATCGATGACACATCAGAAGAAAATTCCAACTGTACTGGCAAGCAAATCAGTTTGGCTCACAGGAAAAGAAACTATTTACTCATCAAAAAATGTGAGATCACAAATCATTCTCTCCACTTCTCTTTTTTCTATGTATCATGCAGGCATAAAATTCTATAAGCAATCACATTTCAAAAATTATTTGATGTTGCTGAGTTCTAAGACACTAAACCAGCACATTCTTTAACAATTGTCCACTTAAAAGCAAGGAAATGAATAGGTTCGGGACATCAATCATTAACTGTCAGCATAAATGTCATACTAATAAAGTATAAGTAAACACACATATCAACTAAAAACATCACCACAAAGGTATAAATCAAACCTTAAAAGCTTTCTTTTCTTGCAAATAAAATACTACTTTTTACATAAACGGCAAATCAAAATATGCAGATCAACAGGTAACAAGCACTAATAATGGTCACCAGCCAACACTGACTTTGTTTTAAGAATCTTAGATTGGAATGGTGTGTAGCAGGGGGAAGCAGTTACTGAAAATTACCATTGATGGAGCACATCATCTGTTTTGTACCAGCAACCAACAGGCAAGTCAGTAGTCCCTAACACCTTTCTTCTGAGCATAGAACATAAAACAACCTTAGCAACTTCTAAATGTCTTAAGTTCCAAGAACTTTTCATCACATGAAAATTGATTTTTCCAAGATATCAAAGGCTAGAAGGTTTGGATGAAAAGTGGCAAGACAATTTTAAAAAAATATATAAGTACAGAAGCAAAAAGAAATGACAGGTAGAAGAGAACTTCTTTGATGCAGCAAGCACTTTTAACAGCATGTAACAGAAGCCAGTGCTAAGATCCCTCTTTCTCCTCCTCTGTCATAATCCTCAAAAGCGCTCTATTTTGAAGCCAAATAAAACTCCAGTCCAGCACTAAACCAGAGAATAAATGCAAAAACTGGGAGGGCAAAAGTCTAAGTGTATATGACACATTTGTTAAGTTTATCTTAAATTAGTTTCATCTTGATAATGCCATCAATATGAACACCCTAGAAAACAGATGTTCACTTTATAACCCTGCATCAAACCAAAAAGATAACATCAATTGTCTGAAATTTTTCACATTGATGGACAGAAGATGAACAACTGGGATTGCTGGGAAACAATCAGCTAACTCAGAGTTTGTTTCTGGCACAAGCCAGCATTTGCAGCTCCCAGTCTAGAGGGATGAAGACTTATGAAAAGAGTGTAGGAAGATGGAAAGTTTCTCTTCTCTTGTTGTCTTATATACTTCTAAAAGCACCTGGCTGGGAGAAGACCCAGCACACGTAGGCAGTTTAACAGGTGAGAAAGTGCAATTGTGCATCTATTATAAAAGTCTATACAACAAAAGCACATGAAAGAAAAGGTCCCATATTTCCACACATTTTTAACTCCACATCAAAAACTCAAATATTTTGAAGTTATCATATACAATCCTAATACCCAGGCTTTGTTAATTATAGTAAACAAAAATATAAAGTTGGAAGTAGAATGCTAACAGGAGATGATTAATCACTATTCAGAAGACTAGATCTGAGGAGGTGGTTTTAAGTATTCCTTCCAAAAGGGTTCAATTGTTCTGACAAAATATTTTGTGGGTTTTTTTATTAAAACACCAGGCAAATTAACAGACTAAATAATTTTGCTATTTTTCAACACAATTATTTTGTAGCTTTCTAAAAGAATACACACCTCTGTAGATACGTTCTCATACTTCACAAGCTCCACAACTGTTCCTTCGTTACCCTGGTGATTTGATCAATTTGACTGTTTAAATCAAGACAACATGAATTTACTTTAATACTTTATTGACTTCATTTCAGTGATACTAACTTCACTTTGGTTGCATGTTTCTGTGATTTTCCATGGTGAACATACTACATTAGAATTAGATACTGTGCCTCCTTTTTTCCAATAAGCAGTCCAAGCCTATTTACTTAAAGATACAGACGGATGTTGAAATCTAGTCTGAACCCTGATCTCTTCACCTTTATTAGCTTTTGCTTCTCACGTTTCATAGCAGAATCCACTTGAATTTTAACTACCAATAAGCTAATATTTACACCTACAGTGGAGGAACTTATAAACCATATCATTATAGTCAACACCTATCTGCTACATGATACCAGTAGCATATATGCTTTAACTAAATCACAGAATGTTTTGGGTTGGAAGGGACCTCAAAGATCATCCAGTTCCAACCCCCCTGCCATGGGCAGGGACACCCTCCACTACACAAGGTTGCCCAAAGCCTCATCCAACCTGGCCTTGAACACTTCCAGGGATGGGGCATCCACAACTTCTCTGGGCAACCTGTTCCAGTGCCTCACCACCCTGAGTGAAAAATTTCTTCCTTATATCAAACCTAAATCTCCCCTCTTTCAGCTTGAATCCATTGCCCCTTGTGTCCTATCACTCCATGCCCTTGTAAAAAGTCCCTCTCCAGCTTTCCTGTAGGCCCCCTTTAAGTACTGGAAGGCTGCAGTAAGATCACCCCGGAGCCTTCTCTTCTTCAGGCTGAACAGCCCCAACTCTCTCAGCCTGTCTTCATAGCAGAGGTGAAAGAGAGACAGAAAGCTTTATTCCTTCAAATACTGCTTAACTTTTAGAACTTGTGACCTCTGGAGCTTATTCATGTTCTATTTTTTCGTGTTTGTGAAATTGAAAGCTGAGAAGAACAGGAAATATGCAAGAAGGACATCACCAACAAAACAATATATAAAAGCCATTAAAAATTAAAATCACTAGAGTTGTATAACATGGAGAATTTGATTAAAATTTAGATATGGCTATATTCCAAATATCTACATTTTATTGATGTAACACAAGGTACAGAATATACCTGAAAGATGGAAACTCTATAACACATATATATGAGAAACATATACAAAATAGAAAAAGCGTATATACATAAAACTGCAGTATCTCTGTAGACACTCTAGCTTGGCAATAATTGCAGAATGAGTGACTGCTAGAGAACTTCAAGAACACCCTGAGATCTTGTAAAAAAAACAATTTCTGCTTTGGACACAGTTTCCTTTACAAGGTTTACAATTTTATCCTATTGCATACCACACAGAGCAGCTACAAGCCTATGTTATCACACCATCCAATGTATTCTTTGTGAAGAAAAGATTTTCTACTTCTGGTTTTAAACCAAGTCTCAGGAAAGGTATTCTAATATCTGGCTCAATCACTTTTTTGCAATGTTATTCATGGCTGACAAATCACTTAAACTGGGAAGATTAGAAAAACACTTCATCTCCATTCTCCAGTCTTCCCATCCTTGAGCAGGGTTGTCAGGCTAAGAAATAACTATGGGGAGTCTTCTGTTAAAATGCTAGCAGTGATAATGCACATTAATTTTCACCACTGTCTCATGAGTATCTTCACGCTGAGAAAGGAATCATAGTTTACATATTGATGAGAACAGCATAAAGATACTTCCCTGTAGTTTCACATAGGCAGTACACAAGAATAGGACTGCAGGGTTCCCAAACTCTCACCTGAAGTTTCTGTACAAAGAGGGACACATTTATAACCCCCTACTGCTACACAAAGAAGAAAATAATCTGTTCTCCATGCCCATCGTGGACAGGACTAGTAATGGGTTTAAATTACAATGAGAAAGCTTCAGCTTAAATGCAAACAAAAAGCCTTCTATTGGTAAAGACGGGAAGAGATTGCCTGCGGAGACTGCAAAGCCTCTATCAGTTCAAATCTTGAACAGTAGCTTAGACAAACATCTGTCCTAAATCTTGAGCTTGGTGAGCTTTGAACTGTCCAGTACATTAAGCATGGCAAAGTTCCAAATAAGCTCTCCAAGCTGATGAGCTCTCCAGCAATTTACATGTGCAATGCTATTCCAACTACATTAAAGGCTACTGAGCAGCAGGTACAATATCAAAATCCATATTTTTTATTTCACTCTCATCCCTAAGAAGCAAAAAATATATTAACGTAATGTTGTGGGTTTGATTAAAACCAGGCAGAAGAAAGCAATCCTTCACTACTTTAATTTCCGAAATTGTAACCACGAATTCAGTACCTATAAACCGCGCCCATGAACTCCATACACTGAGGAATATTCTGGTCTCAGTTACAAAACCCGAGTTCAAACTATGACAGTATCATAATTGATATGATCTGACCATTATAGTTAATATTCAACAAATAAACACATTGAGTAAGACAAAGAAACAAGATGAACTCACTAATCTTTACTTACTGTGAAGAAAGTGTAAACATACACATTCCACATATTTACATATGCTTCTGATAACCTGCTTTATGCTCTGTAGCTGACCACAGCAACTGTTTAAAAATACACAGAGCACAAGAGGAATTTGTGAGAGGAGAAAGTAAATTCTCACGTGGAAGTTTTGTTTATATTCTTACTCTTTCAAGTAATGCAGGATTTTCTTTTGGATAAGAAACATTCAAGAGAAGTTCATTTAAAAGATATGTTTCCAGCTCTTCGCACTTTCTGAACCTTGTCCAATTCATCAACATCCTTTTTAAAGTTTTAACATCAGAACTGGACACTAGCTTCCCCCTGGAATGGTAATATTAGCTAGGTACATGCTTTCAGTACCTCTGCTTACACACTGAAGCATCTCACTTCCTTAACAGGCTGGTTTACTCATGATTTAAGACCATCTAAGACTGAACTGCTGTCCCCATCATGTTCCTTCCCTTTCCACTCACACCAGCACTGGCTTTGTTGACACTAGTGATGTAATCTGACTGAAAATTTTTTCCTGCAGAGCTGGGAAAGGCCCAGCCAGAGAACAACAACATTTGAGGCAGAAGTGCAGCCTTCACATGGTTTATGGTAGTCCTGACAGTGCACCTTTCACAACAGGACATGGGCTTATTCCCTTGCCAATGATCAGTCTGCTACAGCATTTAAATACAAAAAAACCCTTATTACTAGAGCTTGCTTATTTTACACAGGTACATACACTAAATACTTCTAAATATTTTTATCTTATTACTTGGTCTTCGAGAGCAAAAAAGTTATTTTACTTGGTTTTGCATTACCGTTACAGTCAAATTCCACCACCATACTGCTTTCAGCTAAGCCTTCTGAGCTTTCTTTCACAGCAACCTGATAAATCGTGAAGCCGTCTTAGCTAGTAAACAATATAGGCACTCAGTCACAGGAATTGAGGAAGATGGATATCCAAGAGTGTTCAAATAGACTCCATGAAGACTTACTAACATGGGGACATCCTGTGGCTCCATTTGGCCACTCAGTTTTACTCAGGGTTGCTTTAATTTGAAAAGACACCCAGAAATGTCTTTTAGCATTGTGTGCTTGGTCCTGAGCAAGCAGTAAGGGACTGGAGTGGAGACCATTAAGAAAGCTGACAATCTTTCAGGAAGCTTTTCATTCATCTTTCTACTGACCACAAATTAACACCCAAAGAAAGAGAAGAAACCTAGTGCTTCAGTTTTAAACTTGCATGCCTCTTCTTACAACCTCCATTGAGGTTCTTGTTGTGTTACTCCAAGATCATATCTGAAATCCCTTGAGATCTTTAGACTTATTTGACACATCCCTTTTTTAAATATCTAATTCCACTTCAGCTAGTTATTTAATTGCTCAGACATACCCATACAACTAACTGAACATGACTCTTAGTTAATAGCCTAGAATTTAAGCCTCTAAAATAATCTCACTGTTACACTCTAATAGTAGGAACACAAGGAAGAGCAGTAAAGTCAGTTACGTGCATCAGTAAATACTTTATGTAATCCATTGTAAATGCAAAATCATATAGAACTACAGTTCTGCAGAAACGTTGCAGAGAATATGGAGACTTAGAAAAAGTATTATCTTGTTCACCATAACTGCAGACACTATCAAAAAATCAGACGTTTGGTACACTTTAAAATACAGTGCTTCTTTGTCCTATTTCGGAACTTAAGGAGTTGAAAGGTTTAATAAAAAAATATACAAAGCCACCATCATTATTAGAACCAAACTTTCATGATTGAGTTTCCAAACACAGGATAGCATCCTGATCCCTTCTATTGAAATTATGTTTTCTCATCCATTTAAAATACAGAGAGGATTCTGTTCAATCACCACTGCAGACACCAACAGTTCAAATAAATTATTACAGTTCTCTGCTGCATTGTATCCTTTTGGGAAAATTGCTGTCCTTCTTAGTATATAATGCACAAGTGGTGTAAGATTATTTCCGTCTTAGTTGTTACACAATATTTGAAACAGTCTTCTTCCTAAAATGGGCTTTTCCCCCCAGTTATGCTCTAGATGCAGCTCTCATTCTGCATTTAAGCAGGGTTTCAGGTGAATTAAAAAGGACAGATATGGCAGCCCTAAAGTAATATATGAAAGTCTTATTGTATTAGTCATTTTTCCTGTCATTTTGTATTAGTGTCATATTAGTCTAATGCAATACTAACATGATACTGAAACGTTAGCATATTACAGATTACTCAGTGTGTCAAGCTTGAGTCTGATCATATTACTTTGCTGTGTGTATTCCAGTGACGAAACCCTTCCCTTCCGCCCCCTGAAACTACGCAGCACTAACAGAAAACAAGAGGCACAGACTGCGGAACAGTTTAAGACTTGCATTAATAGGTATTAGCATCTCTTGTGCCAAATGAAAGAACCTAATTGTAACAGAGCAGACAATATTGATTCACTCTAGGAATTTGTTAACACAAGTAAGGTATTTCTTTTCATTTTAAGATGATTTTGAGTCTCTCCATACAGACAGACTGAAGAATTACCATCAAAATAGCAGCACTTGGAAGTGTTTCTATGATAAAGGAAATCCAATTAGAAAATAAAAACATTAGATATCCTCTTCAAGACCTCTTTGTGTTTAACCAGGATCTATTAAATTAAGTAGTAAAAAGATCTGTATGATTTTCTCCAAGTATATTTTATTCTAGCATCAAGCAGGAAGTCAACCACAGAGGGTGAGGAGGTGTGGCTGGGTTTTCCTGGCCAGGTCCTAGATAACCCAGCAGAACTGCAAAGAGTAATTTCTGACCTGGACAGTAATCATAGTTAGGCAATAGCATGTAAACAAATACAGAGAATAACATCTCAATCCAGTCAATCTACATTACTGTTCTCTTTGGTGATAACTATTAAAATACTTATTGAACAAGTATTTGAATCTTTCCAATCTAGGCACAAGTAGGATTGTGGGTGAAGACCACAGCCGTTACCAAGTGTGTGTTTCCTCTTCAGGTGAAGAAGTACAACCTGTGTTTCTGTTTCAGAGGTCCCATGACTCTTTCATTTAATTAACTACAGTATTTTGAATAAATATTTAAATAATTGTAAATAAAATATATTTCAATAAAGTGTTTATTGGAAACAAATACTTAGAAAACAGAAGAAAACAGACTAAACTAAGCTGCATTGTAAAGGGCTCAGTAAATTAAGCTTGATAGAGATACACAGAAGAACAGGAAACTTTTAGAATTTGGAATGTTCCTGCATGAAAACAGATGTTACTAAGAATAAGAAATAGTTTAACTAAAATAAAATCCAATTATTTAGGTGAGCACATTAACTACTGTGATTTATTCTAAAACTATAGGTAAGTAAGGAAACATTTAGAAAAAAACAGATTATTTACATGGTCTTTGCCTCCTATACTGATTATCCTGTATTGCTTTTGCAGTAATTATTATGCATGACATATCGGTTAAGTTACACAGCTTCCCTGGCTCATTAAGTTTTTATATTTTTTTATATCATTTTCCTCTACATATTCTCAGTAACTACTATGAGGATCACACGTAGTACTGAACAACTCCATCTAGTACGTGACCATAGAGTAAGAACCATTATGTGATGTTTACCTGTACAGACACATACATGTACTCTGACAAGAAGCACAAAAGCAAGCAGTATTTCTGATCGGGTTTTTTTTTTTTAAAAAGTGAAAGACGAACAGATAAAACAGTAATTAAGAACAAGAACGAGCAGAGCCCTAACAACCCACACGTGCAGAGTTACAGTACAATACTTAACCACATATTGCAATGGGATTTTTTTTGTATTTTAAAGTTTAAGTGTGCCTACCACACTTACCTCTGTTCAACTATATTAGAATGATATAGAGTTCTCTTCAGTTTATGCTAGAGAAACATAGGCATGGGCCAATTTACTTCTCAAATACCACCTTTTGTACTTCCTCACACGTACAAACAGGCAGCGCTCTGTATACACGCACGAATGAACCTCTCACACATACAGTTTCTCAGCTATCCCAGATACAGATGGGCTTTTGTAGAAAAAGGCATCATTCACAAATACTGAGTGCAAGACAACGTGACAAAACTGAGCTATTCAGTCTTTAGAGGTATTTAAGAGATAGTCGACTCCCTGAGTTTACTGCAAGGACTGGTGGGAATTTCAGCCTAGCTTGAGTCTTGATTTAAACCTGTAAGAGTATTAGCTTTTATACAATCAAACACTATAGAAAGCTAGCTTACCAGTTTCATGTCATTTCAGTGTACTCAAAGAACTGTAAGCATATGATTTGATGAGCAAAGTTTTACTGAATTTGAATAAATATTTAAAGCTTTTTAGAGTCCCAAGTAAACCCAATAAACACATATTTGATCAAACTGCCATCTGCTGGGTGTTCCTGGGATTTAAGCGGTTTGGTTAAACACACACACACTTACTTCTGCGTCTGAAAATATTTTAACAAGAACTATGAAAAAATCTTTCCATTTTCATCACATGTTTTTGAAGTTTGGTAGGCAATAACCAATTGCCCTTGTTCCAGCAGCAAGGCTGTCAGCAGTAGCAGCCCTGGGGCCAGGCCATGCTACAGACATCCCGTGACCCTGCAAAGCCTCATTCATCGTGCTCACATGAACACTCACATTCAGCTTGCTGGACACAGCTCAGCCAGCTTCACCCCTGCAGCCCTTGAAGAGAAGGGGCCACACAACAGAAACTACATTGCCTGAAGCAATTATGTCCTATAACCACACTATGTCATAGAGGTGCTGACTGCTTGTTCAGAAAAAAAAACTAAACACAAAACATGCAAAGAAGCGGCAAGAGGAATAAAAAGACGTAAAAAAGAGTAGTAACAAACCTCCACAAAAGTCAAGCCATATGTAAAAGAGGGGCAAACTTCCAAAAATTTCCAAGAATTCATTTTTCAGGACATGAAGGAAATATTTTGCCCATCAAGAAGCAAGGCTACCGTGATAGTGTACTAGACAAGTTTAATTACTGTGGTACAACCAAGTACAAGCAGAACAATCCCAGAAAGTTATCACGATGAGAACTAATGGTCATACACTAAACTTTTAAAGAGAAGATTTCACATTCGTTAGGCCCTGAAGGCAGAACTAAAACTAATATCTTGAGGCCTCCAAAAATGAAACTAAGCATATCATACAGAAGAATCACCTACTGCATTCATCTTCCAACACTCCCCTTCAATGAAAGTGCAAAGTAAAATTACAAAAGAAGCTCAGAGCCAGCAATTGGGAACTGGGCTGCTCCAAGAGACTGTTACAGAGGTGTTCATTGAGGGGCATCCTGCAACTTCTCCAAAGCATCTTTGTTCTAGGCGCTCAGGCTTTATCTGTTTTGCAAATCCACTGTCAGTAGTTGTTTCTTTCCTTGAGTCTCTGATTATGTTTTAAATGCCCTAAGTCACCTTTCTTAACACTTAGCTCTAGGACACTCAGAGGCCGAACTCCGGGTACCACAGTTTTTACTAAAAGACAAAACTGCTTCTAGGGCACAGGAAGATAACGGTACATTGCTATATAAACAGAATAGCTGCTTGGGGATTCACTATAGAAGCTCTAGTTGGAAGACACCACCACAGGTCATACAGTCCAATCTCTCACTCAAAGCAGGACTGCTCAATCAGGTCAGCTATGGTTTCGCCCAGCTGATAGAGCTGAGGTTAAAGTGGTTCATATGCACTTAAGTGTGCAAAAAAGCTTCATGAGAAAGAAATACAGCCATCCGTGATATTTGATGGGATCTTTCAAAGGCAGGGGCTCTAATCTCTAAAGGATAAGGCATCCACCGAAATGAAGTACTTGTAATGGGACAATACTAAAAAACAATCGTCTGTATATTTATTTAAAACACATGCATAGAAAACCCTTGTTTCAGTCTACTGTATAGTTCCTTTTGGGGTTTGCGTGGATTATTAGGAAAAAACATGCAAATTAACTTACAAGAACACTTAAAGCAAACATTACTTGTATATTGCTTAGTTATGCTACTTAAACTGTATTTGGATCATATTAGTTATAAGCCTAAAGGAGCTAGAGTTCACTGTTATTTAAACTAAAATAAACACTAAGTTGTGTGATTAGCTTTCCTGCACAGGAAGAAAAAATACATGAAGAAATATATACTAGCTTATCACACTTTCATACTGATGAAACTTTGTGAACAAAAACTTGGACTGATAGGAGTATATTACACTTAAAAAGTCATCTCCATAGTCTGAAGTTAAGAATGATGTTGCTATTACTACAATATAGAAATCAAGTGTAAATTGCACCAAAGCAATTTAGCAGAACTCAGAACATAAGATCAGGTTACACTACACTCTAATCCTATTCAGAACCAAGTCAGCTATACATAATTGCTGTTTTTCAGGGAGAATGAAACAGTCTGTAAATGTTGTGTAAATCACCATGAAACGCTTGGGGATCCTGATGGGTGGAAAGTACTATACAGAGACACATTATTGTCATTTTACATTTAATTCTATAGTATTTGTATTTTAAATCCAGACATTCTACAAAATTCAAACAAATGAGTGCTACATTCAGAGAAATTCTCCCTAATTTTCATCTCCCCCTCACCCCAACTATCCCTGCTTATGGTTACAAGGCGTGGTGTTGGATTTCTAGTCCTATATGACATTTTGAATACTGTCTGAAACTGCAGACTCTGGCATTTCCTAAGAATTACAAGATTAGGATCTTGTGCCAGATGCTTGCAAAACCTGCAGCCATTTTAGTCAGTAAGGGCCCATTAAGTTCTTTGGGAACTGCGGCAGGAGAAAATGCACAAATTGCAACTACAAATGCTAAGTCCAGAAAAATCAGTGCTCAAGAAGCCAGCCATGCATACATGCACTATATTTCAAAGGCCAGACATAAAATGGTGTTCTGGCTTTGTAGAAATAAAGTTTACAAAGTACCTAGGTTGAAAATACATTATTCCTCAGGGAGTATTGTTTGTGCCTGTCAGGGAAAGTGATGCTGGAACCAGTCAAAAAACACCCACCACCAGCCTGCTGGAAAACAGGATGATGTCATACCTGCATTATGGCATCAAGTGGAGGATTAGGGTTCACTTATTGACCATAATTTCTCACTCTCAAGACTTAAATTCTTCCGCATAAGAGACACCGCAATTGGATTTTGAAGGCCCAAGAAAAGCACTAAGACTTCTAAAGGCTTCCTACAGGTATACAGGCAGCAAATATTGACTCCAACTTAAACCTCAACTGAAAACACACTACACAATCAGAAATTGAGCTTTTCTGAAGTCTGAGGATATTTTCATGTGGCATTTTAGATTAGCCCCAGTACAGAAATAACCACAGAACAACATATCTGCTTCAACAAATTTAAATCTTTAAAATTTTGATTCCTTTAAAACATTTAGACTGCTTGGCATTAGAAAAAGTGTACATATATATTACTTGTTTACATGCACTTTGGTCATTTGCTTCTCATCTGAAACCTTGATTGTTACGCAAAGCGTAACCTTTAGGTTTAGAGCAGAGGAACTCAGTTCATTAGGGTGTTGGGGCCTTTTTTCGTTTTTTAATGCCCCTGCCCATCAACGACCCCGTGAAATTTTAGGATGAGATTACTACATGCACACATCTGAAGTAAATTACAAGTACCCAAACTCAAACTCTTCAAATATATATGAGAGTCAGATAGACTCAAACCTTTATATATCTAATTGAAAAATATCACTTTGTATAGTACAAGTCTTCAAGTCGATGCAAAACACAAGATTTTCATAGTTTGACTAAGAACACCTTGTTGAGGATATTTTAACGCACAAAACATCTTCAAAATGTTTTAACAATCACATTTTACATATTCTGTACACTTTTAAGTGTAAATTGTTTATAGTATGTGGGTGATCAATAAGCTTTTGACTAAGTAAACATTGAAAATATCTGACTTGGTAGAAAACATACCCATCTATTTTCTAATGATCTTGTCATAAGAAAATTGGTAAACATTTTCCTTGTATTTCAGTTCTCAAACAATCAGCCAATACTATACTAAGACTAAAGCAAATAATGAAGTCAGTATGACCCTAATATTCCTTCTTCATTGTTTAGTTGCATTGCAGGACAATTGCACAACTTGACTCAAAAGTAATAATTCTATCTTTGGGTCTCATTTGGATCTGAGAATGATTAAATATTGAAGTAACATAAAAAGTACCATTAGTCTTCACAGCAGAAGTGCTAAGATAATCTGCAAGATTCTAAGGTGCCATTTTTATTACTACTATACTTTTTGGTGTTCAGGTTGTTTTTTTTTCCTAAAAAGCTATGCACATAGGAACACCATTTGGTCATCATTGATAAAAGGGGCTAGAAAAGTGACACGATACATTGTGTCCAGATATATTGCAACATACATATTCAAAAACATTGTTATACTAACAGATCAACAAGCACTACATGGCATTTGTTGTACCCTCAATAGACTTTTACTTAACATTTCACTAGACTGTAACAACTCATTACTTTTCCTAATATTTCCTCCCTTCAGTGACCAAAGATGGACTTGCCCTGAAAAAAACATTAATCTTTTAAACAGCAGTATCTACTAGATACATTTGAAGTTAACTAGATAAAATCCTTTCTTATCTACAAATGCATTAACCATAGCTGAAACTGCGTTTGTGCAAATCCAAAAGTTTCAGGTATCAGGGAGCAGTGCGTGGACATCCTGTTACCTTACTTTGGATAAACTGGTCAAGCAAATGTTCTGAGGGCTCCATCCTTCAGATACTCAGAGGATGCCTCTTACAGAAGAGATGACCTTCATTCTGGTAAGAGACATCTAAAACAGAGGGCATGCCAAAAAAAAATCTACTTGACCTCAGGCATAAGCAACTTAAGCACAGGACCACTGAGAGAAAGTATTTCAAGACACCTTTTCCTAGCCAAACCATTCTATCTGGATTTCGGAGGTAAGGGCACAGGCAGGGAGAAACCAAAGAGGAAATGAAGGGCAAGGAGATATTTTGTTTTCTGTTTCAGTTTTCCACATGGAAATTCATTTCCCATACTAGGAAATTAAGGTGCGAAATGGAAGAGTTGCTATGGAGACCACAAGTTTCTTATTAGTGAACACAGAAATTAGTTGGAAGAGCTAGAGAGGACAGATGCTAAATGCCCTTTCTTACTGAACTCGCATTCATACCACTCTTGCAGTTTTTGCTCATGTTCTCTTCTGACTTACTCATGAACAGATCCTTTCAAAATGCATGGGGAAATTATGCCAATCAAATACAGAGCATGCATATTATTTCAAACTTTTTTTAAAATTAAGTCCATAGAAACATCACACACCTAAGCAAGCTTGTAGACTAACAAATTATGGGACGGTAACTGCAACTTACAAACACTTCAAGCTAAGTGGTTTATGTAAAATTCAGGGAAGGGGCTACATATTAGAAGTCACATAGGCAAAATCCAACACCTTCAACACACATAGGATTAACACAGAGAACAAATTGGAGTTAAAGCCTGAAATAATGCTCTGTTTCTGACTGGTGCTAATCAATGAAATATCAGAAATCCATCAGTCAAAATTTGCACCGTAGAAGCAGTGTGGGCACTAGAATGAAAGTCTAATAGAAATCCAAAGATATCAATTTCTTGCATCCAAGCAGCATCTGAACTCATAATACTAACTTAAATATACATATTACCTGAAGTTGAACTGAAAGGCAATGATACAGTATAACAGAAACACGTCTTTATTTCTCAGTGAATTCCCCTAATTTGATTTTGCATAATTGTTTCCTTTCAAATATACAGAAAGCTTAGCTTCATGATCCACGTGGGTTGTTAAACAAAGGAACCATGCTATAACCTGCAATTTCTATCTTCTCTTATTGCAATGATACAAAAATGTTTCCTGACAAGAAACAAGGAAAACATGCTGCAGTGCAAGATTCTTTAAAATTCCTTGTAATACAGCACATATTACAAATTCAGAAACGGCTCCACAGAACATATTTGAAAAATATGAGACTAAAGTACTCCCAAGAATCATAGTCTGTTTCTGAGGAAAAAAGCAATCATATGAAACATATGGCCTCTTAAATGTTTAATAATTTTGTATCAAAACTGAACAGCTAAATTTTGCATGATGTAAATTGTGAAGGAATTCGCATATTATGCTGTAATCTAGTGCAATTCACATAAAACTGCTTTTCTTACAAATCCCTATTTTGCCATCTTTACCCCGTGACCAGCTACAGAAACTAATAGACTGAAAATGACTGAATTAAAAATAAAAACCAAATTGGAATCTGACCCTTAAGTTCCATCAGTACGAATCAGATGTTTGTTTATAACTGTGTTGGGTTTGTGTGGCTGGGTTTTGGTAGCAGGAGAGGGGCTACGGGGTGGCTCTTGTAAGAAGCTGCTAGAAGATTCCCCAGCTCCAAGTGGGACTCACCTCTGGCTAAGGCCAAGCCAGCCAACAACAGTGGCAGCACCTCCACAATAACGTATTTACAGAGGAAGAAAAACTGCTGGGGGAAAAACCTGCAGCAGAGAGAGAGGGGAGGTGTGGTCCTCACCCCAGAGAGACACAAGTGAGATGCAAAACAAGTCTGCAGACACCAAGATCAGTGAAGAAGGAGCAGGAGGAGGTGCACCACAGCTGAGATTCCCCAGCAGCCCACGGTGAGAAGATTGTCTGTCCTCCTGCAGCCCATAGAGATGAACAGTGGGGCAGAGATTCACATCCAGCCTGTGGAGGACCCCATGCCAGAACAGGTAGCTGCATCAGAAGGCAGCTGTGGCTCTGTGGGAAGCCCATGCTGGAGCAGTACATCCCTGAAAGACTGCACATTGTGGGAAGGGACCTCACACTGGAACAGAGGAAGAGTCTAAGGAGCCCTCCCCCCTGAAAAGGAAGGAGTGGCAGAAAACCTGCGATGAACTGACCACAACCCCCACTCCACATCCCCGTGCGACTCTGCAGGGACGAAGCAGAGCTGGGAAGAAGGGAGAGGTGGAGGAATGTGTTTTTATGTTTTTACGATCTGGTTTTATTTTTCATGATCCTTCTCTGATTTGATTGGAACAAATTAAACTGATTTCTTTCCCCCCAGTCAAGTGTGTTTTGCAGGTAACCATAATTGGTGAGATCCCTCCCTATCCTCTTCTCAACCCATGAGCCTTTTGCTGTATTTTTCTCCTCCCCATCCCACCAGGGGAGAGGACTGAGCAACCACCTGCATGGTGCTTAGTTACCTAAACCACAAGAACAACACAAACTCATGTACTGAAGTACAAGAATCCTGATTATTTAAGCATATTGCTGAAGGGGAAAATGAGCTACCCTTTTCTACATTATCTTTCACTTCTTTTGTCATAGGTAAAACAATGAAACAAGTTTAAAATCAAAAGGTAAATTTTAACATGATACCATAAGGAAACCTTCAGAAGGTGAAGAAACTGGGGTGGCACTGATCTCTCTTAAAAGGGCCACTCTATTGCCAAAAGTGCTCCAATGCCATGCACCAGACATGACAGAAAATACTAACCCTCAACTTGACCAATACATGTCCAATCAGAGCATGGGACCCACTCCTGCTAGGATATTTTGAGTCATCTCCAAGTGTGTGTAAGTTTCAAGAACAGGAAAACAAAAAAATTACAAGCATTAGAACTTGGGTAACAGTGAGAATCTATAACTAATCTCACGGTATGCATACTTATCCCTTCTTTCTCATTTTATCATCACCATGCCCTTTAAATTCCACAATATTGTGAAACTGCTTTTAAGAACATTAAGAGCTAAAAGTGGTGCGAAAAAGAAATGACCAAAGCTAAATAAAAAAATTATCTGGTATAGTATATAAACTCTTTGACAATGTACATGAATGCCATCATATGAGGAATACAAACCATTCTTAAATGTTGCTTTTGCCTGTCATTTTGGAACTCCTTCAAAGTGTTCACCAAAACTCAAGCTCACATAAACTTTTACAGGTTCCCTCTAGAAGGCTCATAAGCCAGAAAAATTCTCCTTAAGAACAAAAATGTCCCTGACATTTTTAACTGTGAATGGAAATGGATCAAAACCAGCCCCAAAATAATTTGCGTAGCCAAACCTGAGGCAACTGACCTCTGGGGCATTCTATTGATGAAAACACATAGTACTGCACCAGTAGATTTGTGTTCAGAAAGCATAATGAATATTTTTCTCCCAACTGAACAATATATTAAGGAACATCTTAAAAATACTACATTAACTATATTCAAGAGACATATTGTGTAGGATATACCCTAGAAATATAGATATCACTTGTTTTGGAATTTCCCTCTCTTTCCCCTGCAAAGTGAAGAACAGTTGCAATGGCAAACTTGGTATGAAAAATAAGAATATTAGAGTAACAAGAGAAATGACAGTAGTAGTAAGTCATCATTTCATAGGGGCAGTTTGCTGAATCGTATTTACACACAATCAAATTTCTTCTCTTGCAGAACAAGATACTTTACAGGAAACATAACAAAACTCTAATTATGTTGTCTATAAGCTAACAGTATGTGAGATGGAAAACAAAATCAAATTCAAAAAACAACTTTGCAAAGGAGTATTTTCTTTTAGCAGCATCACTAACAGCAGAAGAGAGGTTTGAGACCTTGCTCCCTGAAGGACTATCTCTGTCTACAACCTATTCCTGATTTAAGGTCACTTCTTACCGCCTTCTGTAAGTAAAGGAATCAAGACTGTCATTTCATTCAAGAAGGAAAGGCTTTTACTTTCTCCTTCCTGCTTAGCAGAATATAGATCTGCTCACTTAATTATTTTTTAGCTAAATTACATGTACTGTTGCAGAAAACATTAGAAAGTTACATGGATAAAACAATATAGTCTATATTAAAAGACTTAATATACTACAGTTTCTTTAATACCTAGCAGAAAGGAAGGTATACCTAGCAGAAAGGTCTTTATATACCTTTTATAAAGAAAAACAAACCATGATTAGCACCAACACGTTTTTTCCTGCCTACTAGAATGGATAAATTTTTGGGATGAATATTTTAATATATACTAAGTACAACTGAGGTAAAACACATTAATCTGTCAAGACGCAAGGCTATTATGAAATTGGTATACCTTTTTTAAAAAGTAAAACAAAGACCAATTTTTCAGGTCTCATGCATAGAATATCCAAGTATTAAGTGGTCTTCAAAATGTATAATCAGTATGCTTCCCTTACATTATGATTAGCATGTAAGTGTTGAAGAGAAATGGTATGCTTAGAATACTTATTTGGAGAAAGACACAAATAGAATTTAACATCCTGTCTCAATTACTGAACTAAGGACAGAGATAATGCTGGAGGGTGGCAATTGTACCTTCAAGTTATGGTTACAGTTCTATTAAAACGAAATTATCAAAAGAATTTTAATAAGAACTTAAATTTTAGAAAACACCTTATAGCTTTGAGAAACACAGTTCTGAATATCTACTTACTAAATCAGAAAGTTCTTGCCAGTTAAGTTACAAACAAGAGGAGGGTCAGTTTCACTGAACTAATACAGTTGATAATAATCTAGGCTAAAGTCACCATTATTCATACGAAGTCCTAGGGACAGTTTACAGAAAATATTCTGCTGAAGTTCATATTAGAAGTGGGAAAGAAGAATCTAAGTCAGGTGATAAGTACCACCTTTTAAAAATTGTTATATATTTATACAGAAAGGGTATACACAATTGGCAAAGTCTGAATTGTACAATCATAGCAACCAACAAAAAAATTAAATATTTTGAGCAACCCAATTCTAATTTACTAAAAGAATGAGTCCAAAAATGGAAATGTATTGTAAATAGCACCATCATATTTGATCATGCATGCGTGACCTTAAAATGTCATCTTATCCCCTTTAATACAAGGAAGACTTCAAGATATCAAATAATCTATATGAAATAAGAAAACACAAATTTTATTCTACATGTTTTTCATATATTACACACACGTGAGTATATACACATTCCATATATAGACACACTTTTTAATATTTTTATAAACATATATATGGAACCACTGAAACAAATAGCATAATATTTACATCATCTATGCCTGAAACAAAGTACAATAAAGATAGAGGGAAGCAGGGTTATCAGTTAACTTTGGGACCCTTATATGAAGTCTAGTATACAATCCTATTCCATCAAGGAAAGTTTAGATTCTTTACAGTGCATATTTTTCCACTACAGTTTTTAATAAGCAATGCACAGGGATTACACACAGAAGTCACCCATATGGAAATCTGACACTGCCCAGGAAGTAAGATAACCTCTGGCCCCAATCCTGGCAAAGAAGTGCTGGCACAAATACTTCTATTGCTGAATTAAATAAAAGCACTGCTCCTCAGGCTGTACTAATACTTTACACTTTCACATTGCTTTTCATTCTTGTCCAACTATTGCATTTCTAGACCACTTATGCTTATTTGTGTTGTAGCTTCATGTAATTAAGAGTAAGCATTTTCCATTAAAATATTAATTTCTCCATGCTGTAACATTACTATATTTACATAAAATAAAAATATTATGTATTTGCTTCATTCTTGGTTGCTGGGGGACTGAAATATATAAAACATTTTATACCTTTTTGTTGATATTTTAGTTTTATAGAATTTCATGTTACACATGTTCAGTATTTATGCTTACACAATATGGATGGAATTGAGCGACACGACTCCTTTGTTTTCCCTCTTCTGCCACAGAATTCTGATACGACAGTGAGCAATTTAACCCTATTTTGTGTATCTGTTATTTGTACACTGTACATACTTGTCTAAACCAAGTTAACTCCCTTTTATAAAGAGCTCCTCACTTATCCAGAAAAAATATTTTAAAACACAAGACATTTACATCACCAAAACTCCAAGTTACATTTACAGGCTTTTTCATTCAACTATTAAATACATTCTATCCTGAAAGTATGAACAGTGTTCTTCAGCCAACTCTTCACATCCTGATGTTTGCTTCCTTCATTGTAATTTTCCAACTGCTGTCTAATGTATCTCTTTCTCATCAATAGTATAACCTGACAGGCACTACTGAAAAGTTCATCTAACTATTGCCAAGAACATGTACTTATTTTTGTATTTATAAAGACTGAAACATTTTCTGAAAACAGTCTAACAGGCAAGACTGGAAAAGTCTATAATACCTTTTTTATTAAACTTTTAATGTTGAAAAAAATTGCAGGTAGAAGAAAAAACTTAATCTCTCAAGATTTAGCACTACATATGAACATACAGCAAACTGTACAGACCTTCAAGTTACTTGCAAATCTAAATCTGACTCAAAGGGTCAAGGTTATTATAGAAGACCCTAGAAAGGGAAATCTACAGAACAGCAGAGTTGCATTATTTAATATTAATCTTTGAGATAACATTCTGTGCATAAAACACCAATGTTAAACAAGATTCCCTGAGATACACAGATATTAGTACTTAAAATTAAGAGTAGCACTGAGAAAATCTAAAGCAAAAATAGATTGCAATTTCGGAAGTAATGACTATTACTCAGGTATTAAGTACTTAGAACTCAGGTGCTAACTCTCTTTATAAACACTAGCTCATACACAGTAATGATTCTTCTGCTCTTTATTAAAAAAATAAGAAAAAAATTTTTTCGTCTTTAGCATGAGCACAGAACTTAAATCCAAGAGTGACAGTTAAAGAAGTTTTCTGAAGTCATATTTTGTTCATGTTACTTTTCTATAAACAAGAAACCTCAGGAGGTAAGAAAGCTGGTGAAGTTCACTACATGTAAAGCAGCCCACTGTCAGACTACTGAGACATGGATATATTGACCAAGAGAGCAAACTTTAACTTCACATCAGAAAAAAATCAGGATGCTTATATCTGTAACTCTTTAAATCACATTTAATTTATTTCAGTTTAGAAAAAAAAAAATCTCTCCCCTAAGAAAACATTGGAAGAACTTAAGTGGCCAGACTATTCATTTAAATGGCCAAATTATTTACAAAATCATATAAAACCCTGGAATTTGAAGATAAATACTGGAGAAGAGTTCTTACATAAAGCAGTAATAGCCTGTTAAAATTCAGAAAATTAAGAGCAATAATTAATTATAATTACATTTTTCAATATTTGGCCACAAAGCTGACCATCAAATACCTACTCTTCAAAAAAGAAAACAAAAGCAAAACAAATAATGAAAGACTTATAAGCTCAATGACATATACTTTGAATTTTAGAGACCCATTAAAACTTGTTAATAATAAAGTTGCATAGGTACTTATTCTGAGGAAAACTGCCTTATAGTTTATGGAATTTCTGATTTTCTTGACAATTTTAGTGACATATCTAGACAGTGATTTTAATATGTCATTCCATTTTTTCGAAGTTTGAATGGGAGATGGAACAGGTCATTACTGTACAGATATAAGCTTGTGTAACATTCAAGAATCTGGAAGCTGTGGCTCTTAAATTTGAAAATTAGTAGAGCTCTAAAAAGTAAAAATCTAATGGCTGATATTTCCTGGGAGATTACCTTGCATCCATTTTAGATGTTTAATATACACCAATCTGAACCCAGTATTACATGTCAGTTAAATAAACAGTTTCCTTCAAGCCTATCAAACAGCATCACCAATAAAGTTGGTCAGAAATAACTTCCAATCACTACAAAATAGTATTCTCTGTATCATTTTTACTGTCGTTCCATTTGCCTCAAATTATCATCTTTGCGCACATTTTTCTCCAATTATTACAACAAAAGCTCCTTTCAAGTCATATAAAGTGATGCTATTTTCTTCTTGCAGCAAGCAGCACTAACAGAAAGTAGCAGTGATACTAAACATTGTCTACAGTTGTTATGGAAATATATTTCTCTGCATCCTGTTGTCATGGAAGTTAAAGATCAAGGCAAACAAGCTACATACAATAGTTTATACTGATTTCAAATAACATTTGAAGGAAACATTCAAACCTATAATTTGATAAAAATCAGACTAGTTTCAAAGGCACTGGTTACCCAAGGCATCATTGCGAGACAGTTGTATTTTAATCAATATTTAATTCATTACTTACATCCTCTAGGTTCTATTAATATCTAGAGTTCAACCAATTTAACAGCTCGGGCACTCTCTAACTTCTAGCAATTTTTTATCCTGGCATTAGGCCGATTTTAGCAACATTCCAAATGACACAAGAGGACATTTGCTGACATTCCACATTTGTTTGTTTCTTTTAAGGCAAGACTGTTTACTTAAGTCTGTTTTGCAGCTGACCAATTTTCTGAAATGGCAAACCAGCATGCAAGTTTTAGTTCCCTCAACACAGAGCTACTATTCTTTTAGAAGTTACATTCAGTTTGTTCCATTTTTAATGCTATGAAAACAAACACTATATCACTATGCTTCAGGTAGTGATCAAGTCTCTGAACAATTCTTAAAGAAATTGTCCTTTTTGACACAGGTGTGAAACAGTGAAGTTTTACCTATGCATACACTGGAGAAATGCTGAGTGCCATATAGCTTTTTTTAGAATTCTTCACAACACTGGAGAATTTCATTACCACTGATGTTTTAGGAATGTACACAATTTTTTTCATTTCTAGCAGATTTCAGAATAGTGACTATTTGCTTTTGCTGATTTCAGCTTCATTATATTTTATATCATTAACAGTGGAGAAACTGCTTTCACTGCTACTTTGATTCAATTCAATAGAAATACTTACTGGAGCTAAAAAGGTAAGGATAGTCTCTTTTTTCTCTAGTGTTTACTCCTATTGTATAAGGATAGAAGGAATGAGGGGAAGACAGTTTTAAAAAAAAATCAAGTAACATCTTGCATTGAATTCTTCCCCTCAACAAGTTCTTCCTATATCAAAATCTTAAATATTTCAGCTCCACCTTCTGCCAATATTCCAAGCAAAACATCTGAAGCAGAATTTGTGAAAAAAGGACAACTGACAGCTTGGATGAGAAACAAATATTTTCACATTTGGGATACAGAAGATCCACAGGGAATCAATTCCAGAATGAAACATCTGCTACTACAAATGTTTAGCTAGCAATCAGCTAATATCCTAGTACACAACAGTGAACTCGTACTGTAGCATTACGTACCAAATTTGCCATGACCAAATTTCATCTCAGCCACCCTAGACTTTGAACAGGGCAGTTCAAACAAGCAGGACTATAGAAGACCAGAAATAATAAGAGATGATGATGTTGCATAACAATGACAGTAAGAAGATAAGAAGGGTTTGCAATACCAGAAAAAAAATTGCTTAAGGAAAAGAGGGGGCTGGTAATAGACAGAAACCACAGGGAGAAAAGACGACATCAGTCCTGAGAGACATTTTGATAGCAGACGAATACCCTCACAACACAGGAACAGAAGTCTACAGGGATAGAGTAAGAGATAGAAGGTAGTGCTGGAGAAAGAACTAATTCCGGTCTTGAAGGCAGGAAACAAACATCTGAAGAAATCAATTCAAGACTGCATTTTCAAGACCACAGTTTTATACGCATACCCTCTCAAAAAAATATTTATGCATGTATACAGAGAAATACCTTAACTTTGTTTTCTGATTTTGTTTTTCAAAGATGATATGTCTTAGGATTTTGAGAGTTTTCCATTAAAGAATCAGTATTTTAGTTAACAAATACAAGAACTATTAAGTTCTCGACCAGAGAATAATCTTAAGCCTGTGCATAGAATACACAGCATTATTTGAATTTTTTCCTGAGTTCTATCTATTGATACCAATTTGTCATGCAAAGTGATTTAAAGTACAATGCACGGAAGCCCATCGCTGCTTAAAGATTCACATCTGCACTTTTTGCCACACTTCCTCTTTGATCACTAGCAAATTTTCCTTGAAAACGCCGGTTTCTGATATCTTGATCTGCTTCCCTCTGTGTTAATGTAGAGAGAGCTTTCTGTGGAAGTTATCTGACCTTTTGTCAAGTGACTAACTCTAGGACTTCAAGTTCCTTGTTAGGTGTCCACATTAGCTCGAAGTACAGTATGTTAGCATGAAGAAAAAAAAAGAGGCAGAGTTTGCAACATTTTGCAACAATACTAGCTTGGATTTCCAAGGAGGTTAAACACACTAACACCAAATTATACGTCTGCTAGGAAATTATCTTCCTCCATAAAGCTGCCTAATCAATGACAGGAACAGACAGACTGCAAATCTAAACCAATTTCAAGATAATCTACATCTGTTTTGTCTAAAGCTGTGGTCAACAGTGCTCTGGCAAAAAGTACAAAAGCAGTTATACAAAGAGATTGTGAAAGAATACCCGATTTGAATCCCCTTTACATTACATTGATGCTTCAGCGCTATCTGGACAGTGACAGAAACCTCTGCTGATTAATATCTGCCATTTAAACTAGTCCAATATCTACTAAAATCTCCCGATTGAACTTACTAGTTGACACAGGCATATTTTCTCCACTTCTCTCTAGATCTGTAGAATTCATTCATCTGGTAAGGGGAGGATTGATTAACTATTTAAAAGCCCTGTGCAACAGGAAAAATTAGTTTCCATTGCCTGCCTGTATTCTGGGAGCATCCACTCAGCCTAGCTGCTTTTGAGGCCAGGAAAGAAGTCTCCCAAGAGTTTGTTGTGTTTTTTTTTTTTTCCCCTTGACATTACTTACCTAACACTAAATTTTGGAGCTATTGTTAGTTCTTTCTACCACAGCTTCCCTGCAGGCTGTTCCGTAAGAGAAGATAAGCCAGGAGTCAAGCTTGTCAGCAAGATAGCCACAGGGCTGCATCCTCATTAGCGAAGGGTGCAGCCCACAGTAGTTAAAGAGGAGCAGAGCAGGTCTGGTGACAGTAGTCAGGGTTGGCTAACAGTCCAATGAGTGTTGGAAAAAGCCATGGTGATGAGGCAGTCTGAGGTTAAGCCAGCAGGTGAGGTCTGCTGGTCAGGTGCAGGCATCACTGCAGTGTAGCTAGGGCAGAGAACAAGGGCAAAAGCCTGAATTTAAGTGCTGCTTCTGAGCTCAAAGAAGCACCCAAGTAAGGCTTCGCACAACTCTTGCGAACACAGCAGTCTGATCTGAGCCCTGAAAGCTGCACCACATCAGAGGGGGCCTCCAGAACATGCAGCTAAACCCATGCAATGGGAGGGGGCATTCAGGGAGCACGTGTGCTGAATATAGGCTGTAGCTATTTTAAAATTTCTTTTATTACTTCATTATTACACTGGAAACTAACCAGATCTTACATCTAGTTCTAGAGCACTACAAAAACTTTACAGTTATAGAAACTGTAAAGACACTCTTCCCATCTCAGTTTAGTAAACGAGTAGAAAAAGGGTACTAACAACAAAACTAGAGAATGGAAACAGAGAATGATAATCCGAGTGTGAATCACAGCATTGTGCCTATTATTACATGCACAGAAAAAAACCAGTACACTGAAGAGAACAGCTGGAGGTCAGCCAAAACTCTGGACTCAATCATTCAAATATAAGCACTTTAAGGCCTTTTATTCATGCATTTCGGTTCATTCAGTTTTCAGTTTTGGTTAGGTCACTATTGTTAAGTTCATTAAACTTCAGTCATCTCTCCACTGAACTGACTTTCTCTTAAAAGGTTAATAATGGTCATATAAGTTCAGTCCAAAACATTACGTTCTTTTTATAACAATAAAACTGTAACAAATAAAAGGCAAAGTGCCAATCAAATGAAAATGATCCCTCACTTCAACAATTTAGGTGTTTAAAGCATGCAAAGATAGCAAAAATTAATTTCAGAGTGATCAATTCTTGAATTTAAATGAATATAATTATGTAATCATTAAGTTATTTAATGGATTTCATTAGGCTTATATCTGGGCTTGATGTCATTGTTCTTTCCAGTTAACTCAGCTGTTACGATTAATTTTATATTACTAGCCCAAGTAGAGATCAGAGCCAAGATTCACACTACTTAGGTTCACATAAAACCATACAGCATTGAAATTGATGATTTCTTCCTCAACATGAATACACATTCACTATGTCCATACAACGGTAACAACCTCAAGTCCTATAAAATAGCATTGTTTTCACATTGTTTAAATGGAATCGAATATTAAGCCATTTAGCTCGAGTTGTCTTAGTTTAAGTGTGCTTCAGTCACATTATTTTAATATCTTGTTTTCAGGCATGAAAATAATAGGTGAATGCCTTACATTGTTGATAAATCTGTTTAACATCCATGCTGTGTTTTTCGCCAGTATTCATCTGTCACACACAGCTCTAAAAAAAAAATAGTACGTTCTCCCAAGTCTCACCCCTATCCTAGTGTTTTGCTTGATACTAAAATAAGATTTACCAAGGAGATGCAAAGATGGTCCTGCTCCAGCAGGGGGATTACACTATTTGATCCTTTGAGGTCCCTTCCGATCCCTAACATTCTGTGATTCCGTCATTTTAGGAAAAAAGTGAGATGCCTTGCTCCTGGGGAAAAAGCAGCTCTTACAATTATGAGCTTCTGCAAGTGTTGTGTAAATCTACCTCACACAAAAATTCCATTCCTACCACATTACCTGTTGTATGAGAGGAGGAAAAAAAAGTTTTCTGAAACCATCAAAATTTAATAAGACAGAAGCAGAATCATTTTGTCACCTTCACTCTACTTATAAGCTTGAAGAGATGTAATCGGAAGTCTGTTGTGAAAAACATATTAGATCTATTAACAGGTTGAGTTCTCTAAATAATCAGCTTCAGCAGAACACAACATTTAAAAGACATTTCCCACATATATATTTCAGATAGACATTACTGCTGCAGACAGTCTGCCTCTTACACACTTGCTTCATTTCTTTTCTACTAAAAGAAGTTATCCCTGACTACTTCTAAGTGATATGTGAACAGTAGTATACCGCCATCAGAAAAGCAGGATTTTTCCTCTTCCAAAACCACAACTTGGACCAAAACAAAACATGTAGAATCACAAAACTCCAACTGAAAACCATCGATAACAGTTATGCTCTACAGCAGCCTGATGCTTTAAGGTTCTGAGCACCTCCAACTTTCATTCAAATCAAGAAAGAACAGTACCAAAAGGTCAAGTTGAAGCAGTAGATGTGGGATGAAAAAGTTCAGATTGCTCAACAATGGATATCTTATCCACAGGGAAGACAAACATAATAGATTCAAGTCATTTTACCCTACATCTGACTTGCCCCCAAAAATACTAAGTTTCTTAAAACCCTGAAGATGCTATCTTATCTGACATTCAATGCGTTGTGACAAGACAAGTATCTGTACTATACAGAGCAATTCAATAATTTTAGTTCCTGTTTTCACTGAAGTTTCAAATGCTACCTGTTCTGTTTTGAAATAACCCTTAAGGGTAAACAAGGCACAATCAAAGCATTACATTAACATCTTCCACAATCAGGGAAAAATCAATTCCTGCTAGTGTAGAACACTGTGGGTTTGGATCTTGGGGATCTATTTTCCAATTGGGATTTATAAACAATCAGGAAGATACAGTTAGCATTACAGGACACGGAAGGTGAGAGAAATAAAAGGGTAGTTATACTGAAAGATACCAAAAGCTACTCCAAACCACAGATCCAACCTTCACATCCATCATTTTTACATAAACGTAATTCTCCTACCAAGGTCCAAAAGTCACCAGCAGAGTCGTATGAACATAGCTATTTGCAAAATATTGATATTCTAGGAAACGAGCACCTACTGTTCTAGTTTATCTGAACAGCCAAAAGATGAGGTTACTAAAACATGTTGAAGTTGGTTTGGTGGGGTTTTTTTGGTCCATTTGCTGACTTGAAGCGTTGTTCTGTGTTCAGAGTCTCTTTTGTTTGGTTTGAAGAAGGTTGAGTTGTGTTTTGGGGGATTTGGTTTGTTTGGGGTTTTTTGGAGGGTTTGGTGTTTCCCCCCCCCAGATTGTTTTTGTGTTTTTTTTTTAAATTCCTTCCTGCTGCTTAATTGAACAAACATAACCTAGAAGGAATGTGCAGTTTAACAGTGTATAATCTACATTCTACTCGCCTACTCACTGGTGAGGTGGGGTGAGAAGCAGAAAAGGCCTTGACTCTGTGTAAGCACTGCCCAGCAGTAACAAAAACATCTCTGTATTATCATCAACACTGTTTCCATCACAAATCCAAAACATAGACCCATACTAGCTACTAAGAAGAAAATTAACTCTATCCCAACCAAAACCAGCACAGTGAATTTCAAATATATGCTCAGTAATATAATGACAATGACCTTCTCTTTGCATTAAAATGAAAATATAAACAAACTCAAGAAATCTGGACTCAAACAAGTACAAAGATGTCATTCACTGCTGCCTCATAAAAAGAGCTTTTAATTAGCACACAAGAAAAGAGGGGAAGGGGAGACAAAATTGGTTTTGTTGCATTAGATTCCACAGAATTACACTGATAAACTCATATTAATGTACTTAAGCTAAAGGAATTTAGAACTGATTTTTTGATAGAAACGAAGAATAGCATAGAACAGACAAACAGATCTATAGTCTTAAGTGTTCAAAATGAAATATGCTGAGATAGTAGCATTTAATATTTCAAATGTTTCACATTCCTATGTAAATGCAAAATACCCTTGTACAGAACATCCTGCTCAGCTTATTTTCAAAACTGTGGAGTAATTTGGACTATTTAACTGCACTTTTCAGTATTCAGCTATTACAAAACTAAAACAGTCACTTGATCTAGCCATGTAACATCAAATCATGTGGCAGGAAAGGGAAATCAGAAGAAAGAGGCATAAACATTGTACGCCAGAGTCAGAATCAGAAACATGACTTGTTTTTAGTCTCATGCAAAAGAATTCAGGTATCAAAAGTCAGATCAAATACAGCACAAAAACAATGAAGCCTTAGTTTCCAATGAAGAGAGGATGACAAATCTTTTGCAGAAGATTTAGTTCCCCCGATGAACATTCAGTAGAGCTACAGAGTGTGGGGAACTGAAGATCAATAACTGGATTTGCTACAGAAATTTAAAAATAAAGAAGCTGGGTTTAAGTATTAGCAGCAATAGTCTCCTTAAGCAGATGCCTGCAGAAGTTGTCTCTAGAAAGGGCTCTAACGAGTTTACACTCTTATTCCACCCATCCTATCCATAGGGGTAGGCTACTAATGATTGTTTGGTCCTTTCACAGCAGTTAGTGTCTTATGCCTCACTAGATTAGATAAATGAGTTAATTAGAGATCATGAGGAAAAGCTTCCTAATGATTAAAGCAGACATTGGACCAGCTTTCTATTTATTCCCCTTCCATACATTTCAGTTCTACCTGATTTACATCTGCAGTTGCATGTTTGTGAATCATCATGTATCCATGAGCAATCTACCTTCTCTTCACTTTCAACATTTTTCGTATATGAGAAATGTAACTAATGCCAGCATACACTGCTTGGCAGGTATCAGGTACCCGCTCAAATAATGGACAGTTAAAACGATGTTTCAACATAACCATATAAGATTGCTCAAATACAAGAGCACCCTAGAGAAACAAATGGGTCGTCATACTGACATACACATTTATAGCTGTAATGGCTCAAGATCATCAGGCACTAAAACATATTCCCCTTAAGACAGTAAGTTGCTTATAGGGTTACAGAAGTCTCCTCTTGTAAATTCTTTCTCTTAACTGGAAGAGTGGATGAGTTTCTTCTATACAAAAAACGTAAGACCACGGGTTTGGAGCATATGGTCAGAATGTTTTGTTTTTTAGGCAGAATGTATGAAGTTGGGTGACAACTTCATAATAATGTTACCTGGGCAGACGTTCCAGCTCCTTAGCCACTTGTAAGTAATGAACTAGAAAAGGTTTAGGAAGTTCACATCCACGTTATTTTAAAATTAGGTTCCTCCTGATTATACACTGAAACAGTGACCACAAACACTTACAGCTGAAATAATTCTTACAGTAGTTTGGGTTGGGGAGTTCTTTTGAGTGGAAGGGGAGATAGGGACAGGATGACACAGGAGGAATAGCATAAGTTGATCATAAAAGCTTTAAATCGGAGGGGAAGTGAGGAAGAAAACTCTACAAAACATGGAGACAATTGGCAATTCTCCAATGGAACCTTTCATTCAGTAAAAATTTAAAAGAGATAACTTTTGAAATTAAAGAAGTTTTAATATGGTTCTACATTTTCTAAATGAAAGGAAGATGTCTGGTGCTTCAAAACAGCTTTTTGTTTAAAAGCATTGCGATATAACTTACAGTTATTATGCGAGCCATCTGTTCACTCAAGTGCTTCTCCTTTGATTATTATCAAATCTTAGGAATTTTACCATTCATCCTGAGTTTGCTTCAGAAGACATTTTTTGTTCATTGTTATTATTAAAAACAAACAAAAACTCAAAGCAACTCAAAAGCAGGTATCTGCAAACCTCCCAATGTTATTCACACAAGGCAGATCCCTTTAAAAAGTTTCATAGCAATTCAAGTCGTTCGTGTCTGAGGATTTCCTTCTGGCATCAAATGTGGTATCAAGTAGATGGCTATTTTCCCCCTCTTAACACTCAATGGAAGAGCTGCCAGTGCATGAAGGAGCTTACTGCTTATGCTTTAGTAAGTTTGGTTGTGGTTACATAAGCTTTTATTGAGCGAAGTTAGCCAAACAATAATGTCATCATCATGCAGTATTGAACAATGAGCACAAGTGTGTTTTCTGAACTTCCAGAGCAGCTGTTTTGAATCAAATGCTTATTGCCCACTTTTTTCCTTTTTCTTTCTCCCTTTTTTTTTATGAGACACTTAAGTGAACAGAGAATAATACAACTCAAGAAAGCCGAGTGTTACTGCAATTTTCCATCCTAAGCAGAATTTTTTCTTTCTTGGCTACGTATTAACTATAGTTAACTTGCAAGTATGGCAAAAGTTACTGAAATTCAGAGCAACCCCATGAATCCTATAAGGTAACACTATTTGTCTTACATATACACAGTATTTAGTATCCTACAAGCACTATACTAGTTTATGACAGAAAATCCAATCCCAGAGTTGGATCCACTGTAAAGGTTCAACCTCAATTGATTTTTAATAGCTTTTTTCCTGTGTAATTCCATTTTGAAGCCTTATGCTGTCTGCTCTTCACTCCCTTTTTGCGCAAAAAAAGAGATGTTATCACTCTACAACTCAATTCAAACACTAACTTAAAGGTTCACATCCAAGCCCAAGGTGATAATTACATTACAGGGAAATACACCAATCTTAGCTGTGATCAGCTGACTTCTGTCTTTTTATACCCTAACAACTTTCAAGGAGTAACTGGAACAAGCTATGAACTTCTGTTTATAGCTTAGTATAAAGTTTACTCCTGCTCTAAGAGAAAAGTTTCATTCCCACTCTTCCTTCTCTTTCGAAACTCCCTCCTAAATATTCCAGAAAAACATTAACCACCCATGTGTTGAAGGAAAAATCAGAACTGTCCAAGATGAATTTCAGGTAATGGAGCCTGATAAACATTTAGATAGTACTCTTTTGCATGCAAATCTATTCTTCTGACTTTAAGAAAGGTCTTTCTATCCTTTGAAATATTAGAAGGCCTAAATGTTGAGGTTTATCAATACAAGCAGTAGTACTCCTTGTAAGGAAACTCCTATATGATCAAAATGGAAGTTTGCTCCCAAAAAGTGTCAATTTAAAGCTCTGGAAACACTAAGATTTTGAAATCCTTAACAGAATTACTCATTTTGTTAGTTTTTTTCCCCCACCTGACCTCCTTTAGCACAGCATAAGCCTGCTTTTCCTCATCTATTAAGACATCAATAAAATCATTCATTTACAGTTAACTGCAACAGTACTCACATTTAGATCTGAATATTAATTGACTGATAATGAGATGATAAAGCTGCTTTTCTCCACAGGTGTACCAATCAATTGCAATGAAATTGAAGAAGTATTTTTCTTTACCACATCTAAAATTAAAAAGTGATTTATATTTTCTAATAAAGTGCTTTTCATTGATCTACTCCTGAAAAAGTATGCTTTCATTTGCACCTTTTAAAATCATAATAGTTTGTTTGTATAGGAATGATTTTCCAATATTATTTTGGCTCCAACTGATGATTAGCTTTAACATGGCTTTGCAGAATTTAAAAAACCCTCCAAAGAATTTTTAACTTCTAATAAACTTTAAAATTTCCCCTCAACAGAATCAACCTTTTTCAAGGCACGAGAAAGTATCAGAATAATTTTTTAAGTATTTCTCTTGGACTTCTCCATTCGTACATACTGTTTACTATTATTGTTAGTCAATGTAGCTTCAAGGTTAACATAGTAAAGACTTTTGCCAGCCATCAGGAACAAAATACAGCCTGCAGCAATTGGAAGTACCATTATCTATTGAAATCTTCTGGCAGATGTTTTAACTAACAGAGCAATTAGATTTCGCTTCAAAATTTGTCTTTCAACTGATAATAATTAAGGAACAATGAAAAGAATGCTGTATTCTGAACATGTGTTCAAATAGCAGAGCCAGTGTAGGGACCAGGAAAATTGAGTACGCGTTGTTTGCTTCAGTACCAAGAGGCCACAAGAAGAATGAAAATACGGGTTATGTATATGCAAAATATCTATAAATATAGGTATAAATATTGCTATACACTTGGAGAAACCAAGGACAGAAGCTTGGCCTCAACTCCTATGAGCTCTGGAGGTCTGGCACCTTACTGAGCACAGGTGCATAACCAAGTTGGCACCCATTATACTTGCAAAAAACGTGTACTTGATTGAAAAAAATTTCAAATCAACATTTAATATTTTGATATCTGTAGAACATAGATTTATGGATTATGAAGAGTGACGGGAAAGATGCAGAAAAGCAGCTATGTTTCCTTAGCTGAATGAGAAGTCAAAACCAAGGACATCATTCAACATTCTCATTGATTAATCACCATGTAACTACCTACTGTTGAAATGGAAAGTGACAAACTCCACCACAAGCTTACAAAATTTTTCAGAACAGTAAAGACTGTACTTAAAGCATCACCAAGTACACTTACATTTCAGACACCAGAAGAGTCCTAGATATCAACTATGGATCTGCAAGTGACTGTCATTCCAAGAAGGAATATCTCTTATCGAAACACATATTTAACACAATCAGCTTGAGTGAAAGCATTAAAAACAAATGAACAAACGTTGCTCAGTTATAACATTTATTTTACCAGAGGATTTAAGCCTATCCAGATGGGATGTGATGCTGGCACTACAGACAGCAACCATCCCAGTACAAGCCAAAGTGAGAAACAGGCAAGCCAAGAGATATCATTGTTCTGATATACATACAGTAAGACAGAGTCTGACCAACAAGGAAGGTGAGTCAATACAAGCTCTGGAAAGTTTAAATAAAATGGACCAGGGCTAGGAAGCTGACTCCAGGACAGATCAGGAACCAGAAGTAGATAGCTAAAGAGATGAAAGTGATGCCAGGACTTGGAGTTAAAATCCTAAAGCACTTAGTCTTAGTGAAGAGCAAATGTGCAGCTGAGACAGTACTCAGAGTCTAAGGCTTCTCTTGAAGGATCTGTTTAGAACAATGTCACAACGTGACAGGGCCTAGGAATTTAATTAATGAGCAAGTATTTGTAGTGTTTACCCAAGACATTTTTGGTACATGATCTAGAATAAGTTCATCAGAAAGCAGCAATTTTAGCTGACAGAAGCTACAGAAGTTAGATGGATGAAAGAATCAAGAATGTAAGTAAGCAGCATTTACTGCAACAGCCTTTAAGTAGACTCTCTCATATACTTTGTAGACAACTGAAACAAATACTCTTTTTAATTGGAGATCACTTTTCCTTACTGCAGAAATGCATGACAAATACAGGAAATAGCTTTCAGTCATAAAGTTTGCTTTCAAGGTTTCATTACTTTTGGAGTTTTCTAGAACTACATGCATAGACTCATGAATAAACCAATTCATTTTCCTCCAAGTATTAATTTGGAAAATTTAGCTTCTTAATGGTATCATCTAGCCACACCATACCTCCATACATTGAAAAGTAAGTTTTCTCACCGTACTGTAAGAGTGAAATACATTTAAATGAAAATAGATTTTTAATCTACTGTTTTCCCTGGTAGACCTGAAGTTAGTTGTCTCTAATTTGTTAAGCATCATCCTCTAAAGATCACAAGCCTAAACTCATAATTTTTAACTGTACTTGAAGATTTACTTTGCACATTTGAAGAGTACACAGTTCAAGACATTCACTATAATAAAAATCTTACCTCTCCAGCATTATTCTGAACTCTCCCCAGAGTGCTACCATCACACTCCTGTAAAGCAAAGAAAAAGCTTTGGTTTTGCAGCTTAATTTTTTTTTTTTTTTTCCAGTGGCTCAAAGTAACCATAGTTTAGAGGCAGCATTTATTTCCTCAAAGATCTCCCAACAGGACTCTCCATTAAGCCACTGACCTTACATTTTACTGCTGCTTAACTTAAACTTTAGAAGTAATTTGTACTCTTTGGAGTCATATCTGACACAACAGCAAAAACACTCTAAGTTTAACCCAAAAGCTCAACCGAGGGGAGGCACACAGCAAATAGTCTCTAAAACCAGCCTCCATTCCTTAGTGCTACAGATGCCCAAAGGTGGCCAACAGGCACTGGTTACACAACAGCTGTAACGGCAACAGAAAAAACTTCAGAACATAAGCACTAGGTGAAAAAAGACTTCAAGCACTCAATTAATGACAAAGACAAATTTATATCAAAGCCTTGAAAGTTAAAAACATACAGCCTTTCCGACTGGGAGACTTCAGAGCTATGCAATATTACTGTCTTGCATTCCGCCCTACTGGCGATCAGCAACGACTGTTTGCCCACACGGCTTAGGAGGTGTCAGTCCCGTAATCCCTTTTACAGCATTGCCCTCTAGTGGGTTTTGCCGGCAGATATTTTCTTAAACAGCTCAATTCAGTGCCTCAGTGATTTAGCACATATGAAGAAAGATTAATAGGTCTCACGAAGTATTTTTATATTCAATAAGTGTTCGACAGCTGGGAGAGGAGGAGAAGGATATGCAGATAAGGTCTCACTTCATCTAACCCAACCTTCTTGGCATTTCAGTTATTTATAAAAAGTATTTTTCATTACAGATGGGAAAGACTTAATTCCAAAAAAGCCTAGCACATAGATCTCGCCACAAATTCCAAATTCAGACTGATTCACCTCTCTTTCACTCCATATTTTTACTAAAAAGGAGAATAAGCCTCATAGAACATACATGAAGTTTTGTTGGCAACTTATATGAAGAGTTGCATTTAATTTTGCTATGGAATAGAGCACTTGATTTAAAAAGTAATTTATTTATCTATGTATAATTTTACAGACACACACTCTTAAGCATTTACAATAGAACTAACCTCTTGAGAAGTGTTAAGCAGTTATCAAAAGCTATTTTTAGGGAAAAACAACGTAACATGAGTTTGGCTACATTTGACCAAGTCACAAAAACAGTACTCTTGAATAGTTCAGCCATCAGCATAATGCTTTCCAGGCCCTTAGGTATGAGGGGTAGGGGGAAGCTGCTTCAAGAGGTGTTGCTTGTTTGGTGAGGTTTTTTTAAAGTAGACTGTACCAGGACTCAGCAATATTTCAGTTACTTAATAGTTATGCAGCAACTCTCACACAGGCATTTTTTTTCCCTCCTCCTTTGAGTAAAACATAATACAAACTGTTTTTCCTCCGTAAGAGAGATACAGAGGTAATAAGAAAAGAAGAAAGCTGAAGATAAGGGCATGTAACAGCTCCCAGAGTACAAAGGTAAGATTACAGAACAAGGGGATGGGGAAGAGCACAAGCAAAAAACAGCAATCAAATTCCTGATTTTTGAGGTCAAGTACTCTCATACTAAACTAAGACCCAAGACAGTGTGTGCCTATCACATTGTTTTCCATTCCTGCAGCATTCGTGAGGCATCATGGTACAATGTATAACCTTCTGAGCTAACTCTACACATTAGCTCACTGGCCATGTCCAGGGCTGCACAACACTATCGCTGCAGGTGAACCCAGCAGAACTGTATTCTTAAAATTGCTTTAGACATGAACAAATTTATCTGTGTCTCCCTCAATAGCAGTATCTTATTACAGCTAATCTGTTGCAGCAGCCTAGACCCAAAACTCATAGCTCTGAGGAGCAATACCTCCGATACGCGCATGGATTAGCTGTGCCACAGAGGAAGATGCTATGAAGGAGGTCTGTAGGACAGACGACTAGGTAACTCTTTTTCAGGGGAAAGGAAGAGACTCTTGAAGACAGCAGGAGTCTTAGAGCTAAAAGAAGCCAAAAAGCAGCTCATAGGATTATCTCTTAGTGAAAACAGAAGAAAGAAGGGACTTGTGTGCAGCATCTAAAAGAAACTACAAGACATTCAGTACCAGTAGCTGACAACCTAAAACCATTATCTACTTAACTCGCAGGATACGAGAAGATCAAAAGTATCAGAAAAAAAATTTTGCTTAGAACAACACAAGTTATTTTCTTACTATAAATACACTATAAACTACTAGTAAGTTCTGTGACTTCAAGTCCGTATCAAGAAGTGCTAAGTAACTATCCAGGCAATGCTTTAAGCTAAGCACTTGAGGATCAAGTGCTATTTTAAAAATTCATGTTAGAACTGTCAGCTGTAAAGCACAGGAACTGAACTGGCAGTCAAAACCGCAAGTAGTACAATTTTCCCTGTAACTGCAACTTTCTCCTCTCACAAGGGAGTGGAGCTGTACATACACTTGGAAACCCTGCACTGGGTCCCCACAGAAAGAGAAGCACACCAAGGTTTTTTATATGACCAAATATGGATATGTCAGGTCCCAAACTACCACTAAGAACTTAGGTTCCTCTTCACAAGAGCAAGAATGAACATATACATACCATGTACACCATCAGTAGCAACAGGCAGTTCTGTTAGCAGTGGCCACTTCCAGTACTCAGCCAGGCTACACACAACTTTGAAACAATCTGGGTGATGCCCATCACCTGGACAAGGAACACCTGCACCACTTGGTTTAACATCACAAACTAATTGTGCAATATTAACCTAAATTAAGATACCAGCCACCCCACCAAATCTAACAGTTAAACAGCTATACAGTGAGAGTAATTCCTGTTATAAATTACTGGATTTGACTCACATGAGCTTAAAGTTACTAAGTACACAGAAGTACAAACAAGGCTACCTTAGCTGTTTGCCTGAGCACTGGTGGTAAAATTATGCCTAGGCTGCTCCAGTTAAACTCCCAGTTTATGCCGAGATGCAGTTGTATTTCATACTCTCAAATGAACGCCACCAGCATTTAAAACAAGACATGCTAATGCAGACTGACAAAATCACCAACCATGTATTTAGCTAAAGAAAGGCTGTAAGTCTGCTGAACTATGTCTTAATTCTGAGAAGCATTACACATTTATTTGGAAGTGCCCATCACCTTTAACTTCTGCTTTCCTCACTGGCTTTTGAGGTTATAATGAAAACAATCACAGCAAGTAGTAGCAGATCTAATCTGCCTTTCCTACTCATCTGTCCCTCAACACAAACTGAAGTAGGTCCAACAGATATACTAAAGAAACTGACATTTACTGAAGTCAGACCGGTTACTGGACTTAAAACTCCACATTAGTGAGATACCCAACATAGCATGAAAGAGACTCTCTGGAGGAATATATCTCTTATTCTTCCTTCTCTACAAAAGGTTAATTTTGTCCTTTAAAATATAACATAACTTGAGTTAACTGTATGAGGTTTGGATACATGAATAAGATAAATATTACTGTCTAAACACAAATGAGTGACACATGGCTTAAGTATTTCAAAGTATTTGATTTAATAAAACCCAATATTTCCATCTACAGGATTTTACTTGTTGACTTAATCAATCATTTTTCACCAGATGATACATCATTCAAGGGCAAAACAAAAGACAACCCCTCTCAAAAAAAAGCCTACTCAACAGTCGATAAACAAAAACTATCTCGTCTTTAGTAACCTCCCCCCTTCCCACCCAAGTTAACCTGTCTTTAAAAAAAACAGACTTTGTCCTCTACGCAGTTTGAGGCAAGATACTACCATCCCTCAGAAATAGCTCCTTCTCAGATATTTAAGCAGATAGCCAAGCATATAAAGTATATGCCTCTTAGAGTCAAAGCCAGGTACAGTCCCATGACTAAACTAGAGCTTGTTCTGAATTCAAAAGCAGATAGATGCTCCTTTGCAGCTCACTATACTTTTAAAATCAATTCATTTGCAGGCTCACCACATTATTTCAAAGCAATTAAGATAGATATGCCAGAATGAGGTAAGACTACCAAACACCAGGCTCAGATAATTAATAGGCTAACCAAGTAACTTCAAAAGCTGCCATATTTACAAAAACAACGTTCCCAAATATATTTTTTCTTGAGTTGTTACATATAGCCATCAAAAATCCCGAAGTTTAGTGCTATCACAGAGCAATTATTCAGCTCTGCAAATACTTCAGTTATAAACAGAGCTTGTAACTGTAGATAAGTTTGGGTTTTATATCTCCATTTAAGAAATACACAGCTTTCAACACCTTTGATAGACAAGCGATTCAAATTTCACTTTCTCAAAATGAATATAATTATTTTTCGTAAGCACTTAATTAATGAACAAGCTTTTAGAACTGTTGTTGCAAGTCTTGGCATCAAGAGCAATCAAAATAGATAATAATCAGGACCTGGGTTTTGTTTTAAAAATCAGTTAATGCCCAAGATTTAGGGCCTCATTGATTTCTGTCAAATTACTTGAAATGTAACAACTTTCCAGGAGGCAATGTTGATGGCAGGGCTTCTCACGCAACATGCATCCTTTGCCATTTAAGCTGATGAATTCTCTATGTGAATACTCAAGGAAATCTCACACCAGTGTCTGCAATTACAGATTTCCTTAAGATCCAATATGAAACTTGCCTTTAACTCCATCGTCTGTCAGCAACACAAAGATCAATCCCTTCAAACACAAAACGCCAATAAACAAGTTGCTTACTTCATAGTTACTTCACAAATACATCACTGTATTTGGAGCACATCAATATCCTATTTCAGCTTGTTCTGTCACATGCACTGTCCCTTATAGCTAAATTCTGGGTAGCATTGCCAGTTGTTTCTGTACCAAGGTCTCCATTTTCTCTTCTTCCTCTGCCTGTCCTCCAGGCTTCTGGGCAAATTCCAGAACTGTTGTGCTCTTACTGGTATTGCAACCCATTTTGGTCTTCAACAGTCAATACAAGGACTTTTTGTAAATGCCTGTAGAAGGCTCCCTGCATTGCAGAAGTTAAGACCAAGGGAAAGAACTCCAAAGCTAAACAGCCTTCCCTATTGTATTGTCAAGAACAAGTACGTTTAGTTTCTGTGACAACCCACTGATCCTGCCAATCAAGCATTGGCTAATAAGGAGCTATGGTTTACTGTAGCCAGCAGAAGTCAAGTTTTTAGACTACAAAACTGCTCTTCATTAGTGTTTTTTCCTAACAGTGCAACTCACAATTGCCTTGCCCAAGGAAGTCTGTGTTAAAAGTTCTAATGCTAGTTTTAAAAGAACCCCTTGATCTATCCTTGAGGGAAAAACCATTTGCTCAATTCATCTACATAATCCAGTTTCCTCACTTATGTCATGAAATTATCATTTTGGGTTAAACATGACAACTACTGTAACAAAATATTAGGCTACTGACATGCCCTAATGCCTTTCCTGTTGACCTTTCAACACCACTGTGAAGTAACAGTGAGAGGTTTAGTAATCACTTGCTACTAAGTAGGTGATTTTTATCAAGCTTATGTTTTAGCACCATGGAACAACTTTTGATTTCCTCAACCTTACTCATAAAAAGTGTTTTGGTACTACCAGCCACAAGAAAAAGCTCCAAGAGCAGAGAGACCTTGTTCAAGTCACTAGCCTCTCAGAAGCAACAGCAGTCCATACGTCCAAATCCTCTTAAAATATCAGCTTGAAACTTAGACTTAAGAAATAAAAAACCAAAAAAGATTAAAAATCTCTCAACACTGGAGTAGCTTGAAGTTTTCAGTTGAAAAGCAACACCAAAAGCACACACTCAAAACTCAAGCATGTCAAATAGCACATCTCTACCAGATTCTAAACCAACAAGCCAACTGACATTCTAATCCAGCAGACAAGATTTTCTATTAAGTGGTACACAGTGAGCTCACAGTGACTGGCTTATACTATCATTACCCACTACGAACTAACTACAAGCTACCAGTACCCTCATTACCACCCTCCATTTTATTCAACATACATTAGGAACACCCAGTCAACCACTCACCTCTACAAGCATTGGTAAGTAAACAGAGCAGGAAAAACATACTTAATTAAGAAACACCTGAGGAACACAGGTTTATATAACATGTGCATCTTGGAAATTTAATTCCTTCAACTTTACTCTTGCATTCAAATGTCTAGACACCAAAGCAACTGCAATCTAGTTACTGAACCTTGGAATTTTTATCTCCTAGACTGACTTAAATTTTTGAAACACGCATGCTGGGTTAAGAGGGGAAGACAGAGGCATTCAGACTCTCAAGGGACATAGGAAGTCTTTGGTTTCGTAAGCAAAATCCAGGAATATAATTCTATACTTCTGCACTTCACTTTGTATGCGTTATCTACTCTAGTATGCTTTTGCCTTTTAATTCAGGCAGGCCTTAAGAGGCAGAACGATCTTCCTTTAAGGAGTACAGTCAGGCAAAAGTCTCAGCAATTATCTGAAGTGGAACACCTGTGCAGTGTGTTTAGTGGTCTGCATTTTCAGAACACTACCTCAAATCCCCCACTAGATGGTAGCTGAATACCATGTTGATTGTGCAATACTGTATGGTAGCTGCAAGAGCTCCACCCAATGATTACAGTTTTACAGGATTAATTACATTACCTTTTAATAAAAAAAGATACACTCTGAGATGACACCATCTTAAGTTTAAGGATAAGAAGTACTTAGATAATTACACTACCCTGTTACTTAAGACTGCTTTGGTCTCATTGACTTTCACTATGCTAGTTCAGTTCTCTTTGCAATAGTGGGCAAACACGTTTGCCAGCTTTTTTAGTCAGGTATTTCTTTGGAACAGCTCTTGATTTAACACATTTACTTCCTTTCTCTGTTGACAGAAAAGGCCTTCTTGTTTTGTAAGGTTCTTTATTACATCCCTGAAAATACTCAACAATTCATAGATTCATAGATTTCTAGGTTGGAAAAGACCTTAGAGATCATCGAGTCCAACCATCCCTAATCCCCATTAAACCATATCCTCAAGTAGCTCATCCACCCTATTCTTAAACACATCCAGGGACAGGGACTCAGAATTCAAACCTAAGTTTCTTCAAAATGAGAAATCATTTATCTAAATTACTAATGACCTGCTTGTAGTAGTGGCCTAAGATTCAGTGTAATTCAGATGGCAAGCATCATATATTAGAACTGCACAATAAATGTAGAAGCACTTTCATATAGAAGTATTTGAAAAAAGCTTAAGGTGTTATTGATAGTACTTGTATCCTAGTCTCAAAGTTTGACTTTCTTCTACTACAGTCTGGCTGCACATTGTTTTAGTATTTGGGCAGCAGTTTTTTGTACTGATGTGCTACAAACTTAAACAGCAACAGCTATCTTCTACTCAATTGCAGCAAGTTATTGCTCCCATAGCAACCATAGTAGTTTTTCCATCCCATACTTCCTTTTCAAAACTGGAAGTGCGTAACAGCCAGATGAATGAGAAGGTCTACTGCATGCTTTAAGTATAGAATGCTACTGCACTGCATTTGAATAAAGGAACTAAAAGACACTTTCTATAAACAAACTAAAAGACATCTTCTTTCCTTTGTCGACTCATTAGACAGACTATTACCAGCCAACTACTTTTACAGAACCACCCTGAAGGCAGTAGAGAAAACTCCACATTGATACATATTACTGAGCATGTTGTGCTGTCTTAATTGAATATACTTGTATGCTTTATTTCCCATGACAGTAAGGGAGATGACCTGATTAACATCATGAGCCCATCACCTCCAAGGTTCAAAGGCTGCCTAGCAGACCTCATTTACAAAGCAGGCTCAGTTTCATTTTGCTTCTCCTAAGATTTGAGTTGAGCAGCGTCCATCTATCTCCCCTAAAACCAGATGAAAACCTCCTCTCAACACTTTTATATAAAAAGTCACATACCAAGCCTAATGATGGTAGCCACCATGCAATCATAAGCAACGTGGGCCATAACCACAGCAGATTAATCCAGCTGACTAAAAACTACCAGAGAGCAGACTGACTCCTGGGAACTGAATGCTTTAAACCACTTGAACTACAGTTTGAGAGATGTTATCTTTAGTCAGTTTCTGACTTTACAATTTATGAACTCCTATGTTATAATTCTAATATTTTAAGAAGTCTAGGAATAGTGACTAGTAAGTCAGCTACATGAGTTCCAGATATACAATCCAGTAACAGAAGAAACATCCCATGCTCCTGAAGGGCAGATTGAGAAAACTTTCCAGGACAACCTTTGAAAAAGTGATAGTTTAAATAAAGCAGTAATTGTACAAGCAATGCCTTGAATCTAGCTGAACAGTTTTACCATTAAGACAAAAGAGAACCTAGAAACATATTTTTGGGTCTCAATTTACCTAGGATAGACTGATAAAGTTACAAGCAGAAAGAGACTCACCTCAAGTCACATAACACACATGAACATTCCCATAGCACATCTCTTCCGCAACTCCTAACAACTTTAAGAAATGGAACCTCAATAAAGACCCTACAGTGAGCTGTATTACCCTAGTCATGCTTCCTCCAAAGAAGAATGGTACTAAAATATTTCAGGCTAGTGAAATGGATCATGCAGGAATACATCATGTCATTATTTCATACTACAACTACACTACATAAGATATTAAGTCTACAACTCATTTTGGGCAAGAAGGCAACTTCTTAAAGCAAAGTCAGCAGTCTTCAAAGAGTTTGAACCTCTGTGTGGATAAACTGTCAGAAACAGCTGCATCTTCCTACAGCAAGCAGGCTCAGCACATTGTTTCCTCAGGATGCCTGAAAAATGTTTCCATAATATGAACTACAGCTGTACACTGCTCCAGTGATAACATTCACTCAGCACTGCACACTGATGACAAGGCTGGTTGGCATGTTCAGGAGAATTGCCCTCTGTCATGCATTTAGCTAGTACTTTTGCTAGCCAATATGAGGAAAACCATAATTTTTGATCACCAGCAGCCAGAGCCACCCAGTCAAGCCCTTCCAAGCATGAAGAATTAATTGCAATTACTTTGCAGGTACACAATCAAGATACTTAAGTTTTGTAGGTAACATAATATATTGTTTCCTTCCCCACTATTGTGTTCTGTATTTCCAATCAAAATACAAATGAAGTGCTGAAACTTTCAGTGGCACATCAGGTACATACTTTCACCCTCAATTTACCAGAGTTTTTTTTAATTTGAATGGCTAAATGAGACTAGTGACATTCTGTACTTACATTAATTATCATTCTTGAAGAACTGGCCTGCCTACCTCAGATAAGTAACCTTAATAGATTTTGCTATGAAATTCACGTCAAGTCAGTCTTGTTTCAGCTCCAAATAGCAATATGAAAAGAGACTATTTCCTAATTATGTTTAATTAGTAGACATCCACAATTAATTTAGCAGTATGCTCTCAAAGGAATGCCTACTTGCTGTTTATTAATCTAGAAGAGTAAGATGGTAAATAGCTCAACAGAAAACTCATCCACATATGCCTATCTTTGTGTCTCAATCCTAACGTGCTTTTCTGTTGCTGTCAAACATGCCTGTGTTTCTGTACACTAAGGAGAAGAAACCACGACAATCTGTTCTCTCTTTAGAAACACAAGCTGTGTTTGGCTGGCTGAAAAAAAAAAGTCTGTCAAACTAGTAAATATGTTATACAACTTGACAACTTCACTGAACTAAGTTTAAGAACTGAGCTTTTCGAATTCCTAAGTGAGTTACATCACTTTAAGCTGTGTGTGCATGCTTTTTGAACATTATTAAGAAATGGATGTCACTGAATTGTAAATGCAAAATTTCTGCCTTCTGCCAGGTGAGGGAGAAAGAAACAGCAAGCCTACAACACAACAAGAGAGAGTTAAGGACTCAGATTCTAAGCTTTTGTCTACTCTGACAGAAGGCAAGTTTACCTCTGCAAAGAAAACACACACTACAAATTTCCCACATTAAGTTATGTCATAACTTGTTTTCCATTTCATTCTGTTTCATTTGTTACCTAGTCTGAACTGCAAGCTAAAAATAGTTTCCATTAATGATCTGACAGGTATTCTCTATCAGCCAGACAACATTCAGCTTCCATCCAGATTTACTGGAAGTATTCTTCTGTGTCCCTGAATATCGGAGACAGCATTAGACCTTAAGTGACATGGTTTGTCACAAGGAAAGAATTCACAGTATCATCTCAGCAACTACTGCTAACTACTAGAAAGTTTATGACCTAACAAGGTCCTGTGGACAGAGAGAAAAAAAACCCACAAAACAATACTGGAACAGGTTGCCCAGAGAGGTGGTGGATGCTCCATTCCTGGAGACGTTCAAGGCCAGGTTGGACAAGGCCCTGAGCAACCTGATCTAGTTGGAGATATCCCTGTTGCTTGCAGGGGGGTTGGACTAGATGACCTTTGAAGATCCCTTCCAGCCCTAACCATGCTATGAATACTATTCTTGTTATTATAACAGGACACGTCAAGCTTTTTTACCTGTTCCCCTTTCCCACCCCTCCTGCCCAATTACAGAAGTATCCACTTATAATATTCCATTACCAAACACACCAAAAAAAGTACAAAACTAATCTGAAAAGAGGCTTTTATTTTTCCAGCTTCCCTTTCTGTACCCTAGATGCCTTGCTTTGCAAATAAAATTTTTCAAAGTCCTGAAACCTAGAACGTGCATGTTCTAATTGCAAAGTCTGCATTAGAGCAGAGAGCATCAACAGTCTATTACACAGTTTAGTGTTGCAAAACAGTCTAAAAACCTGGATGTTCAAGTACTGCTTTAACACTCACTGCCTACAGTAATGCATCAGAAGACAAAATCCATCCATGGAAAGGGACAGAAGAACAAACATTTTAGAAGTGAGTAGTTGTACCTGGTAGAGACATTAACAAGACACACACTTTTAAGTTAAGATTACTTACACTTTAGGCTGTTTTAACAGTTCATTAAATAGTACACCTTCCTCTAACAATGAAGCAGAAAGTAAACATCTTAGGTTTATAAACTGAAATCACATTCTTTGTTCCAAGTTAAAGTAGAAATTGCAGTTTTACTGCAACAGAAACTGCATAGAGACAGGTTCTATCATGTTTGGGACAGAAAGAACAATGAAAAAGGAAAGATAAAGAAGGCAGAGCTAAGAGTAGAATGACAGATATATTCTCGCCATAGACAACATAACAAAATTTTGCAAATAAAGATACTGAAAGATATCTGCAATTTGGATGGCAAAGGTCACATAAGTCTGAGACCATGACAAGTTCAGGAAAAACTCAGTGCTGTATTGACATACTTTGAGTGTTAGAGAAATACACAGAAAAAATAGCCTGCTGCTCTTGCCAAGCTTTTCATCAGTGTAACAGGTGATGACTGCAATGAACAGTATATTCTAGGATGGAAGGGTCTTAACATGAAGCATCAATAATCCTTAAAAATGAATCAAACTAGGCATTTCAACCACTAGCTCAAAATCAACACAGCCATAGTAACTTTTTGGCTTTTCAACAATACATGAAAGCTCTATCACCACAGTGATAATTACTTCAGAAATTATAGTATTTTCATCAGAAACCCTCTGGAGGAAACAAGTTCCAGTTGATCTATAAACTTCAGTAGTAGTGACTTTACGGTACTACCAGAAAAAAAATACGAGTTTTCCTTTAACCAGAGAGGACACAGGCAATTGAGAATTAGCTTCTGTATTATTTTGCATCTCATTGCAAGCTTTTACATAATGTGACCAACAGACTTTATAGTAGACTGTTGATGCAGTGAATCAATTCTTTCAGCTGTGCAGAACAAATCCTTAACTTCCAAGAAAAAGTTAGACTCAAAACAAACTCCATCAGCTGCACTTGAACTCACTTGATTCTTCAAGAGATGGAGTCCAGTTACTTTATTCTGCCAACAGAAACTGGAAGATTTAAATCCCAGTACACAGTTTTCACTTAATGAAACACCTTCTAGGAAAGTCCTTGATCTTTTCCTCTAGTTAACAGCTACTATAGACCAAGTAAGCCACCTAACACACGAGGAAAGATACCCTGATATTTCTGCACAAACTGTGCTAGACATGCTAAGAATACATACCATGACCAAAACACGCTTCCCAAAAGACACTGGAGTCCGATTTTGCAGACAGTCTGTTCATGGTTATTTGCTCTTTGAGTCAAACAAAGTGTACTTCGCAATTAATTTTGGATCATTTTTAAGATGTGGCAAGGTGCTCTCAAAACAGGTGAATTAACAGTTCAAAATGAAAGACAACAAAACTAAAGATGGAGAAAATGGGCAAACTGGCAGTAGTAGCTGCTGAGCCATGTAAAGGGAAAGTTTCAAGGGCACAGATATCAGAGAAACTAATCAGACATTAGGAGACCTAGCACTCCTGAGAATTAGTTTGCACTGAAACAACGCAACCTATGCCTCAGGATTACAAAATGAGTCTGTCTGTACCCCAAATGAGCAGAGTCAGCTTCATCCTTTAAGGTATCCCCCTTAAACACTCAGCTTCCAACAGGGAAGCACCTTTAGTGATCATTTCTCAGCAGAAAAAAAACACACAATACCTGTAGAGACAGAATCAGAAGCAGTACACAAAAAGAGAGAACTGGACTAGTGACTGCCAAGGAGGGGCACATGGAACAGACAAGTGAATGAAATGTATACTAGTCCTTCAACTTGGAGTTACATTTGTCAAATGACTACAGCAGTATTTTAACATATGTGAACAAGTTCAGACAGCTGGACTATTTCCCACCCCCCAAGCTTGTCAAATACAGCAGTGCCTGAGCTCTGTAGGGCCATTTATGGCTTACAAGAGAAAACCACAAGCCTCAACAATATATTGTCAATACAGAGCTTAGGATAGATGTTTTAGTCCTAAAGATAAACTGAATTAAAGAAAGTCATATTGACTATAGGTTTGTTTTTTACTTCTAAGGTTTCTGTATTAATGCAGTCCAAGGAAGACATTCTAATATTTTATTAAATACTTCCTCTAGTTGAGTTCTCTTTTGGGGCAGATAATCTCACAGGAAATGTTCTTTCTTGTGTTCCAATAGTAACTTCCTAATATTATCATTAACAAGAATGTTGGGTACATAAAACACTCAGTTTCTCTATTTCAGCTTTCAAAACCAGTTTTCTTGGAAATGCTGAAAAAGGTTGCCTATCAGCTCCAGTTAAGAAAAAAGTTAGCTTTAGCTAATAGAGTTCAGAGATTCTTGCTCCAAATGGAAGGGTTTAACAGCCAAAAAAAATTAAAGGACTTCTGAATTAGTTTGTTGTTTAAAGTTCCTTCTAATTCCCCTTGAAACAGTCCACTTCAACACAAGTCAAGGAATTCAAGTTTAACAGCACCACTGGACAAGCAGCTGAAGCAGAAATTCCAAGTCTAAACATGAGCCTCTGTTTGCACACTAGGTTCACTAGCTGGAATTAAGATTCCAGTCTTCTCACAATTGACAGTTAATCATGACTTAGTAACCTTTCATAAGGAGAAGTTAAGGAGTAAAGTATTCCAGCTGGTTAATATTTTCAAGTTAAGTCACAGTAGTGTCACCGCATAGATTTGCAAACATACTAACGTACTGCAATACACCACTGATTTATCCCTTCCCACATAGGTTCACAGCACATTTCTTAAGTCACACACGTGCAATGGACAGCAGTCATACAACATTTTAAAAAAAAGACTCAACCAGACACCCAGTGACTGTTATTGTTCTTGATGCATTATTTATCTAGACATTCTTATTTAAGAAAAATTGCACTCCATTTCAAAACTGCACTGTAAACAAGTCCATCCTGACAGCTCAGTCTTAAGTTCCAAAATTTGAACTAATTGTCCCTGCCTCTCACCAATATGAAGTTCTTACTGTTTAAACGAAAAGTTACATTCTCTTGACATTACCTTCAGAGCACTGCATAAAAAAATAAATTCTTAAGCTAAATCATGTTCTTGACATCCTAAATTCACTTTGCTACCAAAAGCTCTCCTTACTCTACTGAAGCATGTTACACCATTTCTTATTCACTTCTTCAATAATCTTTTTTCCTCACTGTATATTTGGATGTCTTTATTAGCTTTACCAGCCCCTCCTCCGTCCAGCTGGTGTTGTAATCCTATAGCATATATGCTTTTCAAAAGCATACAATAAAACACTATAATATAAAGCACAGTTTTTCCTCAGTCAATTTTTATGACCCCTTTAGCTATTCCCATAATTTGGTTCCAAACCTGCCTTGTCTCTTCAGTGATATATGCTTTTTTGTAGCTTAGAGTTCATGAGTTTCTATGTCATTCAATGGGAAGTAATTTCAGAAGTGAAAGAGCCATTATGAAAAATTGTCAAACCAGCTTGTTGTAATGAATTTCTTCAGCAGGTAGACCCTAAAAGACCAGCCATTTGTGAGCTGCCAGTCTCATATTTCCACTGAGAAAAAACTTTCTAGACTAAAAGTTTAAATCCAATGAATGTGTGGTTTAAAGGTAACTAGTACAAAAAAGGACTCTGCTTTAGAGTTCAGACACTATTTAAGAAGTTATGTATCAACAACTTCAGTAACAGATCTAATACCTTAGTTTTGTTTCAGTTAAAGCACAGAATGAAATACACACCAAAAAACAGGCTGCAGAATTAGGAAAAATTCACCCACAACTAATCATTCTTTCATGAGTCAGACCTTGAGGCAAGAGAACTCTATGAAGTGTAAAGACAAACATGCTCCTCCAGCTGTTTGCCATACTTATTGGACATAATAAACTTGATATGCTGGAGGCTATAATTAATCTTTACTAAGTGAACACTCCTCTTATGATGACTTGCCTATGAGCTGTCTAATGACACTTAGGGCTTTGATAAGTAAATAAATTAGTTCATTATAGTCAGATAGTCTTTCCTTTTTTAAAAAAATAAGATCACAGATTTTTTTTTTTTAATGTAGCTTGCCTTATTTAGACTTCACCAGCTACAATACTTCAACCCTGAAGCTGACATTTCAAAACTCTCGACTCAAATTTCTCCATTACTTTCAATTATTTAATTTCTGTTTAAAAAAAAGTTGGCAATCTTTACTGGTAAGAGCTTGGTTTTCAAATTAATTATGCTGGAGAGCAACAATATTACTTGCCTTTCTGTTTCTACATCTCTTGGCAAGGCTTGTGTCTCACAGTAATGTGCACAAAAGTAAAGTTGCAGTGCCCTCTTGTGAGCAGTCAAATCTCATTTTTGCAAAAGCAGTTTTAGCATTGATCCTGTGACGAGTTGGGCATTTATGCTACAAACTGCCTTTCTTAAGTAGAAGTGTGGTACTATGCACACACACTCTCCCCCCTCCCCTTCCATCTAACCAGTCTGAAACTGATAAAGATGCTTATACAAAAAAAGAATAATTAAATTCCACTGAACTCAGTAGAAAGGGAAATAGACTTATTTCTTTATTCTTAACTTCCAAATAGGAGAAAAAAAACAGTTTCTTAGAGCCATTATGATGGATCAAAATCATCTTTTATTACATGCTACTGGAAAACACAAAATCACAAGTGCACACACACGTACACTCAAGAAGACTTCCTACAATTTAAGCACTAAATAACTAGACTGACAAGGACTGGAGGGAAGGTAACTATTGGTGGAAGTTAAAAAAAGGAAGGAAAACAGTTTGTAGTAAGGCAAGTAAAAGCAATAAAGCTGTTGAACAGTAAGACCCAGTATAGCCAAAAATGCAATCCTAATTCCTAGATGTCCACAGGGAACAATTACAACATGGTGATAAAAGTCTGTACAGGAAATGCACAGCTGGTTGGACAGAACAAATATTTAGGATTTCATTTTTACTGAACTACAGTTACAAGTTAACTAAAAGTCAGCAGTTTAACTCTCAATCATCCCAAGGCTAATTTCCAGATTCCACAGCATTACAAATATCTGAAAATTTACCAGAGTTTTACACCACCAATAGAAAACTAAACAAGCCACACAGAAGGACCAGAAACAGTTGCAGAGAATTGATTCTGTTGCCTAGGAAGTACTTGTTGGAATTAACATTCTGAAAAGTGACAGTGCGCTATCTGCCAATAAGTATTTTCCTAAAAAGACTCATATTTCTCATTTGTCTCACACAGATCTGGTTTATTTTATGTAGTACTAGTAAACCATGGAACAAAGACAGTCACCAGTAGGCTAAGCTGCACATGACTATTTCAGTAATATCTCCACAGGTAGGATTTTAAAAGGCCTTTAAGTTTAAATTTCACCATATTCTTGCACTTCGTGACTAGTGAAAAAGTTTCACAGAAATGAAGCTTAACATAAGAAACAAGCCAGAATGTTTGCAAGTCTTGAAAAGTTCATCTTACAGCATTAACTAATCACTTGTAAACAGATGTTAAATATTTGACTTCAGCCCAGAGAATCAAGGTCCAAAGGAACTTTGTTTGCCTAGGCCCAGATCCATAGAATTATTTCAACTGAATTTAGGCACACAGGTCCAAACTGCTGCAAAACCCCAGTGAAACAAAACATCTCTTCTGTGACTTGCTAAAACCACTGTGGCAGCCAGCCACATCTCTGTTCTGCTTCAGCTCCCTCTTAGATAGTTTCAGTCCTGCAGACAAGCAGAACATCTCCAGGCTCCTTGTGTAGCTCTTTCAGGACTCCTGCTTTACTAGGGATTGCCCAAATCACTTCAACCAATGACTGCTGAATCCCACACACTTGACCTCTCATCAGCCCTCAAGAGAAGATACTTTGGGGCACATAGATGTAAAACTCCCCTGGTTTACAAGTTTTGCAACCAGTACCCTACTGAAAAATGTATAGCAGGTGCAGCAACCACACTGAGCCACTCTGGAAGTGTACTATAGGGACCAACAAGATTTCCGGTCTAGAGCAGATGATCCACATGGATTACAGCAGTGTACATATTTTAAGTGCTCGACTACATCAGTTTACAGGATTCACTAGTATTAGCAGTTACTCCACAATACCTTAGGAGCTCACAAGACAGCCATCTGCACAAGCTATATGGTACTGATGAGGTTTACATAGTACCAAGTTTATTTTACACAGGTCTTGAACCACTGATCTTGCTTCTACTCATATCAAGTTGGAAGTAAAGGGAAGATAGTTCACTTTAAACATGCAATCCATGACTGACACCAAAAAATATTTTTTTTATATTTGTCAAGGAGCAGATGAGTTTTAGCCTAAGTTAACAATACAGAATTCCAAAGAACACATCCTCATTTTCAGGTTCATGATTACTTGGCTATTACCTCAGTGCAAATTTGAGATTTACTTACTGAAGCCAAAACTGACAACAAGAGATTGTATCACCACTTCACAGCTTCATTACAGGTTTAGTAAAGCAATCAATGATAATCCACGTTTCTTATCAAAAAGTTGACCAGTTCGTTTGGCATGATACGTTTTTTAGCTTTACAAAACAAATTCCTGAACACATTCAGGATAGCACAGGAGATTTCTGAGGACATTCTAGTGATCTGGTATTAGAAAATAAGCTTTAGGAAAGCAAGTTCCTACCAGTCCTCCAGCCTGTCCAGATCTCTGAATGGGACTCTTGTCTTTGACCATGTCAACTGGTCCTCCCCAATTTTCATGTCACCTGCAAATTCCTGTGAGCAATTGATTGCAAACTCCTCTGAACAACTGAAAGATGTTAAACAGAACTAATGTCAGTATGAATCCCTGGGGTATTCCACTTGTTACCAGCATTTGCTTAGAGTATTAAACACTCTCCACACCTGATCACCCAACCAGTTTTCCACTCATCTGGTTATCTACCTATTCAGAGCATAAACTCCTAGCTTGGACATGTGAATATTGCCAGACATGGTGTGAAAAGCTTTGCCAAAGTTGAAATAAGTGACATCCACTGCTCTCCTGTCATCCACAAAGCTAGTAATTTTCTCCTGGAGGAACACTCCACATCCTGTAACATTAGCTAAGGACGTTCTTAACCTTGCTAGCAGGTAAAAATTCAGCTTTGGAGGAAAATTAATGTTTTAACAGCTTCCGAGTACAAACGTATCTCCCCAAAGACCACAGGAGGGCAGCAGGAGCTTTCTAGATAGTAACAGCTTCGCCTTGCACGGCTGGTTTGAGCGCCCATTCATACGGCCCGGCCATGCTCTGCTTTATCAAGCCACACCAGGTAGATGAAAGCCTCGCACAATACAGAGATCAAACCCGAACTCTTCAAAAGCCTATCTGTGACGGCAGGGCTCTCAGGAGGCAATACATGCATGCTGCACGATAGGAAACAAGTCAATTCCCAGGGTTTATTTCACTGGCTTAGTATTACATGAAGAGTAAAAGGGAATTAAGAGTGAAGCATAACATAAATACCTGTTTCCCATTTTGTGGAAACACACTTCATATGAAGTCAGGAAAAAAACAGCATTTTACACCGAAGTACTACATCCAAACTTCACATTTTAAGGATTTACTTCCTACGCTGCTCACAGTGGGTGACATTATGCATACTAATAGAACCAGCCACATTACATAAATCAGTATTTCCAGCTGAATTTTCAGAGGTGCCTAAGAGAAGCCAGTACATAGATCATAGCACTACTTGCTAGTTACTTACTTTGTTTTCTGACAAGTTTAAGGGGCTACAACACTACTATCTGATTTTACAGCTAGCTTTGGACTGCAAAACAGTCCTGAAGCTAGAACCCTAACAAGCTTCATAGAGCTACATGGGCACATCCCACAAGACTATTGATTATGATCAGTAACTATTTATAGTGTAACTTTTCTTGACTGTGATTTTTTTTCCTTCAGGAGGGTTCCTTCCCTACTACAGTGCCAGAATACAGTGGCTGATAAGCTATTAACTTACTCTTATATTTTATTTTGTACATTCAAACTATCTGAAGAACTTCTAAACTCCTTTCTATGTAGTCTGTTAAGAAGCTTCCCTCTAGTTTCCCTCTCTAGTGTTCAGAATTAGATAAAGCTGCACACTGATACTACCCTCTCTTCCCAATGCTTACCAGACATTTACCAAAGGCTTTGAATCTTTAACATATACCTTATTTTCCTATAGTATGCACTTACCACTTTCACCTGAGTTAAGAACATCAAAAACCTTCAACAAGGAGTAGAAATTACCGCTAATCCTCTATCCGTCTTCAAAAAGAAAACCCTGTGGCTACACCTACTCAAATACTCCTTCCAGTAAACAGTCTTGTCTTACAACACCTAAAACCAGCTCTCTGCATATCCTACTATTAAAAAAAAAAAAGCAAAGAAAAACCACAGCAAAGAATAGATTTCAGTTCTATCAGGAGACTTCCTATCTCACAATCACAAGCCAAAGAAGTTTTTTTCTTAAAAAACAAAAAGCATACCTCTACTTTAAACTCCTAATATACTATCTCCTTTCTTCTCCTCAGAGAAGATACTTAGTCCTTAGTTAAGAAAACCCTAAAATTTTTCCTAAAGTCAAGAAGCAGTTCCCCACTCCAGTAACCTTTAAAGGCAGTCCAAAAGCAACAAACAAAAGTAGTTACTACTACAGTAAATAAATCCTAGTGAAGAATACTTAACAGTACAAAACTTCAAAGAGAATACTACACTCACTGTAAGCTACACATCAAAACCAAAGTCAAGTAATAGCAGATACACTCAGTCTCTACAGATAGAAACAAACAGAAGAGAAATGAAGATTAAAAACATAAATCCTCATACTTTTTTAAAAAGACTTCGCTGTATTTCATTTTCAGCACCTCACTAGTACAACTCAAAATATTCAATTATCACATCAATTAAACCCCTCCCAAGTTTCCTCTAGACTTCAGAAACAACATAATCCCATCCAACATATTTCTACTTTAATAAAACCTCTTACCTGTTATCTCTACAGCTCTTACTAGCTTCCTTCTCTCTTAACAACTCCTTTACATTCAACCACTCTACACAAAACTGCAGCAAGGCTTCAGTGCTGTCTTATATAGCCCAAAAAGAGCCAGGTGACCTTCATTTCTATGCTCCACCTGGTCATCAAAACCTCCAACTCCGGTCTTTAAAGGGCTACTTTCTTCTCAGAACAAATGCCTAAAAGAGGACCTATATGACCTTTCCTTTTTGAGTGTGATCTTTCCAGACTACACTTTAAACCCCAATTCTCACCAGATTCACAAACTGACCTCAGTCCATCAAGATATGAACTTCTGTTCTCTCAAAAGGCAATGCAGCAAGCCTTTGTCAAAAACTAAAACTGGCTACCAGCAGCAGTCCCCTAAAAAAATATGCTTTTAAAATTTCTTAATCAAAACATGACTTAGTAAAAAATACTTTTTCAGTGAGTTCAGATCTAAAATGTTCTTGCTGCCTATTTCATTACAGAATTCATTTTAGTACTATCATTGTGGTTTTACGAATTAACAGTGTACTTGTGGCTGTCATGGCAAGCAGACAATTAACTACAGCTGTAGGTGTTTGAGGAAACAGCAATGGAAGCAGTTTTAGAAATCAGCAGGTTTACTCAATTTACATCAATAGTTTCCTGCTGCCAGGTGAACTTTTAGGACATGTCATCCTCAGAATAAAACCGTCTAACTGCCAAGACATTTCCATTTTACAAAGGAGATTACTTTGCAAATTTAATTTGCAAACAGATCTTTATTTGTAGCTGTTTATTACAATATGAAAGGTTTACATTCAGAGCTCCAGCTTCTCTTTCTGATCCATATCCTTGGACGCAATTGTTCCCACACACAGAGTCAAAAGAATTAAATTTTGTCGTCATCTCAAAAGATTTATAACCATACCCTGGTTTACATCTGTCTCTGCAAGGCCATGAGAGAAACCATCTGCTTTCATGTGCTTACTTTGCATCTGCAGTGTTTCACATCTGCAGGTGTACAGCAGAGCTGCTCCTTGCATGAGCTGCAGCGTATATTCCAGATCAAACCAACCTACCAACGGCCAGCCAACAGCACAACAAAACCACGCGGAGCTCCCCAGTTCGAACTGTATGGGAACCTGTGACTTCGAATGTGTTCAGAGGTAAAATGACGTGAGCCTTGCAGATTTGCTAATGGCTCCAAAACTCGTCTAGAGAAAGTGTTTTGTTCCCTATTCACGCAGGTTGTGGAGGCAATGCACCAAGCAGCCAAAACACCTCAGCAAGGGCCCGGTTTGCATGGCATTACAAGGCTTCACCTGCATCACAGATTCCCACCAGGCTTTTAGAGCACGTCTACAAAGACTTATGAAGAGTTGCTCTAATAGCAGCAATCTGTGCAGACAGCTGCTCTTTGCTTTCCCGAGTCACACAGAGTGGCTACTGAGAAGGATCAAAGCAGTCACTGTGGCAACAGTGGAATCTCAGCAGCTGATTCAGTGCATGTGAACTTCATTCCAGCCCTGACCTCAATACCCCTGCAGCAACTTCCATGGATAATCAAAGTACAGGAAACCAGGCAAGTGCAGCAACTGATTTCATCTGTTGTTTTATCTTGGAAAATTTTATCCTACACTCACAGAAGGATAAAGGATGAGTGCCCTTGTTTTGAGTACACAGGACTTCTCCCTCTGTACACGACAAGGCATTACAAGGCACACACGTGGTAAATCCTAAGGCAGAACAAATCGCTGTGTTCTGTGGGAGTCAGGAACATAAAAAATGCATGTGTTCTAATTCTGTTGTACATGAGACATCTGAAGAAAAATATTTATGGAAAATACAGGAGGGGAGAGACACATTATTATTCCACTCTTACCAAACCCAACATTTTAGAGGAGTCATCTGTATGCTATGATGGATCAAGGCAATAGAATTCCATTATGAAGTAGTGGTGCTGAGAAAACAAAGATTTCATAAAATGTACAAAACCTGCTAAAATTACAATTGCTTGAAGCAATAGTAGGATTTTGGGTGATACACAGTGGCAGAAGTTTTGATGGAAAGAAAATTTAACACTGTGCAAAAGCAATCGCTGAAACTGAGGAGATATTGACATGTTTATGAAAACAAAGCCCAAACCAAAAATCATTTAATTCTTTATGTTTGAGCAACTTGGGTTTTTTTTCTAAATTCCAAGAGGATCCATCCAGACATTAAGTGCTCATGAGATTCAACGTCCTTTAGAGCAACAGAATAACCAGTCGCATGATCCTATTTTCAGTCATTCATGTGATTTATCATTCTAAGCCTGTGCTCTCAACTTATGACATTACCATTCACACTATCTACAGCTGAGAGCCCTTCACAGTGTTATGATACTGTTGATAGCTTTATGAAGGGACTGCTACAATTGGCTGGCTAATTCTAATAAAAGGGTGAAGGCCACCTTTTTTCCATAAAAGCACTTGCTTCTTTCTCTATAGAGGTTAAAAAAAGCAAAAACCTCTGTGTTTTCTTTTAGAAACCACTGGGATGAAAAAAATCAGGTATATTCATTTTTTAAAGTTATTGTCAATTATTAACAAAAGGCAATTAGAAAGGAGGAAAATCTATAAGGCTGACTAAAAGAAATTAGTACAGAAACTTTAACAAAACTGTTAATAGTAGGAGCTGAACAGTCAAAAGAGCAACAATCCAGGAGCGAGATGGATGTTTTAGCGACAAAAGAGCTGAGAGGTAAGGAGAAAGACAAAGGTACTGTAAAGATACAACATCCAAGTAGCTTGCTTAAAGGTTTGTCTTCTGAACTAATGCTGAATAAGAACCTACCTAATCCTTGCACCTACAGAAGCTCAGTTAAGCTCTTCAGAAACCCTGAAATCAATTAATGTATTATAATATATAGCGAAGCATGTAAGACACACAAGAAGTCTGATATTGGTTATAATGACAAACTTTTATCTTAAATGATGTCCTAAATATAGAAGCAACAGGTTGGAGAGAGCTGTAAGTATATCCCTAGTTCCCTGCTAGCAAACTACAGAAGGAAACCTTAGGATGTGATTTTTTTCATTGTGTCTGTGCATATAGTTCTCCCGGACATATCCAAGTGTAGCTAACTCTGATTGGGAATTCTCTTATACTCCTGGAATTCTTAATTTAGTCCTTGGGTCAACTCAGAAAGAGTTATGTAACTGTGTACCTAAATAGCTTTTTCTATTTATATGCCACTATAGATAAAACTGCAAGCTAGACCCTCCTTTCAACCAAACTATATAAACTCACTCCTTCAGCTTTTTGTTCTGAATTTTTGCTGCGGGTAAATGAGTCCTGTAACAACTTTGTTGCTCAAGACTCTCTTAAAGTTACTTACAATAATACGAATGTATTGTGTCTTCTTTCTCTGCTACTTCTACTTGTTGATCTTGAAATCAATGTTTGGCATTTCCTGCACTTTGCTTTATCTGATTGAAGAAATGCTACATAAAACCACCGGGAAAGGCTCATTGTTAACTTTGTAGGAATGTACGTGCCCCGTTAGCACATTCAAGCGATTCATTCGCAAAATGCCTCGACACGGTGCGCCTGAGGTTATGCTCGCCCTGTCTGGGGTCCACCTTTATTTACCTTTGAAAGGCAGGAATTCTCCTGCTCTCCCTGCTAGTACTGGGGCTTCAGCGCAAAAATCTGGCGATGCCATCCATAGGTCAAACTGACCGAAATCCTGGTCACGCAGGCTCTCCCCACAGCCAGGGGGAGAGTCCTCGCTAAGGAGCACGCCGCATCCCGAACGGAGCCGGTAAGCCGACCCCGAGCGCCGTCATGAAGTGAACGACCATGTGTGCGCGTTGGCCGAGGCGGGACCCTCCTCCCGCGGGGCAAGGCCGCGGCAGGAGCGGCGGCCCCGGCTCTGCCCTGGGGCGCGGGGCCGCCCGCCGCGCTCGGCACGAGGAGAACGCCGGCGGCGGCTGCGCGAGCGCCGCGCGGAAACGTGCCGGAGCTCCAAGTTTCCCTTTCCCAGGGAAAATCCCCGCTCCCCGCGCCGCCCAGGGGCTGGCACTGCGGGCGGGCGCCGCTCCAGCCAGCGCCGCGACTGCCGCTCCTCCGCGGGGACGCCGCCAGCAGCGGGGCCCACCCGGCATCCCGGGCCTGGCCTCTGCCGGAGCCTCCGGAGCCATCGCGCCCGGATTGGCTTCTGCGAGCGAAGGGGGCCATATTGGATCAGCGCGCCCCGCCGCTCGCGCACCATTTTATCGGCTCCGCGGCGGCTCCCCCCGCCCCCCCCCCCCGCTCAGGGCTGCCCCCTCCCGCGGGGGCTGCGGCGCGAGGTGAAGGCGCCTCGGGAAGGAAATTCGCACGCTCCCGTTTCCCCTCTCCGCCTCCCGCGCACACCCCGCCCCTGCGCACGCCCCTTCCCCTGCTCGCGTCCTCACTCCGCCCTCCTCTTCCTCCCCCCGCTCGCGGCCCCCTCCGGCCCCGCGCCGCCGCCGCCGCCCCCCCCGCCCCGCCGCCGCTCACACCCCGCTCGCTCCCGCCCGCCCTCCCTTCCCGAGGCGCCGTGTCAGCGCGCGGCGGCGGCCCCCGCGCGGGCGGCCAATCAGCGCGGGGGTGACAAATATGCAAATGCGCCCCCCGGCCCGTCCCCGCGGGTTCGCTGGGGCCGGTGGGGTCGCGGCGCGGAGCGAGTGAAACTTCGCCCGCAGCGCGGCCGCCCCCCCCCGCCCCGCTGCGCGGTGGGCGGCGGGAGGAGCAGCGCCAGCCGCGCCGCCCTCGCCCCTCTCCGCCGCCCGCCTCTCCCGGCCTGCGCCAGCCGCCCTACTGCCCGGTAAGTGCCGCCCTCGGCCAGCGGCTCTCTGCGCGCCCGGGGGGGCGGGGGGAATCCCCGAGGGGGGAGGGGAAGCCGCCACCACCGCTCCTGCCGCCGCCTCTGAGCCGCCGCGTCTGCCCGAGGCCGCCCCGGCGGGGAGCTGTCAGGCGCGGGGCATCTCCTCCTCCTTCTTCTCCTCCTCCTCCTCCTCCTCCCCGCGCGTGTGCCTCCTGCCGGGCAGCGGCGGCGGCTCCAGGCGCTGCCGCCGCCGCGTAATGGCGAACCCGGCGGTGAGTACGTGCGGAGGGACGGGCCGCTCTCCGCCACCTCCGGAGCAGGCCGCGCTCCAGGTGCCGGAGACACCGGCTGGCCCCGGCGCCCCGTCAGCACCCCCCCCCCCCCCCCCCGCCCGCCCCTCCTCCCGCCGGGAGACCGCGCGGCGCGGCCTGCTCGCCGCTCGGGCTCTCCCCGCCGCCGCGCCTCGACCTGCTTCCGCCCCTCGCCGACACCGGCGGCGTAGCCGGCGGGCGCGGGGCTCCTCGTCGGTCCCTCGCACCTCTCCGGCGGAGGTGGGAGGAGGAAGAGGGGCGGTGGCGAGGCGAGCTTTTCCCGGGGGCCGCGGGGGTGGAGAGGGGCAGGATGGAGGCGGCGGGGCGGGCGCGGGGCGCCCAGGGATGCGGTCTCCGCCGCCCCCTTCCTCCCTGCCCTGCGGCGGGGCTGTGGAGGCGGCGCGGGGCCCCCGGGCGGAGGGGCGGCCGGCGGGTGGGGGCAAAGTTTGGAGGGGAGGAACTGGGCCTTCCTGAGGCAGCAGGGCGAGGGAGAGGCCGAGTGTCTTGCCCCGGCCTCGGTCAGGTGGGAAGATGGCAGGGCGAAGGGAGGAGGGCTGGTCTTCTCCCTCAGGGGACTCGGAGGAGAAGGTTGGATGTTCCTCTGTCCCTCAGCGAGAAGGTGGCCGTGGGAGGAAAGGGCTGGGTGGGGGAAGGTAGGGCAACGATGTCCCCAGCCACCATGTGTCGTTTGGGAAGGGGGCTGTGTGGCGGGGAGGGGATGTGGCACCCTCCCAGGCGGAAAAGCGGGAACATTGGACCTGGTTTCTCGCTATGCGAGATAGTAGAGGTGGGCAGAGGGAGGAATTAAAATAATTTCCCAGGGCAAGCAAAGCAGTAGGAAAAAGAAGAGCTGCTTTTTGGCAGCCCACGGGCTTGGATCCATGACAGCAGAAAACGTGGGAGCTGGGAAAGGAATATGGAAGGGGTGGCTTGGCATTGGAAGAGGTGTCTGGGAGAGAGGGAGATGGTCATGCAGTCTGCTGTCCTTCTGAGCTGGAAGATTTCTGGGGAGAGGAGAACTGGTGGCGCATGGCCGCAGGTTCCCGCTGCATGGGTGGAGGCTTAAAAAGGGACTTGGCTGTGAAAGTGCAAGGTTGGAATTTATGGACTGGCATTTTCCAGGTAGGAGCTACCAGCTGACTTCCTTCGGGGATGATAGGGAGAGGATTTTGAGGCTAGCTCGGTGCTGTGTGTACATAGCACTGGGTGGATAGGTGGCATGCGTCCTTAGGGGAGAAATTATGCTATTTCCTGCTGAGGCTTAAAGCAGTGAAATGTGAAAACCTCTTTGTTCCCTCTTCACATACAAATTTTTTTTGTGAACAGGGATAAAAACCAGGTGAAGGGTCCAGAATTCTCTTATTTGGCTGTATAGCTTTGACATTGAGGTTGATGCATACACTTTCAGTTTGTAAGAAATGGTTTGCACTCCTCATTGTCTGTCTCAGAAGTGTCTCGAATCCTTAGTAATTATAACTTCCTTCAGTTCATGAAAGTTGTTCAACTTCATCAATGAGAAAATAGAGCTCAGTCTCTCCCCCTTATGTGGAAGAGATCTCAACCCTTTAGTGTTATAATGCGTGCTCGTGGGGGACAATATAACAATCTGTGTAAAGGGATAAGGTTTCTAGTTCTCCTCTTGTGTCTTTTTTGAGACTTTGTAAGAAGTAATCTTCCTCTCTCAGGAAAACCAGGCCCATCAGTCCTGCCAGCTCTCTGCATCTGTTTTTAAACCTGCTTCATTTGACACCATCAAGTTCCCATTTGACAGGTGTGAGATAAAACAATTATTATGATGAAATAGTTATTTTACATAAGCATTTTTATCCAAATACAAATATATAAGTATGTTTATCATTCAAGGCAGATTATTAACATTCAGTCATCTTTAAGCAATATCTGGATTTTTAGCCTGGCTCTGATTTTTAATTTATTGGTGCATAGATGAACTTTTTGCTAGTTTCTTTCGCAAGGTAAATATTTTAGAATTAATAATTATTCCTATCTTATACTTTGTTAACTGTTAAAATATGAGTAGCAATTAGTATCTTTTGTTTTTACCTATTCATAAAGTTTCTACACACCCCCAACTACTAAGGACTTTTTCATTGTTTCCTGCATCTGGCAGATGGGACTTCTGAAGCACCATGGACTTCACTGCCCAGTTTTTGTAAACCAAAGAGCAAAAATTTAATATACATGTTCCTAAAAGTTAACAGATTCAGGGATCTGTGTGTCAGGCCCGATGTATAAATCAAGGAGTCACAGAGAAGTTAGTGGCAAGTAAGGTAGGGTGTGAACTTCACATATCAACAACTTTGTGGTTACTGCCCGTTGTGAACTCTCTAACCTTCAAGTAAACGTGAAGTAGTTCTCTCTTTTTTTCTTCATTGGTAGGTAGGCTACATCAATTTACTTTGCGTTTGTAAGATGGCAAGGGCAGGCACATAAGTAGTTACAACGCGTCTGCGCTGGTTTAGTTTGTGCTGACTGACTTGTTTGTGTTTAACTAAGTAGTTCTATTTATAGGAATTTATGCTGCTCTTCGTGATGAAGATGTATTAACTTATTTCACTCTGAGTAAGCTGTCATTTTTACTGTGAAAAGAACTGGAATTTTCAGCCTTAAAATTTTTCAGGAATTTTGAGGGATCTCGGCACCTACTTGTTTCAAATGAGCTGCTGGTGCTAAATACTCCTGAAGATTAGCCCAAGAGTTCAGTCATGGAGAAATGTTGATGAAATCACAGTGTGGTTTTTAAAAAGTATTTTTAGTGATGTTATCTAAAAGATGTATGACATGAACCACTACTGAGAGACTATGGAGGCCCTAAAACAGGCATTGTTCATTTGTTTCCTTTTATGAGAGAGACACGTTAGTGATGCAGGCAGATTAAAACAAAAAGATTGACATGCTGCTTTAAAATTGCCTTGTTTGTGCAACCCATAAAGTAAATAGATGCACTTTTGTTATTACTTGCTTTATAGGCCTAGTTCTAAGATATTTTTAATTTTTTGGTGTATATTACAGTTTTAACAATACAAATTTTCCCTATAATTAGTGTATATGTACCCTTCAAATGCTTTAAAAGTACAGGTAAGGTGGACAATTATATATTTTATGAGTCTAGATTCCCTACAATGCCATTTTTCTTTTACATCAGTCTTGTAGCGGTAAGTGCCCAAACACTGCATCGTTGTCTGTCTTTGATACTTTTCATGCAATTTAGAATAAGGATAAGTTGGATCTGGTGGAATCAAGTGGCATGATCCTGTTCGTCACTCGATTGCAGTATTCTGCTTTTTTCCACTGCTGTATATGAACTAAATTCTCAGTGCTGTTAGATAGTTATGTTCATAAGTAATCCCGTTGAAATATTTTTCTGTGTTTAACTGAAATAATGGTAACTCTTAGCACTCAGTTTATTTTCTAACCAAACTACTTTTGTGGATGCTTTATATTCTTCCACTGACCTATCTATATTTGTCATTTCACTGGTTTCGGTTCTATCAAACTGTGGAGCTATGAGCTTAATGAACACTTAGAAATCTCACGCTTCCACGGGCTCACATAGCATACTCTGATTCTGTTCTCTAGTACTCTTCCTGTAGTTAGAAACAGTGTTTCAGGAATGGCGGGTATCTGTGTACACATAAACAGGTGATGGAGAAACCATCTGTTTATCGATTCTTGAGTGCTTGACTAAATAGTCAGCATTATTGGGAATATTTTAGGATATTATTGAAGTATTCTCTTTCCCTTTTGGGAAAAGATGCTATGATGCTAAAGAGTAATTCTTTTGCTGATACAAGCGCCTCTGGAAAGAGTTTGCAACTCTTGCTTTGGCTGAAGGAATAGCACAATTCTTGTATTTTGTCCATCTGCCCAGTTCATAAATGTGAGAGTGAGCTGGCCAGAAGTCAAACAGGCTGAACATGCGACTTTCTTATTTACAATAGTGCAGGGAGGAGCAATCTTTCCTTAAGCAGTACTTTTTCCTAAGGTATTACATGAAAAAACTATGCTGTGGTTGACAATGACCGTGTTTTTGAGTGACTGCAGTGCTGAAAACTTGCAGAAGACCAACTCTAAATCAAACGCTTTTTAACAACGTGGTTAATGAAGCTAGGGCTTGACTTCTGAAATATTAGCGTCTTAGTAGTACTTTTGAAACATACATATAGTCATATTCAAATGGATACACAACTGTCTTAAAACGAGCTTTAGTGAAGAAGGAAAAGGCTGCTTTTGGCAGCTCCTTGGAACCGGTTCACCTTTCAGTGCTGCCTTTACATTATGTTCACTTGCTAAGCTGCAAGAAACAAATTACAAGGGAGGAAGTGTTTTAAACTCAGAACTCAGCAGAGCTCTGTTTGTGTGATGTGGCATCTGTCAGTGAGCAAGTGTGTTGAGATCTTCAACTTCATTCATACACATTATCTGAGATGCTGAATATTAATGTCTTTACATGCATCTTTTTTTTTTGAAGATACATGTTTTTGTTTTAGTCTTAAATCAGCAGATAAAATTTGAAGGAAGGTAGAAAAATGTTCCCCATCCTTTTTCTGAAAATAAATAGTAATTTTGACTTTGTTCTTTATCTCAGTCATATTAGAAAATGTAGTAACTCTGGTTACCAAATTATTTCCTTCTGCAATGCATTCTTGGGTGCTTTTCCTTGTGTTGCATGAGCAGTATTAAAAGGTTGGTTCGCTCTTTTATGTTGGTCACTAAAATTCAGGAATTCCTCCAAAATTTATTCTGCAAATGGATTTTGAAGAGTAAGTGATTTTAGTACATTTGATACTTAACACCCTAATGAAGAAAGTTTTAAGCTTCAGAAAGATTACATCTGTATAATGGCGTGAAAATGTACCCATCTGATATTCCATATGTTAGAAGAAATCTGAGAATTAAATAGGATATGTTTTTGTTTTCAGTTGCCCTGAGTAAAGCCATTGTAGTTAGTGACTTCCACCAACAGTACAAACAGTGTTAGGTAAGACAGTGGGCCAGATTCCATATCATATGATGTTGCTGGTATCGGCATGTAATTTTTGAAAGTGTTTTTTGTTGGTTTTCAGAAGCTAAACTAAAATTTAGTTTCAGAGCCAGATTTTTAGGTAAATTAAGACTTAATTCATAGTTGCCCTTGAGGAACAGATGAGTATTGTCCCATTTAGCTGGGGAAGTTTTTTAAAAGTCCACTTTGTCAGGCTCTTGTGGCAGAGTATTGATGTTACAGTAGAAGTCGTCTGGAGTCTGTCTGTTGCAAGGGAATTCAGGAACATACCCTGAGTGTGCTGGAAACCATGAAACAAGATGCACAACGTTGTTTTGCTTGAGTTATTATCAGTTTTAATTGATTTCCTAATCAATTTAGGAAATCATATTTTCATAGTACATTGAACAAATCACAAACTCAGTGTCTTGCTTAACACATGCTTGACAGGAACTTTTTTGAGAAATTTTCATATCAAATCTCTTTAGACATAGGGTTTTGTTTTGTTTTTTTTTTTCAAAAATAGAAAACTTGTACGCAACCTCTCTCTGAAAGGTAGAGACTTCTGTTCTAAATGAAACTCCTTATGCCAGCTTATGTAGTGTGGAGTGAGAAGTCTGAACCTCTTCTGTTCAGCAGAGTGCTGTCACGGTTTCCTAATCTGCTTGTGCCAAGACTTGAAGTTGTGCTCCTTTTTTTCACAGAGAAGACTTCTCTCTGTCAGTGTCAAGTCTTCACAACTGTTGGTCTGTGCTCATAGGTCATGATCCATGGGCATCTGTAAACCAGCCATGATCTTTGCATTGTTCTAGTTGGTACTTCCAGGCTATAAACTTGCAGTAGTTCACAAAGATGCTTATCAAGCTAGAACTGAGAATTGTTGGAAGTTAGTATGGTATCAGATTGTGAACTGAGAGAGGGCTATGCTGTCTCTGATGTTTTGTAACGAAATCTTGGTTTAGGCCACATGTGAAAATGAGAAGGCTTTTTTTCTGGTTTTCATTGCAGATGTTTCTCTACATCTTAAAATGGCAATGTAGTTCCGCAGGAAAGATACCAGAATTCAGAAACATATTTCTTAGGTCTAATTTAAGGTGTAATGCTGAAATTATGACAAAACTGTAGAAGCTCTATAATGCTTACATTAGAAATCTGAACAGCACGAAGAGGATTATCTTTTTAAACTTCATAAGGAAGCTTGTGTAACTCTTTCTAGAGACCAGAAGTAAACTGTGAATTACAAATACGTTACACTGAATATGTTATTTTAACTCTTTTGACAATTAAAGAGAGTAACATGAGGCCTTAATATTCTGTACAGACACACTAAGATTTGTGGACAGATGTCTTAAAGAAAAATTGGTTTTAGCAGTATTCAAGCCTGAAGAAAAGAACATGGGGAAATTTTATCTGTGTTAGAAAAATAAGCAGAAACTCACTGAAGTCCCAGAATTTATGAAATTGTTCACAGGTACACTTTGGAGAAGCAAAATGACAATGATGTTTAAAAAGCAGGACTAGCTAATAGTACAGCTTCCTTCAGTAGTCTTGTGGCCAAAGCCCTGAACTTCTTATCAGTTATTTTCACTAAAATAAACAGACTTGGGGATAAACTTTGTACTTTTCAAGAAGATTCTCCAAACTTTTGGTGTTTTTCTAGCTCACAATCAATTGTAGCAAATTAAGATGTTGTCATTCTCTGTATTGTTATTGTCCCTTTGTTGCAATTAATGCCCACGAAACACAACAAAATAGAATGTATGTATGCACCTATATACAGCCCTTGTAAGGCAAAGTCTAATAGATTTGCTTAAACTAACAAGAGGAAGAGTCAAAATAAATTGGGAGACTATACACTGACGCGTGTGTGCATGTTTTGTTCTGCAGGCTGTGCTTTGAGGGCAATAACCTTGGCACAGAGGTGAAGAAGGTAGTTGAAAATAGAAAATTTAACAGCATCAGTTTAAGTTTCTAAAGGTGTTTGCAAAGACTGAAGACATAAAGGCACACAAGGATTTTGTACAAAACTAAATTGTTCTATTAAATTCGCATGATATTTTAAAAAAACAGAAATGGGGGTAAAGTGGTTATTCTAAACTAATTGAAATTAATAGTTTGTTTCCCGTTACACTAATGTGTATAAAAGACTATGTTTTATTGTTCAAAATTTTTTATCAGTAATGCTTTAGGATTCCATCAAGAACATAAGGAAATCCATGTGCGCTTAGGGAAATGTATTTTTCTTTCAGTGTTTTATGTTTTCGGTCTATGAAGAAACTGTATTAGTTGGGCTGTGGAAGATAATTTCTTAGAAACTTTCTAAGATAGCTTTATATGTATCTAGCCATGCTTACAATAAATTTAGTTTTGGTTCTGTTCAGTAAAGTATAAGCTTTGTTGTCTATCAGTGAATTTTCCTAATTCAAGATTCAAAAGCAAATGTTAACACTTTTTTTATAAAGAAGACTTTACAGAACACTTGTTTACCACATCACATTTGACATATGTATACACATATATATTTTTATATATATGTCATTAAATTTTACGTGCGTTATAGATTATTTGAGAATCTGTGGAGACAGATCCTGTTTTGCTTCTTAGGAAGGCTCTAAGTTCCTTTTGTGCAGATTTCTCTTTGGCACTTAGTGTAACTATCAGTGATTCTTTCACTGTCTGAAGTATTTCTTGTTTTTTACATTTAGAATAACGTGTCATGAATGTATATTTAGTTATGTATGTGTTTTTCTTCTTTTCAACATAGGATTTTTCAAACTTTTAAGTACTCCACAGTTGTCTCCATATTGGAAGCTGTTCAACTGGACACTGTCCTAAAGAGTAAGAAACATCCTTTTTCTATTTATTTTGAGGATTCATGAAGTATTCAGTTGAGGAAGGATCCAAAACAGCTATGTTTTGGGTAGCCAAGAACTGAAGATTGTGTTTGTGTTGTATGGTAGTTAAAGGGGAATTAGGTTTCGTTTTTTTTTTTACTGTTGAACTCTTACAACTGAGATAAATTACTTGCAATTAAGCTTTCAATTTTTCTTTTTCCAAATTAAAATAACCTTTTTAATGTCTTTATTCGGTTAATGTATATATTGTACAACCTTATAGTATAACTTTGTTTAGTCAACAAAGAACTTTTAAATAAACAGAAGTTTAGGAATTAAAAAAATATATTGGAATGCTGCGTAAAAATGACAGTTAAACAATTTCAAACTTGATTCTAATTTCTGGCTGTGAAGAGGACTTTTGCGTGATGGCAGCTCTATGTACAGGGCTCTTTCCATTGGCAGGTGTTTTTAAAACCTAACCGCAAAACTTTTTTTTTTTTTGGTCCTTATGTTTTGTCTTGAAGTTGCCCTAAAACTTTGAGTATTTTGGCACAGACTCTGCCCTTCAACCTTAGAGGTTTATAGGGTTGGGTTGTTCTTCAGCGGTCCTGTGAGCACTTTAGTTGCCTGTTTGTCAGACATGTATAAAATCCTGGCTAGTAGTGATTGTGTATTAATTCTGATGTTCTTATTTTTATGGTATCTATTTTTGAGTTTTGAGTATTGCATTTGAATGTATACTCTTGCAGTTGGTTATTGTGTGACTTGTTTACCGTGGTTCATTTTCAGGTCTCCAATGATGAGGTATCCATCTGGATTTAAAGCACATCTCTGAGCTTCTTCATTCTTCATTAGAGAGATGTGTTCTATGTTCATGGGTAAGGATATTTTTCATCTTGACTTGGGTCCTTTTCTTAAATATCTTGTGATACATTTTAAATTCAGAAGATTTCAGCAACTTGTTTTTATGTCTTACAGGTTAATCAGATACTTTTAAAAGTATAGAGTTCTTTAGGTGCCTGTGCTAGATCTTAATTTTGACCCAAGCTAATTAGTAAACTTTGGTTCATATATCTAAGTATCAATGCACTAACTAAATCACTCGCTTAGTATTACGGCTAGAGAAACAGCATGGTGGTTTAAAAATTGGTCTGTGATTTGAAATTCCTTTTCTGATATATTTAACAGTTCTACAGGCTTTAATTGTGCATCTCACCGTACGTCTTTTGAATTTGGAGTTTTGGGAAGAAAGAAACTCTGTTCTGGAAAGCAACAAAAGGAAAGGACCTGAATTTTGTGCAGTTAAAAAAACCCAACACTTTTTTCCAATATTTTAAACCATATTTTATCTGTAGTATTACAGTAATGACAACTAATTTGTAGAATTACACACCCCCACTTCAAAATAGTAGAAACAGAACAACTGAAAAAATCTCACTAGAAAATACAGACTTTTCTAAATACTACCAGTATTTTTAATTTTTATAGGACTCTAAATAAAACAGTTAAGATTACTTCATACATTACGGAATTTGTTATAATGTGTTCTCTGCATATATTAAGCACTGATAGCTGAAATATCATTTTGAGACTTTATGAATTTACCTTGAGCTGAAAATTAATGTTAAAATGGATCTTTTAAGGAAGTACAGTAAATGGCTCAAACACATGCTGTGGGACTTTCTGATATCATGCTGTTTTGTACAGAGAGTTCTGTGATACACTCTTTGGTGTGGTTTTGCTCTGTTCAGCTTGAGCAAAGCTGTTCTCAATAAAGAAACTGCCCCACTCACAGTTAAGGCAAACATCTTTGAGAACAATAGAAATTTGTCTGTAGTTGTATTAGAAGATGGATTTTCTTTCCAAGTGAAATGTCATTTGTCATGTTGGTTGACTTGAACTTTTATGAATGACCATAGCAATTAACACTGAATATTTTTCTTTTCTTGCATAAATCTTTAGTATTTATTTCCCAGAGACTACCTGTAAGAGAGGAGGAGAGGTGGCAGAAGGGAGTTTGTGCATGTCTGGGGAGTAGAGGGGAGAAATAGTTACATGAGGGGTTTGGTGCAAGCAAGACCAGTGTAGGTATGAGAACAAACTACTCTGAATTACTATGACAGGCACACGCAAGCCAGTTAGCTCCAGTTTTATTCACTTACTCAGAGCTGGAAATGTAGCCATGAACCCAGTCTTGGAAATTTAATTCAAGATCATCAGTTTCAAATCTTTCTCTTCCTATTCTTCAGATCAAAATGCAAGGTACTTGAGTTATCTTTTGAGTATTTAGCATGATGTCTGTGGGCTCTGTAGCAGAATATAATTCTAATCGAAACTGGTATGTTGAGGGTATAATTTTACTAAAGGGACGGCTCATTACTGGAAAATAATTATAAATGCATACCAATGAACAGCAATTTTAAATTAAGATAATGCATATTTATATATATAATTGCATGTGTGTCTTTTTATTTAATGAAACAGGCTACTCAAACAAGTTTTCTCCTAATTTTTGTGATACCAGTAAGAGAAAATGCATCTTTTCCAATCCATATTTAGCCACGGATACCATTGCACTCTTGTGCAAAGACTTGCTTATTCCTTTCTGTTAGGGAATAAGAGTTCATCTCTACTAAATATTCTTTTTTTAATCTTCTATGTTTCTGGGATTTCAAGAAAGTGGTGCTCTCCCTGTGTGCATTTTAAATTTAACATATACATTGATCTTTAAATCTATAATAGAATATCATTTATATTGGCACATCAGTGGGAAGTCACTTACGTATTTAATTTGCTGCAGCTTTTTGAACTCGTTCAAAGCTTTTGTTATAATTAAATCCGACAAATAATGATAGTGTAATTGCCTTTTAGTATTGGGGAGGGAATGTCTCTATCGCTTCCACATATTATGCAGAAATGATCAGTTTTTTGAGTATCTGTTTTTTAACATGCTGTGTTGTCTTCCTCTTGACGTGGTGTTCCATCTGCTAATAGATGGGCAAAATGCTGCTGTGTGCTACATAGAACTTAGCAAACAACTGTTTTTTCAGTCTCTTGGGCAGATCTCTTGTGTGGAAGCAAGTCTGTTATGCCTGTTTGCATTGCTTTCCCAAAAAACCCAAAACCAAACCAAAACACCTACTTTGCGTGCATATAATTTAAAACACTCCACTAGTTATGACTGTCTTATTTACCCCTTCTGTGTTCTTTACCTGTGCACTGGATTTCTGTTACGTCATGCTTTTATGACTTCAGTTTTAAATCCTTCTGTCTGCTAACTTGTCCCTAGCTTCTTTCTGAATGGCTTCCACTATTTGTCTGGGGAGCCATTGTTTCAACTTTTGTGAAAAACGGCCAAAGTCACTGATTTCCTCTTACCTATGATACTGTCAGACATCAGTCATGCGAAGCAGTGATACTTAGTCTATCAAGGTGTGGAAATGTGGGTATCATGGTAATGTGCTGAATCTTTACCTGATTTAGCTGCTTCTAACCAGAGTAGCCTGTTTTCTGTTGTCACTTCATAGAAAGTAATCAACAATGCAATTAATGAAATAGAACACATCAGTAGTTTTTCATTTCTAAGTGGTTTTGAATATAAGAAGGAAAATTTGAAAAAAAACCTAAAAGTTTAAAAAAGTTAAAATTACAGTAGTAGTACATGAGAGCTGCTTTTACAGATTCAGAGGAACAACAATCGTGCATGTTTTACATTGTTTGTGTTTGAAAAGATAGTTTTAGACCATAAAGAAGACAACATTGTTTTTAGATTAAAAACATGGATTATGCAGAAATTAGTATTTTTTTCATTCGCTCAGACTTGTAAGATCTATTTTAACACCATTTCTCCTATTCTCATAGTTTGGTTTATATCTTTAGTTTAAAACAGATGTCTTAATGTTAAGAACTAGTAGATTAAAGATGTATGGGTGTTCAGTTTAATGAATAGTGACCAGGTGAAAAAAAATAAGAGCTGGGAGATGTTTTGTTCTGGTCCAAGTGTATTTGCAGAATAACTTAATACTTCTTGGAGAAGATGCTATGTTTTCTGTGAGACATAAAATGATACAGTTGACAATCTGAAAAAATGTACTGTTTAAATCCTAGATGCTTTAGCATATCTGAAGATGCCAAACCTTGAAATGTGTTTCAGCTTAACTTGGGGAATACTGTTGATGTTTCCTGGTTATTAATTTTAGAAAACTTCATGTTATTTAAAAACAAAAGAAACACACAACCTTTTTTCAGAATAGTGAATCTAATGTATGATTTTGTTACACAACCTTTAGATAGTAGTTACCCTGTAGTAGTAGTAGTAGTTTCTGTTGCTCAGTTTTCTTCATAAAATCAGCTTGATTGGTACAAAGTTGAGGGTTGAAAATAGAAAGGGAGAAACTGAATACTAGCAAGAAACATTGCTGAATGCCTCTAGGTTCCATTATATTTAAAAACCAAACCAACACCCACTGCAGAAAATTCTAAATTTACCCAATATTTTATTGTTGGTAAATGTTGAAGCAAATCGAGCTGATAGGGGGCAGTAACTTCTTAACTTCAAGTACAGCAACTGCAGTGATCCAGTTGCTTTATGGGGTTGTACCTCTATTGTGGTGCTCATTTTATTGTCTAGAATTGGTCCAAGCAGTGCTTAGACATCGATGCTGTAGAAGAATCTTGCTAACTTTAAGCTGGGTAAAGATTAATATTAAATCAGTACACAATAATGGTAGAGAATTTAGACATACCAAGTATTAGAATTAATATAGTTTTTACAAGAAGTGTAACTTCTTCACAAATTCTCGATGTAAGAGGGCACAAAGATGTCAAATTGTATTTGCTAAGAGCAGTCAAACTTTAGATTGTTGTAAAATGGAATTACTTACCATAACAGTGACTGCTTGTGGTGAGATACTTAGTTTTGACAAAACAAAGATTTTCCTCTTTAAGGAAGAACTCTTTTTTTTTTTTAAACACGTTCTGCTTCTTTTACTGTAGTTTGCTTTATTGAGTAGGGATTCAAAACTAGTTTACCCATTCTGATTAAAAAAAAAAAAGTAAGAAGTTTTCATGTCAGAACTTTGTTGTTTCATTAAGTTGGATGTGAGGAGGTAGGTTGTTTTTTTTTTTTAAAGGAAGAGACAGAAAAAATAGTACTTGTGTGCCAGTTAAGCTCAGAAATGCAACAGAGTTTGCCTTCATGTGCCTTCACAGTTCGCAAGCTGAGCATGTAATGTTTCTGTATTCGAGTATAGCAGAGAGAAACAAAAGGGACAGTTGTTCAGTAAATTTGGAAGATGACTTTGTGTGAAAGGCTGGTTTCTCCAAATCAGATATTCTTGAATTTCCAAGTTATACTTTTCTTTGGGCTGAAAAAACATGATGGCTTTTGTAGACACTGAATAAAAAGGCTAGAGGTAAAAAAAGTACTGCTTTGGTCAGAAAACAAGGTGTCTTTGCAACAGAGTTGTGTTCAGGCTATCTACAGTGGTATCCTTCCCAAAAAGAGTTTCGAGTTGTTTGGTTTTTCACTTCATGATCTCCTCTGTACAGAAAAGCTTTCTTCATAATAAATTTACATTGATCTAATTAGCCTAGAGAGGTTTCTTACGTATCTAGCCTTCAGATTTCTCAGTTTGGAAGTTCATCTGTGCTATCCCTCTTGTTTGGGCCCTTGAAGTGAAGCTGGCATCTTCAGGTTGTGTTTCCTTTTTGTACCTATTAAGAATTATTTTTTTTTCATGAAGCCTTTTCATTTTAAAAAGTTTGTGTTATTCATCTAATTTCCTCCTTTTTTTTCCTTATGCTGAAAGAAAGTAGGCAAAACTAAGTTTAAAAGTGTTTCTTGGGTTTTGAAGAAAATTTCGATGAGGCAAGCTCAGAGTAACAGTGTAGCAACTGCAGTGTTGCCAGCTGTTATGCCTGCTTTTTTTTCCATTTTTTTACCATGAAGATACTCAGTCAATGACACACGAAGAGATTGTCTGGCATGTGTTTTTTAAATACAGAATTGTTTTAATCCCGTTTGATAGCTCTAGGCTACTATGCAGTTAAACTCGAGAGCATGAAGAGTAGTTAATTACCATAGAGTAGCTGACCTGTAAGTCACTTACTGTATGTAAAAAAAAAAAAAAAAAAAATATATATCTGTACGTCCTATTATATCTATGCCGCTAAAGATGGAAGAAATATCTTTTTTCCTATTTTTTCAAGTTAGCACAAATCGAATAGCCTTCCTTACAAATCGCAGTGAATTATAGTTTATATCTGGGCATAACCAAGGAGCTGTATGCAGTCTGCTGAGCTATTTGTATTCAGTCTTAATACGTAAACTTTTATCGATACAGGCTTCAAATCTGCGTTTTTAACAGTAGAGTCCTTGATAGCCTGGAACATGACATTTTACACATGGTTACCATAATTTCCATCTATCTTTCCCCAGATGGGGGTTTCTTTAATTAGATCATTTGTCTATGTCTACGATATTCTTTCCTTGTACTTAATCTGACTTGGTTGTCTTCTCTTAGCTAAAATAGCTCTTCCCTGACTTATCTTTTGAGTAGAAATATCCTGAGATGAGAGATTACTGTATTAGAAATGCTCCAAAACCCTAAAACCATGCTACATCATCTGCTTGGATCCTGATGTTGGTTTATCAGCTGTTGGTAAGGTGTTTGATACTGGGAAAGTCATCATTCTTTTCTTTTTAATCATAAGCAGACAACTTAACCAGTGTTAGAAGATAATGGGGTCTAATTTATGTTAGTGCTTCCTTTAACTTGGGACTTCAAGAAGTCCTAACTTGAAGCAGTGAGTTGTACATGTATCATCTGGAATCCGTGACTACTTTGCTATGCTAAGCTGTCACCTTCCTAAGCTTCTGTGGCTTTTTTATAGCATGTTTGTTCTCTATACTCATAGTCATTAACACTCGTACCAATCCATACCTGATAGATGTCACCAGTTATCATAGAACCGTAGTATGATTTGAGTTGGAAGGGACCTTAAAGATTATCTAGTTCTGACGTCCCTGCCATGGGTGGGGACACCTTCCAATAGACAAGGTTCCTCAAAGCCTCGTGCAATGCGGCCTTGAACACTTCCAGGGATGGGGCAGCCACAGCTTCTCTAGGCAACCTATTCCAGTGCCTCACCATCCTCAGAGGGAAGAATTTCTTCCTTATATCTAATCAAAATCTCCCCTTTCAGTTTGAATCCATTGCCCCTTGTCCTATCACTACACACTCTTGTAAAAAGTCCCTCTCCAGCTTTCTTGTAGGCCCCCTTTAAGTACTGGAAGGCTGCTAGAAGGTCTCCATGGAGCCTTTTCTTCTCCAGGCTGAACAGCCCTTCTCTCGGCCTGTCTTCATAGGAGAAGTGCTCCAACCCTGTGGTCATCTTTGTGGTCCTCCTCTGGACTTGTTGCAACAGGTCCATGCCCTCCTCATGTTGGGAGACCCAGAGCTGAATGCAGTTCTGTGAGAGGGGTCTCACGAGAGCAGAGTAGAGGGGCAAAATCCCCTCCCTCGACCTGCTGGCCATGCTGCTTGTAATGCAGCCTGGGATACGGTTGGCTTTCTGGGCTGCAAGTGCACATTGCCGGCTCATGTTGAGCTTCTCGTCAACCGTCGGTGTCTTCCAGTGTGATACGAGATCCATCTGTCCTTTCTCCGCATAGACCAGAATGCGGAGAATGTTTTATATACCCAAACACTCCACAAGTTTTATTAATTTAGGTTAATCTTTATTCTAATTACGGTCGCAACACTTTTGTGGACGAGGAGTATAAGCAGAACAGGTTTTCATCAGCTTGTCAAAGACTACTTTGTACTTAAAAGGTTCAACATGAACTTCGTCCATCAGAATATTTCAGATTTTCAGTGTGTCATTTTCTGGAATGATCCTATACTCAGGTGAATTCGTTAATGAAGACTTGCAGCTGAAATGGAGGAGAGCATTAAGGTGAGCTTTAGTAGTTGGGTCAGGAATTAAAAGCTGTGGCTATTTTCTTTACTTTTTTTTTTCTTTATAGTAATTAAATACATGCATTGACAGGATAAAGAAATGATTATTCCATGAAGATGCTTGTTTAAAGTGATGCTCCTCTAATCCAGAGGTTTACTGGTTATCTGGAGAGGTAAATTACCAGACGCACTTTCATTCATTTCCCATTCTGTTTGATTACACTACCAATAGGCAAAATTTTAGACTAAATTTAAACTAGCCATCCTTCTTAGCTCCTCTTGCCTGAAATCCCTGATGGCAAACTGATTCATTGGTGATCACTTAGTGATACTATGAATAAATAGAAAAACAACTTGTGCTTCAAAACTAGATAAGTGTGTAAACTCCGTTATTGAACCAAAGGTAGTTCTTTTCCCATGTTTATCTTTGGCTGTATCACTGTATTCATCCTCTTGTCCTTCCTTTTAGTAAGAGTTCTATTATGTATTTAAGTGGGATAAAATACAAATTTTCAGAATCTTACTTGTTGCAACTTATTTAGAAGAAACAGATTATCTCAGCTTTTCCTACTGAAGTCAAGGTAGTTTTGTTTTTACATGTAGTTTGTAACATCTTAGGTTTCTTGTTTAAACACACAGAATTATTGTGTGCATTTTATGTATGATATCATTTCTTTCTACGAACAAATTTTAATTCTGGACTACTAAAAAACCACTTTTCTGTTAGAATTTGGTAGTTTTAATGAAAATGGCAAAGGAGAATCTAAAATTGTGGTTAGGTAATAGAGCAAACAATGAAAAAAATGAAATAATTAAATTTGAAACATCAAATGTTACTTCAATTACATAAGGCACAAAAACAATGAACACTGCACAGGGCATCGAGTATAAGCAAAAATAACTGAATTGATTTGTGGTTTAGCTGAACATTGTGAACAAAATATCAAAAGTCTGTAAAAGTGTTGAGGGGGAAGGAGCGATGAGGAGAGTCATGAAAGTAATTTTTCTCTCTTTTTTCTTTCCCCCCCCCCCCTCTTTTCTCTCCTATAGGATACTTTAAGACTTTAAGATGAATGTTTCATCAGAAGCACTAATGGATGTTGGCATGCCTTGGATAAAGTGGTGACCGCTGGATGTCATTTGTTTCTGTTCACCGCAGAGAGCCAAAATTGACTCCGTTTGGAGTTGAGCAAAAAAGCAGTACAGACCTATCAAGATGACTGATCCTATGATGGATTTTTTTGATGATGCCAATCTTTTTAGTGAGACCTTAGAAGGTTTGTCAGATGATGCCTTTGTTCAACCTGGACCTGTTTCGCTTGTTGATGAATTGAATTTGGGTGCAGAATTTGAACCTTTGCACATAGACTCATTGAACCATGTGCAAGATGCTCAAAATCAACAAAAGATGAGTGAGTTTGATCAGCTGAATCAGTATGATTCTCTGAAACTTCACTCAGTAAATCAGTCTTTTAATAGCTCAGCTGACAATGTCTTATCACCACACTCTCAATTCAATTGTTCACCAATTCATCCGCAAAACCAGTCTAATGGGATGTTTCCAGATGTGGCTGACGGTAGTCCGATGTGGGGTCATCAAACTGCCACAACTGTTTCAAATCAAAATGGGTCTCCCTTTCACCAAGGACATTCTCAGTCTATGCAGCAAAACAAAAGCTTTGTAGCACACCATGACTTTGCCTTATTTCAGGCTAGTGAACCGCAGCATCAGTGTGCCTCGCTACGGTCGCAACAAAGCAGAAACAACACGGGGCAAGATGCTCTGAGTCAGCCAAAAGACTTCATGGAAGTTAACGTATCTACTTCTCACAGAGTCAGTGTTAACCACCCGCCTCCAGTTTCTAATCCATCAACTTCACAGCAGCCTCTGTCTGTTCAACAGTTTTCTCAAACTGCAAGTGCTTCAGTACATTTTTGCGGGAATCAAGAAGGAAATTTTGGTGGACAGTCCCCAACTATTACTCCATGTTCTGTCAATAACAGCCAACGATTTTCATCTCCTTATTCTTACTCCAGTAACCACATTTCTCCTACCAGCCTTCTTCAGTCTCCAACAGCTCTTTCTACTAGCCAGCAGACACACTCTATCTCTGACTTTACTGGAAGCGATGCCTTTACATCTCAAACAGGGACCAAGCAAGAAACAGCTGAGCACATGTTGAATTCTAATACACCTCTGAATTCAAGTAGTTTTCAGATGTTGCATTCTGCGCATCCTCAGGGCAACTTTAGTAGTTCAAAACTCTCTCCTGTGAATATTAACTTTCCAGCTTCTGCTGGTTCTGCTTCTCAGATAAGCCATTTCACTGACCCTATTGAGAGCAATGGTTTTACGTCTTTAGATGACAACTTACTTCATCAAGTCGAGACTCATAATGAACCATTTACAGGACTTGACCCAGATGACCTCCTTCAGGAAGACCTTCTGCCACAGTTCGATGATTCTGCGTTTGTTCAGGATAGCACAAGCCATGTTTTAGAGCATGACCTAGAACACCACATTACCCCACAGCAAATAACACAGTCATCTGACCTTGTTCGGGCACAGTCTCAAGGACAGATCCATCCTTGGCCTTCTTCAGTTTCTAATCAGCATCTGCAAGACAGAAGTCGTGTAGCCTTACAAGGACAGGTATGTAGGGATTTGGGGGTGGAGGGTTGAGCTGTTTGATTTGGTTGATCTGGTGAAATGAATAATAGTGACTGGTGCTTGTGTCTAAGCATGATAACTGAAGTTCAGTTTGACCCTGAAGAGGTCTAAGATACAGGTAGTTTAGGGGGAAAAACCACCTGTTGATGCAGGCCTTGCTTTCTCCTGTTGGTTTCTTACCGTTGCAGAACACAAGATTTATGTGGTCTGAAATATTTATTCAGATAAAATGGTGCTGGTCCTTCTCCTGTTTGTATTTCCTAAGTACAGCAGAGGAAATTGATTGCTTTATGATTTTGGTGCAAATATAATGATTTAATGTCTTGTAAAGTACTTATAGCAACATATAGAAGCTTTAATAAGGCTTATATGGCTGATTTCCTGCAAGAATAGCACTGGTTTTCTTACCAGTCCTTTGCTTGGTGTCTTTGTGCTTGTGTTCGTTGGCTAAAAATACAAACTTTTTTGTTGTTGTTTTTGATATGATTAGTGATCACGGAAAACATGTAAAAGGCTATGCCTATGTTTGATTTTGTTACTTTTAGCTAAACCAAAAAACTTTGCACTTGTTTTAGTGTAATGTGAGCATCTACTGCTGGCATTAGATGATTAAGGGAGTGGAGCATCTGCCTTATGAGGAAAGGCTGAGGGAGCTGGGTCTCTTTAGCTTGGAGAAGAGGAGACTGAGGGGGGACCTCATTAATGTTTATAAATATGTAAAGAGTGACTGTCATGAGGATGGAGCCAGGCTCTTCTCACTGGCATCCAATGATGGGACAAGGGGAAATGAATATAAGCTGGAACATAGGAGGTTCCGCTGAAACATGAGGAAGAACTTCTTCCCAGAATGGGTAACAGAACGCTGGAACAGGCTGCCCAGAGAGGTTGTGGAGTCTCCTTCTCTGGAGATGTTCAAAACCGCCTGGATGTGTTCTTGTGTGATCTAATCTAGGTGGTCCTGCTCCAGCAGGGGGATTGGACTAGATGATCCTTTGAGGTCCCTTCCAATCCCTGACATTCTGTGATTCTGTGATCTACTGCAAGTATTAAAGCCCTCTGCATGGAGGATAGAATAGCAGAAAAATTATGTTCTGTTCTTTTAATGTTACATAAGAGAAACAAACTTTGCAGACAGCGCTTTTCAGATTATCTGAGATAAATCTGAAATTATTTTACATTGTGTGAGCATTGAAGAGTTCAGAGAGGCAATCCTTCAGCCTGTTTCTTATGAGTGCTGTCTCATAACATCTGTAACGTAGTGAATTTTCAAATAGTTTTAATTGAGGTATTAAATCCACTTTTTTAATGCTGAACTTTTATCTTTGTATCATCACCTTCTATATAAGTGTCAATAAATTGAAATGTAGACTGGTGCTTCTTGATTGCTTTGGTCTCTTACGAGAGTAGCTGCACTTCTAAAAAATCAAACAAAATAGGGCAAGTAAAGCTATTTTTTCACAACACTAACCAGCAAAATCATGTTTTTATTACAGCTACTAGAAACATCAGCATATGTGAGATTCTTACAGATTTTTCAGCTCAAAAAATCCTATATAAAAAAAAAGTACATCTTGAATATAGGAGAGACTTAATAAGCAAAGGCACAAATAATTATTCTTTCAGCTTTTAAAATTAATCAGTCTTTAAAGCAATTGATATGATTTTGGAGACTGGTTGAGTGGCTTTCCTCCTTAAGGCCTCAAGAGTGGTATCAGTGACTGCATTACCTCTAAGTTAATACCTTAACGTTATCACAGTTTGGCTCTGCTTGGTAGCTTCCTGCCCAAATTTGATTTGACAGGAATGACTGAAACTTCTTCAATTATATGATTTGGCAGAAGGAGCTGTAGCTTCTGTATGATAAATGCACATACTCAGGTGCCATGGCTGATTATCTAGGGCTTCCAAAATTGTGAGACTGTTGAAATCCATGTACATGTGAACAATGAAAATAGGAATTTTGATTTTAAACTCCTGTTTTAAATTCTGGTAGGAATTTAGCTTGTGTTTAGGAAAGGAGAGGGATTATAAATGTTTTCTAATTTTCAATCTGTGCGTTGAGAAATAGAGGCAGCTCTGACATCAAATCTATACATGCAGTCAGCTTTAAAAGGGTTATAGTAACTATATTAGTTATCTATACTCTTGGTACCAATATTCTCTCTACCTAAGAGTATAGAATGGTGTCTTACTGGAAAATATTATTGGGAAGGAAAGGGACTTAATTACTGACTCTTGCTTCTACTTAGCTTGTGGGACACAGGCCTGTGAAGGAGGCAATGTAGTGCTTTTTTTTTTTCTCCTCCATTAATTTTGTCATTAGTGTAGAAATAAGAGTTTAACATGTTTGATCTTTGGTCTTGGTTCAGTAGATTACTTCTCTATTACAACTTCTGCTTATGTTTATGGAACAAGTAATTTTCAATTCCTACTAGTGAAACCTTTTCTGTAAAACTGTGGTGTGATGTTACTGGAACATGTATGCAGCTGTGTATTTGGGGATAGCTTGATGAGCTGAGTGATGCAGTAGGTGCATTCTGTTGGCTTTGATAAACATTTCTTATTTTTGAGGTCAGGGAGGGGAAAGAAGAGGGCACAGCCCAAGTAGCTACTCCTGTCAGTTATCTCGGTGACCTAAGGACACTTGGTATAGTAGCTACTAGTGAAACGTGAGCCTGTTTATTACCGTGTGTACAGTAGCAGAGGGGGCAGTGCCCGAGTTCCCTGCTGGGAAGCGGAGCAGCAGAACCCGGAGTCAGGAACAGTAGCGTGGAGGCTGTTGGTCACCCCTCATACTTGGGGTGAAGGGTGAAGAGGAAGTGGATTCCAGGAAAAGTGGGAGTGGCGAGAAATCCAGGGGTTATTTTCATTTGTGAGGAGCATGTGGGATACAAACCAGGTGGCGAAAAGTAGGTCTAATAAAACTTTCTGGTGCTGTGACTTTTCTGTTGTATGCATCAGAACCTTTTGACACTTGCTTCGATCTCACTGCCATCAGTTTTAGCACTTTCTTCTGTAACTAGGAATAGAGGGAAAGTTCTAAGGCCTGTGGAGAGTGTTTTAAGTTTTTTGGGGTTTGGTTTTCATTTTTATTGTGGTGTGAAAACAAAGCAACTTTACAGTATTTAAACTTTTTTTACTTTTTTTGCCTGGAACTCTGAAATGAAACAGACAGAAAACAGCTATAAAACTGCTTGGTTTGGTTTTTATTATTCGGGATGTGCAATAAGCTGTATAAATTGGATTCTGACCCTGAGTTTATCTAATAGGACAGAAGTTTAATGTTTCCTTCAGAAACTGGTTGTGCAGTGGTAGCTGTGAAACTATTGCTCGGAATGTATTGATGGGGGAGTGAGAGAAGCAAACCATGTAGAAGCCTCTTTAAATCAGCTGTGTAAGTAATATGAGTTAGTAATAGAAGAGTGTAGTGATTATTGAAGCTAAGAAGTTTCAGATCTGCCTCTTGTCTGATTACAGTTCTAAGTGGGGTTTAATTCTCACTTTTATTCTTCAATCACTTTGTGTAATTTGAAGTTCAAGATGAGTTTTTTTTTGTTTGAGCTTTTTACAAATGTGTGTAGTTTAACCAGAGAGGAAGAAGGTGGGATAAGGGATGGGGAGGGATCATTGATCTTACTGAAACTGGCTGTCTTTAGACTAGGAGTTGGATGGGAAGGGATTTTGATAACTTTTGCATGTAGTAGTTAGGCTGAAATGTGTTTTGCAAGACAGTGTTTCATGCTGGCTTTTGTACGTAGTGAGGAAACAATTACTAGTGGATTTAATGATTTTCATCAGTTTTACTTTGGTAATGATTGAGATTTTTTCATATGGAAAAACTTTTTGTTTTATGAAATAGTTAATGAACTGTAGCTATTGGAATGAACCCAACATTAGACAACCAAACATCTTTGGCTACAGTTATGCTGAGGTTATTTAAAATTAAGAACAAACATTAAATACTTGTTTCATTATTTGAAAGCAAGCATACTCGTGGCATTTCTATTCATACAGCTATTCTTTTGATAGAAATTAATTTAAAAATTAATACAATCTGTTCAGTGTAATAGTACTGCAGAATTAAAAACAATCTAGAATGTCTTATGCTTCTATTATACTTTCCCTACCTGCTGTAATGAGATTATGATGGTAAATAAATTGTGCCTCTTATTTTTACATCATGCATCTGTAATCAGAGTTAGTTCGAGAACAGAAAGTGGAGAAATGCGTTGAATAAACATGTAGCCTCAACTTTGACTAATATAACACTTCTAATCTTTTTAACTTCACTTAAAACTGTTTTGAGTTTGCTAACGCTAATCTATTTGCATTTCATAAAGTTAAAAAAAGATGACAAAAATACAGACTTCGACATTCAGTTCTGCATATTTAGAAGAAAAAGGAAGTTGGAAAGATAATCTGAAGTGTAAACTGTCTTAGGAGAAACTTACAACCATCTCACTGTATGTTATTTTGTAGTAAGTGTTTTAATCTGTTCTGGTTACATACATGAAAGCAGAATAATTGAGGTTAAACTGGAAAATAATATTCCATTAATAATCTTAAATTCTATGGGACAAGGTGGGTAGTCTTAGTTCCTAAATCAGGTGTATGTTTTTTTCCCTTGTGTGACTAAAAGCTTGGAGCCTGACTTGATAATTCAGTATATTAATGAATTCCAGTGTATCCCATCTGACTCTTATTTTGTTTGTTTTTTGTTTTTAAAAAACGGACTTGAAACATGCAAGTGCTTTTATGCTGGCAAGCACGAGCTTTCCTATCACTTGTTCTGTGTAGGAACAGACGACACTATTTTTGGAGATGATTTGTCTTGTCCTTGTTGAAAGCTTAGCAAAGAAAGGCTGAACGTTGTAGATGGTTGCTTGGTTGGTGTCGTACCCTGGGACACCTGTATATATCAGAATGGTGTGACCTCATGTAGGAGCCTGTCATCAGAGGTGGAACTAAGTTTCACCTGAGAAAATTCCAGGCTTCTGTGCTGCTGAGATGCATGTCCCAGGTAGTCACAGCCCTTTTGCTTCTGGCTGTGTTAGCGGATGCCTCCCTTTTATACCAACTCTATTGTAGACAAGTATCCCTTGGATTATTTCGCTTATGAACCTCTTAGTCTGCCAATGGTTGCTGTTCTATTTGCATATGAAATCTTGCACTATAAAGTTTTTATGACAGAAATACATAATAAGCAGTGATAGATTTTCTTGGCTAGTGATGGGATGTGCCACAAGCCAATTACTTGATATTTGTGGTTATGGAAGATGTATAAAAGTCAAGAATATAGTATTTTTCAGAGTGTATTTCTTACATACTATGTAGTTTAGCTTTAAGTGAGCCTGTAATGAGAAATATTTTCAAGTAATGAACTTAAAATGTCTTGTTACAACACGAGATTGTAAAATTATCATGCTGTTATGTTGCTTGTGAAGCAGTGAATGACAGATTTCAGTGGGACTGAGCATAATAAAGTACATGTATCAAAATTTGCCCTGCTTTGCACCGTCTGAAAACTGAAATCTAGACCTCTGTTCCAGTAAGCATTTGTGTTTGGAGGCGGGGTGGGGTGGAGGGGCGTTAAAAATTGTATCTTGTGATCTTGAAATGTAAAATACACCCCCCCCCCAAAAAAAAAAAACCATCCCCAAACCAAAAGAGCCCTAAAACCTTGTTCTTTTTGCTAAAATGCTTAAGAGTGCTGATATAGCTCCTGTTAAGTGTATCCGCTGTATTTATATTGTTCCTTTAATTAGGGTTCATTTTATGGGTGATATCATTATATTAAGAAATGTAAATATTTGTCTGAACTTTCCTTTTAAACGTTTCTAGGAGTTGTATGCTCCAGGTTTAGTTTGTTGTGCTTAAAGAACAATTTTCACCTTCTTTGTAGTTGTAGGAGCTTAATAAATTGTCTCTGTCACAGTGAGGCAGGAGAATTCAGTTGTCATTTCCAGCACTGATCAGGTTTATCATATATGTGCAAGTAATGAAAGTATTCCCTCCACTGACCTTTGTTACTGTATTTTCCAGCTTTTTTGCTTTCTTTCTATTGTTTTCAGAAAGGCCTGAGCAAGTAGGGGGGACTGAAAGTGGCGAAGCTGTGTCAAACGCAGAGTTAATGACAGGAGCAGGGCAACATCTCTGAGCTTGAGCAGTGCATCTTCTGGACTGAACTAAGTCTTTTAAACTGTAGCTGTATGTCATATGTTCTCGTTACTAATCTGTGGCTTTTTTGCCAATGATGTATTCATCATTGAAGATAGCAATATTTTGATAGCTTTATTTAGTTGAGTGTGTGTGCAATTCCTTTTGTATATGTTTTACCTAGGTTTTATATGAACATTTTATATATTTTATTTCTTTTTAAAATGACAAATTGCATAGGTTGGGGAAAGGAAGTACATGTTACCTTGTAACACAGTTACTGATTAATATTTCTCATAATTTTTAGTTACCCATTTTTCATTCGCCTTGTTTTTCCTTTCAAAATACAGCTGTATAGTAAGGGAAAGACAAAAATTGCTGGGCTTTCTAAGAACAGGGAAAGTGGGCCAGAGTATCTGCTTTACTGTTTTCAAGGCTTTATGAGTTTGTTAGTAATGACCATCTCTGGGTAGAGTGAAATTGTTTCATCATTCTTCTTGTGTTTAATCTTTTTTGTTATCACTAATGCTCTTCTTAAGTCTCTCTTGACCTTTGTTGCTTGTCAAATCTTTAGGTTGTCCAATTCTTTGTGTCTGTTTCCTCTTTAAAATCAAGTACTTGCTGTTGTAATGGTTGTTATAATTTAAGAATATAATTTTTCCTGAGATAATTGCACACTCATTAAATGACTGCAGTAATTGTCTTTAAAATGTGCCAAAAAGAGAAGCGTTTTTGTAAAAAAGTGGTTAACAGATGGCAAGCATAGGAAGGAAGCTTCTAGCTAGGTCAACTTATAGGAGAAATCCTACAGATATCAAGGCAAGGCTAGATGACAGAAATAAGTAAAATAGGTATTATTTTTTTATGACATTGCAGAATAAGTGTGATTAAATACTCTAAATAATTATTTGCAAGCAGATGTCTTGTTAACACTGAGAACTATAAAGCAATTCAGTAATGTGAGAGTACTGATTTAATTGTGCAAGTTTAGTGTCTGGAAGAAGTGGTACCTAATTACAGAGAAAATAGAAGACAAACCCTGTCTTAAATTGGCTTCTAAAGACAGCAACCCTTACTATAGGCCGTTAAAGCTGTGGTTCAATATATGCCTAAAGTATAATCAGTTTAAGGGAAAAAAAGTTTATGGAAAAAAGCTCCTATTCTTCCACTTTGTATTGCCTTCATGCAACTGTTTGTGCTGTGAACTGAACTGGGAAACTGATTCAGATGCAGAGAAACTTTTTACTTGTTTTATTGGAGGTGTTTTTCAGGAATGCAAGTTACTAGTTTAGTTGTCCTCTTAGTTGTATGGAATTTTGTACCATAGAAACGGGTGGAGAGAGAGGAAGGAGCAGAAGCTTCATTTTCTGCAGTAGAGGCAAAATAGTTGTACATGGAACTGTGGCCTCAAACGCAAAGAAAGTGCAAGTGAGCTCGTTGTGAGACTGTCCATCAGCACTGGTAACTGATCCTCTCCGGTGTCTAACGCTGTTATCCAACTTCAAACATACCATTACATCTAAAACTTCCAGAACAGTGCTGCTTCTTGAGACATTTTGTAGAAAATCAACACTTTGTAAAGCATTAGTGAAGTGTTATTACTGAAAGAGAAGCAGAACTTACAGTTAACCAGTAGTATGGTTAACTTATAGTTAACCAGTAGTATGGTTTTGAAGCCAAAGAATCTGAAGTATATTTGGAAGTCATATTGCTTTTGTCCAGATGTCTGTGTCCTTTGTGACTCAGGTTTTGCAATTTCTTTTTAGCTGTTATGTTAATTCTAAATATATTGAGAGATGAAAATATTTTCCAGCACTTTGTCCACCTAACAGCCTCCTATATCTGGAAAAGGTATTGTTTTCTTTGTTCATAGTCAGGTTAAGAAATTTGCACAAGTTGCTAGTTACGTGGGTTTCCAACACAGTGTCTATCTTCAGGTGTTCAGTGGAATGAATTTGGGAACTCTTAAGGCTAATAAAAACAAGTGAGTGGATTTCTAGGATGAGGTCATTAAGAATTCTGTTGGTTTGAATAAGTTTGATAAATGAATCTAGGAATGTAGCTTCAGGCAAGAAACAGTTGACAAGTCTTAAGTTTTTGAAAACTGTAATTTGTAGTAGAGATTGATTTTTTTTTTTTTTTTTTTTTTCTTCTTTCATAAATGTGACAGAGTTGTTTTGTGTGGGTTATTTGGCTTGCGTTTGCACTTACTGGGTTTTTCGCTCCCTTGATGTCTTACTGTGAAGGCTAACATTTTAATTTATGTCTTAGGAAATTGTTCCCATCTTTTACATACTGCCTTTTAAGGAGTTAGTCCGTATTTGAAACTAATTCCAATGTTAGTAGCATACTGTATATGTGCACATAATGCTATTCAATAGCATATTGAATTGCAAACCAGAACTAGTTTCATAGATTGATAGGAAGGCTTCTTTTAAGAGATATTTGGGACTTGACAATTCAGTTTTAGTTAATATGTTGGAAAGAAAAGAGAGGTTGGTCGTAGTGTTAAAGAAGACATGACAAATATTTTGGTTCTGAAAAATTTCTTTTCTTACAGTTTGAATCATTGTTTCAGAGAGTTCTGACTGATAAGTTTTAAAAATTATCTTAAAAACTGTTTCACTTTACCATCTTTTTTCGAGTACTATGCATAGGAGAGTTCTGTAGTAGTACTCTAAGCAAACTCACTGGAAAAACATAGGTATTGTGCTTTTTGTGACTTGCAGCATGCTATGGCTTACGGTATCTGGTTTTGTACTTCAGAAGAATAAGAAGTAGTGCTACATGATGCAGTACATTGGGTTTGGTTTTCTTCTTTGCCAGATCTTTGTAGCAGCTGCTCATGAGGCCCAGGTATGGCTCAACTTGATACATAAATTTTGTTGAAGCAGGAACTTTGGTTCTTCAAAGTCTTAAAAGCAGCAACCAGCTGTGACAGAACACAAGTTGTCACAGGGAAAACGGGCAAATTCATTTGAAGGAACATACGAGTGACAAAATCAAACATGTGCTTTACTGCCTCTGAGTTTAGCAAGAACAATTTTTAAGAAAGATTAGGTGGGGAGGATTTTATTCAGGAGCATTTAATTGAGAAAACTAGATTGAACAGGAGTGGTTTCATTAGGCTTGCATATATGCTGAAGTACTCTTTTATATTGGAGATTCTGGCATAGGAAGCTGTTAAAGTAGTTCATTTGAAGCTGATACAAAAATATTTAAGTTCATTTAAATTGAAGTGGAAGAAGTATGCCCCCTTTTAATTTAAATGGAAATATGCCGTGCAGCCAGTACTGGTTTTAATGATCCAAGTGTTCAAGGCCAGGTTGGATGAAGCTTTGGGCAACCTGGTGTAGTGGAGGGTGTCCCTGCCCATGGCAGGGGGGTTGGAACTAGATGATCTTTGAGGTCCCTTCCAACCCTAACCATTCTGATTCTATGATCTTAGTGACTCTCTAGCTGTTGATGTTAAAAATAGATCACTTTTCCCATTTTCTGTCAGTATGTTTTAATGTATGTTAAGAGCTGGGTTTTTTTGTCTCACTGAAGTTACAAGCACTGAAAACATTTTGGTTACTCTTGTTAGGTATAGAGGAGTACTTCAAAAAAATTCGTGGTCAGAGATTGAGTAAACTTCTAAACTGCTTCTTGTGAATAAACTTATGGTAAATGGAAATCTTACATGCTAGCCTCTCTGAATATGCAGTCTATTTTGATTTAAATATAGTTTATTATCAGTATTTCCATATTCATATGGAATCAATATCTTTTTCACATGTCATCTTTCACAGTACTTTATTGTTCTGCCATGAATGAGCAGTGAAAATACGTATGGTTTTTAAAAACTAAATATGTATATATATATAAAAAAGGAGATTGCTGATATTAGCATAGAATCATTTCCTTACACTGACCAAGACAACAATCAGTTGCAGCATGTTGGTTCAGGAGCTTTTATACCCTGAATAAGCTGCTTTGCTTAACTTCTAAGTGAATTTTATTTTACCATTGCACTGAATGTACTACAAAATTTGAGTAGAATTTGGTAAATTTTGCTGCTAAAACACGTTGTGGAAGAGAATCTGTCTGTGTTGCGTTTAATCTGTGGTTGTCTCTCTGACCTAGCCCGGCTTTCCTTTCTGTAGGTAATTGCAGAAGTGAGGCGTTGATACAAAAGATGGGCAGGTTCCTGCTAGTTCTGCATAGTTCTTGCCTACTTGCCCTTTACTTTCATCACTTTGGTAGATTAAGTGACTCCTTTAAGTAGCAGAAGAGTACAGAAAATTGGCCATGGACAGTTCTGCAGCTTACAGCCCTTCATGACTGTAATGACTTCTGACTCCGGGGTACAGAGGTTTTGAGGGGTAGAGTGTAAGGAAATAGTGGCAGGAATAAAATTCATAAGGATGAAATGAGTTTTGTATAAAAATATTTTCTTACAAGACCACTCCCATGAGAGGTGTAGAAGGAACACGTTAACTGAAATTAAGTTTTGACAAGAACCAGCTACCATGAAGGTACCGTTGCTTTTTGTTGCCAAGTAAGAGATGTGTGCCTTGCTGGTTTCTTACTGTGCTTGGGCTAGGTGTGCTGAAGCTGATCCTGGCTGTTTGGATTAAGGTGAATAAAAAGCTCCTTGTGTGGTGGTCCTTTTGGAGGTAGTTTGAGTGGGTTTTTGTCTCCTGGTCTTCCTCTCTGGGTGGTAATGGAAAACATGAGAAAATTAATCTCTTGGTGGCACATAGAAGTGTTGGCCATTTAGAACACGGGTGGGCAGCTAGCAACTTGGGAAAATGCAAACAGGAAAACTCTTTTTCAGTTTAATTTGGAGTTTTTTGTAATTTTGTTTTCTGCACACTTCTGCAGCCAATTCTTTGTTGTTTTACATTAAAATTATAATTTTTAATGATTTCGTCATCTTATATAGATCATAAATTCTATCTAAAAGTGAACAAAATCACTTGATTTAAGACTATTTGAAAAGAAGACAGTAGCTAAAACCTGAATACTTTTGAAGTAATATGGAAATGTACTGAAGACTGTAAATCTGAATAGTTGCTATGTTATTTAAATGGTTGGGTGCATAGTGAAGAGGTTAGAAAAAAGCTATCTCAACACATTCAACTCTCTCGTTTGTATGGTACATGTAGGTTACTCAAATGTTCCTGTTTCCTTAAAAATAAATAAAGTCAAAATTTCAGGTGCTATTTACAATTTTAAAGCTTTATGCACTGGGACCCTTCGGGTCAGTATTGACATTCTGTTGTTTACACAGGTTGGGTACGTTGTGTTCATAACTGGTGTGCCTTGAAGTTGGATTATTGAACTCCTAGTCTGCATTGGCTTGATGCAGTTTCACTTGAGTGTGTTTATGTACTAAGCTGAAGTTAGCAGCAGAGTTCCAGTGGATTAGTGTGAGTTTATTTGAAGTGTTACAAAAAAATATGTATTTTGAGAAAACCAATAAAAGATGCAGTGAAAAGTTCAGTATATATTCTGTTTGCAACACTTCTTTCTTCTGCCTTAATTTGTGCATGGAGTACATTTCATTTCAGGTATTTTTTTCAAATCTTTAACAAAAAAGGTGAATTTTTAATTCTTACCACTCTGATTACAGAATTCCAACGTTCTGTATTTCTAAGCAAATACAAGGTTGGATTTTATTTGGCCCTTTGTTTTGCTTTCTGATTATGCTTGCAGTTTTGGAAAAGTGCTAATGCTTAACTTCCTTTTATGACTCATAACGCCTTAAAGTAAGCTGCTCTGTTATTATAGATCTTGTTCCATTCCAGACAGGCAGTTTCTGAAGGCATCTTTCCCATTAGAGCCTAACTTCCTTTGTGTCAGTAAAAAAGATTATGTTTCGTAAGTTCTACTTTGACCATGGTGTTGCAAGATTTGGTTCTGCATTTAAACCTGAGTGTGTGAATCTTCTTACTGACTTCAGACAAGCAAACTTGTGAATTGACCGTTCTTTCAGGATGGGAGCTTTATAATGTCAAAAGAAAAAAAAAAAAGAAAATAAGTGGTAGTTTCTGGAATTGATGGTTAGAAATATAAACTATTGCAGCAGTCTTTTGTTTTGTTTTTGTTATGAATAAAGAATTGAAACAGTCTGGAGTAATCAGAATGGAAATATGTGAAGTGGAATCTTTTCAGGATATATTACCCTAAATTCTAAATTTCGATATTAAACTTTTTGGAAAAGGGAAGAGTGATAAACCGTGCACTTCTGGGAATACTCAAATTCCTCAAAACTTCAAAATTAATAAATTTTAATTTATATATAGAAAAGTTCTCTTCGGTCATAATATAATACTAGAGAATGATGTTATGCATAGACAAATGAATACTTCAGTAGAGGAACAACAGTTTTAAATATTGTCACAAATGGACAAGTACACTCCACAGCATTTGCCTTTTTTAAAGTATTTATTCAGACATTTCTTAATCTATATAATAAGATAATTTGCCATGGGAGTCCTGTCCGTAGGTGCATGTTGAAGAGGCTCAGATGCAGAGGTAGGAAGGAAAAAACCAGAAGTTAGAAGGTAACGTTAGGTACTACTATGCATGAATTTAAAACAAGAATAACAAAACAGGATGTGCAAAAGATTGACATTCTGGCCACTTAGTCAGAATATCTTCTGAAAAACTATGGATCCCTATAGTGTTTCCATGGGTCTTTGGTTTTAATGCCTTTGAATTCCTTCAGGGAAAGAGGAAGAGGAGGTAGGTAACAGGAAGGCCCGTTTAGCAGTGCTTTAGCAGAACTTTTGTTCAGATTTTCTTTTGTCAGATGAAAATCTATACGGAAGTAGAGAGAAAAAAAAGAATGAGTGGTTTATGCAGTGTCAGAGTGTTGGATTTTGCAGCTTGTGGTTACCATAATTGTAGTGTCTTAGGTGGATTCTCAGAGGTCCAAGAAGGATTGAGCTCATATTTCATTTCACTCAATAAGATATCTCTTCTCTGCCTGGCTGTCCTCTTCATGTAAGCTTTAGGCACATCTCTGAGATTTCTCTTCTTCTATATTACTTAATTTGATCAATGGGTTAGAAATTATTAGGAGCTTGGAAGCATAAATGCACAAACTTGTATTGCACTGTATGACCCTTGTATGGTTGTATAGCCTGTTTTTTTAAAAACAAGCTGGCTAAAAATTGAACAGCTGTCTCTTGCAGTTTAATGTACATGTATAACTGTAACCTGAGAGCTGAAAAACAACTTAGCTGAATATTTTAAAGCTAAGTCTTTTGTTAAAGAATGTATGATTGTCAAAGATTGGCTTTTTAATAAGGACAGAAGTGTTCCTTGCTCTATGAGGGACAACTGTTCTGTCATTTGGGGCAGGGCAGGGGGAGGCATTTAGTGTATTTTGGTGTTTTATTTCAGATCAAGCAACTTGGGAAAGAGACCAGTCAAGTGAAGTTGTTAATGATATGTTTCTTCAGGGCAATCAGTGAGTGAGGTTTAATGAAGTTGTAGTGAACAAATTTATAGAATCATAGAATCATCTGGTTCGAAGAGACCTTCAAGATCGAGTCTGACCATTCACCCTGCACTGTCAGGGTCCCTAAACCATATTGCTCAACACCAAATCTACACGGTTTTTAAACACTTCAGGGATGGGGACTCCACCACCTCCCTAGGCAGCCTGTTCCAATACTTCACAACCCTCTCTGTAAAGAAATTCTTCCTGATATCTAACCTAAATTTTCCCTGGCGCAACTTGAGGCCATTGCCTCTCGTCCTGTCATTCTTAACGTGGGAGAAGAGACCGACTCCCATCTCCCTACAACTTCCTTTCAGGTAATTGTAGAGCAATTTTGCAGCTTGTGTAATTGAATTGTAGCTTCATGTCGTGTTACGCTTAGGTTACATTAATCTTGAATACGATAACTGCATGCGGATGTCTTATGTGTTCAGTGATGAAGCATCCAGCTGGGGGAAAAAATGGACTACTGCTATTTTAAATTTCAAAACTTGTGGTGTTTCCTAGACTGGCATGGGTTGTGGATGGCATAGGGATGGTTTAGGAAAAAATCCACTGGTGTCGGTGGAACTCTTCCTGCTGCTTTACCATCCAGAGCTCTGTAGACAACTGAAGAGCGATGATGTGGTTCACAATACTGATACTGGCATTTGTCTGCCCTCTTTATTCATATCACAGCTACATTTGCTTTTTAAAAAATCAGTAGATAGTAGCAGGAGGACTAGAAAATTTTGCCTGCAGTAAGTTTATACTTGGTACGTTTTGTATTTGTTGTATTTTCAAGATACCTGATGTTTGCAAACTGGAAAGATGGAATACTGATTCATTCTCTAACAGAATAATTGATTTTTTTTTCCAAAAAGCCAAAAAGACTTTTTTTCGAAAGCCTCAAAAAATAATCCCAGGAAATGGGATGGATGACTTTCCTTGGGGAGAGGGAGAAAAAAACCCAAACTTGGTCCAGCCGAAAGTAATTTAGGAATTTCCTGTTATTTGCTTCCATTTTGTGAGGTGACTTTGTTTTCCCTTACTTTGAATTTAAAATATAATGTAAAAATAAACTGAATTTAATCTTGTGAGGGAATGCAGGGTTTCTTACAGAAAAGAGCAAAGTTAACAGCTTATTCCAATTTTCTCCAATATTGTTACTCAGCAGGTTATTGAAGCACCAATTACTGGGGTGAGAGATTACTTTAACTGACATTTGTTCAGTGATTAAAGACTAGTGAGTTTCAGTTAATGTTATAATTTTCGGGAGCATTGGTAATGGTAATTAAAAAAAAAAGTCATTAAAAAAAAAAGTTGGGGAGAGCTGTTCTTTCTTGCTGCTTTGAAGCATTTCCCTCTCCACGGTTATAGAGCTGTCTGGTTTTACCTGTTAGATAAGTTTTCCTTTTATAAAAACATGAATGTGTTCCTGAAGCAGCTAACTCTTAACTGTACTCTCTAAGAATGTCTTCGATGTGAGATTTCAGTGGATCAATATATTTGTAGGGCTTTATCTGGGGGGTTTGAACTCTAAGTTAGACGAGCCTTTTTAAATTGGAAAGATCTGTATTGTTTTCTTGCCCATAAGTATTTGGTGAAGTATATTTGGTGAAGATTTATTTCCAGATGTGTGCCCAGGACTTGTTTCAAACAGTGAACTGAAACCTGACTTTCCTTTTGTAGAGTATTGAGTTAAGTCAACTCTTCTAAGGAGTCAAATAATTGTGAAAATTGTCAGGTAAGATCGATCAAGAGGACGAGAAAGAAACAGAGTAGTGGAGCTTTTTTTGCAAAAACATTTTGGCCCTTAGGATAGATATTAAAGGCTTTATCTGTGGAGATATGGCATGACTCTGGAATTGTTCTGAGCCTAGTAATTCAAATCTATTGTCCAGCCACAGTGCCAGTTGACTTTAATATGATCAATATGTTGTCTTCATATTGGAATCCCCAGTTTTCTCACAGTAAGTATAGTGGTACTTCTACTGGGGACCCCACCCCATGGGTGGAACAAAAGATATGCAGTACCTCAGGCTTAGATCAGTAGAAGTACTCAGTGTTAGTAGTTCTGCACGTGAAAAACAGCACCTGAGAAATTCCACTGAGGCAGAAGGCTTTACTGGTACTGTATGCCATTTCCCAAATAGCTGTGTTCACCATTACCAACTAGAACCGAAGAGAAGTGGGTACATGATGTGCACAGAACTCCAAGCCACTGAAAACCAACGTGTATTCAATGCTGTAGCAGAGCAAGCAGGATGAAGTTCTCAATTCCTTTCGCTTCCTGGCAACTTAATATGCTCCCTTACATAGTATCTTGTTTAAGAATTACAGTGAAAGTTGCACTCAGTTTTCGTACCACTACTAAATATTAACAAAACCAATATTTTTATATTTGACACTAAGCACCAAAAACCTGTCTTCAAACAAAATCTTCCAAATGGAAACTTATGTGTGGTGTAGACTCATTCTCTAATGGCCCATGCTGCCTTTGCAGCGTGCCCAGCTTAGCAGCAACGTTGCACAGTGGCTTGATTGTCTCCCAATGGATGATATGGTAGATAGAGGCTTACTGATGAAGAAGCTGCCACTAATCAACTGTGGTATCTAAGCTATAGAAGTGGTGAAACATGATTAGGCATCTGTATTACTGAGTTCTGTAGCATTTAGATGAGAAACAACACCCTTCATAGAGAGCACGTGACATGCAAAGCAGGGGCTTGGTTCATCTTAGAAACACAACTAGTTTAAGGTCGCTGACCTTTACATTCATGTTTTCATTTCCGCGTGAATTTAAAATTTGGTTGCAAGCTTCGTGTTAAATGCCTTGTGAGGTACAAATCACAGTAATGAAATTTGCATCCTGAAGTGACTGTTTTACAGACAAAAACTGTTGCCTGGCCACATTGCTATAGTTGTTAGCCATTCATTTACCAACATTACAGATAACAAATGTGGAAGATGGAAAAGGTAGTTTGTTTTTTCCCCCCTGTATCTTTTTCCTTTGTTTTCAATCTATCTGTAACACATCTATTTTAATTTGGGTTAGGTTTCACATACGTGTGTATTGAGATTCTGTATCCCTTAAACACTGAGATGTTCATTAGTGATGATAATAAGCAAGAAAAAGAAGGAAGAGGATTAGCAGTATATTGAAAGAACCACTATTTGGAATGCTCCATTGGCTGTCTTAATAGTTCCATATATGCACCAAAGAGAATGGAAAAATGAGAGAACCCCATGGATCTTCATTGGCCAGTGCTCTTGGCTTTGTAGAGCAATCCCAACGGATGGTGTGGGGCAACTGTTGAAGAAAATAAAAAGCAATTCAGAAGGAACTGTGAAGGGGGAAAAAAAAAAAAAAGCACTTTTCTGGAGAAAAGAAACCCTGTTGCATGTTTAGGTGATCTTCCTATCAGTTGTGCAAAAGTCGCTCAGTTAACTGTGGAAATCTTACTTCAGTTTATCCTCTAAAGAAAACCACTTCTTTTTCTGGGATTACCATTCAGCAAAGGAGGCTCCTTCTGAATGCATGTGGGGTGACACACATTCTTATTGTAAGGGATCTTCTGCAGATTGACTCTGTCAAGGGTGTGAACTTTTTTTTTTAACTAGATACGCTTTTTGATTATAAAACCACCATTAAAAAAAATCATTAGAAGAGTTACTTATGCAGACTATTCTAAAGGAAACAAGTTCAGAGTACTAAAATGGAATTCAAAAGTCACTCAGTTGAGTTGATGCATTTTTTTCAAAGTTGCATTCCTAAATACAGTTTTCTTTTAAGATTTTTCACTGCAGTAGCTTAAAAGCAACTGCCCTCTTCAAATTTTGGTGTGATGATAATATGGAAAAATGAGAAACTGATTTAGACAAAACCTCAAACTGTTCATTATCATTAACCAAACAATTGCCTTACCAATGCAATTCATTTATTCGTGTCATGGTTGTGATATTGATACTATTTTGGTGACTTGACATGCACAAAGGGATTCCTTGCTTAGTAATAAACATGGACAAAGATGATGTGGTAATGCATGAAGATCAGGTTTCCAGGTGGCTAATTTTAGCCGCTTTCAGTGCGGTTGATGTCAAGGTCATCTTGATTATTCCTAAGGACCTGGTAGACTAGCAAGAACTTGTTGTGCTCTCGAGGCATATGGTACGTGCATCTTCCTGCCAGTGTGTGCTACTGCCAGGGGAAGTAACAGAATCATTGAAGGCGTTGGAAACGTAAACCGTAGCTTTCTGTTGTTAGACTAGTTAGGGTCATAACTTAGTTCTCAGTGGTAGCTAGTGTTTGGGTGAGTGGATTTACAAGTGAAAATCATTATTTTTAAAAAAAGTGCTGTATATAATTACACCATGAATATGAGACTCATTAAAATTCACGGGAAAGGCATTACTAGTCCTTAGACTTTATCAAGAATGGATGCAACTCAGAAGAGATACTGAAAGATTTTGTGCGCACACAAAATTGAAAGTAATACTTCTCTGTCAATAATGGCCATACCAACTGTAAGAAAGGTGTTCTTACAGTAGCAATCAATGTTTTATTTATGGAACAGATAAGGCAGGATTTGGGAGAGTTTTCTAGGAGACAGAAGTTTTTTTCTATGTTAAACTTGCTTTCCTCTTGGGGCTTCTTTTGTAGTGATATGGAGAGGATGTGAAGAAACTGTCGATTGTTGTGCAAATTAAAATGGATTTAGGCCTTTAGGGGACAGAGAGGAATCCCAGTGTCCATAAAGGTTGAGGACAGCGATTTGTCCTTGCTGTGGGAAGTACTGTTATGGCAGTGAAGGTCTTCAAATATGTGTCCTGTGCAACCCACAACAAAATGTTGGAGAAATGCCTTTCTATGAAAAGCTTGCTAAGCAGAGTACTGCTAGCTCTTGGGAAGACTGCTGTCACCATTCTGTCTGTCAGTATTGCCTGGTAACTTGATTGCTTTTACAGTAGTTGAATTAAGGTATCGTTCAGACACGTGTAGTGTGCCTTCCACTCCTGCAAGACAGCATGTGAAATCCTTCTGAATGCTGCCGAGGAGAAGATGCTCCCCTGGCTGCTGTGAATCGGGGTGTATGTGGGGAAGTCCACAGTTGTTGTTTTATCTATTCCACTCCTAGTATTTTTCAGGGCTAGCTCTTGGTGTGAGCAGCAGTACGGCCTGTACCTGCTGCTCTGAACGGCTCTTGCAGGCGGCAGCAGCAGCATGGATTGACACGGCGGCTGCCAGTTTCCTGCTGCCCACAGGACTGCGGGGAGCAGCAGCGAACTGCCGGGAGGGCGGTTCACTGCACTCGGCTGCTGCTTGGCAGAGCTGTTGGCAGCAGCAGGTACCCGGGAGCTCTCTCTGTGCAGCCTCGAGATGACATTGCATTGGTTTACGTTCAGTTATACTTGAATGATTTTCTTAGTAACATAAGTAAAAACATATTTCTCCACATAAGATCTTCAGCTTTTAAATACATGGCTGCCTTGGGATCTTCCTTTCCACCTTCTCCTATACGTTTGTCACTTAATTTCTTTCTTAATACTGATGGGTGGAATAGGTTTGTAAGCTGTTGGCAAAAAGATAGGCTTCTTTAGGATGTTTGATCTGCATCCTCTCTCAGTGAGGGGGAGGAGTATTTTTTTCTTGGCAAAGTACTTTGTCCTTTTTGTTGTCAATGCTGTGTAGCTTTTGAAATGGTTTTCAGTCTACATGATGATTTATAACTGTTTAACTATTTATAGCCGCACATTTTTTGGAAGCATGACATGATTATCAGAATAAAAGACCTCTGCTGAATGAGATGATTTTTGTTGCTTTAGTTGCTAAGTACACGCAGATATTGTCCTCTGTAGTGCAAGCATGTTTCTGGTTCTTCTAATCTCAAAACACTTGTGTTGCTTTCCAGTTTTTGGTGGGTTTTGTTTTGTGGGTTTTTTTTTTGTGACAATAGTGACTTCCTTGATGAAGGTTTCATTACGGCTTTGCTTAGCTTAGAATGGCTGGCTGGTGCCTTCCTGGATCTTCGTGAATGTCCTTTCCATGTGGTTAGAAATGTCATAGCAAAATTTAAGAAAAATACATTCTTGGTTTTCTAACAAATAACTTACTGCTTGTGCAGTGCAGGAGACGTAACTTATGAACAGGAGCAATAGTATAGAGCAAGAAGCAGGGGGTCGCCTGAGGAATGGAAACATACGGTAGCCTAATCCAGCATATTCACAATTCTACAGTAAGAAATCAGAAGTTGTTGAGCAATAACTTGGGAAGCAACTTTGAGCTCTGAGGAAATGTAGCATAAGAAACTTTGTTTTGACAGTAGTACGATATCTGGAAGATAATTTCAAAACAATTATGAAAAAGCCACAATTTCTATATTGCCCACTTAATTATTAGGCATTTTTTGTTTGTTTGTTCACTTTTAGACCAGAAATGTTGAAGAATGTGCCAATTTCTTTTAAAAATCCTCTAACCATACTGACTTCAGTAGCATTTGGCTTAGGGCTGCAATTATACCATAAGTACATTACGAATATTTTTTGTTTAGCTGATGTTAAAATGCAGAATAGTACATTATTTAGCATTTTTACAAAGTTATGAAATAATAAACCTAAAAGATAAATCACTGTAGTTTGTTATAGATACTGTAACTATAATGTAGAAACATCTTAGCTAGACTTCTCAAAAGTAAAATTAAAATTTAATAATTGTCATTAAGCTGCATATTTACAGAAATATCTTTGACTTAAGTGGTATTGTTAAGAATCTATTTAATGGCTTGATACCACTAGTATTTTCAATGGACAATGAACTTCAAAATAGAAGTGAAATTCTTGCACAAGCCTAATCTTAACAATCTCAAAATCCTTGCAGTATTTTTTTTTCTGGAAAACTACCTGTGTCACAAAATAAGTGTTATATGAATGTATATGCAGCATAACAGAAATCAAATCTGATCTTTCTTCATTCTTCTGAAAAGAAAGGGTATTGCTATAATGGAGCTATGCTGTCGAAAGCTGCTTGGTTTTTTTAATAACCTTTCAAAAATTCCGATCATATCTTTTATTTGATTTCGTTTGATACGTTGACAATACGTAGTTAAAAACTCTTCTAATCTTTTAAAACAGCACTTTAAAACAACCTTGGAACCAAGAGGAGTTTAGCACGCAGCCGTGTCCCATGCAGCTGAGGGGACTTTCCTGCCAGGTGTCCCGCAGGCCTGGACAGGGCGCGGGAGGTGAAGTCAAGCCAAGGAGCGATTCCATTTCCCGTCGGAAGCAGGGCGGGCTGCAAGCGAACGCTTGTACACTCCCTGTTGATAGCTTGTCGTAATGAGTTCGATGAAAAAATAATAATAAAGTATATTGGAAAGCAAGATAGTTAGAGGCCCCAGACCGAGGTTTCAGTCCCTGTCCCCGGCCCCGTTTCGCCACAGAGGGATCTGAAGTGCGGAGCGGCCGCGGCTGGAAGCCCCGGGCGGAAAACCGCCCGTTTCCCACGGTGTGGCGGCGGGGGCAGAGCGGGCCGCGGGGGGTTAAACTGCGGAGCCCCGTGCAACCATGACGGTAGCACCATCTGCTGGCCCACTTCCGCAGAAGGAGCCAGTGTTTTTAACGACATCTCTAATATTCATGCTGATGCGTTTTGATGCTTTGTGCATTCGTTTCGTTCCCCGCTTTGCCGGAATCTGGCTGCCCGCTGCCAGCTGTTGCCGAGAGCCCGCTGCGGGGGGCGGCCGGCAGCCCCTGCCCTCCCGCAGCCCCGGGACCCGCGGACCCGCGCCGGCCGGGGGAGGAATATGTTGGTAAATCACAACGTGTGTTTGTGGAGGGCTGCGCGGATCTTGGCTGCGGCTCGCTAAATAGGCCATTTAGCAATCTTCTCCCAATGCTTTTCTCCTGAGCGCTGCCTGGGGTGCGGGGAGAGCGGAGGGCAAGCCTTTGTCTGACGCCAAAAATGTCTTCAGCGAAGAGGCCAAGAGGAAGGGTAAGTGAGAGCCGGAGTGAGTGGGAGGAGGAGGGGTTCTTTGGGCTAAAAGGCTAATGGGATTGAATAACCTTCCTTATTACTGGCTGCTGCTGCGGGAGCCGTGCTGCATCGCCATCTTGAGCTTGTTGCTGTTTGCTCGGGTCTCGCTTGTTTGTTGTAGCCTGTAGGCCTTAAGGTGGCATTTTGGGGAGCGATCCCCAGCCCTGCACCCTGCCCGGGGCCGCAGCGCTGCTGCGAGGCATCTGTAGGAAATGTACCCGGTGAAGTGCACTGGATGTGGCCAGAAAATGTGTTTGGAAATTCCTGGTGGCTTTTCTTCATGCAGTAGGCAGAGGCGCATTTACGGGTGAGAACGTAACATAACTGTTATCTGCTGTTGTGTGTGGTTTTTTTTTTTTTTGTGTCTGTTTGAATAGGAAATTCTTTCCATTCCTCAAAGGGGAAGGGGGGAGGGGAGGAAAGCAAAAACATGTCTTCTAGCCTGTTTAAAGGGAGACTGATCGTTCGAATATCGCGTTCGTAGTGTAAACAATCCTGCCTTGATGAAACGCTGTTTAAAAACCTGAAAATAAAAACAAGTTCTGTTTGATAACTGAGGCACTGACCTCACGTTGATCTAAATAAAAGAAATACTGCTTTCTGATCTTTTTATGAATGTAGAGCTGTGCAGTTTTGGTTTTGTCTTCTGTCTGTTTTTCAATCTTGATTTTGTTCCAGCTTCTGCTCTATTTAGTGCTGAGTTAGTCTTGTAGATCTTTAGTCTGCTTTAAGGTATCTCTGGTCCTACTGTCTCACCAAAGGCGAAATACTGATGCTGTTGCCTTAGAGAGTTCTTTGCTTTTTCACGTTTTATGAGAACAACAATTACTGGAGATGTCAGAGGTGTCTGTCAAATGTATGGGTATGCTTGAAAGGTTAAGGATCCGTGTCTGTGGAAAAAGGCTGAGAATTTTAGAAAGATATTTTCTTACCGATTTTCAGTACGTGGATTGGTTGTTTAAAACCCACAATTGATGTACTTATTCTGAAACCCACGCCATTCTGTGGTATAGACAGAATTCCTTCTTTTGTATCCGCGTGAGTCCTTGCCAGTTTATTTTTTAAAAAATGCATATGCAGATCAAAAACATTTGCATTTTTTCTTTCAAGAAGTGTTTATATTCTTAAAATAAGGTGATTTTATTTACTCTGTCTCTTGCTACAGCCTCCTTCCTCCAGGAAGACTGATGGTTCAGGATCATATACTAAGTTGCAGAATACCCAGGTGAGGACAATGCCTGAAAAGAAGCAGAAGAAGAAAGCAGACTCGGAAAGTAAACAGGAGAAGGCAAATCGCATAATATCTGAAGCGATTGCAAAAGCAAAAGAGAGAGGAGAGAGAAACATTCCACGAGTAATGAGCCCTGAAAACTTCCCCAGTGTTTCAGCTGAAGGAAAGGAGGAAAAGAAGGGTAGAAAAGTTAAATCCAAACCAAAGGACAAGGAGAGCAAAAAACCGAAAACTGGTTCCTCATCCAAACTTAAAGAGAAAACAAAAATTGGGTAAGTAGATTAAAACGTCTTCTTACTTCTCTTCAGGCTGTAAATCCTTGATTAAAATGAGAACTGCTTACTGATAATAAAATGTTCTGCTCCACTGCCTACACAAAATTCTTCCTGATTAAGTCCATGTGTGGACTCTCTCAGTCAGGAACAAGAATGCTCTGTTTTCTCTTTAGATATAATTGTAGGACTGTCCTTTTGAAAGAAATTATTTTAAATTCATGTCCTAAAATACTCTATGCATACTTTAAAGCATAGACGAGACCAAAAGTATCTTTCATCTAGTGTTCTCATCAGTTCTGACTCCAAATTAAGTTTATCTGATATTGTAAATGCTGTCTTTATCAATTGTGGCATGTCTCAAGTACAGCGTGCGTGATAAACTGCGAGAGAAACTGGAAGCTTAATGAACTTGTTAGCAAGTGAATATTCTTAGAGATATCACATGTATCAAAAGTAAAGTGCCTATTGGAAAAATTGTATTCGAAGCACTTGGTAGTCTTCTGTCATATCTATTTAATCTGCCCTCTTAAAAATATTGCAGATTCAGCTGGGTCAAGCTGGGGGGATAGCTTTGGGTAGGGAGCTTTCAAGAGACATTAGATGTTAGGATGCTCCAAGGGATTCAGTAGGTAGCACGTTTTCCGACTCTAGAGCGAACCTAGTTCTCCTGTATGCCTTTAAAGTAGAGTGTGTAATTTCCAATTTTAAGCGTGTCAGTCAGGACTTGAAATGGAAATCTTAGCTACAGACTGATTCTTATGTTTTAAATCCATGCTCTTTTCGTGGTAACAGAAATATTAACTGGCATGTCTCTCCAAATTTAAATGTCGCATATACATATGTATTTTTTTCATGTATAGGGAGCAGAAATGAATGTTCTTTTAATCAGTCCATTTCTCTACATTTACTTTTTTTTTTCCTAGAGATCAGTGCTTTTCTTACATGTTTGAGGTAAACAACTTCCTTGAAGTTATCCTATAGTATAAAGGTTACTGCTCTAAACTCAACTTGATTGTTAACGTGAACTTTCATGGTCTTAATTTCTTTCTCTTCCGGTTATGGATTGGCATATGAATGCTGCTCATAAGACTCTTTAGTGCACTGTATAGTGCTTCCTTTTCTTTTTTTCTCCATCTTATTTAAAGTGGGATTTTGCATGTATACTTCCGAAGTTGATGGCACTTTCGTGTTTCTGAATTTACTTATGTTCTGTAACAGACGTTTTGTGGGTCTGTCTAACCAGAAAACTTACACCCTGGTGTTTAGCTAGTGTCAGTTTCCTCAAGCTTTGTGTATTTCACTCAGTGTGCTTTTTAGTGATTCTTTTGGATACTTAGCAAAGCTTCCAAAATATCATCCTTACCATATACTGCATAGTTCCTGTAGTATTTTTACTGTTTTTAATCAGAGAAGTGAAATAAACAGTTACCTCTGACTTATACTTTTGCATTCAGTTTTCTGTCTTCGTGAAACGCTGAGCTGTGCACATCAGTTAGGGTCAGTTTTCAAGATTTCATGAGATGGCATCAGCTGAGAAATAGACATTTCTCAAAGTATGTTTTTAACCATGGTATCTGTGCTTGATCCAAAGTACACTCAGGCTGGTAGAGAGACTCCCATTTCATTAAGTGTGGTCAACTTTTAATCATTTTGCAGTGAGCCATGAAGGGTTGCTTCCCCATTATTTACTGGTTGAATCAACTAATGCCCCAGTCGCACTCTGTTAAAGCAATACCTGGCAACATGATTGAGTTAACTACGTGGGATTTAGCAGTCAGATCTTGTTAAGAAACAGTGAAGAGAGTCTTCTAGAGCCATGTAGTACTGATTTAACAGAATTTCTATGTATTTTTATGGACAGCAGTAAATCAAATGTTTTGAGGCAACCATACTTCATTTTTGTATCCAAACAGCTTCATGTGTTGCTTTGTTGTGTTAGCACTATTTTGTATTATTTATATAATACATAAAATATTAACTATTTAGCAAAGAATATACTACATGGGTTCTGAAGAGCAGAAATTGCAAGACGGCCTTGATTTTTTTTCTTAAAGAATAATCTTACCAGACACTGTTTTCTGTGCAAATGTAACTCTTGATCTTAAATAAGAAGAATATTTACTGTAGAATAGCTATGCTTGTCTTTTCAAAGGTGGTTAAAAAAAATTGTGTGGTTAATAAAATTGGTTTTGTTTAGAGATGAACAAAATTAAATGACTAGTTAAGAGGTTTAGATGGCTAAACAACTCTTCTGAAGCTTTCTTCCTATCTTAGATTCTTAAGAAAATATTTCTTAACTAATCTAAGCACATTGTGGAAATTATTGTTATGTCAAAGTAAGATTGGGGTTTGAGATGTGTGGGTTGCTACATTGATTTTTTTCGTTTATCTTAAAATAAAACAGACTCTGACTGAATCTTGGGAGAAAATTTTACCATGCTAAAATAATGTCTTTAGAAGATAGGTGCTTTATTGGGCAAGAAGGGGAAGGGAGGACTTCAATTCTATGAAAACTTTTGGTTTTTTTCTTGGAAAAAAGGAGTTTTGAGATCTGCTTACAGTTGGAAGAGAACAATTACTATTTTTTTCTTTTTTACTCAATAAGGAGAAAAAAAAATAGTGAAGTCGTATATATGACATTGCTTGCATTTAAGCAAGAAAGAAAACCCAAAGACGCTACGAAGTGCCCTTTTGATTAAAAAGATAAATAAACAATTTCCAACTGTTACTATCAACTGTAGTTCTTCTACAGGCAGTAAAATCATGAGTGAAACCTTACAGCCAATAGAAGTCTAAGGTCAAAAGAATAAGCTAAGTATATGTTTTTGACAGTAGTGGAGAATTTGGGTGCATCTGCGTTTCCTTTTTAGAAGGAGGTCTACTATGATATGTCCATCTCAGATGAGTGTCTGTCTTTGTATTGAGTGTTTTCTCTAGCAAACACATTTAACTTGCAGTAAGTGTTAAATAGCTGATTCAGGTTGGATTCTGAGAGCCAGACTAGTGCAGGAGGTGGTGTGAAGTTATGTGTGTTTGAGAAGATCTCAAGTCAGACGCATTTCAGGTGACGCCTGTTTGATTTATGGGCTCGTATAGACCTGAAAGAGCAGAAACTACTACCAAATACCTTGATTTTAATTTTTCTTTGAGAAATGTTTGGAGAATTATTTTAATTTCATCTTTGACATCTCTGGTAGCATCAAACATAGGCTATCCAATATGAGCACAATTGTACGTTCTCTAGTCCAGCACTCAAACAGCAAAGTCTTACTTTGATGGTGATGATAAACTTCACTGAGATCGCGGCACGGATCCTCTCTGTGTAGCATATCCTGTATTGCTCTCGAGGAGGATTTGCAGAGCTGCACAGCTGTCCATCTGTGGAAACGATATACTCTGCCTTGTTGATCTGGTAGAGCTGGAGCTGGAACACTAGTTCCTGAACAGAACTTGATAAACTTGCCTGGTAGCCATCAGTAAAAAAAAAAAAAAAAAAAAAAAAAGAAAAAAGTGTGTTTTTGAATGTAATACAATACTGCTTTTACGGAAATTGTGTAGCCCTCATCTAGGATCAAGATGAGTTTTAACTACTATGTCTTAATTTAGGAGATGGCATGACTTTTAAACAGTCTTTCTTTTTTTTTCCTTGCTAATTAAACGTAATTGGTATGTGTTTGGGAGCTTCACGTTAACTGTTTACGTTTCTTTTAGTGATTTCCTCTGAGATCTACAAGTACAGAAGAAATATTATAGCATGATTCTTTCAAATTTATCATTGCTAGTTATAAATTAATAGCAGTTACTTTCTAGGCAGGCTGTAGTTTCTTTCTAAAGATGTAGATTAAGGTTTTTAATCCTCTGACCTGTTGAAGTGAAAGAAATAATGCCTGTTAATTTCAGTCAAATGGTTTAGAACTGGATTCAGTAATTAGTAAAGTTTCTGTACCATAAGCATTGATGAAGATAAATGACTAAATTCATTTATTACCAAGACCATTATAAGCATATGACAGAAATTATTAGAAGAATACATGCATAATAGATTTAACGTTACCAGATTAAGTAACCAGTTTGCTTTATATGTTGATTACTGATCAAGTTAATTCTTTAAAATTAACTTTACAATTTTTAAGGACTGCAGAACCACTTTTCACATCCTGGTGATCTACCAAGGTGTGTTGATGTTTAGGAATCTATTTAAACTCTTAATATTTTTGAGTAGAACTTGTTTCTATTTATAAACTTTTTCTAACTGATTATAATTCTACTTTTTCCATTTTAAGGTGATACATATTTAAACTAAAAAAATCTACTTCTTACCACTTGATATGAAGGATAGAAGAACTATGAATTTGTGAACATTCTGTTGTTCAAAAATTAGATTGGCATTTAGATTTTATAGCTCTCAATGTATTCCCACCTACTCAAACATAAAATTAAATATCATGGCCCTGATGAAAAGCAGCAGCTTTGCATTGGTGATGTAAAGGACAATATCAGCAGACTACATTTAGCTTTTTTTTTAATCACGGCATAGTTTAAATAAATAAATCCCCCAGATCCTAAGAATTGGATTTATAGAAGTTCGATTCAGGGTGGTAGTTCTTAAGTTCAAAACTATTTCCTGTTATCAGAAATGTCTGTATTGTTTCATGTGCTAAAAAAAAAATGGTGGATTTTTTTTTATTAACCTTTTAATTATGTAGTAATGAATCCAGTAAGTCCTATGTGATTCTGTTCACTACTCAAATGAGTAAATGTCCTTATTGCCTTGAAGTAGATCTCACATGTACTGTTTACAAGACAGAGCATTTTAGGGCCTAAGACCCTGACAGCAAATCTTTATCACTTGTTGATGTGATACTATTAAGAGAGTTTGAAACCTTTGTGAACTCAGTTAGGAACAGGAGACGTGGGGAAGAGAGCTGGAAGGGAAGTGATTCACCTGTTGCACTGATCCTGTATTGTTTAAGTTTAAATGCACAGAACTTGGAGTGAATTCCCTAGAAGGCAGGCAATGGGAGTTGTCTTTTGTGTTTCATGTAAGTCGGGAAACGTTGGCTAATTGGTCTGTGCTCAAAGGGAAGAGATGCTCCCTGAATCTTTGTTCCGTTAGATCATAAACTACTTCTGTCATGATTAGAAACGGCACACAAATTCCGAATTCGATTGTCCTTCTGGGATGTCTTTGCATGCACTGAGCTGTGACTTCTCGGTGAGGTTTTCTCTGCTCCCAGGTTCTAGTTTTGATGCACAAGTTGGGTCTGAGTGACATAATCTTAAGTTTCTACTGCAAAATACATGAATGCAGCATAGCGTGGTCTTACTGAATAAATAACTAAACACTTGTTTGTTCTCTTGCATTATTATTCCAATGTTATATGAACTTAAAATGGCTGTTGGTTCTAATACTGCTATAGGAGTGTGTTAAAAATCTGTGCACAATCCAAAAGTGATTTATCTGAAATATAACTGGAGGAGGAGACAGGGGCTCGTATTAGTGTGTTAGTATTATTTATTAAACGTATACTAAAAGGATAGGAGCAACCAATTTAACTCCCATTCAAAGAGGATACACTATCTTGTCAAATAAATATCTGCTTAGTATTTTGCTAATAAATAAGATTTTTAGCTAAGTTTTAGTCATAGAGAAATACTAATACTGTTGATAACGTAGGAGTTTTTTGCTAGTAATACAACTAAGTGCTTTGACAACAAATTAAAATATTTGGGAGGTGACTTTGGACACTAATAATTAGTTACTTGGTTTGGGAGAATTGAAGTAAAATGATGTATTCAAGGCATGCGTTGAAGGCCAGCAATACTTAATGTTTCTTACATGCCTAATGCATATTTTCTGTTTGTCTTTTCTTTCCTCTTTAATCTTTTCTCCTGTTCACTGTTTGGAAGGCTTTGAAAACTGTTCTTTGTAATTTTAAAGCTGTTCAAAGTGGTGACAACTCAAACAGAAGGACAATGGAGCAGATTCCTACTGGTCCTTAATTTATAAGAGAGAGGTTCCAATGCTCCTTAATAGTGGTTCCTAGTGGTCTTGGTGATACCTTAAGTCTTTTAGTTTTGTGGATCTAAACCACGTTAGGAGTCTTGTGCTAAGGATCAGAAGTAATAATGGCTGATGAGATGATTTTTTTTAAAACTTTTCCCTTGGTCTAAGTTTCTCAACATCTTTAGTTCGTAGTTACAGAAGAAGGTAAGATATGTTGAAGAAATCTACAGTGATTGTTAAAGTATTTCTAGATGTTATGTAATAAGATACATTATAAATTATAAAAGGCAAGAGAAAGTGGAATTGGAATGGAGTCTAGTGATATTATTTATTCTGTGTCTACAGCGTGCTGTTTCCTTTTCATAGAAACAGGATAGATAGTTTCTGTTCAGAACAGTTTGTTTCAGGGTGGAAAAAGGGATTTTAGCCAAGGATCTTTGTGCCTTCATGCAGAAATTTGTAAACTGGCAAGAGAACTTACTCTCTCAATGAAAAATTTTCACAGAATTGATCCAGTTTACAAGCTTCTGAAAATCATTGTTTTCACATAGCAGGTTTTTTAGAAGTTTTTGGCCAAAATATGAGCAGATTGCATTTTTACTAATAGAAATGTGTGACTTTGGCACCATACTGTTGTTCAGCAACTTCTGATAGCAAAGAGCATTGTGGTTCTGGGCACTGGATCAGAAAGAAGTGAAACTGTGTGTCTGTTCCTCTCATTGGCACCATATCCAAAGAGAGGAGGAAACATTCTGATCTGTGACATGTAGAGAAGATGTTAAGAAAATTTCAGGGAGATGCTTTTGAAGAGAAGTACTGGGGACAGGGAATACAAGATCAAAATTAAACAAAAAAGCTGATATGAAAATGGAATATTATGTGTAAGTCAGCAGGGGCAGAACAAGATGTGAACAAGGAGGTCCTACAACTACAGAGAGGAGAGGAAAACAATCTAATCACAAAATAAGACCATGTTCTAAAAGGGGAGGTCCTTTAAAAGCCTCTGCTGTTCAATGGATACTGCTACATCCCATAGTAAAATAGTCGTGGCCTTTCTTAATTTGTGCTTCTTGAACCCAAGAGGAACTGGAGCCTAAAATATTGGGCAGTAGTGCATGAGATGAGGATAAACTATGGTTGCACAAATGCAAGTACTTAACAGAGCAACATGCATTTATGAAGCGTTTTAGTGTACCATTTCACAGAAGAGAATCTAGATGTGGAATAGGTTGCCCAGGAAGATGCCAGCCTTGGAGACAAGCAGAACTTGGACTGGACTGAGCAACATAGAAGAACTCTGAAGCTGGCTTTGAGTAGGGACTAGATGTCTTCCAGAGACCCCTTCCAGCTTGACTTATATCTCAATGCTTTTTTGATGGAAGAACATTTGGTTATCCTTGTCCTTCGTTATTAGTAGCCTTGTTTTTCATTTAAAAATCAAAACGTGTATCACATTCACAATCGTCACTGCATGCCATACATGCATCAGGCTTTACTCCAAACCAGAGAGAAGACTTGGGATCGATCTTATTGGTCAAAACCCAATAATTTACAAGTTGTATTATGAGAGTTCAATGGATTGAGTGTGCTTTATGACCAGTGATTTCAATGAAAAGATCAACAAGGGGCAGGAACGGATCAGCACAGCTTGTTGCACTTCATAACATATGGACAAAGTTTAGAAGAGTGCGTACCCAGTTGAGGCTGGAGTTTCATCTACGCTAGTATCCTCTCTCCAGCAATGGCCAGAAGCAGATGATATAGCAAGAAATTAAGAGCAGAGAAAACATACACGATAATATTTTTCCAAACGCCAAAGATGCAATCCAGGAACTTTGTGGAATAGGTACTGTTTCATGGATTTACTGGTCTTCCAAGAAATTCTCACTCAAGTTTATCAAGTTTACCTTTAAATCCATATTAGATTTTAGCATCCACAATTCCATTTAACAACAAGCTCAGTTCAATCACAGTGTCTTGTCTGCATCGCTTTGGAATGTATTAGCTAATCTGACGTATTGGCCGACAAGTGCTAATGTAACATTTAAATTCTATGAAACAAAGCGAGATAGAAATGGAAGAAGTGATTTATCCAAGTCCATCACTAGAAGGATTCATGTTGGACAAATAAACTGAGAAACCGACAGTCTTAAAATAAATCTTGATCAGAAGAGCAAGTGGGGGTGCGGGGGGTGGGGGGGAACAACAAACTACTCTTGAAGACAGTAGGAAAACCAGTGTGTTTCTGGTTCGAATTATTTCCTGCAATTATGAAACATGTTTTCTAAGTAATAATTAAACTGAGAACACCTAATGAAAAGCAAGGGTTTGAGAACCAGATTTGCTTTTGCACAAGCAGATCTGTGGTTGTGCTTACTGCAGCTTAATTTCAATATGGATTCACCAGGGCCATTCACTTCATACTAGAAGTAAAAAAACACAGGATTGGAAAATGGCTTAGTGGGGTTTTGGGTTTTTTTTTTGCCTTTTGACTGAACATAGTTATTAAATATTGAAAATCAATGAAAATGTCTGTTGCTGCTTAAAATATGCTGTAATCTTTGGTAAGCCATGTTGCTTAAACGATCTATAGTGTGCAGTGTTTTAGTAACTTAAGATTTTCATTTTCTGTGTGGACTGTTAGTCTGGATGTAGCAAATATGTGACAGTTCTCATATCTGAAGGCTTGCAAAGAGAAGCAAATGAGATACAACTGTTTCAACCACTGCTTTCTCATCAGTGGTTTTTCAGGTGACCAATTTATTTGATGCTATTTTGATATAAAATAACTTGTGTTGTCTGTATAGAGACTGAAGTCTTGTGTTTCATTTGGTCCGTAAAATGGCAGAAGAGGTTTGTGTGCTGGAACAGTTAACTCCTTTTCTGATCTGATGATTAGGTAATACATAAAATAGATATTTTAGGGCAGCTCTTTATCTATGATCTTGCTGGATAGTTTGTCATCATTCTGCAATTATGCCATAGAAAACATATTTCAAGAGGAGTATTTGGCACATTTCAAATAGGGAAAAAAAATATTTTGACACCTTTTAGTTAAAAACAAATCAGATTAATTGGTAACATGATTTACAGTGTAACCTTTAAATCTGAACAAAGAAATAATTGGTACTTTTCCATTAGAATTTAACTAATTTATTCAACACACTGTTGGTTCTTAACATATCCTGAGAGGTTCTGAGATTTCTTACAGATAAAACTGCTGGATTTTGAATACAAATGCTTTTTTACTTTTCTTTTTAAAAGGTAAAAAGGATTTGTGCAATTCCCTCATTTTTACCATTCAGTAACTTATTTAAACATACAAGTTTTGCATTTCAGACAGCTTTGAATGTTTTTAGATTGTTGTCCATAGCTATTTTTTTGAGTAAAAATAAGAGAAGATATGTTTTGCAAGGATAAATTGTTTATGATAAATCATTTACTGTTGTCATGTGCAGATGGTATTTATGCTTTGTATAGTTTACCATTGTCAGTGAGTTTAAAGATTGGATTTTTCATCTCTCTTGCTCATTTATAGATTTAAAATATGTATGATAGAGAGGAGTTTGTGATAGTAAGGTAACTGCTTGCCTGTAGAGAAATTCAGTAACAGTAGTAGAAAATGCTGTCTGCTGTAAAGTAGTAGCTTTTTTGTTTTGAGACATATTTTTCATGTTTCAGTCAGTGGTGCATCCTGAGTTGTATATAAAGAAGCATACGGGAATTGCTAGTGGATCTGGCGTTATTTTTAATCTTGATGTTAAGTAGACTAGTATATCGTGTTCACTGAGATGTTGTGTTCTTTTCCTAACAGAAAACTAATCATCACACTGGGGAAGAAGCAGAAAAGAAAAAACGAATCTTCAGATGAATTGTCTGATGCAAAGCAGACTCCGCAGCGGCAACTAAAAGATGAAGACTCACAGGTAAGTAGTCAGAGTTTTGCCTTTTTAAATTTGTATGTGTTGTTATTTCTACAGGTCTTTTTTCCCTTCTCTTCAAAAAGTTTTATATTCCTTCTGCATAGTGACAGTTACTCTCTCTTTGCTGTCTGTCTCTCATAGGCAGAACTTTACATTATCAGCTACTTTTCCCAGTTGAAAATCAGGAAATCCTACAGGTTAGAGTCCCCTTTCTGTAATGGGACGTCAATGCCCTGCTTGTATCTGTTGCATTTCAGTACAGAAATCCATAGATTTGAGATTGTAAGTATTCATCTATGGAGCTGGCAGTTAGACCTGATCCTTACTTTGGCTGAATTTGTGCAGAAAATGCAGAGATTACCTAATAGAAGGGACATTTATCTTTGAGGACATGTAAAAGGCATGTTTCAGACTTTTCTGTTTTTTCTGAACTCTGCTTCTGTAGAAACTGAAAGAATTGGTTTCTTGCAGTATTGGATCTCAAGGGAGCAATGACCGATATGCGGATAGGCTCTAGTTGCTCGTGGAATACTTCTGAGGGAAGTTTCAGATCAAGAAGTAACGTGATGGAGTCGTTCCCTTGAGGAATATGTCCATTGTAACTTTATGCAATTATTTCGTAGACGGCTCTGGTATAACAGTAGCATAGCTAATTATTTACAAACCTTATGCACAAAGAAGTATGAACTGTTTGTAAGAGATTATATCCTATTTATGCATATGTTAGTAACAGAATTATGACTTTCTTGCCTTAGGGCAAACTCGATTAAAAGTAAGGTTATGTACTGGAAATGCACAGGTTTTTATCCTGTGGCAATTTCATCCACAGAGATGAAATCAGTATTCAAAATAAGGTGTTGTTAAATAAAAATTAATTGCATTATTTGATGGCAATGTCAGAAAACAATTATGAGATACTGAGTTGCCCTTTAGTATTTCACAGATAATAATGCTACGGGCAAAAAAAGGATCAGAAGCCATTTCCCAGAATGACTTTTTATTAATATAAGTGATAGCTTGTCTTAGGTAAAGGTTACCTGGAAGAGAACATGAAATTATTCATTCTTGGGGGATTTGTCTTGGTATAGAAAGTCCATTTAGTACACTAAAGGAGATGAAAGCAGGTTTGGTGGTTCTGAGGTACTGTAACTTACTAAAAATGTTCTGTAATCAGATAGGTGTAATATAGGCCAGCAAATATAATACAAAAGATTGAAGATTATTTCTTTATTTTATCATAAACATAGTAGGAAGGGTTGAAAATGCTGGTTAATCTGTCATTAGTTTTTGAAAAATTAAACAAATACTAAATGCTAAATTTCTAATTCATACATTGTTTTGCATTGCTCCTATTAACTGGCATTTAAAAAAAAAAACTACTTCTGTCAGTAAACTATTGTTGATTTAACTATAATGAGACATTTTATGTCAGATAAGTATGTCTGTTTAAATCTGAATCTTCTTTGTGCTAACACCCCACCCGGCACACACACTTTTTAACTGAAGAATAGCTAATGTGGCTACATTATTGTGGAAAGTTGATTGAGTAGATTGATGTATGCACTTGCCCCACCTTCTCCAGAAGAATGGTGATGCCCATTCTTTGATTGTATTTACTGTATATGCAGTGTCACTACTCTATCTACCTTAACAAAATACATGTAATGTATTTGTTAAAGTCTAACTAGGTCTTCTAGCAGATACTAGCCAGACCACGGGCTGTATTTAACAGTCAAGAAGAAAGTTCCTGTGCTGCAATCTTACTGTTACTTAATATCTGCTCTGCAGAAGCCAGTATGACCACAGGATTTTGTTTTTTGTTCTATTCGCAACTTGTTCTTCTCCCAACTGATTACTGCAGTGTATTGCAACCAGCAATGGCTTGTCCTGAAGAAAATTATGCTTTGCTGAGTATCTCAATATAATTAATTAATTTTATAGAGTGTTTTACTTTTGCTGATTTTTTTTTTTTTGTGACTGTTCAGTTCTCACAAGCAGGTTGCAGTGTTTTCAAATGTTAGCTGACTAGTTTGATTCGGCTATCATTATTTATCCAATGAGTTTACTAATTAATCTTATGATTAAGTATGCAGTGTCTCATATGTTGGTACTGAGGGGTGGAGAGGATATGTGATATCCTAATAATCTAAGTATTTGAAACTTAGTGAGTGAGAAGGAATTATTTTCTTAGGCTTATTGTCCTCAGATTCATGCAGAAACAAGAGTGGAAGATTAGATAGATAAAACACAGTAAGCAAAATGCTGCTGTTAAACAAGCTTGATTAAGGTGGAGGAGAAAACAAATGCATTAACAAAGCAACAAACTTGTATTAGCCATCGAATCAGACTTCATGGGCAATCTGACCAATGTGATCTAGTGAAAATCTTTGCAACTTTTTGTACAACACTATCATTTAATAGAGACATTTCAGCATATTTTGTATTTTTCACTCAGATTCTCGAATTGGACAGTAACACGCTGCTGTTACACTGCATTATGAAATTGCTGTTGAAATACTGATGCTTATGGGAGATCTATTATGTAATACCTTTGTTTCCATACCCTGAAAATATTGGTCCATGTTTGCTTTTGAATTCTAAAAGTAAAAGTGTCAAATGTTTATATGAAACAGAAAAAAAATTAGTTTCATTGATTGGAAATAGTATATGGCTACTTCTGTCCCCCCGTGATTCACATGCTTCATGTTTTTTAGCAAATGTTGACCTTTGGTTTTTGATACAGCTGAAGTGTTGCTTAGAGTGTCCTTAAACTTCTAATTCATGTTAGAGGGAGCTTTTTGTAAACCTCTTGTTTTCATTTTCCTGTGTACAGAAGAGAAGATCAAATCGTCAAGTTAAAAGGAAAAAATATGCTGAAGAAGGAGAAGGAAAGCAATCAGAAGAAGAAGCTAAAGTTTCCGTTAAGATCAAAAAGAATTCTGCACCTTTACCTGCTGAACAGCCTTTACAGTTATTTGTGGTAAGCAAGAACTGTCTTGGTCTGTAGTGGGAACTTCCCAGTTGTCTGAAGGAGTTCAGTGAATATAGCTCATAACTTGGAAGGGGATACATTATTATTACTAAGCCATAGTTTATTTAATGTGACATTTTGCTAAGATGTTGAAAACTGGAAGATGTGGCTTATTGCCATTTTTTCTTTTGTTCTAAACATTCGTGTACTTAACGAAGGTCAAGGAGAAGTGTAAGGGTAGGTGCAATGATGTGCTATGGTACACAGGCATATGAAAAAACTGTGCTAATATTACCATGACTCTTTCAGAGGTACAAAATGAATCGAGCCTATGGAGATCTCTGCTTACTGAGATTTTTATAAAGGATACTCCTCTCTTTTTTACCCCCGTCAGGTTTACACTTCACTGTTTAACTGGTGCCAGCTCTGGTACTCAAACTTACTGTTGAGCCATTCTACGTAAATAAAGTGGCAGGAAAGAAACAGGAAAAAAAGTGTTCATGAGATGTTTGAAGGAGTCCCAAAGTTGTAAGGGAGGGGAGAAGGATAGTGTGATTGGGAAGACATCAGAAAAGAGGGAAGGTGACTTTGTTGGAAGCAACCTTTAAAAGATTGGCTCTTTGTCTCTGAAACCACAGCTTCAGTCTCTGCAGACCGAAGTAATCCCCTATCTGTGTCACACCTAAGCCCTGCTGGAATTCCCAGGCATGACCTTGTCTACCTGATTCCACAGCATGTTTGTTATCTGTGTTTGGAGTAAACCTGTTGAATTGAGTTTGACACATGCTGCTTTTGTTTTATTAAATTTTTTTAACCTGTCTGCCAGAGTTCTTATTTCTCCATTTCTGTATAACACAACTCTGACTATGTCCACTGCATCACATCAGCCCAGCAGGGCATTCACAGTGAGCCTGTGTCTGGAAAGCGTCAGAATCACCACTGCTTGCACTATAAGTGTGTTTGGCAGGGGAGCATAGCATCTGATGCTCTTTGGAAGTGCCAGACTTCACTGTACTTTTGCATGTATTTCTCTCTGGATATAAACCTGGATTTTCAATTTTACTCCGAAACTCTTAAAGAGAACGCTACTGGTAGAGGTCAAATTTGCCTTTATTGTTGATCTTTTAACAAGCCACTTGTGTTTGAAGGTTTTAAGCCTGATCAGTTTGAAGAGAGGGCATTTACTGCAATTTATAATGTCATTGTTTTCCTTCATTTATAGGAAAATCCAAGTGAAGAAGATGCAGCAATTGTAGACAAAATCTTATCCTCCAGGGTAGTAAAGAAAGAAGTAAGTGATTGTCATGGCATGAAGCTGCTTATTTGAAAAAGGGTTTTGTATCCATCGTTTTACGTTTTCCTTGAATTTCCTTTCCTAGATATCTGCTGGGATGACAGTAGAAACAGAAGAGTTTTTTGTAAAATACAAGAACTAGTAAGTATTAGAAAGTTGTTTCACTGGAGGTGTTGACTGAAATAATAAGTACCATATTCCTGTACTGAAGTCTTGTATTGTTTGAAGATTACTTAAAACCAGATTTTGTCATCTTTCGAGGTTGAATTTAATCTTAGAATTGCTAAGAATCTGCATTATAGTGTTAGTAATAATTTGTAAAATATCAGTGTTGTGAAACTAGCACTGACCAATAAGGTGACAGCCATTATTGCCAGAAGAACAGAATTTTTAGAGAAAGTATATTTATTACATTTAGCATGGGTATGTGTCTGAGGCTGATTTTGATTTCATGAATTTGAATCAGAGCTACTTTGTGAACCTAGATTAGTTTTACAGTGTCATACATTAAGGAGAAGTTGATGTAGGAGTCAGTCTTACTGTTTTAAAAACAAAAAAACTTCTAGCAATAGAATTTATTTTACATCAGAAGTAGGAAAAAAAAGAATGAAGAAGAAAGAGACTTTCTCCATATCTTCCTGTTTAAAATTTCATACCTATCTTTCTGTCACTACTCTTCTTGATGTTGAGAAGGCAAGCGCGTTTTTAATTTTACCTCTATGAGTAATTACATTAGACTCTTGCTAATAAATGCAATTTTTTGAGACTGTGGATTCACATGTTTCTGGAGATCATTTAGGTCTTGTTGTCTGAAAGGGTAAATGTCTGTCTTTTCATCCAAGATTCAGTAATACCCAGCAGTAGCTCTTCTTTACTTCTAGCACATCTTTAGAAAGCTTTAAAAGTGATGAAAAAAGATTGAAAAGGGCATGTGAGGAAGAAAATGTATATACTTCTGTCAAACCAATCTAACTTAAGAAAGGCTCACTTGGGGTGCCATTATATGGTGTAGATACCAGTGCTCATGCTTCCTCCTTCTTTGGACTCTACTCCTTCGTGCTCCTCTCCCAACCTGATCCGATGGTTCCTTCCTTTTTGACATGGGCTCTCATGCTCCTCAGTCATCTTTTAGATGTGCTCAGCTGGGTAGTTCAGCAGTACTTGTGAAGAGATGTTCACATGAACTATCTGAAAAAGTTAGCTCCGATATATTAAATACTTTATATCTCTGCGTATTTTCTGATAGAGGTGTCACACTTTAAGCTTGGTTTATTTAAGCTCACTTTAAATACACTTATTTCTCTTCTTAAGGCATGTGAAAGAAATCTGTGAATCCATAGAGTTCTGTAGATCCTAGACGAAAAACTTTGCCTTAACTAGACCCTGTAATATGATTATTTGGAGGAATAATTCTTTGATACTTAAAGTGAATTCTGTCTTAAATAAAAAAAATGTTCTTTTTTGGGTGAAATCCTGCTTTATAAAATATATTATTTTAACTGTATATTAAAAACAGACAGTAAGCTTTTGCTTTCACTAATATATTAATCTCCGTAATTACAGCTCTTATCTCCACTGTGAGTGGGCCACAGAACAACAGCTTTTAAAGGATAAAAGAATCCAGCAGAAAATAAAACGATTCAAACTAAGGCAAGCACAAAGAGCTCACTTTTTTGCAGATGTGAGTATGAAATATACAATTAAATAAGCTTTTTTTCCCCTTGTAAAATTGTGATAAGTAGCTGTTGAGAAGTAAAACTTAGCCATCATGGTTGGGATTTTTGTTGCAGCAGGGGGTTGTTTGTTTAACATAATTTTAAGAGCAACTCTTCTGGAGTCACTGAACTAACCTGGCTTGCATGGTTTAAAATTGAGATTGTTTGGATAACTACTTAAAAGTGGTAAGGAGGGAAAAATTACGTTACTATGTCTAGTTTCTCTACTAGATGACTTTGCCAGGACAGCACTTCTTCCCTAAATGAGTGCATTTTCTGTTCTAATGTCAGATCTCTCTTTAGTGCCAGTTCCCGCCCCCCCCCCCCCCCCCCCCCCGAAAAGGATTTTAAGGTGTGTGCAAAAGCCTCAATAGTTTCCAACTGTCAAATTCATTTTATGTACAGTGAGACCAAGTCTTAGCATATACCAGCTTTTTTGCCTCTTTTCTGACTTTATTAATCTTATTGCAGATGGAAGAAGAACCTTTTAATCCTGACTATGTTGAAGTGGACCGGGTATTAGAAGTATCTCTTTGTGAAGATAAGGACACTGGTGAGGTAAATATACCTTAAAACAAAACAGGAAGATACTACTCCATGTAGTGTTTGTTAATCGTAATTTTAGGAGATTTCAGAGTACCACCTTAATGATTTTAAGCTTCAATAATTTTTTTTTATGAGACATGACAATCTTGGAGTTTCCTACGTTAGCTATGTATTTTGAAATAGAACCAGAGTGCAACGGCTTATATTTTTATTAGTATTGATAGGCCATAGTAGACAAAGCTTAGGTAGTTACTGACATAAATGTGAGGTTTGACAGTTGCCTTGTCAATTCTGACAAAACATTGATCCAAGGTACTGTCTTTTCTCTGTGATAGTGACAAGGGATAACTGCTGAAAAAAGCACAAGGCAGCAGGGCAGTGGTGGTTCCCTCTTCCTCTCTGTGTCCCTAGGCTTTCGGCAACCAGTGACTGAGAGGTGTTTTGGTAGCCACCAGTGGACCTTTCCCTCTGTGTTTATCAAAAGTCTTTATTAGCTTCAAGTACCTTTTCTGGAAAGCTATTAAAGAAATGTTCTGGATAGCACCCTCTGTAGTTAACATCTGTAGTTAACTGGTTCTCCCTGTCTTCCCCTGTTTCCACGAACTGTAGTAATGTAGTAGTTTCTTTCCTAAAACTTAATTATGGGTCAGTGGGATTGGAAAGTACTTCAGGGGTCTACGAGTGGCAGAGAAGCCAAAGGCGAGAGAGTGAATAACAAGAACCTACACAGATCATCTTTTAAAAAGTATCAGAAATTTCTATTTTGTTTCCAGCTCTCATGTCAGTTAGCTACTCAAATAGTAAAGCATATTAACAGTCTATATACTAAATTAAAAGCTGATAACATTCAGAATTTTTTTCTGCAGCCTGTTATTTACTATTTAGTAAAATGGTGTTCATTGCCATATGAAGACAGTACGTGGGAGCTGAAAGAAGATGTAGATCAAGCAAAAATAGAAGAATTTGAACAATTGCAAGCTTCCAGGCCTGACTCAAGGAGATTGGTAAAATTACACCTAATTTACTTGTCTGTCTTGGCAATTGGATTTTATTTTCTCAACTTTAAACTTTTCTGTTAAAACATAAAGCTTATAGACATTTTGTGTAAAAGATCTTTGAGCCTTGTTACCTGAGAATAATAATATTTTCAGGTAGACATACATAAATATTTTCATCTAATTTGTTACTCAGTTTAAAAAAAAATGTTTAGGAAAAAATATGAAGTGCTATAACTTTCTGAGCTTTTAACTGAGTGATGAGCAATATATAAACAGGCTATCACAGAATCTAAACACCATTAAGATGAAGAGAAAACAGAGTAAGTATAAACATCCTTTTATAGAGAACAGAGTTAAAGCCTTGTGCTTCAACACTGAAGGAAATGGGCAAACAGAGATCAGTCAAACAGATTCTGTAATTACTTCCTGCTTTTTCTTCTTGTCCTAAAGGTCTAGCTGAAAGGAAGAAAAGTACGGGTAATAAGGAAACGTGTTTTATCTTTAAATTATCAATCTTCCATCTCATAGAGCAGGAGAAAACAAAATGGTTTTATTTAAGTCCTGTATGTTATTGTCAGGTTGAAGACTTATGTCTTGTGTGGTATAGTACAATACTTGTTTTAACTTATTTATGCTATGTAACTCAATATGCAAAATTTTAATTTGTAGGTTTTTTATTTTATTGTAATGGTTTTTCTATATACAGATAATGACAGTAGTCACAGTTAACGTCTTCATATTATATTTAGTTCATTTTTCTAGTATTTGAAATCCTGCCGTTTTGGCATGTGGGAAGAAGGGCTTTTATACCTTTCTGTTACTGTATTTGGTTTTGAGAGAAAAGGACAATTAAAGTGCAGCCATACAGCTAACAGTCATCTTAGCATCAGCAACAAGTATTTCTTGTTTCAGGCTCCAGAAAGCACAAGAGAAATATTTGCTGGCTGCAGCCCTGCGAGCAGGAGCGTGGCTGCTCCTGGTGTGGGAGCGGGCAGATGGCTGCCTGGGGGTGAGGGGAGGAAGGCACAGCGGCTGGGCAGGGACAGCCACTGCTCTGCTGAGACCTGCTGTCAGGTGGTGCTGACGGCAGCAATAGAGAGAGAAAATCAAATCTAAATTCAGAGCTGCCAGATAAGGCCACGTGAGTCTAGAGTGAATGTAAGCTTTTGTAAATGCTGAGAAATGTTAAAAAAATATAAGAGTTTACAGCTAATCAGAAAAGCTCTTACTGAAAATATTTTGCTTGAATATGTGAGTTGACACTGGGATTCAAATGCTATCTGAAGAGAGAGTTTTCTGCTGGAATCCTGCGTAGTTACCAGTCAAAGCTTCGAGATTTCTCTAGGAGTGGCTTTCTAAGGTAATGGCCAGCCTGTTGAGTCTCCAGGCTTGCGAACTAGTGGGTGGGTGTGTATGCATATATGTATATAGAAAAATATATAGTGGATTTTTTTCATACGTAGCCTCTCAGCTTTCCTTTAGCTTGCTAGGAATATTAAGATCGTGTACCTTGATACTGTTACAGTCTGCTTTGTCAAGTCCTTTGTATCATGACCCTGCATCTGCTGATACTGTGTTTCATCTGATCCCTCGGTGAAATCGATTCAGGGAGCTGAACCACTCACAAGTCTACTTTTTCGTGTTCGTGTTCCCGGTGTTGAGTTCCTGAATGAGCTAACTGTGAGGTCGAGTGATTAGCAGTGACCAGGGCACATGCTGAAGGGAAAGGGAAGATCACAGTAATTCAGTGTAGATTGCTCAAACCACTTCAGGAGGATAGCTTCAGAATCCAGAGTTACTCAGATGTTGGGGATTTTGGTAGTCCCAAAACTCGGTCGGCTGTGGTTGTAGGTCGGCTGTTCTTGGAGCTTCTGAAGTGAAGATTCATAGATTCTTGAAGTTTCTCATATAAACGAGTTGGTGTTTCAAAGTACCAGTGCCACGCTATTTGTATGCTTAGTTTTAGAAATCAGTTGCGTGATGTTACTATAATATAGTCTTAAATTTAAAAAAAAGTATTAATTTATATAGACGAATACAAATTTCAGGTTTCTGTGGACTAGTCATTAGTAAGTAATGTTAACAATTATAACCTTCTGAGTTTTAAAGTTGAATAGTTACACTCTAAATCTGAAGTTGTTACACTCAGGAAATAGTGGGTTAAAACATTTTGGAAAAATAAAGCTTGTATCAACTTGCACATGTATTAATCTCCCCTTAAAGGACCGACCACCTCCAAACTCCTGGAAGAAGATAGAACAGTCCAGAGAATACAAAAATGGCAATCAGCTCAGGGAATATCAACTGGAAGGACTTAACTGGCTTCTGTTCAACTGGTACAATAGGTATATGCATGGAATGGTTTTTAATATAAATTTTAAACCATATGGAGTGAATCACTGTTATGGGGGATGAATACTGTTTTAACTAAATTTATCTTAGCTTCTCTGCTTATAGCTAAAAGAACGTAACTGGAAAAAACAAAATTCTCTTCCTTTGAGTATACAAGTATGTTTTTATCAACAAGAGCAACAAAAAATCTTAATAACATAACTGAAAATAAATTTTCACTGGCTATGAGGAAACTAAAACAAAAAGCAACTTCCACCAAAGTACAAGCTTTCAGAATTTTTGGAGCAACTCGTAGACCCTTGCATCTTTCAAAATTATTTCTAGAATTAGTATGTATTTCAAATAAAGTTACCTGTCTTCAAAAATAAGGCTAGTAAATAACTGCGTTTTCTGTATTGTAAGATAAAAGTTAACTTTTGTTCAGTAATACTATAACGGATTAACGGCGATATAATCACTTTGAAGATTTTTTCCAGAACAACGTATTTTCCCTGTCTCTAAGTTGGATTTCTATTCATGAATCTTCCTGCTTGCTTTATTTCCAAAATATGAGTTGCCTGACCTTTACAGAGATGGTGTCAGTGAGTGTACCGTTTTAGCATACGTCTGAAAAAAAAAAAACAATAATTGTCTTAATTCTCAGTCAAGCACAACATAGCTGTGTGAGTATCTGTGCAAACAGAGTGAAGGGCTGGAGTCTGTGGCGGAGGATGAGCACCTGCTGGTACTTCACGTGGTAATTTGGTTATACACATCTGTCTTGGTTTTGGAAACAAGGGAAATTTGTCAATATGCTATAATGCACTCCTTTATGTGAGCGTAGCTGGAATACTTTCCATCTGTGACTTTGATGGAATCTTGATTAATTTCTAGCAGTTTTGTCAAAGTGAGTGTACTGTGTAGGAAATCTGATTAATTTGAATTCCTTTAATTAGGGCAGATGTAGTCCCAAAAGAATACTTAGGGGATATTTTTCTAGGAGAACCTCATGGAACATTCCATTCTTAAATCTTGGCAGTGCTAAACATGATTGAAAACTTGTGGTTTTGTGTACCAAATTCATTCTTTCACAATAACCAGGGAACATTTGCGAGCATCTTTGAGTGCCTCAATTTTGATTATTGTTTTAAACTGGTGTGTTTGAGCTTTGTTTTTATAAATCGTCCATTTGAGTAACAGCTTTAGTGTCTGTATTTTCTTTGATGCTAATAACGAATATATGTCTTTTACTTTCAGACGAAATTGCATTTTAGCGGATGAAATGGGTCTCGGCAAAACCATTCAGTCAATTACATTCCTCTATGAAATCCTCCTGGCTGGGATAAGAGGGCCTTTTCTGATCATAGCTCCACTATCTACCATAGCAAACTGGGAAAGAGAATTTCGCACGTGGACTGACCTCAATGTTGTCGTGTATCATGGAAGCATGATCAGCAGGCAGATGATTCAGCAGTATGAAATGTACTTCAGGGACTCCCAGGTATTGTAATTTCACTTTTGTGCAATAACTTAGCCCAAACTTAGCTGTTTCAGGTAGCAGTAATGAAAAGTATTCTTGACATTATCTGTACATATGTCTTAAATGAAAGTAATTTTACATCCTGTGATGCGCTTGTTCAGGGTGTTTTTTAAGCTTTTGGCGTATCAATGTCTTTAACATAAGCTCACTGAGTACATTTTTTATAAGTGATTGCAGCAAGATGTATGTTTGAGTACCCTGAGTAATTTGAAATTGAATAGCAGTGACGCTGATGCTCATGCGGAGATTAAAGAGTTCACAGATGGTTGCTGTTGGGTCCGGAATTTGAAGAGCAGTGAGAACAGAAATACCGCCCATAAATCGCTGTGTTCCCTTTATGTAGCTGTTGATTCCCCTTTCCTAGTGTAAACTGGCGTTGTCTGTGTACGATTTGCTTTTCTGTCTGAAATACTTCACATTAAATTACCTGAAAAAACCTTGAAATCTGACTATTTTAAGAGTTTTTTTTTGGCCTTGTCTATATATTCTGCATAAATAATTTTTTTAAATTATCGTGGTATTTCTACAAAATTGATAAGGCCGAAAACTTTTTTAAGTAGCGCTAAATATTAAAATAACATCTTGTTTCTCTAGAGAGTTATTGCATACTATCTTATTGAGGGTCTTATGTATTCTCTTTGTCAGACCAACGAAGTAGAGTAAGCTGGATAAAAAGTGTTCATTTTGTTCTCAGGTGATAGTTTTATTACTTACTGTATAAGTGCTAAATGTATTACCGTCATATGTTGTGACTGATTGCAGGGTCTTTCCTGTCAGTTAGTCTTTCCAGTTTTCCCAGGTTAAAAGTGTGATACTACCTACATGCACCTTTTGAAACAGTTGTGTTAGGTGGTTATAGCTGTAATTTAAAAGTGGTTAAAATTTTACTGTTGGTTAGATGATATTGGATTTATGATATGGATAATTACTCATTAGTATTAATTACAGTTATAGGGATGTAATAAATGTGTATGGGATAACAAAACAGTTTGTAACGTAAAATCTTGATATCTGGCTTTTGATAAAACTTCAGCAGCAGAATGTTCAAATTGAGTCGATTCAAGGTAATGTAACAGATTTGTGTGTTGATGAATCTCTAGGGACGTATTGTTCGAGGTACCTACAGATTCCAAGCCATTATCACAACTTTTGAAATGATTCTTGGTGGGTGTCCAGAGTTAAATGCAATTGAATGGCGGTGCGTTATTATCGATGAAGCTCACAGACTGAAGAACAAAAATTGCAAACTCTTGGAAGGACTAAAATTAATGAACCTTGTGAGTAACGAACTTTTTGGGTTTGATTCTAGTTAAGTACAGTACGATAATAAATCACAAATTTGTTGTACTTGCCAAAAAGATCTCTCAAGCAGTCTTTCTCAGGAGATACCCGAGATTCCTGATACTCTCTTCAAGTGTATGTATTTTTGATAGTTGATGCTGGTGTCTTTTTGATAAAATAAAATGTGGCAAGTTCTAAATGTAAGCAGAATCTATTTTTCGTGATACTATTTTGTAGTTTGTTTTGATTATGATGAAGATATGATTTACAATTCACTTTATAATAATAAAATCGTTTTTGTGCAAGTTTCTGTGCAGTAATTAATGTTTAGAAACCTAGAAAGTATTTTAAACAAGTTATTTAATAATAAAAGCAAGCAAGTCATAACACTACTAAGCAAATAATAGAATTTAAAATGGAATTATTGTCTAGTCCCATAGTTAAGGTTTTATTTGATGTACTGCAAGATTTTTAAAAGCGGGTTCTACCAGGAATCTTGAGGCTTTTGGTGTGTTACTGCAGGATGCGCTGTGACTAGTTTTGCATTGTTTTTTGTTTTCGTTATTACTCTGATACACTCATTGCTGCATGTTCTCATAAGTTGTCTTATTTCCTTTCTGATATATACTTAGTGTATATTTTCCACACTATAGAGAGAGGGGATTATACATGTGCGATTATTACAGGCAAAAGTTGAAGGGTTCAGTCATTTCTTCATTATAGATGCAGGAAAACAGAATTTAAAGAAGAGCTAGTCGGAAATACTTCTTGTTGTTCTTTTATAAATCTATTTACCTGTATTACCTATGTACTTAGTGACAAGCAGAACTGGTATTTTAAGGTTATGACACTGAGACTTAACACAAATTTTTTAAATGTTTGCACGTAAGGTCATGTGAGTGTTATTTCCTTTTATAGGAGCATAAAGTGCTGTTAACGGGTACCCCACTGCAGAACACTGTAGAAGAATTATTTAGCCTCCTTCATTTTCTTGAACCATTGCGTTTTCCTGCTGAATCTACATTCATGCAGGAGTTCGGAGACCTTAAAACAGAGGAACAGGTATTGCATGTTGAATAAGTTCGTTTTGAGCCTCAGTGTGTAGGAGTGACTTCCCTGAAGGAAAAACATTTGTTTTAGATAGTAACTGTTACTGCTCCCCACCCTCCCCTTCGCTGCCCGCATATCACCTGTGAGTTCTTCTGTCATGCAATTTCTCTAAACTGTGCAAGCAGTAGAAGACAGTTAAGCATGATATTTTATGTTAAAGGATAACTTTCACTTTTTTGTGTCGGTTTTGTAAATTTGGAAAGTAAATAGAATAATAAAAATTAAAGTTTTCTGGCTTCGTAGGCAGAGCCTTTGCAGACATGTGCTAAAAAAAAAATCTCTTTCTGGTTTTGGAGTACATAAAAAGAATTCTTTAGTAATTAGGGGTTAAAAATAAGGGTATATCCCATCTGGCAAATCTTCTGTATGAGTCTAGCGAAAAAGAAAGTGATATGGAGTTCAAAAATTTTGTTTAAACTACACTACTACTTTTCCAACAAACTGTTGTGTTTCATTTAGGTTCAGAAACTCCAAGCTATCCTGAAACCTATGATGCTCAGACGACTAAAGGAAGATGTAGAAAAAAAGCTGGCTCCTAAGGAGGAAACTATAATTGAAGTAGAACTAACTAATATTCAGAAGAAATACTATCGAGCAATTTTGGAGAAAAATTTTGCTTTCTTGTCCAAAGGAGCAGGGCAAGCAAATGTACCCAATCTGGTTAACACTATGATGGAACTCAGAAAGTGTTGTAATCACCCTTATCTCATCAAAGGTAAATACATGATAAAGACTGATTATATTTTTTTAAACTACTTTTGTACTTCTGTTTAAAATATTTAAGAACGTCTGTTGTAGTTCTTTGACATTTTCATCAGACTTTTCAAGGATTGGATTAGGTGGAAGCATTTTTTTTTGATAAACGTGAGGCAATATTGTGAGGCAGTTGCATGTTTGAGGCTTGAAATGCGAACTTGTTTTGTAGGATTTCACAGAACATTTAGAAGCAATTATCTCAGGGAAGTGTTACATCTCTTAAAAAGCAGTATGAAAAAGAACATATGGAGCTAACTTAAAATTAATGCTTCTAACAAGTGATATGATCTGTATCAGTCTTCATTGCTTTTCACACTCATTTAGTAAATAACTTCAATGTTTTTCCTGCTTGCAAGAAAATACACTTTAAACATCAAAAGTTTTTGCTATGATTTCATAGTGGAACTTCAGAAAAGGTCCTCAAAATACTGTTTTTAAGACTCGCGTCCCATTTAAAATATCAGAGACTTGTGATTTTTCTGATGTTTTTTTACACAACACTTGAGAACAAGTTGTATTTTTGTTTTTGCAATTTGAGGGGGTTCATTTCATTTTAGGTGTGTCATCTGTGGTGTTCTGCTTAAAAACTTCAGACTCGTTTTCAAATAGTGTGGAAATAAATGTTCTTGCTAGACTTTAGATCCATCCAGAGCTTTGTGTTGTCTCCAGCAGTGGCTAGTGGGGATATTTAGAGTACAAGCACTGATTTTGGTAACTTAGTCTTCTGTGTATGCAGAGATACTCATGTAAATACACCAATAGATGCAGAAATATATTCTTTGATAGGTGCTGAAGAGAAAATCCTTGGAGAGTTTAAAGAAACATATAGCCCAAGTGCACCTGACTTCCATCTGCAAGCAATGATCCAGTCTGCTGGTAAACTGGTTCTTATTGATAAACTCCTTCCAAAGATGAAAGCAGGAGGCCACAAAGTCCTTATCTTCTCTCAAATGGTGCGCTGCCTTGATATTTTGGAGGACTACCTTATACATAAAAGGTAAAATACTGCATATTCTGTCTCCTGTAGCATGTTTTCTCAGTCGGCATATCTTTGAATGTTAGTGCAGGATTAATAATTACATCATACCAAAGATAGAGGTGGTTTTGTTTTGTGTGGTGGTGTTGTGGGTTTTTTGCCTAATCACTCTGTAACTTGCTGTGTTCTACGATAGCTTATCATTTATACACTAACAAACGAAAAACTTCAGAGAACTAAAGAGAGGTCCTTGGGTTAACCATGTGCCCTCAGTTTGCTGCTTTTTTTTTTCTAAACATTCTTGTACGTATGCTCTGTTTATGCATTACCTGTCAGAAACCAAGTAAGGTCAAGCTCAGTGTTGCTCATCCAAACCCCAGGAAGCACAGAATGTGTTCTTTATTTACATCAGGTTGAACCAGGAGTAATGCAGCTCCTTACTCCCAACAGAACATAAGTACAAAATTATAAACAACTGAAGGTTTGGTTTTTATTAATGTAAAAGTAAAAATGTGCTTCCTATCTTTCCTTCATTATTACTGCTTTGAATTTTGCAGCAGAACTGAACTGCCAGCCATAAAAGCAGCTCCTTAGATCAGCTTTTGCTGTCACATGTAATAGCACCCTTTGATTGCGCTGTTGACTCTGCGGAAACCAAGAGCTTATTTAAGCACGTGACTAAATACTGTGCATAAAGCCTTAGCACGTAAAAATCTAACCTTAAACTTGGTTACAATCAGTAGTTGCTTTAACAACTGTAAAAAGGCATTGTTCTGGTTTTTTTAATACTCCATTTGTTGAAATGTACGTACTGCTTTGAAGTGTATATTGTCAGTGAATTACATTGTAATATAAATTTAACGTGGAAAAAAAGAAAGTAACAACGTAAAGCCTTCCCGCAGTGGATACTGGAATGTATACTGAAAATCATTAGTAGATTGTGTTAATATCTCTTTTTGTGATAGTTTTATATAACTTCTGTACATCTGGATTTTGTTTCATAAAGCTATCTATTTGAACTGAGAGGTCAAATTTGTATGTTTTATTTGAATAGACTAAGTAATACTATGAAGTTAAAATTATAATCCAGTATGGAAGATATTTCTTTTTCTGTAATGATGTAACATCTAGACGAGTGCATCGTATCTACAGGTAGAATTTTCTGAGATGTGTAGAAGCTGAAACTTGTCCTGTCCTACTGTTTGATTAGAAATGTTAGAGTGCACACATGATTAGACTTAGTATTTAACAGAATTCATGACTGTAGGAGATGGCTGCCTGCCAAAATGCCTGTGGTCCTGTGGATTATCTGCTGTGCCATTTTATAGCTGATGAGAAGAAAAATGGTTGTGTAGCTTTTTGACTAGTAGATACACATTCAGCATCTTACTTGATTTACAACGTACAGAAGTATTTGCTTCCCTTTGGAACATTTCAGTTGATTTCAGAAGTTTCATATGAGTCTTTATAATTATCAAAAGTATCAGAAATGACAGTTTTACTTCAGGCTTTTAAATTTTCTGGTTTTAGTTTAGAAGCCCTGAATTCGTTGATGCCTTGATAAAGACTGTTAGAGGGGCTGTCATGTAATTTTTGTTTCGTTTCTTAATCTTGACAGAATCAATACACAGTTTTTCTGATGACAGCTTACCAGGTACTGCCTTCTGTTGGTTACTTGGTTGCCCCTGATGTGTTTATTTTGGTATATAATACAAAAGTACACTGTCCTGCTTCTGTCACCTTAGGCAGGGATCCAAGAATAATAGCATGTGAAAAACTTGTAAGTGTCCACGTGGGACTTCAGGTTATGGTGTGTTTTAATGCAGCTAAGTGCCATGGTAATCCCTGTTTCCTGGTAGGTATAATCAGGTGCTTGCTTTAATGGACAAAGTTCAGAAGAACTTGTCTTAAAATGCCTGATGTTTGGACTTGCTGATGTGTATTAGAACTACAGATAATGTGAGTTCTGTTCTGATTCCTGGTACTGTTACTCGCTGATAAGCAAAGTTAGTTTATATCACTTCTATTCACTGTAAAGAATAAACACGCAAGCAGAGGATCTGTTCTAATCCCCCTCTAAATTATGACAAATTTTGTAATGATTTGTGTGTGTGTATTTGTGGCCGTTTCCAGATACTTGTATGAACGCATCGATGGGCGAGTACGAGGCAATCTCAGACAAGCTGCAATTGACCGGTTCAGCAAACCAGACTCTGATCGCTTTGTCTTCCTTCTGTGCACCAGAGCTGGTGGTTTGGGCATTAACTTGACTGCAGCAGATACATGTATAATATTTGATTCTGACTGGAATCCTCAGAATGATCTACAGGTAACTTCCTTTAGGCATAATAGTGAGGCCAAAGAAGTCAAGCCTGGTTGATATAAATTGAGTCACTTTGAGCATTGTCTCTGTTTTGAACATGTATCATTTGAAAATGTTCAGGGGGGTTTTAAGGCATATGTTTTAATACTTTTTGATGATTACTTTCTCCTTGGATAGGAGAGGTCATCTGTGTTTGGCTGGGTTCTAACCTTTTCATTGAAATTGATCACTCTTTAAATGCACAACACAGGTAAACTAAGTCAGTGAGTTTATAAAACCTAACGTTTTGATGAAGTTATGAAACCAGGGGTAGAGTCTACATATGCTGACTAACAGTTTATGGAAATAGAACTGTTCAGCTAAAATGTAATAGATAAAAGGATTAATATGTATTAAGAAACAGTGAGTTAATCAAATCTAGCAATTGGATGCTGAAATAGAATCCATTCTCTAGTTGCAAACCGTTTACCATTTTAGCTGGAGATCAGATAACTTATGAGCTAGCATGCCTTTTTATTTTTGCAAGAGAAATACCCTTCAGTAGCATTCAGCACAGATCATTCATTTTACTTACTACACTGTTGTTAAAAAAACTGTTCACAATGTGGAAAACATCTGATAATAAATTGTGAATTTAGTAAATGTGAATTGACTTCCTTTCAAGTTCGTGCTATTCGTTTTCAGATTGTACTACAGTAGAAACAATTTCTTACAAGAATTGTATCTTATCCCTGTGTAAGTCTAAGTTCTTATTGCCATTGTCCTTTCCTTCAAAAGGCTCAAGCCCGTTGCCACAGGATTGGTCAGAACAAAGCAGTGAAGGTCTACAGGCTGATAACGCGTAACTCCTATGAGAGAGAGATGTTTGACAGAGCAAGTCTGAAACTGGGACTGGATAAGGCTGTCTTACAGAGTATGAGTGGAAGAGAAAACAGTGTTGGTGGTGTATGTGGACTTATTTCTTGAAATAACTTTCTTTTTGCTTTTGCGATCATGTGGGGACTATTTTAAGTTACAGAAGCTACCATTTTTCTGGTTTTTGCATTTCTGTTACGTTTTCTGATGTGAACTAGCAATATAGTTGACATGATTTTAAATGTAGTGGGTTATTTTGTTTTAACTTTGACCTTATCTACCTCGGACCTTAAGAGGTAAGAAATAATGAAAGATTTATCAAAGATAAAAGTTTCCCCTTGTTTTCTTGTGTCTTCTTATGTTAATATAATGTGTTACTTTAATATGAGATTTACACCTAGTATTAACAGGTTATTTTTTTAAACTTGTGTTCATTACAGTGTTGAGAATAGACAAAACAGAAAAGATACATTCTTGTAAAAACGTATACTGTAACCAACTAAGAAATGATTTCAAGTGTCAGCTAGATTTTTCTCTTAGTTTTTAATAATCTAGACTTTAAGTTTATAAATTACAAGGCACGGTTAGGTTGCAGAAACGTTGAAAAGGGAAATAGAAAAAAGACTTTAGGGGATTTTTTTTCAAGACTGTCTAACACCTATCTTATTTGCTCAGATCCAGCAACTCTCCAAAAAAGAAATAGAAGACTTGCTTCGAAGAGGTGCATATGGCGCCATTATGGACGAAGAAGATGAAGGTTCTAAATTCTGTGAGGAAGACATTGACCAAATTTTGCAGCGTCGTACTAAAACTATCACGATTGAATCAGAAGGAAGGGGTTCCACGTTTGCCAAGGTGCAGAAGCAGCAAGTTTTTCTTTGTCAGTATAGAACTGTAAATGTAATTGAATGTTGTAAAGCGTAGGCTTTTTTTTTGTCAAAAAAAGTTATGTTTACTTTTATCTAATGTATGTGTGTATTAGGTACTTTTTTGGATTCTTGCATCTCTATGTTTGTATTTACATGTGCACGTAGCAAAATCAGATTTGCATGTACAGATGCAAAGAGCATGCTTGAGCAAAGATGAGTAATAGGTGTGTGATGCTTTTCAAAAGGCTAGGAGTGGTGTGAGTTATTCTTGGTTACTGCAATCCGTATATTAAAACAGTTTTGGTTATAGATCCATTTGTATTCAGATATATTAAGAGCAGGGAAGATTAGAAGAGCAGTCTTAATTAATAAGACTTAAAATTGTCGGGCTTATTGTAAAGATAAACATAGGATATTGTTTGAATCCTGAGCTTTCTTGATAAAAGTTTGAAAATCAAAATAGCAAAGCTCCTCAAAATTGCAGGAAGTGGAGAATATATATATATACTTGAGGGGGAGCTGAGAACGTAAAGTCTTAGGAGTAATAGTCTAGAATAAAATTGGACTGACACGTTCTAATTTTTGGGAGGTAAGAGAAAAACAGTAGTATCATAGCATCCCAAACCTGTGCTTGAAAATTGGTCGAACAGAACAAAAAGTAAATTTCCAAAGCATGTGGAAATATGATTCTGAACAAATACAAAATCAGGTAAATTAAAAAATATATGAATTAATAATTTGGAAAAATAAAATAATCAAGCCCTATAACTGAGCTTGGAATGTGGGTGCTTCACAAATGCAGTTGTGACAATTCAAAAAAAAAAGGCAAAAGGAAAACACAAGAATATAAATGTGTATTTGTTATTGATAAATACAGACTTATTTAGGCTCTCTTATATCTTGCTGATTGTGGCTTAAATAAAAATAGGATTCTAAAGAAGAGATAGGAAACCAATTAAGGAACATCATCATCATCACTGTCTTTTTATCAGAAGAGTTAAAAATTTTTGTATGTATTTACTCTTTTCCCAAAAGCAGTGTATCAGGGTTTTTTAAATGCCTTCTGAAATTAAGCTTATTCCACGCTCTCAAGCTTTGATTGTTGGTAGTTTAAACACTCCTTTGAAATTTCCCTCAAGCAAGTACTTTTGCATGAGATGAAATCCCTAAATGCCGATAAGCCTCTTAAAAAGATTCTATTTTTTTCCATTCATAGATTCATAGATTCATAGATTTCTAGGTTGGAAAAGACCTTAGAGATCATTGAGTCCAACCATCCCTAATCCCCATTAAACCATATCCTCGAGTAGATCATCCACCCTATTCTTAAACACATCCAGGGATGGGGACTCAACCACCTCCCTGGACAGCCTATTCCAGTGGCTGACAACCCTTTCAGAGAAGAAATACTTCCTAACATCCAACCTGAATCTCCCCTGACTAAGCTTATACCCATTTCCTCTTGTTCTATCACCCATCACTAATGTAAAGAGCCCTTCCCCCACCTCCCCACCATCCCTTCTCAAGTATTTATAGGCCGTAATCAGGTCTCCCCTCAGCCTCCTCTTCTCCAGGCTAAACAGCCCCAACTCCCTCAGCCGCTTCTCGTAAGTTTTATTTTCCAGCCCCTTGACCAGTTTAGTCGCCCTTCTTTGGACTCGCTCCAGGAGCTCAATATCTCTCTTAAAGCAAGGGGCCCAAAACTGAACACAATATTCCAGGTGCGGCCTCACCAGTGCCGAGTACAGGGGCAGGATCACTTCCCTGCTCCTGCTGGTCACACTGTTCTTGATACATGCCAGTATCCCATTGGCCTTTTTGGCCACCTGGGCACACTGCTGGCTCATATCAAGCCAGTAGTCAGCCAAGACCCCCAGGTCCTTCTCCGCCAGGCAGCTCTCCAGCCACTCTTCCCCGAGCCTATAGCGATGCTTGAGGTTTTTATACCCCAAGTGAAGGACTCTGCACTTGGCCTTATTAAAGCTCATGCCATTGGCCTCAGCCCAACGATCCAGTCTGTTCAAATCCCTCTGAAGGGCCTCCCTACCCTCGAGCAGATCGACACAGCCTCCCAGCTTGGTGTCGTCCGCAAATTTACTGGGGGTACATTCAATCCCCTCATCCAGGTCATTGATAAAGATGTTAAACAGAACTGGACCCAGCACTGAGCCCTGGGGAACCCCACTGGTGACCGGCCTCCAGCTGGATTTAGCCCCATTTACCACCACTCTTTGGGCCCGGCCATCCAGCCAGTTTTTAACCCAAGGGAGGGTGTACCTATCCAGGCCAGCAGTTATCAGTTTCTCAATACAGGTAATTCAGATTCAGACTTAGAAGCAGAAGAATCTTGCTGCTTAATGTTCTTCTCTCATGTCGGTGCATAGAAGTTCATTAGATTTTTCTGATATATTATGGATCTGATTTTAAAAAATGAAACGGGAGGAGAACTTTTTTGAGTTTCTTTTTTTCAAGTCTTAACAGCTTCTTGGGAAATTGTGATGAAATAAAGTTATGCAGTCTTCACAGCACTGAGGCATTCAAACTCTGCAAACTTTTGATGTATGATGTTGGTAAGACTTCGTTTTATTTATTACAGGCTAGCTTTGTTGCATCTGGAAACAGGACTGATATTTCACTAGATGATCCCAACTTCTGGCAGAAATGGGCTAAAAAAGCAGAAATAGATATAGATGCTATCAGTGGTAGAGTAAGTACTTCTCTTTTTCAATGCATGTTTTTTTAAGTGTGTGCTTCCTGTTGAATTCTGGAATAGGAGGTGTAGGATTCCTGGTGCTTCTTTGATTAATATTTCCATAAATCATACTTTTTGTGCTGGTTAGTTCATGCATGGGTTATTAGCCTGCTCATAGCTTTAGTATTTCCTGGCTCCTGCTTTCCTAGAAGAGTTTTTGGGAGTCTTTTGATTTTTATTGAAGACCTGGAAATGATTAAAAGCGTGTAATTGTTCTGATTGCTGTGTGTCCTGTCTGTAAAATCCTGAACTGAATCTGCGAATTAGCTGCCTAAGAATTGGTTTATCAATTTTATGATACCGATAGTTGTCCTGTACTAGAAGACATTCCCATGCAGTCAGTTCTGAAAAGGTTTCGTTGTCCCTTTTTACTCACAGAGACTGCAGCATAGTCTGTGTATATATTCAGCTCAGATAAGGTATTCAGTATTGTTTATAGCTCATGTGCTGGCACTATGGTATGAAACTCATTTTTTGTTGCCCTAAATACCACAAAATGTTTTGCTTGCTTTATGGGTGTTTACTGTGATGTCTTTGCAAAATACCTATTAGTGACATGAGTAGGTGGCTGCAAGTGCTATCTACAGAAAAACTTATCAATTGTTTCTCTGATAAGGTTTGTTTGAAATTTTGCAGAACAGCCTGGTTATTGATACGCCAAGAATTAGGAAACAAACACGGCCCTTTAGTGCTACAAAAGATGAGCTGGCTGAGTTGTCTGAAGTGGAGAGCGAGGGTGATGATAAACCAAAACTCCGCAGGCCTTGTGACCGTTCCAATGGATATGGAAGAACAGAGTGCTTTCGGGTGGAAAAAAACTTACTGGTCTATGGGTATTGTATACATCCTTCTTTGTTCTAGGAAATTTTTTTAAAAAATAGTATTTTTTCATGTACTAAATTTTGTTTATGGAATAACTTTCAGTTACATTGGCCATAACCTGGTGCCTCTATATAAAATTTATTTAGAATACGAGTTTATGTGAATTTATCATGTACCCTGCATAACTTTTTCTGACAATTTGCAATTGAAGAAACATTAAAGAGAGGTGAAAACCTTTCTTTGAAGGAGATTATGACATTTAACCTTGGCACTACAGCAACCTCTCTAAAAATCATTACAGTAAGTGCTGCAGCAGGCTCAAAACTCTAAATATTGAACTAAAGGTTTGGTAGGTGACTTGATGTTTGTAATTGGAGAGCATCTTGCACGTCACATGAGGTGCAAATAGGAACTGAAAATCTAACCAGTTATTTTAAGCATACTTACATCACATATGTTGATTTGGAAATAAAATCTTAAGTCTTCTCTCCCCCATCTTAGAAGATAAATGACTGTGTTTGCTTTATCAATATGAGTTCCCATTAGTTTTGTGTCTTAGAAGCCTAAAACAATCATCCATATTTTTTTTGTAAACAGGCAAGTTTTGTTTAAAACTCCATTTTAAACATACGGAGTTTTGTTGCAAGTGTTACTTTGATATTTCTGCTCAGTAACTTAAGCTGAAGGAAGAAAGTGAAAAGCTAAATATTTTACAGAGAAATTCCCTTTTGTAACAGAAATCTACAGGCTACTTGAGTTTCACTTCTAAATGCCAATTTGTGTTTCACTTTGGAATAGGTGGGGTCGATGGAGAGAAATTTTGTCACATGGGCGCTTCAAGAGACAGCTGAATGAACAGGATGTGGAAATAATTTGCCGAGCTCTATTAGCCTATTGTCTTGTTCACTACAGAGGGGATGAGAAGATAAAAAGTTTTATATGGGATCTCATTACCCCAACAGAGGACGGGCAGACACGAGAGTTACAGAATCATCTTGGTAAGGACTTAGGTGTTTCTGCAGTTAAATAGCTTCATACGTGTATGCCTGCGGTACTGGGATAAAAACAGCTAAAAATTCTCTCTGAATGTGTCCTACTTGAAATAAATGGCATTTATTCCAGATATGCAATTCAATTGGTGGGAAAAGAAGTGTCATTTCTGCTTCGCTTTTTATTTCATTGCTTACCCAAATGAATTGATATACTCTGTGTAAGCTTTCTTTTCATTTTGGTTCATAAGAAACTGTTCTGTTTCATAGTAGGTGACATCACAGTCCCCTTCCTTTCCCTGTCTCCTGCTTTTTTTGCTTAGGTGTTGAAATGTACTCCAGAGATGCTCTAAGAGACAAAAGAGAAAAAAAAACCTCATATCCAGAGCCTGTGATTATAGTATTTTTTTCTGCACTGCAGGTCACAATACTGGTATAGGGTATAGGAACTATAAGTATCACGGGGGATCTGTACCTGCCTGTTGCTGTTACTGTATTATATTTTAAATTATATAGGCTTATCAGCCCCTGTGCCTAGAGGAAGAAAAGGAAAAAAAGTGAAGACCCAAGCTAGCACTTTTGATATACACAAAGCAGAATGGCTTCGAAAATACAATCCAGAACATCTATTGCAAGACGAAGGATACAAAAAGCACATAAAACACCATTGCAACAAGTAAGCAATAGCTGAAGTGTGAATGTCTTCCAATTTTTGTGTAAAAATTCTTTTTTATTCTAATTCCTCGTTGTCTTAGACATTAAAAACCTTGTGTCACTATGAAGAAACAAATTTTAATGTTGTGAGACTGATTAGTATAAATAGGTTGCAGTGTATTAGGAGGGTAAGTGAATATTTCACATAAAAAAATAATTGTTATTGTTTTTTAAAGAAACTGTATGTTTGTGTATGTACACAGAAAGACAAAGGGTTCTTCCTAGCGTGTTTGGGGAGCCTTGTATGAAGTTGTATGAAGTTTTAAAGCAGAATATGACAAGTTTTTCTAGAGAAAAATGATTTATGTATAACATGATTTATGTATACATAAATATACATAAATCATATACATATGATTTATGTATAACAAACTCATTCATGGCTATGCATGAACTTTCAACAAGCTAGTAAGCTCAGATTCTCAGCCGCCCAGAAAACATGCCAGGTAAACAGCAGAAGATTGAGGGACAAATACTTTAGTGCTTTCAATTTCTTTGCTAGGCATTCCTAAACTGCTTAGTCCTTAGGTTGAGATAAAGCATGAAGACGCTATTGGGATCATGCCACAAATTTTAAGCGAGAAGGAATTAAAAGGTGATGTGAAAGATACTCACTGTCAGCCTGCTCAGATCTTTTTACGGGAATCTTCCAAGTAGGAAAATCAAAATAGCAGCTTGTTCTTATCCGTATTTTATAAAACAGGTGAAGAGTTCTTCTCCTGGCCCAGGGCTTTGTCTAGAATTTGAAAGAAGTTTTGCAATGAAATGATTTGTAAAAGTGGTTGCAACAGAAAGTGTTAGGTGACCTCAACTGGAGGTTATCTCTTCTTATTAATGGAAGGAAGTATGTTTTAGGAAAATGACTTGAAAACTTTTTGATGTTACAAAAAAACTCAAAACCACTCACAACTATTGAAAGCTTTTAGAGTACTAATATCTGTATTTCTTTTTTTTTTTTCGCTTAGGGTCTTGCTTCGAGTAAGAATGCTGTATTACTTAAAACAAGAAGTCATTGGCAATGAATTCCAAAAGGTGTTTGATGGAATTGATGCCAGGTGAACTATAGAGAGGTTTTTTGCTTGTTTATTTTAAATGTAAACTATCAAATGAAAATTCAGAAATCTTCCTAGACCTAATAAGAGATATTAAAACCTAATATTTGTATCCTTAGGCTGTGAGAAAAATGTTTTCTTTACTCTTTGTTTGCAAAACGCTTTGTATCCACTTGACATGACCAAGTCCTGATTCCTATTTATGAGCGTAGCTATAAAGAGAAAAATTATTAAAGATAAATAGATTGAAAAAATGAGTGAAATATAAATTTTTATATACTTTACATTCTAACTCATGGGTTTTTCCTGCTTCTTTATGCGAACTTTTGGTTACATGCTGCATATTCCATTTAATTATTTTTTTTCTTCCTGATTGAAGTATTTCCATTTGCAAATTACTGAACTCACTGCTACAGGAGCTTGTGGTGGATAAAAAGTTTTTAATTTAATTCAGAAAGCTGTTATAAATATTTATGGAAGAACAGTCCATTCCATTATTAAACACAAAAGCAGATGAACCTTTGTTTGCCAAGTTTCATAAGCACAAACTGCTAGGAGTTGGCAGAGTTCACTGAGAGAGGAAGAATTTCGTATGCTGGTTCTGCTTTCATATACTTTCCCTGTTACTTATTTCTGTCAAATATAAAATGCCAAGCTGAGTGTCTTGTGTTGCTGGTTTTAGACTCTTACTGAATGCGAAGGTGGAAGAATTGCAGGCCTCAGTTTCTCGAGGTTATCAAAGTTATTCTTAAATATAAACTAACTTTGTAAAATGTGGCTTATATAACTCTTAGTAGCGTAACCATCCACTTGTTAACTGTCACTTGCTATTAAATACCAAAGTAGGTTAAAAAATTAAATATTTCAATCCTAGGAAACTTTACAACCTTCAAAATAACCTTTGAATTAGTTTATTGGAAATGGGATGTTGTATATATGTGTATGAAGAGGAGTTTAAGAATCTCACATAAATACAAATGTACAAAGAGAAAATAAAAAATGCTTTTCTTCCTCTGAATATTATTGATGATGGTGTGCTGCTGTTGGTGATTCTCCGTAGTGAAATTGATGTTTGGGTCCCTGAGCCAGATCACTCTGAAGTTCCTGCCGAGTGGTGGGATGCAGATGCAGATAAATCCCTACTAATTGGAGTTTTTAAACATGGTGAGTAATACACATGACTATGTATTGACTTCCCCACTCCTCAATATAAACACCCTATACTCAGTTTTTCAGTAGCTTCCTCTAAAAGTTGAATTTGTGTCACTTTTTCCTTTCTAGGTTATGAAAAATATAACACTATCAGAGCAGACCCAGCGCTGTGTTTCTTGGAAAGGGTTGGCAAGCCGGATGAAAAAGCAGTTGCTGCCGAACAGAGAGCAAATGATTATATGGATGGGTAGGAGCACTTAAAAGCGGGCATGAATTTTTTGGGGCCCTCAAGTAAACAAGATGCAATTGATACGTTGTACTTTCATGTGTCATCTTAACTGATTTTATACTAGTTTCATGTCACTGTAGTGAAGAAAACTACTTTGATTTTAATCCTGCGGAGTTAGGAACAGTGTAACAAAACCAACCAAGTTTGAGATTTCACGGTTGAAGGAAAAACGCAGCCGCTCATTGTTACAAGGACTGTACTTTGTGTTGCTGTATCAAAAATATCACTTAGACACTGAAGTGCAAAAGCCTTCAGAGTCTCAATACTACAGACGTATTTACCTTGATTTCAGGTCAGTCAGCTTGGTGTGTTAGTCTTGTGTAGCTAACCAGTGACCCCAGTAGATCAATTTGAGTATCACTGATAACTGCTGAAAGGGAGAACTGCCTTTATTCATTGCTTCATCAGTGAGGTTGGAAGCTGTGGTCATAAAGAACAACTTTGAATGAGAGAGTGAATTGGAGGGGGGCAGGATTCAAGCCAAAGCTGCTGTGAAATATTTTCCTTGTTTCAACTAGAAAATTTAAAATACAGGATACATAACTAAATGTAAATGAGTTTTGTTTAATTGCAAAAGGTTTAAGGACTTCTAAAATACTATTAAGATGGGTTCTTCTGTGTTAAAATTTTAACAGGGATGTAGAAGATCCAGAATATAAACCAGCACCAGCAATGTTTAAAGATGACATAGAGGTATAGTAGTCACCTATTAATAGCTCCTTTTAACACACTTAGAATATAATACCTCCACCTTCTTGTTGAGCAAATTACTACATTTTCCTCTGTTTCTCTAAATTGATAGAACTTATTCCATGTGTCTCTGCAGTTGGGGGCATGGGTGGTGCAATGGGAGTAAATTTTTGTAGTATGCTTTGTTAGCCACCAAAATATACATTACTCTTGTTCTTTGCCGTATTCACAAATTGTCTGCAAGATTCAAGTTTAACCTAAATCTCTGGAGAGGGCTAATTTTTTAAACTCTGCTTCATTTTTGTTTTTCTGCAGGATGATGTTTCATCCCCCGGTGACCTAGTAATAGCAGATGGAGGTAAATACATAAAACTTAAAATCTGAGTCCTATTTTGAATTAATTCGCTGAACTCTTAGCTGAAAATGTATTTAGATTGCCTAGTATAGAACCATAGGCACCAGCAATGATTAAATTCTTTATTTTTCCTATGGCTTTGTTTTAATACAGATGGACAAATGATGGAAGGAGACAAAATCTATTGGCCCACCCAGTCTGCCTTAACAACGCGTCTTCGCCGCTTAATAACAGCTTATCAACGAACAACTAAAAATAGGCAGGCCCAGCAGATCCAGCCGACGTTCCCAATACAAACCAGTATGATGCAGCCTCCGTACGAAGAAGCTGCTCTGAATCCAAAGATGGCTGCTAAGATTGAAAGACAGCAAAGGTATGTGCAGCATGCAAATACACAAGTTTTAATAGGTACTTAGATAAAAACCAAAAGTATTTTATATTAAGGAAATGTATACAAAAAAAACAAAACAAAAGTATTTTATAGTGAAGAAATAATAATTGCTCGCTGCATGAAATAGTGAAGAAAATGACAGAATTTCCTATTTTTTTTCTTGCTGATCAAGATGGACAAGAAGAGAAGAAGCTGACTTTTACAGAGTTGTGTCTACGTTTGGAGTGGTGTTTGATCCTGAAAGGGGACGATTTGATTGGACCAAGTTCAGAGCAATGGCTAGGCTGCATAAGAAAACTGACGAGAGCTTGGAGAAGTACTTGTATGCGTTTATGTCCATGTGCCGGAGAGTCTGTCGTCTTCCCTCAAAAGAAGGTGAGTGTGTATATCTTCACTTCTGGTTTTATCTTCAATTTCTGTTGCCAGTGCTTTTCTTGAAAAGGTTTCTTTCATGTGTTCTGAAATAAAAACGGAGGAGAAGGAAACAGGAAACATGTTAAGCGTAAAATTTAAAGCTTATAATGGGGAGACATATATTAACTGATTAAAACCATCTCCTTCTAGTATTGATTTGCAGTGAGGGATTTTTTTGCCAGATTCTCATCTTTGTTTTGTTTTAATACAGAACTTGTAGACCCAAACATTTTTATCCAACCGATTACAGAGGAGCGTGCTTCTCGGACTTTGTATCGCATTGAACTCCTGAGGAAAGTGCGAGAACAGGCTCTTAGACACCCACAGTTGTTTGAACGACTAAAACTGTGCCAGCCAAACCCAGACTTACCTGTCTGGTGGGAGTGTGGGACTCATGACAGGGATTTACTTATTGGAGCTGCTAAACATGGAGTTAGCAGGACAGATTATCATATTCTTCGTGATCCTGAACTCTCATTTATGTCTGCCCAGAGGAACTATAATCAAAATAAAGTGGCACTTTCAAGGACTTCTACTCCGCTCTTGCATCAGTACCAGATGGCATTATCTGCTTCTCCTCTTACACCTCAGTCAAGACTGTCAGATGCTAAAGTGAATGCTTTTGAGGACACAAAAGCTAAAAATGAAAACCTGAAAGAGGACCCTCAGTCTTCTGAAGAGGAATCTATGTCTACAGAGGAGACACAGACAATAATGAAATCGGAACCTTTGAGTCCAAAAAATGGCACACCAATTCAAAACACAGACCACAAACCTAGCATGAAGACTGAAACGGACAGGCGCATGGTGGCAGCAAGGACAGAGCCTCTAACTCCAAATCCAGCTTCCAAAAAACAGAGAGTCAGCAAAAGGGGATCTGACTCTAGCTCTGACTCAGACTCTGACTCAGATAGATCATCCTGTTCTTCCAGGTCATCATCTTCATCCTCTTCGTCTTCCTCATCTTGTTCACATTCTCGATCAGGCTCTAGCTCTTCATCATCTTCATCTTGTTCTTCAGCATCTTCATCCTCCTCCTCATCATCCTCATCGTCGTCGTCATCATCATCGTCATCATCTGAAGAGAGTGATAGTGATGAAGAAGAGGCACAAAAACGTGGTATGTGTGCAGTCTTATTTCTGCAGTATAACTCTTAAACTGAACAAGTTTATTCTTAATGGAAAAACGTCTGAGAAAGAATATTAAATCCTACAAAAGTCAACTGACATACTTGCTTGATTCTTCAAGTGGGTTGTAAGAATTTCAGCCATAGAGCGTTTTCTTTGCTTCGTATCAGTGCCTTGGATGAGGTAGTTAGGATTTGTTGACTGATTCCCTAAGCAAGCTTACTGTGCTTGTGGTTCATGTGTGGGAGGAGAGTTGAATGGCTAATGTTTTCTAGAAATATATTATGAGCATATAATCCCTACTACTGTTGGTTTTTCTTCCTAAATATAGAGATTCTTTTGGTTTCCCTGTTTGTTTTTTTCACTCTTGCTCACCTGTCTCTGTGGCTTCCTCATGGAGCTTTCATGAAATTTGCAAGCTTCTGCCTGTCCAAGCTATAGAGTAATACAAACTGCTTTTTTTTGTAAACTGGAGGTGGCCAAGCAGTGTACTTGCACTTTAGATTTTCAAACATCTACCTGCTTAGAAAAGACTGAGGCAATTATGGAGCGTAGGACCAAATAAGAGACACTTTTTGAAGCATCAAAGTAGAGGCAAAAACCTTGGATCAGTGATTTAAAATTTGTAATAAACCAACCAATCATTATTTTTAATACATTCCTTCTTTTGACCCTATGCAGTGTCTTCTACTCTTGCCTCACTGAAACCAAGAATGTGAAAAGAGTTATTTGCTGTGTGATAACAAATGGTAGTAGAGAAAGGAAGAGGATGAAGTTAGACAGTAGGATTACAAGCATGTGTAAATAAGCGATGTTTTTTACAATATCTCAGGGAAAAAGGCATTGTGTTAATCATATGGATTTTTGTGTCTGTGGGAATGACAAATGGAAACCCTAGGGTTAGTTTACTGGGAAATTGGTTACTGGGCAAGTAAAATGCCACTTGAACAAAATTATTAAGATGAGGCTGCTGCCTGTAGCAGGGGAAGGAAGTTTTCAGAGCAAACAGTTGTATGCAAACATGAAAACAGTGAGAGAAAAAGAATGCTTACATAACATAAATATTTACATCTAGATGGTGTATACTGTAACATGTGCTACAAGTCCAAATATTAGGCTTGCTTTCTGCCAGCTCAGTCTGTTTAAGCAAGTAATTGTGCCATACTCAGATGGCAAAATCTTGTAAATCAGTTAGCCTTTCTTTTTGTGGCTATTTTGCTGTAAGTTGGTGATGAACAGCTTGGTAAACGCTGGGAAACTTTCTTAATTTCATTTGCACTTTTAATTTGAAGCCCAGATTTTGTTTCTCGGGCTGTATGGACCTTTGATATACTTTTCACACATTTTAAACATCTTTTAAAGGAGAGCTAAAATTTATCAGGTTACCTGATACATAGCTATTAAGGACAAATTTGAGTTTTGTAGAATTGTCCCTCAGTATTCTTACTTGTGCTGATGGTAGTATTTACCTTTCCAGGTTTTCAGGCAGCACCTTTTTTTTTTCCACTTTCACACTGTTTTCCCCATGTCATAGTGAAACTTATATTATTGTCTGGATGGAGGCAAAAGTAAAATAATAATGAAGAGAGAAGTACAAGAAAGAGGACACACTGGAAAGATACTAGGAAAAAATCCTCTGTGGTTAAAATGTAAAAAATTAAATGATGTGGACACACATGTTGAAGATATGGAACATCCAACATTCCACCCAGTAAATGAAATGGGGTGTTTTTTTTAAAGTAGTATCCCAATAGATTATATGTTTTAGTGCAAGTTGGCTTACCAAGGAAATATGTTAAAATAAGTAAGGACTGCCTATCAGATTACTCTAAAGCATTTCTGTTTTAGAGTAGCTAGATGCTTGACGTATTAAGCTCTTAAAACATTAACAGGAATATGTGTGGAATTTATGTGCCTAGAAAAGGATCAGCAGTCATCCTGGAAAACCTAACAGATTAATTCTTCAGTTTAACTTTGTGTTTGGACTTTCTCTGAATATTGTTCTGTGTATTTTGTTAATCTGAACTTCTTACAGTGAGCGTTTAACTCTTTGATGACATCAAGTGATATTAATTGTTTTATTTAGCAGAAGGAACCCCACATATAAAAGCATATGATGAAGAGAGTGTAGCCTCTCTGAGCACAACACAAGATGAGACACAAGACAGTTTCCAGATGAACAATGGGACACCAAATTCCAGTTATCTCCTACAAGGTGGATACATGTTAGCTGCATCCTACTGGCCAAAGGCAAGTTGATAATGTTACTTCGAAAATCAAAGTCATACAAGAAGGTGACATGTGACATTAATATTCAATTAAATATGTGAAAACCATACCACTGAGTTGTGGGGAGATCTTGGAAATAAAACCGGAGTTTTGTTCTTGGTAAATTGTAGCAAAATTATGACAAAGCTTTTTATACATCAATCGCGTAGCTATATCTGTAAAAGAGAGAATGTTCACGTAGGAAACAAAACTTTAAAGGAAGAATATTTAAGATGAAGATGAGATAATTTATCAGGTATTTGGATGATCTTAAGTCAGTCAGAGTAATTGTTTAGAGTAGTCCAAAGAAGGTGAAAAATGAAACAGAGCAAGAAATCTAAATATTAGAAAGACTTTCTAACAAGTAGTAGGACTCCTCAGTTACATTGCAATATCTGAAGTTGTGCTAAAGCATAGGCTGGCTGGAGCACTGGTGTAATACAACTTTTACTTTAAAACTTAACTCTTTCATTCTGTATGTGAAATTCTAGTGAAATTCTAAAGTATGCTTTGAAAAGATAAAGATAAAACTACTAACTGACTGGAAATTCTTGTTGTTTGAAGTAAATACTGAATATTTTTAAGTTCTTTAGTCATTTTTTAGTTTTTGACTGACATAGCTTGGAAGATCACAGAGCAGTTTCTTAACGCTCTCAATTACTAAGAAGCTGAAGCAAAAATTATGAATTACTGGTACATAAACTTTAACTGTGATAAATTTTTGGGTAGCTTTCTTTCCTGACATATAAGGACAATGAGACTGACTTGGACACTTTCTGGGTCTGAAAAATGTACTTGCTTCTATAGTCAGTGTTACACATGCAAGTTTTAGTGGGTCACCTTTTGTTTTTTAAGCGTAGGAAAGCCCAGGTGATGTTAACTTTTGTGGCAGGTTTTTTTGATGCATATGTTTTTCAATAGTTCTGAAGAAATTTTAGCATGTTTAGTGTGTTGGTAGACATAGGATATATATTAAAATGCCAGTTTATTATTTTATAAAAAACACATAATTTTGAAATCTCCTTCTGTGGAAGAGACATGAGTTGCAAATCAGCTTGAAAATTCAGAGCCAGATCACAAGCTTGTAGTAAAGGAAGAGTTTCAAGATCAAGTAGTTGAGTAAAGTCTGAAAAGGAAGGCAACGCAGGAGACAGTGATGAAACAGGGAAAATAGATGTAGGATCTGAACTTCAGGAGCTTTTAGTTGTTGTTACATTTGCTCCTGGAAGATATATTTAAATCTAAATTCTACTTTTCATAATTTTTGAATGTTCATTTTGAGAAGGGAAGCTTAACTTTTCCTGTCACAGGTGCTTGGCATTCAGAGTGTACAAAATCAGACTTTTTTAAATACAGGGGAGGGTCTTGAACTTGACAAAAAAATTTTTGCTTACAGAACAGGTAATTTTAGTGTTCACATTTTTTATTTGACAAATAATTACACTCTGAAATTATCAGAAAACTTGGTAGTTTCTGGAGTCTACATACACTTAGCCGTGTTTATAGGGACTCAAGATCTGTGTATTATGCAGGTGTAATGAGATGTGAATAGAAGTCTGTGGTACAGTTTTATAAATGCTGTTTGCCAGACACGTTGTGGTGCTGCTCACAGGTTCAGGCTCTCTTACCAATGAGTCAAAGCCAGACTTAGAAATACTAGTTTGGTAGCTACCATATCTTTCCTTCAAAAATCGGTGAGGGAGTGTGTTTTGAGTATTCGCAGGCCCCAGACCCTGTACAGACGAGAGAGATTGCATATTTGTTAACAGGTGGTGAAATTCCATACGGAGGTGGCTTTCAAAACTTTTACAGGGAATCGGTACGAATCCAGGATCTTAACAATCTTTTAAGTCCAAGTCCAATGATTAAAAATAATGTAATTTCTCCTCTTTTTAGAATTGGAAGATAATACATAATATAGATACGTACATGTAATGCATACCGTGTCGGTAAGCGTTACTCTTAAGAAAAAATTTTCTGTGTCTTTTAGGATCGCGTTATGATTAATCGACTCGACAGTATTTGTCAGACAGTGTTGAAAGGCAAATGGCCTTCAGCAAGAAGGAGCTACGACAGCAACACGGTGGCATCTTTCTACACAACCAAACTTCTGGATAGCCCAGGTGCAGCTGCAGATTACAGTGAGCCCAGTGCACCAACACCCCCTCTTGCAGGTGTTAAAGAAGAATATGATCAGTCACCACAGATGTCAAAGGTGAAGAAGCATGTACGAGAAAAGGAGTTTACAGTGAAAATCAATGACGTATGTTTATTTTTATTGCCCTAGGACCTGGTTGCGATTGCGGTGTGCAGCATGCTTTGCCTGCAAGTGGCTGCCTGCTCTCACTCTCACTTCCTTCACACACTTGTTTGTGGGTATTTGGGTCTGCTGCTTCTGGGCATTGAGTGTTTGGGGTTTGGTTTTTGGGGGGTTTTGGAGTTTGTTTCTTTTTTCCTTTTTTTTTTAATTTGCATAAGCCACTGGAAGGAGTCATTGTTATTTCTCTCTCTAAATTGAAATGTTGCCATTCTGGTGCTTCCTCAGACAGCCTGTTCTATGCTGTTTCTAAGAACTCTGGTTAGTAAAAAAAGGTATTTCTGTTGTTTGGCATTTTTTAAACATTTCAGCATGTCCTATCCAGCAAGCACTTCATTACTTCCTGGCCTTTTAGAGGTTATAGGTAAACCTCCCAGTTTAAATGCAGGCTACAAGCTGCAAACATTTTTATCTGTAGTTTGAGACCTGTTCATAGCACATAAAAATGTGTGAAAATTTCCTTTTGTAGTTGGGCTTGGCGTTTCTTTAGAATTGGATTAGGGAGGTAGACAGCTGTTCAGTGTCTGGATTTTTCACTAAAGATAGATAATTTAAAATTTGATATTCATAGAAGTAATTCCATGAAATTTCTGTTCACATTAGTTTTTTACATGGAGAAGCAGCCAGACTTGTTTTAAGATCTAATACAATGTTTTCATTCTTCCTCAACTCTTCTGGAGTAACTCTTTGTGAGAATCCTGATTAAGTAGTCACTTCTGCTTCGGAAGAGACTCTTCTAACCCTGGCATTTATTTAACAGGAAGGTGGTTTGAAATTGACTTTTCAGAAGCAGGGTCTGTCTCAGAAAAGGCCATTTGAAAGTGAAGAAGGTACTCTGGGACAGCAGCAATACCTGGCTCGGCTACGCGAACTCCAGAATGCTTCAGAAACCAGCCTTGTGAACTTCCCAAAATCACTTCCTGAATCAGGTACATAAAATGTCAGAGGGCATGAGGGTTAGTATTAAATCTTACCACCTTGGTTCTTCTGTTGATCTCCATGTATATGGCAGCGGAGAGAGAGATTTGCTATGTTATTTGTCTGGAGGAATTCTCTCCAGTGTGTTAGGAAAACTAGGCACCTAAGTTGAGGCATGAGGTTGGACTACATGGATGCTCACAGTGTCAGGTACTGCAACGTTCATTTATTAGAAGGATGCCATTAAGCATTATAGACACCCCCAGAAGAACAGTTTGATAATTACAAAGTGTGTCACTCCACACTGAGAGTAACCAGTTTAAATCAGAACTGATTGTGGCTAGTTTGTAAGTAAAGATGAAGAGTTCCAGGTTTATGCCTGTCAGTTTGCACTCTTCGTACTCTTCCGTGTGTCTTATGTAAAGAAACAGTGAAGGACGATAGTCTAGAACGAATTTCTGGCTTATAGCCAAAAACTTACAGCTTATTTTCATAAAAAAACCCCAGTAGGTGTATACTGACAAATAAAAATGAGACTGAATTAAGCAGTTAAAATTTGGATTAAAATATTAGAATTGGGTGCTTGATTAAGGCCAGCTTCTGACTAAATGACTGTAGTTCTATGAGATTTCATACGTACATGGATGGGAATGTTTCCTTTAAAAAAAAAAATACTACCCTTCACTTGCATTTTATGCTTGTTCTTTTGCAACATAAAGTTAAGGTCTTGTTTATAAACATTTGTTTAGGGATGTCGGCCTCTGTGTGTGTGTAATGTCTGCCTTTTTTAACAGCTCTCCTCTCTGTACAGATCTTTTTGGAGAGGGCAGGAGGCAGTAATAGGAAACTTTCTTAGTAGAGTGGCTTTTCGGAGCCTGATATTAATAGCATTTTAAACAGTCATAAAACAATAGGCAATTTCAGCTAGATAATACATGTAAAAGTTACATGCACTTGCACTCTTTCAAGTAATTTTATTTCCTGCTTTTATTCAGGCATGTTTCTTGTTATAAACCGCTCAAGCATCTGACACTAATGTTACTGCATCATTAATTAGGTACTTCCAGTCACTTAACAGCCAGTGCCAATGGAGTCATAGTTGACAGTCAGCCTGTAGTCAAAAAGAGAAGAGGAAGAAGGAAGAATGTGGAGGGAGTCGATGTCCTCTTTATAAATAGAAATAAACAGCCTAATCATGTAAGTAAACTTGATTTTGTGTCCAAAAATAAGGTCCAAGTTACTGTTAATCCTTTAACTGAGCAAAACCAGCCATGAACATAAAACAAAAACTTAATTACTCTAACCTATTGGGTTTGGCTTTTTTTTCCTGAAGTTGCTCACTGGCAGTTTATGACAACTCAAAGGAGAACTGGTAGTTTTACCAAATAATAGATAGACACAATATCGATAACTATTTTCAAAAAATTTAGTTCTAGTTTTTATGAACTGTAGTTAACGATGTATTATTAAAAGCTTGTTATTTGACCTAGCAACACTTTCTGACATCCTTTCCTGTAGCATCTGTTACAGGACCTGATTGTACAGTGACTTAAAGGGAGCTGTCTATGGCATGGGTAGTCTCACTGAGTCCTTGAGTACGTGCATAATGATCGGCAGGACTGTGGCCTTCATTGTATCATGCATGAAGTCATTGTGATGGTTTGTTTTCTATGGAGAACTTAGTCAAATGTTTTGAATTTCACTAGGTTAATCCAGGTATTAACTCCTGTCAAGTTGCTGCAGGAATAAACCCAGCACTCACTTACACGCAGTCCCAAGGCATGCTTGATGCAGAGAGTCCAGTTCCTGTTATTAACTTAAAAGATGGAACAAGGCTTGCAGGCGATGATGCCCCCAAAAGAAAAGATTTAGAAAGGTGGCTTAAAGAACATCCTGGATATGTTGAAGATTCAGGAGCTTGTATTCCTGTGAGTATTCCTTTCAGCTCTGCTTTAGCTGAAGAGTAAGACATTCCTCATAAAATGTATTTGGATGTGTACTCTGTGTTGTTCTTCTGTTTTGTTTAGGAAAAGGAAAATGTCCGTACCTTTTTACATAATTTGAGCTCTGCGAGCCTTCCTTTTCCCTCACAATTGTAATTGCCAAGAAAAGCAATACTAAACAAAGACATTTGATCTTTGTCTAATTTCACCTAGAAATAAAAAAAAAAATCATACTACCATGATCCTGATGATGACGGCTGAAAATGTGTAACAGCATATTTAGTGATGTGCAAGATGATTAAAGACTTTACTGCGGGATGTATCTCATACCTCTGTTATGTGCTGTGGTAGCGATGTTCGTGTGGGTACGATGTTCTTATTGTGGTGCCTCTGAATTTGAGATTTGTTCATGTGGAACAGCATGCAAGAAAATCCTGTGTGTGACATCTGGAGTAACAACCTTCTCCATCAAGATGTTATAATACAAAACAGTAGCAACATTCCTGCTGGTTAAAGCACTGTTGAAAATTGAAAAATTGTTAAAGCATTGGGTAGAGATATGAGAGAGAGAATTTAGTGCTGTTTACTGGGCTGTTTATTATATGATTGTGATTAGTAAATTAGTATTGTTACTAAAATATTTCTGAAATCACAGAGAATGCACAGATATTTTACCGTTTTTAAAACAGTTATGTCGGAAAGATAATTGACTTTTTAATTCCTTTATCACAGAGGATGCAGCTGCACGATGGGAGGCCCAAACAAAAGAGACACCGTTGTCGAAATCCTAATAAACTGGACGTTAATAGCTTGACTGGTGAAGAGCGCGTTCAGCTCATAAATAGAAGAAACGCGAGAAAGGTATTCATGATACTGTTCCACTCTGGTGTTTCCCCCCGAAATGAACAACTCCGTATACTGCACTTGCTGAAATACTGTATACAAATGAGAGAGTTTTGTTCTAAGGTTTTGGCACAGAGCAAGCAAGTCAATGACAATCTTCTTGTAAATGTTTTGCAACTGTGAAAATATTTAAGATAAGGCTAGAAAGTTACCCTGTGGTTTATGTTCAGGTAGAATCGAACTCTCAATATATTGCAATATTTGTGCCATTGACTAATACCCAGGCATGGCCACTGAAATAAATGTTGTCCTGATCGAAGTAGCAGCTTTCTCACAAGTTCTAAATTCTGTGTACATCTTCTCATTATGAGTTTTGACATGATTAAAATTATATTGGCGGTTCAATCTACATAGAAACTTCTCTGTCAGAATTGCTTCAATCCAGTGTACTGGGTTATTTGGCTTTTTTCTTTTTTCACTTTCTCTGGGATTTGACCTTTGTGGTTCACCAGTATATATCTGTTGTAAACCACATTGCTAGGTTAATCAGCAGTGTAACAGGAACAAAAGTAGAAGAGGCATTCTTGTATGAAATCCCAGCAGTGAAGGATAGGAGACCAGGTGTTGAATTCAAGTTTTTAGACAGGTGATTGAAGTTTGGGAAAGGCATAATGCATTTGAATAGGCTTTGGGGCAGGCTAACAGGCAGTATTCAATAAAAGCACGCAGAACATTGCTGTTCTTTATTGAACAAATGTGGACAGATGTTGGGATGGTGTCTTTGAATGTCAGCATAGTACCAGAGCAGCAGTCCAGTGGGAGTCTTTGAGGTATTGTGTCAGAGTGTGGAGCATTTTTTTCTTGTGATACTGCTAGCTTTTCCTTTTGTTAGAGAGCACTTGCAAGGAAACCAGGAAAATCTTTTTATGCTGCTATATTAAGGTCAGAAGCTTTTTGCATCTGTAGAGGAGAGTGAGGCAGAATTTGAGTCTTTAATCTCTCGAGTGCATTGAGGCAGCAGCTCTAAAGAGGAACCTGCATGGTTGCTAGTCTCTTGAAAAACAGATCCTTGGCTGCTCTACAGTAAGCTGTGCCCTGAGGAATCTTTTCAAAGTTGATGATCATAGAGCGAGAGGTTTGATCTGTGCTTTCTGTAAAAGCCTGATGATGGCTTTTTCTCTGTTAATAAATTTCCACACTGTAGTTGAGACTGTTACTTTATTAACCTGTTTTCCCATTTATTAACCTGTCCCCAACTTCTCTGCATCCCCAAATTCTTTCTGTCTCATTTTCTTTTTTAGTTCCGTTATACATGTAGTAGTAGGGGGTGAGGGGTCCAAAAGTAGCCTACAAAATGTGAGTTTAAGTTGCAGTTTCTAGAGAAAGCTGAGCATAAGCTGGAATTCTTTTTCACTTCTTTCTACCATTTCTTCTTTCTTCCTGGATCTGAATAATACTCCTAATTATTTGAAAGCTTACTTTCCTACTTACGTGACTTTATTGGGACATGCTGTCTAGCAATCTTCACTCGGCCTTTTTCACAAGAAAAAAATAAATAATGTCACAAGAGAAGCCAAGTCTCTTAATAGAAGTATTTTTGGAAGCTGACCCAAATGATAGAATAGGACTGATTTAGTGCATAAGGAAAAGTTTAACAGGATTGTAGGTACAACCTTCTTGGTAATACTTAAACCACTTCTTCTCTATTCATATAGTTGCTCTTCCATTCATTGCATGTCTAAATAAGCCTGATATAAACATTAGTAGGAATATCAAATATTGAAGTTGCAAAGTGTGAGTTTAATAGATGAGTTTGAGTTTTGTTAATTTAGAACAAATCAAGAATACCTCACATTATACCACCAGGAATCAGTCCAAAGCTATATCATTCTCATTGATAATTGAAAGTGAGACTTTATTGGTATTGTTTTATATAAAAGGAAAAAATAAAACCGTGTCAGGTATGAATGTTGCCTTTATTAGAAGTATTTCCTGACTTCTGTCTTCTGCTTCTCAGGTAGGAGGTGCGTTTGCTCCCCCTCTGAAGGATTTGTGCAGGTTCTTGAAAGAAAATCCAGAGTATGGAGTGGCTCCTGAATGGGGAGAAGTTGTAAAACAGTCTGTGAGTATTTGTGAAATAAGATAACCATGACATGAAATATACCTTTAAAAACAAACAAGGCAAACAGGAAAAAAAAGGCATGCCAAAAGGCACTCTTCATTTCTGGTATTATACTGAGTGTGGAACATGAGTCAATGTTGGCTTTTATTCTGCCGACTCGGGTCCCTAAACTGGTTTGCTGGCACAGCTGTGAGTAGGAGGAAGGGAGGGACAGCGGATGGTAACCCTGAATTAGAGGTTTGGTTGAAAGTGCTATAATACTGTGATTTTTTTTTTTTTTTTTTTATCTCATAAATGTAGCCTTGAAGGTTTTTTAGGAAAGATATTAGCCCAAAGAATACTTTCTTATTCTTAAAGTTGCAGTTAGGAAGATGTAAATATTTTATCTTAAATACTTATTTTACATTTTATTTTATATTTAGTGTGCATCTTTTAAGAAATTACGATCCTCAATCAAAATGTAACTCAAGTATTAATATAGCTATCTTCCATTACATAGATTTTTTTTTTCTACTTAGCAGTTTTGGTTTTAGCTAAAAATTAGTGTTGAGATTCCAATGGAGGGAACAAGGCTAAAATATATTTCTAGAAGTAGATCTGCACGACGACTTCAGTGTTGCCCATGTATTCCTTCTGTATGGATTACCAACGAAGTTAGTGATAAGAGTGCTACATTCCCTGGCAGTCCTGAGCCAGCTTCTCACTAGTAGCAAGATGCATTCAGTGAGTTTGAGGTTTTGTTTTGTTTGAGGTTTGTACTTGGTTAAATTTTTAAGTAGTAGTTTTTTTGGTAGACGTTGTCCAGAGTTCCAAGAAAACAGCAAGTACACATTTTCATTACAGGAACTATTTTATAACTGTTATCTCTTTCCTTTTAAGTTTCAAGTATGGTGTAGGGATCTGAGTTCATTCCCTGTTTGCCTTGAAGATAAGGATGTATTTTGAACTTCAGAAAGCTGCTTTGTATAATAAATAAGGATTTCTGAGTAACCACGTTACTCTTCCATGTGTCTATCAGAAGTGAGGATGTTTTTTTGGTCAATACTCTTGCGAAGTCTTATTTCCTCACCTACTATAACTTGTCAGAAGTATATTATGTTTATGCCACATCTTCAGCCTCTGGCGAATAAACGAGCAGGTTCTTTTTTTTTTTTTTTCTAGTTCACTGTCAACAGAACTTGTAATCTTTCTGTTAAGTTCTAAATGCCAGTCTCTCCAGTACCCTTGTGAGACATTCTGTAGAAAAATAGATAAGTAGAAACAGGATTAAACTGTAGTGAATAAAGATATAAATAATAGCAGAATTACTTTTAGAATTTAGTACTGATCCACAGGACGGAAGAACAGAGCATGACTTCTGAATTCCTCTAGGCTACTAGGCTAATTTTCATTAGAGAGATTTGCTGGGGGGACAAAAGGCTATTGTAGCATTGAGGTGAGTAGTAGTTGATCTTACGATTGCCATTTTCAAGAGGAGTTTGCAAAACAATGCACTTCAAAGAGAATACTGGTGTCTGTTGCACTTCTCCGTCATTAGGTAGAAGGGCTTACTGTGCAAGCCCTAAGAAGTGGTGCTCTGAATTTCATTTTAATTGAACTTGAGTCTTTATTGTTTGGATGAAATGAAATACGAGGACGTTAAACAGACGCTAGCAATAACAAAAAGGGCTCGGAGATTGCTGGTCTGTGTGAAATCACACATTAACTAATATTTTTCCTTAAGCTGTCAAATTATTGGAATGTGGTAATATTGCAAAGCAGTGCTGGTTTAGGTCTTAAATTGAGATTGTTTCTATAATTAGCTATATTTGGCTTGATCTACAAACAAACCTCTAAGGATGAGTTAGAGGATCTGAGAAGACACCTGTGTAGACCTCACTGTGGAAATGGGCCTTTAGATGTTTGAGATGTGACAGCACAAAGTCACCGCACATTCCTGTGAGTTGTCTGGAGATCAAGCTGCTGTGCTAACACACCAGAATACTCTTTGACACCGTTACTGTACGCTTGGGTCTCTTATCTGCTTTTACTTTTCCACCTTTAAGCTCTCAAAATACTAAAAATACCCAATGTTTCTCTTACAGGGATTTCTTCCAGAGGGTATGTTTGACCGTATTCTCACTGGCCCTGTTGTGCGGGAAGAAGTAAGCCGGAGAGGAAGGCGCCCCAAAAGCGAGATCGCGAAGGCAACGGCAGCTGCAGCAGCCGCCACGGCTGCAAGCGTGTCAGTTAACCCTCTTCTAGCCAACGGATTGCTTCCAGGAGTGGATCTGCCTAGTCTCCAGGCCTTACAACAAAACCTGCAAAACCTGCAGTCGCTGCAAGTAACAGCAGGATTAATGGGAATGCCAGCTGGCTTAACTACTGGAGGAGAAGCGAAGAACATGGCTGCCATGTTCCCCATGCTGCTGTCAGGGATGGCTGGATTACCAAACCTGCTGGGCATGGGAGGACTTCTAACAAAGTCTACAGAATCTATTTCAGAGGAAAAAAAGGGAAGCGATTCAAAGGAGGCAGATACAAAGAAAGAAAGGACAGAAGACCAAAATACGGATACTGGTGGTGAAAACTCTGTTTCAAGTTCTCCTTCAACATCCTCTGCTGCTGCAGCTGCCAATCCTCTCTCTCTTAACCCATTACTTTTGTCCAACATACTTTACCCAGGGATGCTTCTCACTCCAGGCCTTAATCTTCATATCCCAGCTTTGTCTCAGTCTAATATTTTTGATGTACAGAACAGTGAAAGCAATGACACAGGCTCAGCCAAGCCTACAGAAGAAAAGGAGGAAAATTCTAGGGTTAGAGATCAGGAAGACAAAGGGGGAACAGAGCCAAGCTCTCACAATGAAAACAGCACAGATGAGGGTTCAGAGAAAGCAGATGCTTCATCTGGATCTGATAGTACATCGTCTTCATCGGAGGATTCAGATTCTAGTGAAGACGACTGACCCCAGACTCTGCACTTAAATTATAAACTGATTTTGAATTTATTCTTTAATTATTTCATTGTAAATAACCCAGTGTTGAGTGCATCAATGATTTACTGACCGAACATTTCAGTATTTGTTTAGAAGTGCAAACTGCTTTCAGAGACGTTTTGCATGTAATATTTCTTGAAGTTCATAGGTTTCTGAACTTGTATGTACTATCAAATACACAATGGTGTAAAATTACAACAAAAGGCATTATAATTTTGTTGGGGGGGTTAATTTTATGAAAATAATGCTCAAGTAAGAGCTGTATATTTAATATATTTGCAGTGAACACAGAATACTTTATGCATATTATTGATTTAATTTGAATATAGTTTTACAGCCTCCTTGACACTTATAATTTACAGATCAAAACTCAGCAATAATTTGGGCAGCTAATGAATGTCATGAAAGCTGTAGAATCTACATCACCATCCATTGCTTTAATTACATGAAAATGCTCTAGTGTTGTGATGCACTGCTGTTTCCAATTCAGGTACAAGTGTGTTTAAAAGAAGATAAATTTTTCCCAATCAGCCAATTAAACTGGCTACCTGTTACCTCAGCTGAGTTAGTTTAGGAAGTTTACATTGGTTTCTATTACTTGTTTTCAGGTTTTGTTTTGTTTTCTAAAGACATCCTGTATATCATGTTAAAATCTGAGTTACTTGAGATGTGACCGTTTGGGTTTTTTTCCCCCTTACTACAGCTGTTCTCTTTGACAGCAGTAAGGGGAAATTAGAGCAAAACTGTCTTATCTCATGCTACTTGGCACCGTGTAGATCTATTTAGTTTACACCTTGCAAAGTTTTGGGCTCCCTCTACAGAATTGAAGTCCCAAAATGAGAAGTAGTTTCCCCAAGACTCAGAAGAGGCAAACTGTCATAAAGTGCCACTGAAAAGACCTTTCAACACTGCATACTTCATGTAAAATTGTTTGTTTGCTTTGTTTGTGTAGATTTCTATTTGTGTTTTATGTCATAAAACCTCCTGGAGTTACCAGTTAATAATGGTAAATAAAATATAGATAGTTTTGAACTCCTTTTGAGTTTAAACTTCTCTGCAGATTTAAATCTGACTCTAATTATTTAGTATTACCCAAAATCATTATTGGGATACCACTTCATCTATTATGCTGAGTTACCCGCTAAAGAAAAAGCACTTTGAATAGTAAGGAAGACAAATTGTTCCAAGAAACCACAGTAACAGGGCATAAAGCATCTGTTTAAGTCCAGATCCTTAGAACCCTTTACTATATAAAATCTGTCTAATATTTGATGTGTGATATGATTCCTCCTTCATCTTAAGCTGCTATTACTCTGACACGGTCGAGGCCCAGATTCACATTTACAGAAGTTCTGAACTGACTGAGACTTCGGTTGACCTTGGTTACATCATTTGCAGTCCAAGAATAGGCAAGTGTTGAGAGAAAATAGATACAGGTACTAGTAGAAGTCATTGAAAAAGCTTTACAAAGGGATAAATTTAAAAATAAAAAACAAAAACTGTATATTTTGATATAGTTCTGTTGCTTGCTTGTACAGTAAAACAACTGTGTTGTTTTTTATCAAGAACTTTACCAATGAAATATAAGTTTCTATGTGCAAAATAACTAGCCCCATGATTAGAAGCAGTATTACATGTAATTACACAATTATACAAATACCATTTGGATTGTGCTGGTTACGTATTTTCCCAAATAGTATTCTGATTTTTGGCCCTTCATGCAGTGTCTTAGCAATAGTGAAAATTAAAAACTGCCAAGAGAAGGGGGTAGCAATTCTTCATCATGAGAAAAAAAAAAAGTATTTCATATTTAATATTTTTCCCTTTGTAATATAGCACTTTTATTTAACTAGGATGCATCTATGAAATAGCCAAAGTTTTACAAACAGTTACTAACTTAGTTTGCTGATGGAATATGTCAACGATACCATCACTTCCCACCCTTACCCCACAAAACAAATCCTAAATCTTGTGGCTAAAACCTAATTTATATCAGATTTATGAAATAAAGTATTTTCCTAATTATGGTCAAGTGAGTTTGGTTACCATTCTAGTGATTCTTTCTATGTAATAAGGCAATTGCAGTTTCAAGTAATGAAGGCTGGTGTAGACTTGAACATAATATATTGGGTTTATTTTTAATCAGTTTGAACCAGAAGGGGAAAAAATGTCCCACTATCAGCTAAACTATATGCAAATACGGTTGTATAAAGTTAAGGGTTGTAAGGAAACCTCAGTAGAATTACACTAATACTGAAGTTAAAATTAAAAGGATATCCAAGGTGATGATAAAGTGTGTGTTGGTAGTTACTAAAAGAACCTTAGCTGTTATTGCCTTGTATTTCTATCCCTTGTTTCAGGCTTCATGGATCCAAGTCTTAGTCCAGGTTTTTTTTGGACATTTGCAATATTTGCCAGTTGTGTTCTGTGTAGTCTGAATTTGCTTTCTGTAGTTGAACAAGCGTCTTAAAAAGTCATTTGTAATTTATTGAATTACTTTCTATGATGTTCTATAGAGCAAATGGAAGTTTAATTATTTTTTATTAAACATATTCTTTGACTACCCATGATGTCGGCCTCAATATGTGAAAACAATGCTATCTGTGTAAGGATTAAACGTGTATCTTTCAGCAGCAAAGGGTGAGTTTCAGTGTTAAGCTCTAAAATTGAAATTATTCTTAAGAGCTTAGGAAAAAAAAAATCAACCAAGGCTGCAACCCCTCCCACCCAGGACTGTTGTATAATTTTTCTAGGAATCAGTTTCCTGTAATTCTGTTGGCTGTTGTCCCAGCCCTTCAGTCGTTAAGTTAGAAAGGAGTATACAGTCTAGGTTGTGGTCCAAACGTTGACTTAATTTGAAATCATGATGCATCTAATGTTTTAGGGTAAGCTTGTTGGCAGTGGAGTACCTTTTGAGTCTTTCTTTTTAAAACTCTGCATTACTTTTTACATGCTTACTACATCTTTTATGTGCACAGCACTTACTATTGCTATTTTTCATGTATTTCATACAGGGCACGGCCACTTCTCCTGAATGCAAGTTGTCTCCTGGTTGTCTTGTTTTCACCTGTCATTGCATTTGAACAATTCAGTGGTATCCTTCTTATTTATTCCAGTCTGAATTTTGCAGATCACCGTCATCCTTTTTGAGCTGCTGCTTTCTCAAATCTCTGCACAGATGGTAAAAATGCACATATACATGTGAGCTTTGTTCTCATATTCTCCTCTGTTCCTTCTTGCCTTTGAAGTCCTGCAGAATCCCTAATAGTACTACTTAAAATTTATTTTTAGTTCCTCTATTAGAAAACTGTCACAGATTTAAAAAAAAAAAAAAGGGAAAGGAGAAGTCATGTCTTACAATTTTAAAATCCAATCATCTTAGTCTGTGAGTTAAAATATAACTAGATCTATTTTTCAATGAAACTGTTTACAGGGAACAGATGATCTAGGCACAGTATTGCTGCTCAATTTCGTGCTCTCCTTTGAACTTTTTTGAAATGATATCTGGATATGATTATTAGATGAGACTATTAACAAGGTGCTCCAGGCAAATTCTTGTCCTATTGGTTATATCTTGTCTCTGAGAAAATTATTTCTGCCATGTTATTTAGTAGTATATTTTTCATTTATTGCTTGGTACAACAGTACTGATACACCATCAAAGTGAATGTTTACTTCTTGATGCCTGCATTTAAGCTGTGGCGAAATGAATCGTGCCTGGTGTACATGGATCATATAAAGGGATCTGCAGTGTAAAAGGGATCTGCAGTGTAGCTTTATATGAAATTACTTGGGATACGAAAGTTACTAATGTTCAGTTGTATAAACAGTTTCTGCTCTAGTTCTATTCCACCTAAAATGATCTTCAACATCAGCAAGCTGTTTCAGTATGTGGGATTTACACGCTGTAGTTGACCAGCACTTCTTACATCTGTACTTTGGTGGGACACTGGGATTACGCTGATGTCTGCAGAGGAGACTGATAATACTAGTGTAGCTGTGGGAGTTTACAAAATAATTCTCCTGGCTTATCTAAATGGCCCTGATATTGTACAGCCAGGTGGTGTCATTTCTTTGTCACATTTAAAGGAAATAAAGATACTAGCTTTCCATAACTAAACAGTAAGAAAACCTTGGTCGCTTTAGGTAATGATTTGTAAAATTAATTATTTCTGTTAAAAGATACAGCATGGACTTCTGATGGTCAAGTGTCTCTGATGACAAAGGTAAGTTTCAGTTAAAATTTCTCCGAGGAAAACTTCTTATAGGAGAAAACCTTTCCCAGCTTTTATTAAACATGAAAATATTGACAATATGCACAGAGGAAGGATGTTGAAATGCATAACAACTCTAGTGGTATCAGTAAATTGCATCATTCATTCCAGCCTGCCAGGTATTATTGGTAAACATTATCTTGCTTGTTATATTTCAATTTTTAACCCTGCGTTTTAGCGACACTTATCACTGAAAAAGAAAGAAAAAGGATTAGGGGAAATTTTCCACAAAATAGGGTGGGCTGAAGTCTTGACATGGAGAAGTACATACAGGTAGTTATCTCCATTCAGAATAGTTACGACCCCAAAACACTTCGACTTACATTTTTGAAGTTTTAACTTCAGAATATTTTGTACTCTAGCTAGCTAGCATTCAGATTTCTTTTTAAAAAACTCAAACTACTTAGCATTAATCAAACTCTAGTAGAAGCCAGGGACATGTTTGAATTAGACAAATTAAAGCTATCTTTTTTTTTTTTTCAACACTGCCTCTTTTCAGGCTCTCACACATGAGGAAGAAAGGAAGGAAAGTGTCATTCACAAGATCCTGCTGTAGAGTTATTCTGCAAAACATGGGCTCTTTCTTTCCCCTGCCCCTTGCCTGCTTTAGCTGTGAACGAGACTGAGAGTGCAAAATGGTCATTAGTGTTCCAGGTAAGGTCTCTTGTGCCTGACTCTCTTACGGTCTCTTCTGCATATAAGGGAGGCTGGTTTGGGAAATACTTGGGATCCTAATATCAGAAATGGCATCACATCATTTCTCTCTTTCACCAGTGCTCACCAAAACTGATAGTATGTCCTCAAGCTGTTTTCTCTTCCCAGAAGAGAACAGTTTTTGATTTGGGAACTACTGTGTCAGCTTCTCTGCTTCATGCTGTTTGATGTCTGTTCAGCTTCTCAAAGCAGGTGGTAGGAGCTCAGCTTTTTGCTCCTGTAAGGCAGAGTTTCTAACTGCTAGTCTCTAAAAAGGGTACACTGCTTCATGTTTTTAACGCAGCAGTAATTCTGACCTAAATGAAGGGAATCTTTTTGCTTTTTAGTGTTAAAAATGTTTGAGTCATGAGATTAAATGGGTGAAATCTTCATGTAATCATTGGACTTCTTGAACTGAGGCTTAAGGTAAGATACCAGATGTTGGAAGATTCCTAATAAAGCCATGTGCATTGACAAAATATCATCAACAGTATGAGGAGACTGGCAGTGTTGGGAAAGAAGAATACTGGAAGTAAGTATTCTGTGATTTTTTTTTCTTTACACAAATACTTCCAAGAGTTGGTCATCTTGGACTTTGCTTATTAAGAGATCAGACTTTGCCTGGTACGTATCTAGCCTTATCTGGGAGGCTATTTTATTTCCCTGCAGGTAAACAACATTAACCAGCATTTCAATAATTCCTTGTCCCAGTCAGCCTTCACTGCTTGGGGACACTGCACTCAGGGCCTGCGCTGTGACTTTCCAGTGCGTGTTTGGCCTCAAGATCTGCTACCTGTTTCTTGTGTTTCGCAAGGAAACTACAGTTTATTATCAAAGTCACCAGGATAGAACAAAAATGAGGCTATTTGCCTTATTTTTGTGCAACCCTGTTTTGCAAAGGCTCACTAGTTGTTCTGCGAGCTGCAGACAGTACCTGTGTCCCTGGAGTGCCACCTGTCTGAGGAGCTCAGCTTGCCACGGCTGCAGTCCCCAGTGTGACGTGAGCGGAGGGGGGCACAAAACAAAGAAATACCTATGCCCACAGCTCTATGAGTACCATTTGTAGTTCATACAGAAGTGCATTTCATAGCATGTTCATAAGTTAAGCTTCTGAAACTTCAAAAACAGTGAAAAACTATTTTATTTTAAGATAGCCTAGCAGTTGTCAGGGACCCAGACAGAGATGATGTATGTGGTATCCCCATGAGAGTTTTGCATTGCTGGTAACACTAGTCGCTGTAACTTACTCTTAAAATATTGGTACATACAATATGGAATCCAGTAGTGGAAATGATTCCAGCAATTAACGTGTCAAATGAGGATGTTTCTTTATCTCATTGTTTGTGTTGAACATCGCTGCTGTCGTCAGGGATGAAAAAGATTTCAGTGTGTCTAATATGTTTAAAATGTTTCTTGTCCAAGTTTTCAGTAGACTATTAAATGAAAAATTACCTTATTTGAAGTTTTCTACATGGGAAGAGTCAAGTTGAACCCTTTATTTACAACGTCTGGATGCATAAAAACAAGTAAGTGTGCAGGTGTAATTGCAGCATAATAACCTTACCTTCAACCTAGGCATGTTGATCTTTTAATACTGTGGGGGTTTGTTTCTTTTTTTTTTATCCAAAGGATTTTGAAAGAGTAGATTCATGTTTCTCAGTAGAAAGTAAAATACTGTAATAAGTAATTGCAGCTGTCCGCTTTAGTGAATCCTGTAAATCTGGTTTAACAGAAAAGCCCTACAGTACAGTGTACAGACTCGTGGCTGGCAGAGAGCATCCCTCAATGCCCTGTGTACCTCGAAGCAGCTGCTGCCTCACGGCAAAATTCACGGCTCCTCCATGTCAAAAAGAAACATGTAAGACATTAGATACAGCCTAACTGTTAGTTTTTAATGTTACAGTGAAATGGGCAAGACCCCCAGGTTGTGCTGGCAGGCCAGGGGACTGCAGGTATAGAAGGACTTTGCTGCCATCATCATCTTCCAGCACCAGCTTGGGCTTTCTGCTGCCATCTGGTGCTCTCGCTGCTGCCTAGAAGTGCATACTCATGTCCTGGAAAACATCTCAGGTTAGCCAGATCATCTTTTCTTTTTTTTTTTTCTCTGAAGCTTTCATTGTTGTTAGCTTTGAAATGCTAGTAGTACAAAAGTGAACAGGCACAGTCAATAAATCTCCTTGTTTAATAAAGTGCAGCCGGTTTTACTGATCTCTTAATTCACATGCACCTGCTCTAGGACTGACCTTTCCTTAAGGCTTATTTTTGGGAGTCCCCTCTCGTCTCGGTAGGGCCTTTGTTGCTGTCTCTCTCCCCGATGTGCTGCTGTTGGAAAAACTGAAATCACCTGATTGAGTCACTGGGACAGCAATTTAGACGTTTTAACTTAAAAGATTCAGATCAAAAGTGAATCTTTGTTATTTTGTGGCCTCGCTTTGAAATTTTATTTTCCTTCACAACAGTATAAAACCCGATGTCATTGGTTGTATAAACGCTCCGCACAGTTGCCTCTAACAGAACTTGTCTCTTTACTTACGCCTGTCATGATAACCGTCACGATAACCGTAACGCTCCCGTGTCGCTCACGAAATGTCGAATCCTGGCGCAGGGTCGGTGACTCCCCCGTTACGCGTGAGGCCGCTGCGGCGCTCCCTGCCGCAGAGGCACGGCCTAACGGCAGGGCAAGGAACAGGCCCGGTCCCCGGGAACACCCTCCTCTCCCGCCCCGGCCCGCCCGCCATTCCCGCTGCCCCGCACGCCCTCTGGGACGCGGGGCCGGGGCAGCCGCCGCGGTGCACGCCGGGAGCAGAGTCTCGCATCGTCCCGGGCGTGGTGCGCCTGCGCGCAGCGCGGCCGCGGACGGGCCGAGCGCGGGCCGCCCCAGCCAATGAGCGGCCGCGGCGCGGCGGCGGGGGTGGAGCCCGGCGCGGGGCTGTTTGGATTCGAACGCGCGTCGCCAGCCGGCGGGGCGCGGCGCAGGCGCAGTGCGGGCCGCGCGCGCTGCCCCCTAGCGCCGGGGCGGCGGGATGCCGGGCGGGGAGGAGGACGAGGCCGAGCCGGGGCCCGGGGGCGGCCCCCCCGCCGCCCCCTCCCCGCCGGCCGAGGAGGGGGACACCCGTCAGCGCTACGAGGAGCTCTGCAGCAGCCTCAACATGGACGAGCGCGCCCGCTCCGAGGCCTGGCTGAGCTACCAGAGCATGAAGCGCAACTACACCCTGGAGGTGAGGGGCGGCGCGGCTGAGGCGGCGGGTGAGGGGGAGCCGCTCCGCTGAGGCGACGGCCCCCGGACTGGCGGCCCGGCGGGAGGGAGAGGGTTAAGCGGGGGGAGGGAAGGGGACGGCCCTTGATGCGCGGCGGCCGCTCCCTCACACCGCCGGGCGGTAGCGCAGCCGAGTGGGGGCACGTCCCGCCCGCGCAGCGCGGCCCGTCGGCCTTCGGCCCGCCCGGGGGTCGCGCCTCAGCCGCGGGAAGCGCCGCCGAGGGACGTTCCGCCCCCGCCCGGCTCCGCGCCGCGATGGCGGCCGCGGGGCTACCGTGGGCCCTCCCGCCCCCCTTCCGGCTACTGAAATTGGGAAAAAAATCACAATCCTGAGTCGCAGCGGTGAAAAGGCGTTAAAAATAAACGCGGCCCCGTCGCTGCAGCCTTTCCGCTTTCAGCCGTTCGGCTGGCGAGCGTCATGTCGCTGTCCCGGTGGGCGTTTCTCGGTGGCTGTTGCCGTTCACAAGTTGCCCGAGCAGATGTTTCCAGCGCAGTTACCACAGGTTGGGGTTTGCCTGAGGGTGGCACAGAACTTGGCGAGTGGTTAAAAGCGCGCAGGGTTTGTAACATCGTTCTTCAAAACGGTCACACGAAGTGACGCACCCGCTTGCTTTGGGAGATGCCTTTTCCCGGATGGGTTTTTAAAAGCAAAGGTGGCGCTTGTGATGCATCGTGTCCGTTCAGAGGTATTCGCCCTTCCTTAGGGCTTCCCTTTCCGCAACCGTGCAGCTCCCGGTGCAGCGCAAAGGCGGCTTCGCACGGGTGGAAGGCGGTCAGTCCTGCGGCGCCCGGAGCTGCGCGCGTCTGCCGGAGGAAGGGAGTGTGCTGGTCTGAAAGCGCCTCTGTCACACGCTGCTCCTAACCGTCAGAAAGAAAACCTGCCTTTTCCCCCAAGGTCTGTCCTCGCTGGGACCCGAGAAACCTACAGCATCGCATTCTGTACTCCTTTTCTTACTGCCCTCCTATTAAAACTTTTTTTCTTTAATCGAAGAGGGAGAATAAGAATTGAAAGGTTTTCCTTGCAATTACTGTCTTTAGGTACCAGATTGAGTAATTGTTCTGTTGTGTAATACAGAGAAAAATGGAAACTATGTTTTTCTGTTCGAGGCAGAAGAATGTTCTGATAGGAAGGAACTGTAGCTTTTATGTTTGTTTTTTTTAACACTAAGGCTAATGTTTTGGTTTTTAACAAAATGGTATTGTAGGAGAAGAGCAACACAAAATATATTGTTAAACTTTGGGAGAAATGTGGAATTTATAAAGGTAACTACATAATATTAGTTTTGACATAGTTCAGTGTTTAGCATCTGTTTTTCTTGTAGGTGAAAACACAGAGCGGCTCAACAGAACTTCAAAACAACTGATCAACTTGGGTTGAACTTAATTTGTTTAGGGTGCAGTTTTATCCTTTTTCCTGATGCTGGGTGCATAGCTGAAAAGTACGTTTTCCTTTTCGGTGAAGTCTTGTAAGTGCCTGCTGTTTGAATCCACAGGGAAATGACCTGCATTGGCTGGCATGTGCCTTGTATGTGGCTTGCAGAAAAGCAGTTCCAACTGTGAGCAAAGGGACAGCTGAGGGAAATTATGTATCTTTAACCAGAATTTTGCGCTGTTCAGAACAAAGGTAACTTTTTTTTTTGGTAGTTTTTAAACACAAAGTTTCAAAGGCTACTTATCAGCTTGTGAAATATAGGAATTGAGTATAAAGGCTAAACATCTTTATTTTGTTAGAAGGCTTCAGTTTTCATGTATTCATGCTTTATGAAACTAAAGTGATGTCAGAATCTCATAAACAAGTTTGTATCAAATGTTTGTGTCCATAAAGCAATGAAGAAAAACTTCCTGAAAGAATTGACGTTATTTATTACCAATCTGATTGTTTTGTAACAATTTAGTAGATTGGCAAAAAAAAAAAAAGTTCTTACGCACTTTTTCTCCTCTTCTTTACTGTTGAAGCATTGCTATTGATTTAAACAATACAAAGCTGTTCCTTTAAAACCTTTTTTTTTTTCCAAATCACAAATTTAGAGAATTGAATGTGGATAAATAAATGAAAGCCAAACTTATGAAGTGAAATTTACTGAAGCTTAGGTTTTTTTCATACTTGGTAGAATGTTCTTCACATTATAGAACTCAGAATCTGTTTGTTGTAAGTTAATAAATTATTCAGAAAAATGAGGGAAATTTGATTATGGAATAATCTGACCGTTGGAGCTCATCGTCTCTTTGTGAGGAAAAGCCAAGAACTGTGAATATATAGTTACCATGATCATCAACCGAGGATATAAAAATATTTTCCAATTGTCTGAGCTCATCCTCGTTTATGGGTGAAAGACTGGCTCTGAGTACGTTGTCGTGTTTGCAATGCCACACCATTTTATCAGTAGTTTGGGAAGTAGAAATTACACTTTTGTTGAAAACATACAGTGTATTTCTGCAAAAAAAAAACCCTTCCAGATCTAACCTGTTTGGTATTTTCAGCTTGATCGAGTTTTTTAACAAGATGAAAAAGTGGGAAGACATGGCAAATCTACCTTCCCAATTCAGAGAACGAACCGAGAGATTAGAGAGAAACTTTACAGTTTCTGCAGTCATTTTTAAGAAATATGAGCCCATTTTCCAGGACGTTTTCAGATACCCTCAAGAAGATCAACCTCGTCAACAGAGAGGGAGAAAACAGAGGTATGTTTCTGCAATTTCCAGAGATTACTGGTACAAAAATACAGTGAAGTTGCTCAGTTGTTTTAGTTGTATTTTTGATGGTGTTTTCGTAGTAGTTCTTTATAATGTCAGAGTTGATCAGTCCGTTATTGCTCGCAGCAATTTTTGAATCTTTTTTACAGTTTCGAATCTGACATGGTGCAAGAAATCCCAAAGCTGTTAAGTTTCTGTGATTCGGGGGGTGGGAGAAAGGGGAGAGATTAAAATCAGCCTGTAAAGAAGAGAAACGTTAGTATTTTTAAAATGAGGAAGACTGGAAGAATTTGATCGTTGTACGATCAGTATAGCCCAATAGTTCATAGAGCAACTCAGCCTGTTTCACTGCCTGGTAATTCCCATTGTTTTTGTCATAGCTGCAGATTTTCTGGATGTTTTACTTTATAGCAGAAGCTTTATTTCTTTGTTACTGTTCGTATTAGGAGTGCTGCAAAAATTAAGTGCTGGCCTTCTTTTCTGGTGGTTCTGATTTAACAAGATTTTTGTCTGCTCATGCCAGCATTAGCATGGCTTACATTTCTCTGTGCCACCTTCTTTGCTGCTTTGTTCTATCCTGAGGATGAGCTGCGATCCATGACCTAGCACTTCCAGTGATACGTTGTGTGGAAACAAGGAATGATGCTGTGGAGTTACAAAAATCGATGCTAGGGGACAGTTGGGTTTTTTTATTATTTGTTTGTTTTTAAATCCATCCAGTAAATACTTAAGCATGGTTTCTGATTTTTATTTTTTTTTTAGAGGGGGAGAATCAAAAAAATTGGATGGATTGGTTACCTTTGTCAAGGTTTTTATGTGACCAAGAACACAAACTGAACTTACTAGCCAGAAATGTGGAAGTAGGAAGGATATTTAGGAAAACCATCCAGTATGGTACACGTGCCAGTATTAAGATATAACAAATCCTCAATAGCTGCAGAATTTTTTGTTTAAGAAGGGGCCTCATGAATGAGTTATATTTTATTTGAAAGCAATTTAAACACAGACCAGCAGAGGAGCTTAGTTCTGATAAACATCTAACACGTTTCGAAATTCCCTGTACTATAGAAAGTGCTTTACATTAGTACACGGGTGACGCTCTTGTGACCACACAGTTGTGAAAGTCTTGCCCGTACTGAGTGTGTTGGTGTCAACACAGTGTAACCTCTGAGAACAGTTATCCGTGCTTGTGTTGCTCAGAATGCTTACGGAGAAGGAATCTCAGCTTTTGCTCTCCAACTATTTCGATGACTACATGTACCATTTGTTGTATGAAAAGCAGAAATAACATATTCTGTAGATTTTAAATTCAGATACTTACTTACCTGTTCTTTGGAACTAAGGTCACAGTTTTGCCATAAAGAAAACATTTAGCTATCCGTGTTTAGCATTAAATTTAGAGCAATTTTTGGCTCGAGTCTTGGCCTGCTTCTGATGGAATCTGCTGTAGTCGCGTTTGAGTCATTACGTGCAGACTGAGACTGAGGTTCCGCTTGCGTCTGCGCTACACCAGTGTGTGGCTTGCTTTACTACCTGTAGTGAGGTTTTTGTGGGAAGGGTTTAAGCTTTGAGAGTGAAGGAATGTGGTATGATGTTCTGCCAGCCTTAATTCATTGAGCTTATTGGGTGCCTTTTTGCTGTGTTTTTCCCCAAAAGGCGACAACCATGTACCGTGACTGAAGTTTTCCAGTTTTGTTGGGTGCTGTTTGTTCATGCAAAAGGTAAGAGATTAGAAAAGGGATTAAATATGGAAAACCTGGTTTTGTTAGTCATTATCGTATATCAGTCTTTAAACATTGAATAGGTGCAGGAATTTCTGAATTCGGAAATGCCTTTGGAGAAGGGGCTTCCTGTAGAAGAGCCTGAAAGAATGTATTCTGTCTTCCTTTCCCCAGCTGTGTATTTTACCACACTTCTCAGATGCACTACTGTATTTCCAAATAGTTTGGTAGCTTTTATGCGGAACGTTTTTACAAAGTTTCCAGTATTGAGTAGACTTCTGCTGTAATTCCAAGGGAAAAAAAGTAGCTTAGAATTTTAGTGATGAATTCATATGTAGGTGGTGTTGCAATTAGGTAATATATGTGTGTTTACTAGGAACAAAGACTATTTAAATTCCTCCTAAGTTTCCAGCAACACGAAAATATTTAATGAATTTTTTCCTACAACCTAGTAAAAATTTATCATAAAACTCTAGATGTGAATACTTTCACACTAGTATCACAGATGGCATTCTAATTCTTTTGGTAGCCTATGTGCCTCCCTACCTTTTTCAAAAATAAGCACTCAGCAACTGTACCAAATAACTGTATGCATTACCCAGGGGGTCTGCATGTGCCTGTCTTCCAAGGGTGATTTTCTCCTGCGTTATGTACTACTATATATACAAGGGTGATATGTACTGCGTGACATAGCAGTACATATACCGATGGCTGACTGTCTTGAAGGCTTTGGAACATGTTGTGTTTCCTTTGGAACATGCAAGGGCATCCTCTGTGAACACGCTTCTGTAGAAATAACGCAGTGAACAGACAATGTATTGCAATGTATGGATCACCTTTATCGTAAGAGCAGCCTTGAAGCTAGGAAGAATAGCAGAGGATTTCAGGGGTTTTTCTTGATAGTGACTGATGGGGAAAAATCCGTGGGAGGGAACAGGATTAAATCCTTATTTTAGGCTTAAATTGTTGAGTCATCCAACATATAGTCTATAGTCTTTCTTCATCAAACCTGCACCTTAAAGAGTTGCTGCATAGCCAGGGCTTTATCCAGGTACTGCTTGGATGAGTGTTCACTGACACAGTGGGAATTCTGTATAAGTAAGGCAGTGTTTTGAGGAGAATAAAAGAGAAGGTTGATATTCCTCACTGAAATAACATCTTTGTAAATTTAAGTCCATTGATAATTTCCAGAGATTTTTAAATAAGTTTTCATAAGATAACTACTAGTAGAAGAAAACTAATCGTGTAATTTCTACAAGGAAAGGGAAAAAGGAATTTTGTTTTGGTTTTGAGGTGTGCGGTGGGTTGTTTTTTTCCAATTTAAAGGTAAATCAGTGTTCAGATTCCTGCAGTGTGCTGTGGTTTCCTTAATTGGCTGTTTTGAGGATGGGACAGAGTAGGCTGTCACAACATTGAATTACCTGGCACTGGTTTTGTTCAGTGCAGATGAGCCTTTCTTTCTGCACTGTACCGTGCTCCCTTTTGGAAAGTTCCTGGCAGCATCACTGGACCTTCATGTCCTCGTGCAAAGCTCAGGAAGGGCGTGGTATTGCACGAAGTGTCCTGAACACTGTGCCTGGTGTAGAAGATGCCTTTTTCCAATAGGCTGCAAATTCCACTTAATTGGGGAAGATAAATCTTTCCTAAACAAGTATGTTGCTTGCAGCCCTGAAACACAGTGCGATTTTAATCTTTTTTTGTTTTTCAGTCCAGAATAGCTCTCAAGTAGTATGAAGTGTCTGTTCAGTTCCACTGGGTGCAGAGGAGAGGTCGTACTGTGCTGTATTCCCAGTCAGGACTGTACTTCTCTAGCACTTAGGCAACTGAGAGAGTACGTAGGTCAGTCTGAAAAATCATAGTATTTTCTTTTCCCTTTTATAAAAACCCCGCTTCTGTGCATAGATTGGACAGTTGACAAGGTTCAAAGGGACTTTATGAGTCTCCCTGTTCCTAATTAACTACATCATCAATTAACCACGTGTTAATTGGCGAGCAGTTTCCAACATACAAATTAGAGAACGCCATGCTGATAATGTAGCCTATTCAGCTTCACAAGAAAAAAGAAAATTTACGGTAATTATAAACTGTAAAAGTAGTCACAAGTGGTGAATTTGTTAAAATATGGCAGCACAAAAATGTAAACTAAACGTTGACCATTTAAAGCATTAAATATCCCTGTTAAGTTTTGTTGGCGGTTCCGAGGGTTGGCAGTGATCCTTATGGTGGCAGCCACCCGTCGGTGGCAAGTTGAGGCTTGTCTCTGATTCCAGAGACGTTCAGTTTCACAAATGCCCAGAGTGCAGATGTTGGTCATACCTCCGGAGCGCGCTGCAAAGCAGGATGGTGGCTCTGCTGTGCCAGACTGCAGTCCTTGTGCACTGTTTGTAAGAATTCGGCTTTAAACTCTCTGCCTTGACTTTTTCTTTGCTTTAAAATGGAAATGAAAAAAAAATCTCTTCTGCACTGAGATAATTGTGTTTTCATATTTGGTGCTAGGTCGTGAAAGGGAGTGGCAAGCTATTGTTTGAAATGTCAGTGACAAATCATGTGTGTGGTGCTGTAAAATTAGATTTATTTTTGACTGTGCTGACAGTAGCGATTGCCATGTTGGACTTCATAGTTATGAAAGTGAACTTATGTTACGAGAGCTACTTCTTTTTATTGATTAGCATTTTGCTATTGTATTTAGGACTTTCATTGCTTTGCTGTGAACTTTTAATGGTTTGGAAATAACTGATAAATGAGTACCGTTAATATAAGTTTAAAGCAGGCTTTATTATTTTAAATAGTTCCATTTGTCTGTATTGAAATTCTTTTTCTTTTAACAAACATGGAATCAGAAAATTGAATATAAGTTTGAACAAACTGGTATGTTACTGGTGGAAAAGTAACAACGTAATTTAGAAAAATTCTTTAATCATATATACAGTCTGATGTGTTCGGAGTTTGTTACTATATGACAGATCTCTTCAAGGAGTTAAAGCTGTTCTTATAGTGGGCTCAGCTGGCTGCTTTGGAGCTTACCTGGAAAAAAAAAAAAAAAGAGTTGAAGAGTTACTAGTGTTGAGTGATAGAAAATCATCATGCTGTGCATGTAAATTAATGGAATTGTGATTTATGGTACTAATTAATGATGGAGTTTATGTCACAAGACTGTTTTTAGCTATGGCCATTTCCTCTGAAGGAGTGTCATAAACCTAAACGAGTTCAGTGAAGAGTCTGAACATAATCTTTGTGGAAGGTGATAAAAGAGTGGAGTGGTTAAGGATTCTTCTCTACAGAAAGGGAATAAAAAATACTTTAGAGATATATGAAATAAAGCTACATTGTAAATCAGATCAGAGATATACGTTTTAACTCTTTTGTAAAGCACAATAGAAATAAATTTATTACAGCTTGTAATGAGCATGCCCCCAACAGAATTTTTATAGGGAAAAGAGACTGGTGAAGAAAAATCATCTCCTGACTTTGGGTTTGGACTCTATTCTGAAGAATAGAGATTCATTCTGGAGAAGGAGGGGGAGTTGAAGGAGGGGAGCACTTGCTTTTTCTGGGACATTTGAGCACTTGGCCTTATCCTAGCAGAAGTTAAGAAGTTCTTTACAACACTTCCCAGCAACGCAAAATTGGGGAAAATGAAGGACTCGTCTGGAACCCGTTCTTCCCCCTTGTGTGCCTCAAGAACCAGATTGTGCTTCAGGCAGGTGGAGTAGAGTCTGTTGAAGGACAGAACTTGTGTTGCCCGAGTTATGGTAACAAATTTGCCTCCCTTGAGGCGGTTTGCTTTGTGCTGTTCGTGCTGCTTCAAGATATTTATGGACTGATTAATCAGATTACCGAGAAGGAGGGAGTCTGCAATGTCACATTTATCAACGTTTTGGTAAGGTTTGTTTTCAAAACAGCGCAATTTGAGTTCCTGCACAATTGCTGCTGTTCTTGAAAACATATTTTACTATTATATTTGCTGTATTTTATTAAGTGTGTGTCTGTTTTACTACCTGCATTTCTATCTGGATATTTATAGTCACCAAAGTCTCTTATTTCCGAGACTGTTATTGATTGTAATACAAATCTCAACAGTTTCTTTGTTAAAAGAATGTTAAATCTATGCAAATTTTAATTAATCTCTTATGTCTTTCTAATATTGAAGGTAATTTTCCTATGATCAGTGATGACTTGGTCAATTCCTACCATCTGTTGTTATGTGCTTTGGATCTGGTGTATGGAAATGCTCTCCAGTGTCCTAACCGTAAGGAACTTCTGAATCCTAATTTTAAAGGTGTGTTGAAAAAAACTGTCATCTTTATCCAAAGCCTCCAAGAACTTCTAAGGCTACTGAAATTAATAAGAGCCTATGTGGCAGAGAATAAATTGAATAATACTGATTTGAAATATGTGGGAATTACTATTTTCTGTATCTGACTACACAGTTAGATCTCTATTAATGTAGTATGTAATAACAGACTACTGAATTTTGTCAATAATATAGTAAGTCAAGAATTTAATTTACTATGGAAATAATACTATTGAAGGAAGCTCCAAAGTAAAAATTTCAATTAATAACCTTTTAATGTCAGCAATGAAAGAGTGCATAATGACGCAGTCGTTACTGGACGTGCTCAGACTGGAGTGTTCCCATGAGGCAGCAGTTTGGAAAGAGCCGGTGTTCAAACATGAGAGTAGCAACTTGATTGTTTCTCTCTCATTTCTGGGTTGCTGCTGTTCTCTTTCTGAAGAGAGTGGAAATGTAGGTTGACTTGAAAACCAGAAATATTTAATAAATGAGTGGTGAGAAGTTTCCACTGAATTTCTGATGTCATTCTTTCCAGAGTTACACTTCGTTTTCAGTGCTGGACAGTATTCACCTTTACTTTGTAGTGGTTCGAATGTGAACTGGGACCGTTATCTCAAATTTATTTGACTAAATATTGTAGTTCACAGGTGTTTGATCGATTTTCTATTAAAACCAATATTTTTATCACTTAATACCTAATTTTGTAAAATCTCTAACTCAAAATTGACTTGATAATGTTACCAAATTGAGTGGGGATTCTATAATTGATGATTCTTTCAAGGGAACTAATTAGTTTACCATTTTAATTTCATGCTACCAAGATTACACAGCATAGGATTTAACTTTAATAAGAAGACAGGATGTGGATTTGCAAAATTAAATAATGTAGTATTCTTAATTCTAGGTCTACCTGAAGACTTTCATAGTAAGGATTACAAAGTATCATCTGATCCTCCCTGCATCATTGAAAAGCTGTGTTCCTTACATTATGGGTTAGTTTTGGAAGCAAAAGGCATAAAGGAACATTTTTGGAAGCCATATATTCGGAAACTTTTTGACAAAAAGGTTGGTCGATAAATTGGCAGCATGGAAAAATTTCTCCTTACTGATTGTCTTCAGAACCTTTTTAAGAACTGAAATGTCCACTCTTTGTTCTTAACTGTCTTACAGCTTTTGAAAGGAAAAGACGAAAATCTGACTGGATTTCTCGATCCTGGGAACTTCGGAGATAGCTTGTGAGTCGCTGTGTTTGCGGTTTGGTTTTGCTGATTATCCCTCCCAGCTGGAGCACAGTTGCCCTTGCGTTGCCCCAGTATCAGCAGCGCTGGGCAGTTGACTTGCGTGTTCATTACCGTTTGTACATTACGTGGCGTTTCAGTGCCTTTTCCTCGAGGTGGTGCGGTCCGAGGCACAGCTGAAAGTGGAACGATTCGTCAGGATGGTGTGACTTGGCGTCAGCTTTTGTTCTTATTTTTCTATTTTTCCTCGAGGGTTTTTTGTGTATAACTCAAAGCATTAGTGTGAAGATGATGTGGGAGCACATTGAGTGAGTGGGAAGTGGGATGGAAAAACTGGGTTTGGTGATATTTTTTTCTTTATAAACCTAGAGATTCTTATGAGTAGGACTTATTTTCTTTTAAATGTTATGAAAATGGTAAGCGAGGGTTATGATGACATGATGCTGTGTAAGTTCTTGAGGAGTTTCCAGCCAAATACGAGTTCTCAGCATTTTATTATGTTCCTCCCACAGCTGTACTAAATGGAAAAATAATGTCCTTGCCACTGTCACATTTAAGAGATGTAGATTTTAAAGGAACTCCAACGCTTAAGTTGGGGTTAAAAGAAGTTCTGAGGTAGACTTGCAGCAGGCCAGAACTGTGTTCATTCAGTCAGCAGGTGAACAAAGCACTGTCTGAATGAAGGGGGTTTTGAGTCTGTGCTTTTCTTTCTGCCGTAGCAAAGCCATCAACAAGGCCTACGAGGAGTATGTTTTGTCAGTAGGAAATCTGGATGAGCGAATATTTCTCGGGGAGGATGCAGACGAAGAAATTGGAACTCTCACAAGGTGCTTAAGTACAACTGCAGGAGTGGAAACAGCTGAGAGAGTACAAGTGAAGCATAATTTGCAGCAGCACTTCGACAGGGTGAGTGTGACATGGTCTGTGTGGCTGTTTTACATGGAGAATGAGTTGAGTTATGGCTGGTGAAGAGAAGCATCTACTGAAAATTGTCATCTCTATTGTTCAAGGTGATCAGGGAGCATACACAGCACAGCTGATTAGATTTTGTAATTGATTAGATACAGCGTTCACTTTGGGGGGTTTGGACAGAATTTCTCCATGCGTTCAGGTTTTCTGTGATTAAATCCAGTGTAGAGAATATTTAGGTGGTTACCTAAAGAGAGGTCTTTAGGTAAATCTTTAGGTGGAGATTTTCAAGCACAGCAGAGCGGGCAGTTCTCCGTGGTGGTTTGGCAGGTGCTGACTTGTCCTGCAGCTGTCGGGGCCCTCCGGAGCCGTCTGTCCGACCTCCCCTTCCCTCATGCCCTGTCCCGTGTGCAGAGCTGCTCACACACGCAGAGCTGCTCAGCGTTTTGCTCTGTGCAATCTTTTTGTCTCTGCTTAACAGATGTGCTCCAGGTGTTAGTACCGCGTCAGTGTACACTTTTAGTTAGATCACTAGGGAATAGTTTTCACCTTGCTTGCCTAAAAGCATGATCCATAGATACATCTTTATGTGTGACTAGTAAAATAGCACAGAATGTGGTCTTTGAGAGGATAAAGAGCACTACGTGTTTCAGAACAATAAACTAAAGACCTACAAATATCAGGGCTTTGGGATGACTGGAGTAGCTTTTGAAAACAGGCACAGGCTTTGGATACAGGCATGTATGCATGATATAGGATATCAAAGAGTTCCTGAAGATGGAAAAGAGATCTTCAAGGAGGAAGGGTAGAAGGCAGGCAAATAAAGAAGGATATAAGCTGTATTAGCACAATCAGATCACAGAGAGCAAAAGGATAAAACAGTCTAGGTCACCGAAACAGTGACGTGGTCTGTTCCAGAGAGCCGGTTGATGGCTTTTGGCGTTCCGGAGGGAGAAGATCAAAACAACCTTATCTGCAAAGGTGGTGCAAATAGTTATTCCTTTGCTTCTGATCCATTTAAAGAAACAATCAGCCACTGAATGTTGCTGGCATAGCTCTGGGGGCATGACTCTGGTAGGTTTGTGTTGTGGTGAAGCGATGTGGCCTGTAGGACACCTGTAGGTGGTGCTCTGGGGAGCGTGGGGGGAGCCCTGTGTCCTGCAGGGGTGTGGAGGCAGAACAGGAACACTCCTAGAGTGCGGGGGGGAACGTGGGAGGAGTGGTGGGGGCCTGATGTCATGGTGAAAAGACTGCAAAATGTCATGTATTGATTAAAATAAGGAAAACCTTTCTTGGTTAATTGTGCAATTAGGTAATTAGAAGATGTGTTGGTTTTGCTGTACGCTAATAGAAGGAACATCCTTGATGTGATAGTATTTTGATGTGATGACTTGATCTGATGAAAATGAATTAAAATTGATAGGACAAGGGGCAATGGATTCAAACTGAAAGAGGGGAGATTTCGATTAGATATAAGGAAGAAATTTTTCACTCAGGGTGGTGAGGCACTGGAACAGGTTGCCCAGAGAAGTTGTGGATGCCCCATCCCTGGAAGTGTTCAAGGCCAGGTTGGATGAGGCTTTGGGCAACCTGGTGTAGTGGAGGATATCTCTGCCCATGGCAGGGGGGTTGGAACTAGATGATCTTTAAGGTCCCTTCCAACCCAAACCATTCTGTGATTCTATGATTCTATAAAATGCTAATTGTTAGATTCAGGAGGACTTTTCATGTGAGGAGTTAAACATGCTGAAAGGAAACCCTGGCTCAGCACACTTTCCTCACAAGCTGCAGCTACCTGTAGTACTCAAGGGATCTTAAGAAGGGACTGCCGGGATGTTTTGGGATTTTTGAGACTGACCTAGTTGTTTGACACGTCACTGCCGGTATCGGCATTCATTGTGAGGTCACCTCCTCTTTGTCTGTATGTTTATCCAGTGCTGCTCGACACGAACATCAGGTGGCACAGAGAACTCTTGCGTTGCTGGCTGTTGGCTGAGTCAGGAACTAGTTTGGGCTGTGTGGTTCCTAACTGTTTTTTCCAGGCATGTATCACAACTCAGGATGAGAATTCTAGAGACGGACACTTCTCGGTTATGACCCGTATCTGATCTGAGTTTTATCATAGTGTACAGCGACATGTTTATTTTTTGTCTCTTCAGTCCAAATCACTTAGGATTTCAACCCCGCTTACTGGCCGCAAGTATATTAAAGAGAGCAACCCATATGTGACACCCGTTTCCATAGCAACGTACAGTTTGAGCCGCCTCCATACGATGCTGGCAGGACTGAAGAATGCCCCCAGTGAAAATCTGGAGCAAGTATTCAGGTAAGTTTGACCTTTAGGTAACCAAATAATTGTTATTTTTAAAATAGTTTTAATAGCAAATGTTAATGGTGAACAGTGGAATTTAAAATGTGAATGAGTCTTGAAAGGTTCTGGAGTAAAACAGGACCCAGATTTAAATTCCAGAAGCCTTTGTTCTCTTCATTTCGACACATTTGTGCTTAAGAGGCTGATGGTTGTGAGAACATACAGCGTTTAAACCCCAACAGGGCTGAGCTTCTCTAACAGCAAATACAACATTTTCAGGACGTTTCTTCTTCCTACTTAGCAAATCTCACTGCGTAGCAAATCGCTCCATACTGTAGGAGATGCCAAGTAAAACTTACTCTCCGTGTAGATGAACTGTTGCTTCAGGTACAATGTATTTTAAAACCATTTTTGTATCCCATGGAAAACGCTGTTTAAATATTTATCCCTGATCATGAAAAGATGTGCATATTTACGACAATGTACACAATATTAACAATAACGTGCAGTGCACAGTTCGCAACACACACCGTGAGGCACAGGCGGGTGTGTCTGTATTGCTGTGCAAGGTATTTACAGTGTCTGCTTTCATCATATTATAAAGATAGTTGTAGATTTTTTATTTTTGTTTTTGTCTTAGTAGGAATAGTATGTTGAAAATGTTTTATTTTTATTTTCAGGGCATGTTCCAGAGACCCTTCTCAATCTATTGCAAACCGAGTAAAAGAAATGTTTGAAGTATACTGCCAGAGCATGCAGTCTGAAGGAGAATTCAGTAATTTTTCCAAAGGTGGGAAACGTTTTACTTACACAGATAAGAATTAAAATGCCTGTAAACACATCGATCTCTCGTAATTAACTTACAGCTTTAATTCCAGGTTCTACTTTAGCACAAGTGTCTTTTCTATTACTTTTGCCTTATCCTGTATTCTTAGGGCATGGCAAATTTCAACCCTGCACACAATTTTGTAATCAATCAGCCCTAGCTGAAATCACTGGTATTTGATGATACTTCCAGTGCTACAGAAGTGAAACAAAAAGCACCGTTCAGGGAACCAGTTTTTCTCTCAAATACAAGAACAATAGCTATGGCATGGATTCTGTGACAGGAATGAAAAATCTGACTAACTGTAGTCTTTAAAAGCCTCACAGCAGTTTCAGCTTACACAGAAGGATAGGTTAGCACAGACCATAAAATCCTGCCAGTATAGCCACAAAGCACTATCTGCAGAGTTGTGATTTGTGAAGTGCATGAGGACAGGCTGAAAACAAAGATGCTCTTGACCACCCTGTTTCTTAACAGGGCCGTATGTTCTTGTCAGCACAGCTGCTTCAGGGTTTGCTGTTGCACAGTGCAGGTTGGATCCATACAGGCACACATTGCAACGTATTTCCTGAACTTGAAATATGTATCTGTATTGTTCCATACAGTGTTTTCATCAAAATCTGACTTCAGTAGTAAGGTTTTCTGCTCTGCGTTCTCAATTTAGTGCAGCACAGGAGAGGGATTCCTGAGTTGACCTTAACTGTTTTAGTCCTGAAAGTATGGCAGTGCAGAAATCCTCACAGACTACTAAATTGTTGTATCTCTGTAGCTTAAGATGAATATAATTCTTTTATGGCATTTTAGAATACTGTTTCTATTTAAAATTCCTGCAGATGTTGCTAGTAAGCATTTTCGTCGTGCTGAGGTGCTGTACTACAAGGTCTTGGAGTCAGTCATTGAGCAAGAGAGGAGGAGACTGGGAGACGCTGACTTATCTGTAAGGAAAACTCATCAAATTGTACCTTATTTTTGAAGTGGGATCTACAAAAACGAGGCCAGTTGTAGAGCAGAACAGGCAGCTGTTTAACATGAGGGTCAGTCTCTGAAAGGTGGCCCGTAAGTACACCTGGGTGGAAGAAAAAGTGTACGAGAAATCATTTGTGTGTGCAAACACAGGTGAAATTTTTAACGAGTAAAGATGGGTCGTTTTGGGTTCTGTTTTGGCTCTTACAAAATAGCATCTCTAATTTTTATAAGCTTAGTAATGGTGCTGTTGAGGCAGAACAGGAAGCGTTTCATTGTTCTACAGTGACGCTGTAAATTACGCACCAAGATTTGCGACTCCCTTGCAGGCAGTACTGGAGCAAGACGTGTTTCACAGATCCCTGCTGGCCTGTTGCCTGGAGATCGTTACCTTCACATATAAGCCACCTGGAAACTTCCCGCTCATCACTGACATATTTGACATTCCAGTTTATCATTTCTATAAGGTAAGGTGTTTGACAGCTAGGAATGTTGATCAAGCCATGAGTACTCTGCTGACTGCTGTTAAGCAGTAATCTCCTTACCTCCATGTTAACTTGCACATTAACCCTTCATTTTCAGCTTTGCCCCTTTTTGTGCTGAAAAAATATTACCCAAGTGACTGTCATTCTGGGGTGTGTCTTGGGCGTGTAAAAGTCAAAGTACTGCTAGCAGTTCAACACAGGAGCAGTATCCAAGTATCTGTGTCGTAACTAATGGATTATTGTTTTATCCTGAGCTGCTGTTGCAGCTGTGCTGCAACAGAGCTTCACAAGTTTGGTTTGTTGAGAAAGGTACAAGATCTGTCTTCTGATAAAACCGCAAAGACAACATAGGATTGAGCCATAGTAATGCAGCCTTAATATTGCTTACAGTCTCCTTTTCCTTGAAAATCAGGAATCAGATCTTTCTGTAAGAAGAAATATATGGAATGAGTACATTATGTTGCTGATAATTATCTGCCTTACAGGTCATTGAGGTTTTCATTAGAGCAGAGGATGGCCTTTGTCGGGAAGTAGTAAAACACCTCAATCACATTGAAGAACAGATCTTGGAAAGCATGGCATGGAAACAGGAGTCCATACTGTGGGACAGAATCAGAGATAATGAAAACAGAGTTCCTAGTTGTGAAGAGGTGAGCACTTCTTCTTGTATTTTTCATAGTTTTCCTAATCAGATAAGAGGGTAGAGAGTGGAGGTTACACCCTGAAGGAGAGGCTGTGCATGTCCCAATTTCAGCTTCACCCGACAAGCACAAAGAAAACAGAGACTGTAGCGTGCTCTGCTCTGTCCATGAACATCTCAACAGTGACATCCGAACCGGGGACGTGCAGCTGAGATGACTTTCACCCAGGATTTGCCTAGTGTAGCAGAATAATGAACAAAGTGGACACGCAGGACGGTTTGGACCAGTCACTCACCCTTGAGTCCTAGGCAAGAAGAAATGTTGAAGACAGTACAGACTTGTAGTTGTAGTCACAGAAAGATTGTTACGAGTACAGTATCGAGTAGTACAATCACTACAGAGTTTAAGTTTTTCAGTTCTTATTGTTTCCATACAGCTTTGCTGTTCAAAATTTGCAGTGCAGCAGCTTTTGTTCCGTAGTCCATCTGTGACACAGACACTCTAATACCTGTTTTAGGTAATGCCACCTCAGTATTTTGAGAGATCTGCTGGGAACAGTGTCGTAGGTTCACCACTGACGCCAAGACGGATAAATGAGGTTCGCACTGAAGCTGGAGGACTAGGAAAAGGTGAGACTTTTTCAAGCACAAAACATACTTGCACTCCTTAGCTTTAAAAATTAAAGCCATAGGCTAAGTGCTGTACAGCACGGAGGGTGCTTTAATGTCAATGTGCAATTAATTGCAGACGTGTAAATGGTATTCCTGTTGCACCTCGCACAGTTGGGGCAGATGCCTGCGGTTGTTACTTCAGTGTGAACAGAACACTGGTTTGATAGAGGGTTTTTTAGGAGGTTGTGTGTATGAACAGCATCAATATATGTATACATATATATATTTTTATATATATAAAATGTTAAATAGTATATATTACATTAAATAATATTTATACACACGCGACTTGTGTTCTAAGCAGGAGCAGTTTGTTTTATTGTTGTACCAGAATAGAAGCTCCACTATGTATTGAGTTAGGTGAAGTCTCAAACTTTTTTCCTGGAAAAATAAAAACGTAATACATTAGGTTAGAAAAGTATTAAACACAGCATTATTTGAGGTTGTCATCTCTAAAAGCAACCTGTAAGCCACAAATGTAGACATAAAGAACTTTTAAAGATGCTTCCTGAAGATTTCTGCATGACATATTTTGGCTGTCAGTACATTTCTGTCATGTATTTGTACAATAAGGGGTAATACAACACGAGTTAAATTACGTGTGTGTGACTTGTTTCATCCACAGGCCTTTCATCCTCTCCCACGACCCTGTACGACAGGTACAGTTCTCCCACAGCCAACCCCACGAGGAGAAGACTGTTTGTCGATAACGATAACGCCTCTGACAGCGGCACCGCAGTCCGCGTGTCCCAGCAGCCCGTGGTGAGCACCGTGCCAGTGCAGAACGTCAGCCCCGAAGCCATGTCAGTGACGCCGGTGCCCGGCCAGACGCTGGTCACAGTGGCAACTGCCACCGTGACGGCCAATAACGGGCAAACCGTTACCATCCCAGTACAAGGTGAGAGAAAAGCTACTGTGGAAGTATTCAGGCTTGTTCCTGTCAGAGTAATAGTGCACCATAAGGGGGAAAGGGGCACACAGCACGCCAGTGCAGAAAAAAGTATGTTTAAGGATTCATAATTGGGAACAATTGTGTGAATAGGTGAGCAGAACATGTACAGCACAACGGTGTTCTGACTGCCACCATCTATTCTACAAAACTTTGTTATTTCACTCCACTTTCCTTCCTGAACTAGCATGGGATGAAAGTTGCATTAGGATTAAAAACTTAGCTCAAGTTCATTATCTTCTTGTCTCCTTATGATAAAAAGTCCAAAGTATTTTAATGAAACAATTTCATATATAATATACTAAGTATATAGTTAAAGTTATAAGCAACTAATAAAAGAATTACTGAATTCTTAAAAAAAAACACCTCAACAAAAACACAAGCAACCACAAAACACACACCTCCCACCACCACGCCTCACTCTTATTTCTGACTCTCTCTTTCTTAAATTACAGGTATAGCCAATGAAAATGGAGGAATAACTTTCTTCCCCGTCCAGGTGAATGTGGGTACCCAGCCTCAGGCTGTCTCTGGTGCCATTCAGCCTCTCAGTGCCCAGACTCTTGCTGGTACCCTGAACACTCAGATGACTGGAGCCACACTGCAGTTACCCGGCCAGTTAACCGTGCAGCAGATCCCTCCTGGAGAGCAGAGACAAGCCCAGCAGTTTACCACTGTCACGTCCAGCAGGCCTCGCAAGATGGGCTCACTTTCACTCTTCTTTAGAAAGGTACTTTCTACTCTAATTTGTGCTTTGCTGAGATTGTATTTTGGCAAGTCTTCAGTAATTTTTCAAGTATGGACTTAGTAATAAGGAAATATAAATTTTCAAAAGTTAATCTATACCCTTTGTCTATTCATGGAGACACCTGGAGAGTAGTTTTCTTATGCAGGCAACTTCTCACTAGCAAAGGAGCAGACTGGCCCCACAGCCAGCACGAGCTGCGAAGCAGACTGTGTTCTTGGCCAGCAGGTTCTGAAAGGTGTCCATTTTCTTTAAGGCTCTCTGAAAGAAGAAAACTCACCTTTGAGACATTCTGGCTTATCCAGTACAGTGGTTTCTGTAGGCTCTGCAGTGCCTGTCCTGCACTCAGGATAATCCATGGGTTTTCTTAGCATCAGTACCATACAGGGAATGTCTGTGTCTTGCAAGCAAAAAAGTTGAATTTTGTCGTTGTTCTTTTGGCTGATTGTTTGCACCAGTTGCACAGAGTGGGCATGTCTGAACCGCCCTTACCCTTAGCTGGGTAAGAAAAGCCGCTCAGCGGTGGCCCTGAGCCCAGTCTTCATTCCCACAGGTGTATCATCTGGCGAGCGTTCGTCTGCGCGACCTCTGTGTCAAACTCGATATCTCTGATGAGCTGCGGAAAAAGATCTGGACGTGTTTTGAGTATTCCTTGGTGCACTGCCCTGAAATCATGATGGATAGGCATCTGGATCAGCTGCTGATGTGTGCCATCTATGTAATGGCGAAGGTAAGGTGAATAAAGAGAAACAAACAAACAACTTCTTTAAGACTTCATATTCCAAAGATTATGATTCTTCAAAAAAACCCCAAACAAAACCAACCAAACAACACACAAAACAACCCACAGAAAAAACTATTAACCTCTTCTGTCCATCTACTCTTAGGTTACTAAGGAAGACAGATCATTTCAGAACATTATGCGCTGCTATCGGACACAGCCACAAGCCAAGAGTCACGTAAGTACAGTCAGTATTAAAGGGTGGTAATCTGGTTCATTAAATGCTTTAGTTCTGTTTGCTTTTTCAGGTAACACCTAGTGTTAAATGAATGCAATCTGTGAGCCGTTCTCCTCAAAAGACAGCAGTCATATCCAAAATTCTGCACTACTGAAAGCTTTCTATGCTAAACTATACCTAAACCAGAAAATATCTTTACTTGGAACCTAAGGAGGCGGTGCCTACCGGATAATACTCCTCTGAGGAGTCTGTATTTTCCCCTGTCAGAAGCAATTTGATACCACAATGCAGTTTCTAAAAAGTAGATACATCATGCAGACTATTGTTTCCTGACTTGTCTAATCATCCATCCTTTGTTATGCTCCTCTTTATCCCGCAGGTATATCGGAGTGTCCTGATAAAAGGCAGGAGACGACGACGATGCTCTGGCAGCAGTGACAGCAGTAGTCAGCAGAACTCACCCACAGACAGAAGTAAAGAGAGAAACAAAGAAAGAAGTGAGTGATTCCAGATGTTTGTTTTGAATTCTGTTTCCAAAACAGTGTGCATAAAGTAAGAGTTGTATTTTGTGTCACTCCACCCCTAACAGTTCCTTCTTTTGGAAGGAACTTGTGTCCAAGTTTCCTTGGACACAATTAAGAATATATTGATAACGTTTAAGAGTTGCTGTAACTCAAGCTTAGCATTACACCCACTTTGACAGTTCTGAACCCGTCACACAGGAGCGTGCCGTGCTGGCTGCCCTCAACTCGAGTTCACTGTTCACCAGAGAACAGCCTTAGTAGAACGAAAGGCAGCGGGTGCTGCTCGCCGTGTTCACAGCAACTCCCTTCCTTACAACAGTCCTGAAGCTGCAGCCGTTTCTTTGCGGTAGCTGGCTGTCTTCAGAGATGGGAACAAACCAGCCCCCCACAGCGTCTGTTTAGCCCGTCTGACATCTCTGAAGCTTCTCTCCTTGATACTTGAACTGACGTTTTCCTTGAATTAACTTTTATAATGGAAGGCAAATAAGGTGATATTGTACCACTAGTTTTCAAGATACTTAATAGACAACAGTATAAACTGCAGGTATTAATGTTTTCTGTCACAAAGAAGTGGCAGGGAGGGGAGAAAAGAATTCCATGTATTTCGCAACTTGCTACATTAAAGCAGCAGGAAGTATTGCCCAGCCAAGTATTTCTACTACTGGCTGAAAAAGACTGCCCGTCCTTCTCTGAAATTGCGCCAGCTGGCAGCAAGAGCTCCTGTTAGAAGTACAGCACAAGTGCCTGAAACATGGAGCTTTAGCTCACATTGTGGTGAGACTCAGCTTATGCAGAAAAGCCACTTGCAGTTTTATCCAGTGAGAAGTTAGAAATCAGACGTGTTTCTGAGTACACGTACACAGCAGTTGGTTGGTCTTGCACAACATACTGCTCTTGTGTAAGGAAAGCTGCTAAAGGAACAAAATTAGCATCATTGACACCAGATTCAGTCACTATCTGCAATTCCAACATCTGGAACGCAGTTTTGCACACAGCCGAACATCTGGGAGGGAAGGGATGGGAGTGCCTTGAACAGTTGAGGTGACTAAAGGGAGGTGGCTCTCGCCCTCACAGCCAGCAGAGACTCCAGCCCGGTGATGCGATCCAGCAGCACCCTGCCGGTCCCCCACCCTAGCAGCGCTCCCCCAACCCCCACCCGGCTGACGGGTGCCAACAGCGACACGGAGGAGGAAGAGCGAGGGGACCTTATACAATTCTACAACAACATCTACATCGAGCAGATTAAAGAATTCGCCCTCAAGTATACATCAAGTGCAGTAAGTTCAATTCTCTGCTTTTCATTAGTACATAGGTCTTTTTACTGTTGGTACAGTAAAGTACTCTTAGCTGACCTCACTGTGTGCAAATTCAAGGGGTTAATTTTTTTATGACATTAATTTCACCTCAAGGACCTACTCTGCTGCTGAAGTATTAAGTACCTTTGATGCCCACTTGCTGTTTCCTGTCTGAAATGCACAGCGCTGAGCAACGTCATCTGCCAGCCTTAGGGTTAGAAAAGTAAATTAAAAAAATACTAATCTGGTGCAGTAACACACCAACACTTGCAGCTGTTCTAAATATGTACGGTGACATCAGGGAAAAAACACTCAACTGTGTTTAAGGTGACAAACTCCCAAAAGCCTGACTGTAGTGACGCCTGCGATCAGACGCCGATTACTGAGTGATTTCCATTTTCTGTTGAGCAGACGGACTCTCCTCCGCTCTCACCCTACCCGTTCGTACGGATTGGCTCCCCTCGCAGGATACAGCTCTCCCAGAATCACCCTGTCTACATCTCGCCACACAAAAACGAGTCTACTCTCTCTCCTCGAGAGAAAATATTCTACTATTTCAGCAGCAGCCCATCTAAGGTGAGACTGAAGGGTTTTAGTTTACTTTCAAAAATCCTTAACGCTGCCTTTTCTTGCTGGCAGTGAAATGAGAGAAGATCGTACAACATACCTCCCTGTTTACATTGGTTAAGATGTACCTTCCCACCTAACGCTCGCCAAACCCATTCAGTTATCTAAGAAGCTGTAAAGCGTCAGGTGGCCAGGCTGCTGCACACGTTCAGGAGTTACTCTTTGTGCTGGCACACCTGAAAGACCCAGGAGATAGGGCAGTGGTGCCCTTTGCTGTCAGGTAACAGCTGGGGTGCGGGGTTGGAGGCTGCTCAAGGAGCAGAACACCAAGTACAGTTGCGTGCTCTTACCTGCCATGGGAGGGAAAAGCCCGGACAACAACTAGCTTGTAACATGAGAAGACTTACCAGGTGACTAATAACTAAATCCCGTGATCTCTGGTCACCAAAAAGGAAGCAGAAATCTTCCTTCAGAAGCATCTTCCTTCTAGATGGGAATTGTTGCATCTATGGTGTAAGGTAACAGTTTTAACTATGGATGGGAGGCCTTTCAGCTCTACGTGTGCTGAAACCACAAGCTTGCTCGAGTCCCAGTAAGACTGCAGCATACTCTGTAATGGAAAGACCAGTACAGCGACTAGAAAGGTCAGTCTGTCACAGGAAGCACTTTGTGCAGTACAGATCTCCAGAAATAAATGTAATTCTGCTGCAATGCAACCAGCAGAAGTTCACGTTGTATTTTGGTAGTCGCAATAATGGGAGATAATGCTGCTTTTCCCTCCCCCCCTCCTCTCTCCAGAGGCTAAAGGAAATTAACAGCATGGTTAGAACTGGAGAAACTCCAACAAAGAAGAGAGGCATTCTCTTGGAAGATGGTACTGAAGCACCAGCTAAGCGCATCTGTCAGGAGAATCACACCGCGCTGTTAAGACGACTACAAGATGTAGCAAATGACCGAGGGTCTCACTGATTCTGCTGTTTCAGCACAGGTATTCCTTTCTGCGGCCAGGCTGCTGAGCACATCCCATGGATTCACCAGGCCTTTGCAAGGGCCTTGAGCCAGGCTGTCCTCTTCCCACCGCACAGCCCTGGTCGTGACCCATCTCCTGCCAGGCTGTGCTGAGCCTTTGAGTTGTCAGGAAGGGGCCGGAGGAGAGTCCCCCTTGATGCCCGAGACAGGGAGGATGCTCCTCACACCCCGCGCCCCACCCTGTGGTTAAACTAACCACAAGCCAAGCGATCCGACTCCAGGCTCTGGCTTCAGAAGCAGCCAGGGAGCTTTTTGTTGCTTGGAGAACGTGTCCCTAACGCAGCTTTCTGTGCTTCCTACCTTGCAACAGGTGTCTCAATCCCTTTGTTCCGACCAGTCCACTTCCAGTGTTCTTACCAGTGCTTTACTGCCTTCATCTTTGCACTGGAAAGTCAGACGTGCATCAGAGGTAGGAGCGCTGCACCAGGAGAAACGCATTTCAACAGTCTCCGCGTTTTTACAATAACAACCTCCACTAAAACAACAACTTACAAGCAATATTCTAGCATAGACCAGTTCTGCTTGGAAAGGGAAGATGGGAATAACCTTTTTTAGCCCTGAAGGAAGCTGTCTGAGTGGACCCTTTTCACAGTCAGGATGTTCCGTGTGCCCCTGAAAACCACCACGTTCTTTTGCTTTAATGTTTGGGCACCATGTTGTATAAAGGTAGATAATCCTGTTTATGCATTTTTTTAGCTGTGCAATGTTTTAAGGTGAACTCTTGTTCCAAAGGTGGCACTTTCGATGGGGCTGGGAAGCGTTTTTAAGGCAGATGAGTTTTGCTGTATATTTGCAACGGCACTTTCTAAATGTGAATATTTTTTTCAAAGGCTGACTTGAGATGTCTTTCTGCATTGAAGCAATTTGACTTTTGTATTTATTTTCAAATTGATGTCCCGTAGCTCCCCTCTTCAGCAAATGGCATCAAGAATCCATTTTAACTTGATGCCTGTGCAGTAAGGAATGCGGGAAGCCAGGGATGTTTGCTTTTTCAAGGAATTTTATATGCTTGCAATGTTTCTCCAGATGGCTTTTCTTGAGAGTCAGGGACTGGCCACCTCGCTTTCTCAGTAGAAGGATGGTGGTGTCCATCTCTTACAACGTATACTTAGCTTTTTTGTTTGTTTTTTTAAGGACAAGACATGGGGGAGTTTGGTATTGGGTTCTTTTTAATGGACTAAATCAGGCTGCCTGGGAGAAATCTCTCTCCTACTACCAGGACAAGAAAGCAGTGCATATTAGACTTACTAGTGGTTTTCATTTAAAATAATTCCAAAATACCAGACTTAGGAGGAAGGCATTAAACATACTAACAACCATTACAGTATTCCAATTTACTCCTCTCCAGTGATGTAACTGGGGACAGTGTTGTTCATATAAAGTGTAGGACATGCGGATTCTAGTTGGTTTTATAAGGAAGCAAAAGTTAAAAGCTCTATGTTTTCAGTCATTCCTGCTCCTCTGAGTAATGGGAAAATTTAGGACTTAATTTCACTGTAAATTCAATTAAAGTCACATAAAAGCATTTTTCATTCTTACCTGCATAACAAACAGGCTGAAGTCGAGAAATTGTGTAGATGTTTCTGTAAAAATATTTATGAAATTGTCAGACAGTTGTCACTCTGTACCATTTACATTACTTTGTATGAAAATATCGCAAGTGTATTTTTCAATAAAGAATTTATAAACTCACAATTTTATGTTACTGTGTTAAAAAAGCATTTCATGTGCCAAGCTGAAAACAGGCTGCAGCTCTCAAACACGAGGTTTGACTGAGCAAAATCAAATATCAACCTGATCGTATTGCTGGGGTCCACAGGGCACGTGCTATACTCAATTGCAAGAACATCAGTCAAAATTGCAAGAACATCAGTCAAACATTAATTAATGCTTTAAAATAATAATCAAGCTTATTAGTCACACAACAAGGGAAAGGGTTTACTCTTGCCCTGGTTTAGTCATCATGTTTGTTCTGAACGCGTTTCCTCCTGCTGCTCTGCCAGAACTTGGCAGAGCGGAGCCTGCGGAGGGACCGTGCCAAGGACAGTCCACACCGGGAAGTCTTTCTGGAGTGCAGCCACAGGCTCCTGGTGCTGCTCCTCTTCACGGAGGAGGGGGCGGCAGTGGCACCTACACTGCCGAAGAGGACCCCAGAACAAAAGGGAGCTGCTCTGGCTGCTGTGCAGGAGCTTTTGATACAAGATCTCACATTTTAATGCAGTGAAAGCGGAATTATTTTCATACCTACCAGCCTACGTGCTCATGTTTGAACTAAATCAGGGAAATTTCTAAGAATTCTGAAGTTGGTACAACTGTTTTGGCCACTGGCAGCCAGGTGCTGTACTTTAGCACCTACAGACATACCGCTTTCCCCTGCCTTGTTACCTAGTGGCCCTGGCACTGTTTCATCAGCTTCTGGTGGTTTCATCCCGTTCTGAAACCAAGTTGTTCATTAACCCTCAGTTGTAAATAATAATACATGAACAATTTCTAGTTTATACTTTTTGAAACAAATGCTAAAAAAACAACTTCAACAGAGGTGTTCCAAAGGTGGGGGGGAAATTATCAATCTAGTATGTAAACATGATTTAAAAAAAAAATCTCAAGTAGGTTCAGCATATTTGTCTCAAGACTTTGGATAGAATAGTTGGGTTGAAGGGACCTACAATGATCACCTAACTGGTTACACCTGCTACAGCATAACTTGTGTTTCTGATATATTCTTTACAGAGCTCAGTAATTGCAAATATTATAATAAAAAATGCCACTTTGTCAACGTATTGACAGGGACTTACATTTAGTTTCTCATGAGATGATATACTAGGAAAGAGGACAGCCCAATTCAGGAGAAAGGATCTGATTTCAATGGCACCATTCCAGTACTCCTTCGCCTCCCTTGCTCCTGGAACAGCTTCTTTTAACACAAATCTGATGAGAAGACAACACGGTTAGTGTTCTCTCTCTCAATCTAAAATAAAAAAAAAAATCCAATTATTCATTCTAAACTAAACAAAATTCAGCATTCTTTAAATCAGTAAAATTATTCTCTTTTAGCATGGATTTAGCTTGGAGCAATCCAACCCACTCACCAGAGCCAGAGGTCTGTAACAGCTCAAAGGTGAAAATGGCTATCTGAGTAAGTTTTGATTACATCATCATTCCAGCACTCCTCCTCCTCATTGGTTTGACTGATCTTTAGCTGCGGTGGTTTCTAAACACCAACAATCAGCCACATAAACCAGCCGCAGCCACATCTCTGAACTGACATTACATAACACTTACACCAGGATTTGCTCCATATTTAGCTCTCCGCCCACCCAGCCCCGTCAGTTGGGGATGCAGACGCTCTCCACTTCCTACAGCGGCAGGAATTAAGGCCTGTGTCCAACTGAGATGAAAGAGCAGCCCAAGATTAGAAGGGATTAGGCGTCTACATGAGTCCTTCACCCAAGCGGATTAGGAAATGTGCGAGTCAGTGAGTTATTACAAAGGCTTCTGAATAATCGTAAGACTAGAGAGGAACTGTCCCTTCCAGTGTAACACTGGTTCTGTCTCCCTGCCCAGCTGGTGCTGCGTGCTCAGTCTCCACACTGGGACTGTTTGCCACTTCCCACGAGTCCTTTAACTACGCTCTTCTAATGCTCCATCTGAAGCACTGCAATTTCAGCCTTCCCAAGAAAAGTGTAAGAAAAACAACAGCAGCAACAGAATTACTGTTCACAGCATTTTAGTAGCTACACTCCAGGCCAGGACACCAGCCCTCAAAAACTTCTCCCACATGCTTTCCTTGAAAAAAACTGTGTCCTCACTCTGCAGGCAACACAAGGTCAGTGTTCAGATCAGTTCCTCCATTTCTGTTTTCTACTGCAAACTCGGAACAGGCATTTGACAATTCCAAGGCCCTTCCAAATCCTCGGAACCTGCCAGATGTCCGGAGCACGCAGGCTAACGGGGGCATTCATGGCACACAGGAGAGCTGAACAAGGGAAGTGACACGGAGCCACCTCCTGTTCCTCTGTACTGCCTTGCAAGGAAGCTGGCTGCTCCTCTCAAGTTTTCAGAAGTACAGCACTGTGTCAAAGACCACTTCAACTGTGCTGAATTCCATTCAAAGACTTACCCAGCAGAAAAGACCTACTGGAAGCAAGCTGCTCCACAGCAGGGTCGTGCTTGACTAAAAACCATGTATTTGTCAGAAAAAAGGTTAACATCCAATGGAACATGACATGGAGGATGGAGTGAAATTGAACAAATGCATATTTAGGATTATCAGAAATCTGTTCCCTAGAACACAAATTACAAAAGCCAGAGACATTACGAAGGATTTTGTTTTTCAGTAGGAAATCAGCTGCACAAGAGGCAAGAAAAAGGTAGGACAGCAACAAAAGAAACATTTTCCAAATATTAAGCCAGCTGTCAGTCAGTTGTCAGCCTCCCACACTCCCAGTAGTCTGATTTAAGCGTGAGACATCAGCTGTGGCTGCTGCACACGCTCCTCGGTACGTTGTGCCACACATCCACCCCTTCCCAAGGCCATCAACGTGCCAGGGAAGGTGCCCACTGGACACAAGTTGCCTCCTGCACACCCCACCACCACCACAGACTGCAAGGCATAGCATTAAGAGACACCAAGAAGGACACCTAAATGCACGAGAAGGATCTAAACCTGAGCAACAAGTGAACTCTTGCCTAAGCTATTCCGAGACAGGCCATTCCCCGGGCACCCTCCCTCTAGGGTTGCGAAACAGCAAGCATGAAAAACACTGAATTGTGGCCAACAACCTAAGGACACTCTTGGGAACAAAAGGTCTTCAGACAGTTCCCTTCTTCAGCCCTGGTATACGTGCACGAGCACGCAGGCCTTTGCTTCTACAATACGGCAATGCCTTTGCTTCCACCAAGTACTTCAGAAGGACCGAGGCGGGAAACAACTGGAGACCCACAACACAGCCACTGTTACAGCCCGCTCCTGCGCTGCCGACGAGCTTGTTTTGCAGGCACAAGAGGAAGGAGCCTGAGCGAGACACCAGCTCCCCCACTGCTGCCTCCTGCCCTCCCTCCCTCCCTCCCTCCCTCAGGAGCAGATCAGCAGAGAGATCACTCACCCTTCTCCATGAGGGGTGGACATGGTCATCCATCTCTTCAGCAGATTCCAGGGAGAAGCAACCACGTCCATGCTGGGAGATGAAGCCAGGAGCTCTCTGCAGAGCCGCGTGGGGCCCAGGAGCTGCCAGCACACACTCCACGTGCCACCTGGGACAACATGCTGCACCCAGTTGTGAGCACTCACAGCCTCCTGGCCCCAGGGTTTCCTCTCACCAACGGCGGTGAGCCCGACAGCTTCCACGGTTGGCAACACAGGGTAAGATCAACATTATTATCCTTGAAAGACTAAAAAGTTTCAAACCCCTACTTTACACTGGCAGTAGTTTCCTAAAGATGACTGAATCAGGAGGACTGGAGCAGAGAAGCCCTCTGTGCCCAGTTACTCGTTGCTTCGCTCACATGGGAGGAAAACCACGTACACACCCACGCTCTCACCCCCTCTAGCACTGTTACTCACTAGCTTCTCAAGAAACAGCTGTGGCACTAAGCAACTGCTCCAGAAGGTGTCTGCTTCCTTCTGCTTTCCCATGGCAGGTAAGGAAGAGAGGGAAGGACAGAGTCTTTCTGCACATGTCATCACAGAACTGACAGCAGGAACAGAAGAATCACCTGCCTTCTTCCAAGACCCACAGGTTTTTCCTTCTTTTCTATACTGACACATAGAAAAAAAAAAAATGTAAAAGGGTTACAGCTATCTGCCATCCAAGTCCTGTTCTCAGAAAACAACTAGCTTTAGCATGCAAGATAAAGAATGCAAAAGAAAGGTAGAAAAACCATCTTTAAATAAAAAGGTAGAATGTTCTACTATAGGAAAGAGTACACAAACCCAAGTGCCAATTCGGAATGCTGCACTCTTCTCAGTTTTTGATCTGAAGACAGGACTTAACAGTTCATTTAAGTTCAACAAGGCCAAGTGCAAGGTCCTGCACGTGGGTCAGGGCAATTCCAAGCACAAGTACAGGCTGGGCAGAGAATGGATTGAGAGCAGCCTGGAGAAGAAAGACTTGGGAGTGCTGGTGGATGAGAAGCTCAACATGAGCCGGCACCATGCGCTGGCAGCCCAGAAGGCCAACTGTTTCCTGGGCTGCATCAAAAGGAGCGTGGCCAGCAGGTCGAGGGAAGGAATTCTGCCCCTCTCCTCTGCTCTTGTGAGACTCCACCTGGAATACTGCATATAACAAAGTTGGATTGAGCTCTGAGCTAGAAGAGACAGATGTGTGTTGGAGATGGTAGAAGCTGAGTTTACGCTGAGTTAATGGCCCTACAAAACCATACCAAGCCACAGACATCTCACCCAGCTATTTACTCATCTTGGCAAAAACACTCTTGTGGAAGATCTGCACTCTACCAACACTTTCAATACAGTTTACAATTTAAAAAAAAAAAACAAACAGTGCATGTAAAGCCATTAAATATTTTTAAATCTGCTGTACTAATGCACATGAGCAGAGTTTGGCAGAGCCTTCAGTTTGCACAGGCCACACCTCACACATACAGAGTTAGCGAGAGCTTTCAGAACGCCAAAGGCAACAGCTCAGTTGCAGAGACCTTGTTCAGGAGCATCCGCTTGGTAACTTATGCTTGCAATTCCTCGTACTTTAACCTTGAATTGGTTCAGGAAGGAGCCATTCTAAATTATCTCTCTCGTGCTATACTGAGTATAAACAGGTATACTAAGGTTTAGAAAGAACATTTTAGCATTTAGTCAAGAACCTGGGTCCTGTAACAGACACTTTGTAAGATGAGGGGAGTTAAAGAGGAAGGAGTAGCCCCAAGAAATGCACCTTTGAAGGCACTTCCTTCTCCACCTTAAAAAGGATCCTTGATCTCCACATACCCTCTGCATTCTTCTGTCTAAAGAGGAATTCCAGCAGTACTAGAGACACTCCAGGCAGCCCCAGGAAACCGCTGGATCTCAAAGGCAGAAGCTTTAAATGGTTTAAAGCAACATCATGCATTAAGATGTCAACATTACCTAAAACAGAGCAAGGAGTTAATTTATACATGTTAAGTGCTGCATAGAAACCACTCCAGTCATCCTTAACAGTAAGTTAAATTGATCATTTGGTACATGATAGCATATTACTTGTGAAGGCTTTGTCTATTTCCTTAAGAACTAAGACATTTTTCTCAAAGGGAACAGGGAAAGGTTGTTATATGACAAGTGGATTTAGATTGTCAGATAAAAACAAAAGACCAAAAAAACCCAACACTACAAACCCCAAACACACACCACACCACTCCCCACCCTCCCCAAACACCACATCGTATTTATATATGAAATTACTACTACTTGTTACTAGACAGTAGGGTTTGCAGTACAGGTGTGAAGAGCCAAAGAAAACACAGCCCAGCTGTAAAGGGTTAACATTACAAGTCTGGATAGGAAAATCCTGTTAGGCAAGAATAAAGCATTATGCTTGGCTACAACACTAGGAAGCCTCTTGTGAAAAGTAGATGATTCTGTCCTGAGCTCACACATGCTTTCGAAAGGCTTTCCTGTATGCGGAACAGAACTGTATGTAACCAGCCTCCTCAGTACATCCTATTATCTCAAGAACATCCTGAAGATGTATGCAGTAAGTGCATATGTGACCAGGTGCCTCCCCTTGGGTTCATCTTTGCTAAATGCCTACAATACAGACAAACAGAGGGACCAAAGCTAGATCATGGTTTCTTTTTATTTAAGATGTCACTATTACCACACATTAGTCAAGCTATCCTAAGTAATGCCCTAGACACCTAGGGAATCTAAAATCCTCAAAGATTTTATTAGCTCAAGAGACCACCATTAAAAGCTTTGATTTTAGTGTTTATGTAATAAAAGTCTAACAAGCCTGACATTCTGCTTTCGCCCTGTCAGACTAATGTGCGTTTCAGTGACAATATCCATTTACAAATCAATAATACATCATTCATCATCCCCAGCTTTACCTCTGGAAAGTGCTAAATGGCGTCAATGAACCGTCTATTTACAATTTCAAATACTAATATATTTACAATAGAAACCAAAGTATTTAAAACCATTAAATATAGTGTTTAACTCTGCTATATTAGTTTACATGAACACAGCTTACCTCTGGCATCATATTTCCAATGCCAATATTTCTGCCAGTAATTTTTTACTTTTTAAAAAATTGCTATTCCTGGAGGGAAAAAAATAAAAGCTTAAAAACCAACCCAACGTCTCCAGGCATTTCAGAGCCCTGAGGAATTACCCACCCTAGACAGTCTTCAGGTAGAAGCACTGCAGTGTTCAAGAGAGACTTCCAAACTTCAGGCAAGCCTTTGAAACCTAATGCATATGTAAAACATTAAGAGTCAGTAATCCGTTGAACAGGTTTACTGGAGTCACTGCCACCATTCAGTTTTCACTAATCCGTAGTCAAGAAGGAAACTGCTGCTTTGCCGTTTCTCCCTTCATTACATTCCCTGCACCCACAGAAAGTGTTTTGTGCACCACAGTCCGGACAAGCTAAGAAGGCATCGTCTTCTCTTCTTTGCTGAAAGGCTGAACTGAGCCAGGCTTTACCCACGACAGGCCAGAAACGTGCATGCTTTTGCAGTGCTGATCATCTGCCTTCTTCTAGGTAGAAAAAAGTTGAAATCAGAATTATTAGATACCCCAAGCCCTCTGAAGTCCCTCCCCATTCATTTGGCCTTTGGCAAATCCAAGCCCAGAAGAGGCTACCTTCGCTCCCTCTCCTCAAAGAGGAACAGTAAATGGCTGTTGGGTTAACTTCTGTCAACACGTGTGGCACCTGTAGAACTACCCTGACATTACAGGAGAGTTTTAATGCCTCAGTTGATGTACTGCTACCCCATCTACCATAAAGATTCAAAGACACTCTTTGAATAGTGCCTTCTGCTTGATGGCCACAGCCCAGCACCACTGCACTGCTATTTGCCAAATTTCTCTGTTCTTCAGAACCAAGTGCCAATCCAAATCAAAAACGTTTAACTGTAGCACACTACCTCGTGATGCTGGGCATACCGTGGAGGGGTGCTCTACCCCACCAAGGCTTCTGAACGCAAATTAACGTATCAAGGTAGCAACCAATATCTTTGCTACACCACACAGAGTTTGTTGGTGCTTTCCAAGGACGGCCCTTCCCTTCCACGAGCATCTATCATGGTTACATTCTTGAACACTAACTATTCCTACCCAACATCGTGTAACAAACATTTGAGACTGACTATTGTAATTTAGAACACAAAACAAAAAAAGCTTCAGGTTGAGGGAGAAAGGTGCAATGGCAAGCATCTCTGGACTTGAAGTAGTTTAAGAAAATTAGTAATTTAGATATCTACTCCAGCAGGTCAAAGAAACAGAATAGCTGGCAGGTTTTTTGCCTCCCAGGAACTAGCCCTGCCTCCACACTGCTACAGGCTCACCGGATCACCTGTATGACAACTACAGCAAGCCTGCGATGACGCACCAAGCCCTAGAAAGGGATAATTATGTGAGCAGACTGTCACGCTATGGGAAGCCTGTTGCCCGACCAAGGAAATTAAATCAGCAGGAAACCTGAACCTGCGCTTCTCTGTCCCTCCCCATGTTCTGCATAAAAGGTGACGCCGCGTGACAGAATTGCCACAACGCCTCCGACAACAGCCACAAGAGGGATCAGTTAGGCTTGAGCCTGGCAGAGCAGCACCTGCCTGGCTTGTGCTGCACACAGGACATCATCTCGCAAAAGCCACGTGCTGGGACATCACGGCCTTTCCTGAGCTACAGTTCCAGAATAGCCTAGTTGTTTCAGACTAGGAAAGACACAGGAATCATACGGGTAATAAACAAGGATCCAGGATTTCAGAAGAAAGGAAAGGCAGGTCACATGATTAGGTAATTTCTTTTTAGAAGGAAGGAAAAGAACATTCTCAGCTATACTAATGTTTTGAAACAAATCTCCTAAGGCACAGAAGTTAGGTCATTCCTGCTATCAATACACCACTAAAGTGACCATACATGCAATAGTTACTGAAGATGTTAGTTTTCACTTAAAAAGAAATAAACATGTACCTCCAAAGAAAAAAGATGAAAGAAAAGTCATCACTGGCATTGTGTTTGCTATCGGTCTCTGAGACAACATCACATCCCTTCCATTTCAAGCACCTCAACCTGTTCTCTCTCTTTAGGTCTTTGATTTAAAGGATAAGAAAGGAGTTGGAGAATGAAAGGGGGGGAGGGGGAAGTAAAAAGTATTTAAGTTTTTATAAGAACATCAATAAGTCAGAATCTGATCAAGCATTTTCCTATATGTCCTATTTGTTCTAAGGCTGGAGAAAGGTCACCTCACCTCAAGCCCTGCTGTGACTCCAGCAGCTGGGAACTTTGCTACACTGAGCTTACAGGCAGCATATTATATTAAGATCAATGTAAAAAAACCTCATTCATGCCAAAAGACATGCAAGAATATGAGTCAAAGCTTGCAGCAAGGAAGAATGAAGGTTGTACTGACGAAAAAAAAAAATATTTTTAAATTACCAAAAAAAAGGCAGCAAACCACATTATAGCTCTAGTGCAAGGAGCCCAAGTCAGTAACTAAAACATTCAGAGTGCATTTCCTTGCCAGACCAGCAAAGACAGCACCACCATTTCAGAATCCCTAGGCACTGCAAGTGGATTGACTTGTCATGCTACTCAATGCAGACGCAGAATTGCTGCGTGTCAGCTCTTGTCAAGCACAAAGAAATAATTAAAAACCAAAACACAGCCCTCTCCCCTAAACCCCAAGGTGTTGCTCAGGTGAAAGCTGTATGAACCAAAACATTCTGGCTTTACCAGTAAGAGCACTTTGAGATAGAAGTAGCTCTAAGCACCCTTTGATTAGCTGATACTGTCTTACTAGAAATCAGCAGAATCAGAGATGTGAGCAAGGTACTCTGTGCTTGTGCTGCTTCAAGAAGTTGGGAATGAGAAGAAAACCCTGAAGCTTTGCTTCAGTAATGAACAAAATTGTTCATTCTTCTTCAACAGAAGAGAACAAAGAAGCTGGGGACTGTCAGGTTATGCAGAAGTGGTAACGGTCTTGACAAGCGCAGGACGAGCTAATAGGCAGTCAGAAAATCTCTTCTTTCCCCTTCTTCCCTCCCTTTCATCCCCAAACAACAACAAAAAAAAAAATCTGCCAAGTGTGACAATTGTACTAACAAAGCTTTATAGATGGCTAAGTGATTAATTGCTTAACACAATGAAGTTAGGCCACTGACATAACCGCTTGCTTAAGGAACCAAACCAGTTTCAGCACAGGTGCCCATCCAAAAGAGGGGTGGAATAAGCTCTGTCTAGTACACCTTCATCACAGAGACAGAGAACCTGTCTTCCCTTACCAGGCAACAAACCCTTACCATAGCGAGAATCTGGACTCTGCACATACCTTCTGAGTCAACATCTTCTCTCTAGCTTCATCATGTATAGCTGGATTCCACGGAGAAAAACTATGGAGAAAGTACAGTTATCTCTTACTTTGCATTTTCCGCAAACTACAACATAGAGCAGAAAGCAGCTATTTTCCTTGGTTTAGTCTGCTGCATTTCAAGTAAGCTACAAGTCTGAGTTTTCAGTGTTAAAACATACTGTTAAGAACTAAATTCACATTGTTATGGATCTTTTCAACAAGAAACATTTATATTTTCATTTTTGTTTGCAAAGAAAGCTGGCAATTCAGCAGCTACTACATGAAATACTACTCATTCACTGTGGAGCTGACTGCTTCATGCCCTATGCAGTCAAGCTTGAAAGTATTTTAGAAGTATGACCAAAGCTACAGTCACGCAAACTGAGTTCGAGAAAGCACAAAAGCAATATATACTCTACAGGTATCTCTACTTGAGGGAGGTGGGGTGTTTGGGGGCTTTGTTTTGTCTGTTTGTTTTGGGGTTGGTTTGTTTGTTTGAAGTTTTGTTGAGATTTTTTTAAGTCTTGGTTGCTTAGCGAAAAAACAATAAACACAACTGTCTGATTACCTTTAAGATTCACTCAATACTAAACAAAAGGAAATGAGGATAGGACTATTCAAAGCATTGCTATAAATTTAAGAAAAAACAGGTCAGTCACCTTGGCAGAGAAAACAGCTTTAGGAAAACCTGCTCTCGAAACGCTAGGACATGGTGAATTTGCTCACAGTACTTACATGATTGCATAGGGATCCTCTATTTTGGGCTGATCAAATAAATGACTGCTGCATAGTTTGACACTGTCCACCACTTTACTTTTGAACAGCTGAATATCTTTTTCATACCTGCAAGATACAATTAAGTAATGTTTAGTAAGTAGGCACAGGTTTGCTCTAAAATCACAGACAGGCTTGGCAAAGCCTCGACTTTGGTTCCCAGTGCAAACAACTCCGGAGGTAGACACCACGAACTGATAAGCAACTTCACAAACATCTTGCTTCTGCAAGTCTGTGCAAAGATCACTTAAGAGACCATGTCTATGTGCATGGGAGATACTCACAGCACTGCAGCCTCAGGGTTCAGAGGACTAGTAGTATCGATCTTGTAGAAGACTCTGCGAGCGTACATTAACACCTGCCATATGTGATTATGATTTCGCCTAAAAAGAACAAAACACAATGAAGAAAGGAACAAACTTCTTTCAGATAATACATCAATATGTCAGCACTCACCTCCATTTTGCAAATGCTCTTTTCACATCCAGTTCACCAGACAAAGGATCTACTAGCGGATGGAAGACAGGCAGATCAAAAACCAAGCGCTGCGTTAGAAAAAAGAAATTCATTGTGACAACTTCAATCCTAATGCTAAAACCTCTGGGTGAAGGTCAGTCAGATGTTGCTTCCAAACACTAATCAATGGTTATTGTACTAAAAGGAGGCAACTTCAAGTGATTTATACCAACTGTTAACCAACACACCCACGTTACATGCAGGGTGTTGTCCCCTCTCCCGTGCTTATCACCAGATCAGGAATTAATCCAGCTAACTGCACAGGCACTAGTGCCAACACAGGTAGTAATACCAGATAAGATCAGATTAAAGGAGTTTTTCTAGTTTAGCTATTTGCGACTCAAAGCTTTTTACATACTTGAGCTACAATCAATACTTTTTTAATCCTTCACATTTTTAAGCAAACTGTGCAGTGACACCATGGCGTCTTCAGTTCTGTACAGCTAGTTTCCTCCGGTATCCATGCTTTCTTCCAGAAGAAAGCTTAGTTTCAACAGGAAGGCTTTAAAGCCCTATGCTAGCAATAAAACGACAGCTGCATGAGAGATACTAAAACCTAATCTTTGAAAGAAACTGTCTCCTACTGGGTCTGTCCTTTTAAAGATGATAGCTTTACACAAAACTTGACACCAAGCAGAGAGCTTCCCGACATAGCAACTTGTTCTCAGCTACAGCAGTTACATACACCTGTCCTCCAATCCTCCTCTTAAAGGAATTTGGCCAGGAAGGGCGGCTGCTCTGCTCTGGAGAATTAGATTGCCACACGATTTTTTTATTTTTATTTTTTAATTAAGGTAATAACTTGGATACTTTTCCCTAAAAAGACAAAGCAGAGATGGAAGGTAACACCATACTATCTATCTCCTTCTCCCTTTGTTTCACCAACGTTCCCCTCAAGTTCTTTTAGTTCTTTGTTTCCAAGGAATTTAGAAGAGAGACTGGCAAGAAATCCTGCAGTACTACAGCAAGCACAGCACAGGTGCCTGGATTTTGTTTTCCATTATATCACTCCGGAGAATTTGGACACTACTTTAAGTGTTTCAATGTGAACTTCCTTTGTAAGGAAGCAGCAGATCAAGAGTTGAAGTAAAGAACCGGTTGATTACTTAATACTCGAACACATCTAACCTCAGGAAGCTCGCTCTACACCAGCCTCAGTAATCAGGGTAACACGATTCCTCCACAGACGTTACAAAATACGTGCAAGGCCTCTCAACTGAACAAAACTAGTTCAGGGAAATGAGAAGCTAATTGATATATTAGCTTTAACAAAAAGTCATATTTAAAGCCCCAGAAAAAAAGAAAAACCCAAGACAAACACATCGACTCACCGGGCAGTCTCCATCTGGGTAATTATCAGGAATATAGACAGTAAATTTAAACACACCATCCTGGTAGAGCCCATGTCTTATGAATATTACACCAAACCACACTGCAAGTGAGAAAATTGAGTTGGCATGAGCGAAAGGGTTTTTTTTAAAAATAAAATATGTATATAAAATTGTGAAAGTTTAAACTTCACTTACTTAATGCTGATCGGTAAGATGGCTGTATGTAGACACCTGGCAATTTCTGCTTTACAACCAAGGTACTGCAATTAGAATGAGTATTTAGAATAGCTCCACAACCACACCAAATCGACAGCAAGCTGACCACAGTAAACCCAGAACGTACTACCAATAGCTTAACGGGGGACTTCTTCCACAAACTCACACCCAGTTCCCAAGGGAAGACTGCTCACAGGAGAAGGTGGCAGAAAACTAGTGAAACCATATTCTTTCACTCTTGCTTTTCCTACTCCTCCACTTAAAGAGTTACTAACAGAAAACATTATTTAGCCTGATAAAACTGTAAGCAGAGAAGTAGAAATAAATTCTTCCCCCAGTAGATGCATTTAGTGCATGTCAATACTGAAATTTCCACCTTCCTATTGAATCCCTAGTTTCAAAGTAAATATGAAAAAAAATGAATGCAATTAAGTAATTTTGAATGCAGATTTGCAGTCAATTGTAGTTAATTAGGAAACACGACCAAACTTTAACTTCAGTTTTAAACAAGCAGTTTTTCAGTTTTACACGAGACTATGCTGCAGGTCAAACAGAAATTCACAACTAACAAAATAAAGCAACAGAATAAAAAGGACAGTCAAGAAGTAGGGTACATTAGAAATCTGGACCGAGTGATTCCAGACATCCCATGACCAGGATGCACCAAGTCTTCTTCCCAAACTTGCATTCATTTGCTATTTCACTTCTTGTGATGACAATCCAGTCATGATCTTCAGTCACCAATGATCAGTGAATTATGAAAAGAGTTTCTACCTCTCCCTTTGCATTTTAGAAAGTCCATTTGATAATCAACAGCACTACCAGGGCAAAACGTGCCATTTTTACTATTTTTCAAATCAATAAGCACAAGAAGTTGTTAGTAAGTTTAACCAGCTGTAGCTATAGGGCAGGCAGATTCTACTGAACACTAGAAACGATAAGCTAATTTATTCACTTCACAGGTTTTCCAGTTTCTTGGCATATGGGTCCATTAAATTGAACTCTGTATGTTTGCACAAATAAACAATCTCAAAGAAAAATGTAACAGTTATCTGCTTACCATTTCTGTAATACTCATTATTATTTCCCTAATAACAAATTTTTTAAACTAGATGAGATTACATTATGGTATCAACATATTTTTGCATACTACAGAAGAAAAACATCCTTCTTGAACTAAGATGTCAGGGTCAGTTCCATGACAAAAACATGGAAAGACTGATGTTTTGAGAGTTCTCAGTTTCAATTTAATGGTTAAATGCAGGAACTGAGACTTAGTGTTGCATAAGGACTCCAGGGATTTAATTCCAAAAGGCACTACATACTTGAGAATCCAGTATGTCTGTCACAGAGGAAGTTCCCTCAGCTTTGTAGCGCAAAACAGTTTACGTAACTTTCTATAACTAGAAAGTTTTGCAGACAAATAGACATTCGTATGCTCCACAGCAGTCTACAAATCACTACGTTGGAGCAAATGCAGCTGATCCAAAACAAGCTATTTAAATCACACTAACTCCTTCCTCCAAAGTTTCTTGTTAAGTATCACTGAAAGACAAGAAAGAATATAGTCTTCCTAATATCCATTTAATAAGCCGTATCAGGCAGCACTCAAGTGTTCCGTGTAACCACTGAAGGAAGCTCCCACATCCTAACTGCATTAGACAGCACCATACTTTCATAACTGTCTTCTCACTAGACATACGGTGCTTCCGTTTTAATATTTGTTTCAAAAATGCAGTATTTCGGACGAAAAAGCTACCAGGATAACTGGTCAGGATGCCTAAACCCAACATGTATTTACTGCAAGACTGAGAAATATAATAATTCAGAGAATCACATCTAAACACATCCCTTAAAAAAAAATTCTCATCGCATTTTCCTCTCCCTTTCCACCTCCAGAGATTGAGGCTGCCGCTCCACTTAAGTTTTACTGCCTTCCTCAAGGACTATGCCAGGGACACCATGCAAGAACTAGATTCCCGCATGGTTTCCCCCCCCCCGCCCCCACTGAAGCATAAGCCTTGTGACCTAAAAAAGACAAAAAAAAAGTGAAAACCTACAATTCTGCAAGGAGAGAATACTCCAAATAAAAAGGCCCATAAGAAGCATGTGTTCCGTTTGTCGACTGGGACGACATGGCAGGTGAAGCAGGCTTGGTTATTGGCACAGCATTCTTTGGAATAGAAGGCAACTGTTTCTTTGTAGAGGCTCGTAGAGGACTGGTTCGCAGCTCTCCACTCAAAGTCTTCTCTTCAGCGTCAGGTCTCTGTCAGATTAAAACAGAACTAATGAGATTACAGGCCATATTTCATAAACATTTAACATATGAACATATTTTAACACAGGTTTAAACCCATCCTTGCTAATCACAAGTTTGGCCAATGAAACATATCTCGGGTTTTAGTGTTCTATTGCTTGGGGGTGGTGTCTCCTTGGGTTTTGTTTTTAAACAGACTTTTATTCAATCAAACTTAGCCCACAAGTACAAGAGTAATCAATGCTGGATAGGAAATCTGCAGATTAGGACAAATGCTTAAGGAGGCTTACATTTATTTAGAAACTGGAACCAGATAGCATACAACATCAGCTTAGAAGTCAATCTATTTCTAGCACGCAGTGCATCAAGATAAATCATTTCTACTGACAAGCATCCTCGCGTTCTAGACTTCAAAGAGTCTTTAAAAGTAGTGCCTCTGCTTAAGACACCAACATCCCACTTGGAACTGATCATATAGCCCATTCCCACTATGAGAGAATCACCATTTGACAGTGATATCAAGTTTAAACAGTTTTGCCATGGTAACCTTTTTATGCCTATGCTCTTTTATTAAAAAAAGAAAAAACAAACGAAAAACCCTTTTCTACTTAACTGGTCACTGCTACACTGCTAGCAGACACTGTACTACGTACAGACCTCAAAATCATTCTACAGATAGTGAAGACAAACCTGCAGGCTATAGAGTTCTGATTAGGCTAGTTGTGGTGACTAAAGGCTTGATCTAAGCTGTAGGTTTTTGAAGCGCTCAAGACTTGGACTAGTAAGAATACCTATGCCACAAGCATCATCAACAAAGTTACATGATTTGCCCTAGCACTGAACACCTGAGAAGCAATTAACCCTACAACTATCATGTTTTCATCGTCACTACAATCTAAAGTAGCAACAGCATTATTGAGGCACAGTTTTGTCAACGCTCGCTGCGTGTGCAATACCTGGCTAAGCGCTATGTAAGACAGTAAACAAATGTCCCAAGGAAAAAGTGTTTTCAACCATTTGAACAACTCTGTTTCTTCTTTCCTACTTAAAGATGCTTCAGATAAGAAAAGTCAACAAATTCTGGAGTAGATTACATTCACAGGCACCTTCCAGTTAAGGCAGCTCAAAGCTAGCTTATGCTTTTACTGTAGATGATCACAATCCTCAGGATAAAACACACACTCCCACTGTATTTCTAGGTCACCTGATGGCCTTTCCAGAACTGCTACCACCCCTCAACGCACGTTAACGCCTTCTGGCATCCATTCATTAAATACCTTGCGCACAGAACTTGTAGACATGCTCCAGAAAGGGTTCATAACGTGTATTCTGAATAAAGGACTGCAACTTTTCAGAGTCTTCAGAGTGTCCTCAGGTCTCACTGGTTTATACCCTAGAAATAGACAGAATGAATATGCATTCTAACACATAAACAAGAATCAATACATGAATTGGATTCAGATCTAATTCTGCAGCCAGCTTCATATTTCTGTAACTTCGGACGAAAACTTCCTGCAGTTAAGACTGACAATAGTTAAAATTGCCAAAGCTCTATTATATATTAGACTCCAGGACAACAACATAGCTGTCTATGAAATCGTCTTTGTGCATGAATCCCTGCCTTGTTTCTGCTGAAAAGACACTCGAGGTTCTCCATTCCGTGTTTTGTCCTGCCAACCAGAAAAAAGACCATCTATTGGCTTAGCACAGCCAAGAAAGATCCTCCAGCTGTGCGAACATTAAGAAGTCACCACTTCACCATTTCAGTCCAGCATCAGATAGTACTGCAATGGCTCCCTCCTGCAGCACAGTTAAGCGTCACCCCTCGCACACACTGCTGACTTTGCATGTTCCTGAAGCACTCCAGTTGGAATAAATCTCTGCTGTTCCTGGTGAAAGAGATGATCCTCCCATTGAGTTTGCATCACGCGTGTGTCATTTTGTTTCCATCTGCATTGGAACACCACCAGGAACAGATAAAGCCACAGTTGTTTTTCTGTAGCTAGTTTAATGGTTTCACCATGAGCACTAAGGCTTAGTGCGCTTTAGACCAGCAGTTCAGTAACAAGGACTTCAGCAGCATTTGGAGTATCAGTGTGTCATCTACTGTGTATGTCCCTGTTTTTCTCTCTCTCTTTTTTTTAAAAAAGTCTTGCTATTGTTTGCACAAGAATTCTCATCTACAGCACCTCTTGTCTGGCACAGCCTATTTACTGTCTTCCGCCTCTCCCCCTCCCCTAGTTCTCCTAGTTTCCCTCTCCCTCCGCATTCCTTCATTTCTGGCTGTATTAACTAAGGTTTTGAGGCAATTCACTTGACTCGGTTTCTTTAACACGAAGTTGTAGAAGACTGACCAAGGCAATTCATAGGATGTGAGAGAAGAGAATGGCACAGGCTTCTGTTGTGGTCAACACTGAGGTTTTCTACAGTAAGTAAGCAAAGCACCACCTGTCCACACATTGCTTTTGTTAGTTTATAGAGAAAACGGTAATATTGTGATTAAAAGTCTTCCAAAAAGGAAAATAAATGCCAGACTTGTTAAAAAGAAAAGAAAAACACACCAGTCGATTCAGCCAAAGAAAGTCTAGCAATGGTAAATTTTTAAAAGAAGCACTGGTATCAAATCATAGGTATCCTTCTAGACTATATAGCAGCCAAGCACTCAAAAAATGCAAGAACCATTCACAGAAGTGATGAAAAGTAATTAATTTCCTCACCCCAAAATCATCTCAAACATTCCAGTACACAATTCCTCCAGATATTTCTCCTCTTCAGCAGAGAGTCTCACACCATTCTGAGCTACTGAAAACAGAAAGTCAAAGCACGGCTACCAGGCTGGGGCACGTCCTGCGATAGCAGGGAGATGATGTTTTCACTTTTCCCCATCTCCTGTCTGGAAAGCAGAGCCAAGCCAGAAGGCTATGCCATGGGCCTTTTCTCTTCCATGAAACCCAGCCAGACTAAGACAGCCAAACACTAGGCTAGGAAGGTACAAGATGTTTCCTCCGGGAAACTTCAGAGTAAGTAGAGGGTGGAGGAACTGACGCACAAAGAGAGCACCCGAGTGCTACGGCTTTGACAAAACAGAAAAGTGCTGGAAGCTGAGTAACAGGCTGGAAGACAATTAGCTGGAATCTGGAGTGATTATGAATTTTCCGTGGGATTTTTTTCTTTCTTTGTTTGGTTTGGACTGGTGTTTTTTTAAGACTTGGTAATATAAATTGCATTATTCCAGAACCAGAGGTATGAGATACAGGAGCTGAGCGGGACAAAGAATGAGGTATGCATATAAAAACCAGCCTAACCTATTTCCAGTGAAATAAGGAACTGATCTAGAAGCTTGATAACTGGTGCTAGATGGGAGTTCAGTCACTGACTCCACCCTTCAGAAGGCAGCTATGCATCTCAGAACACTTCCAGATTGGTTGAAAAGCTTTTCATTACAGAGACACCTATTTACAGGCTATTAAAAATGGTTTATATCTCCAAATAAAACATGATTTTAGCTCTAGTTAAACTACAGAGATTCTCCTGCACAAAGAACTTTTATCCAGTTGCATGCCAGTAAGAAGTGATACATGATGTTGCCTTAGTGTTAAACTGTCTACAGTCTCATTCACTTGTTAAAATACTATTTATGAGGGAAAACTAATAACCTCAGAGTACCAGCTTCCCAGAGGAGGATCATTCAAAAAGCCTTTCAAGGTGTTTTAGAGTTTGTTTATTTCAAATCACGCTCAATCCTTCTAGCTATGCTACATGGGAGTGGAGAAAGATTTCAGTACAGGACACATCTTCAACTCCTTATGCTCTCTAGTGCCCTCAGCTCAGTATTTCCTACCCCGCATCAATCACAACTGAAAAAACACATATGAAAAAATAATCTAGTGACAGCACATTTAAGTTGGACTGTTCATCCTCCTTCTCACTATGCAGAAGGTCTGCAGCAGACAAGGAGTGCCAAGGCCCAGTATCATCAAATGGAATTTCTGGGAACTTTAGTCATTCACTCTCACACAGGCTACAGTGCCTGCTACACGGTACCCACCATTACGGCAGCGTGCGGTGCTGCAACCACTGAAACCATTGGCTTCCTAAAGGAACCCAATACACTCTCTTCATTTCATGAAAAAGGAATAAATACACCCAAAATCATCACCCTGTCTCCTCTCACATCGTCATCGTTCACAGTGCCTCACTTCAGAAAAGGCTTAACAGCGTGCTGCTCAGTAATAATTTCTACTAATTTCTACCACTTCAACAACAGAAAGTAACAGCAACCCTCCCAAGTGGGCCTCCACCCACGGGCTTCTTCAGCGTTTTCCATCTAGTACAACATCAACTAAAAAAAGACACAACACGAACTTGCAAAGAAACTTTATTTCAAATGCTGCTGCTTAGAAAGAACCTCGATACAGCACTGTATTACTAAGGTCCTACCACACCTGGACCAAGAAAGCCACCTGCTGCCCAGCATAACCTTATTTTGACTTTCACCAGTCCTGAGGCACACAAAACATCACAGCAGTCAGAATAAACACAAACTCATGCAGTACTTCATCATCACTCTAAAATACTTCAAAAAAACTAAAGTTACCAAACCAAAATTGTAAGCACTTGGCTTTTGCACCTTTTTCACACTAGGTATTCTCATTAAAGACTACTTCTGTTACTTATACCTACTGTCGTATCACGTGCCATGTTTTTCCCCTGTTATCAGCAGAATCATTAGATTAAATACATCACTAAACCAATTCAACAGGAATTCCCCAATATTTTCTAGAAACATACAGGACTCCTCAAGAACAAAAAAAAATAGTGTATAGACAAATATAAATAATATAGATTTATATATACATATATGTTTTAATACGTTTTATTCCCTACCTGAAAGGGAAGGGAACCACTCCTACACCTGAGAATAAACAGAGCTCATAAGGCAGAGTACTAGAGAAGAACAATACATGTTGATCACAACACTGTCACATTACAGTTTGTCCAGCAACTGTAACTGCCAGTTTACACCAGAACTTATTTCTCCTCAGCACATCTACTCCTGATCTTCTCAGGACCCCAGGACCTCACTAGCTCACGCCTTAACCTGCTGGAAAACGAGGGATTGCCGAAGGAACGCGGGCAGTGAACAGAACACTGACCAGCCAAGCCTGTTTGCCAGCTCTTCCCCCACAGGTGGGTTACACCTTCATACCAACACCTGCTGCTGTGACTTCGATCCTCCAACACACTTCCCAAGGAAATCACAACCCATACCAATGAAACCAGCTCCTATACAATAGCTACCAGTTTAAAAGACTCACGGGGATGACCTGCCGAGATTCACGGGACAGCTGAGTTTCCAGAGGGGGCTGTCAGCTGGAGGGCTGGCGGGTCATGGGAGGAAAAAGCCACAGTTCTGCCAAGTCCGGAGCCCTGCGCGGGGCGAAGCCTCCGCTGCCAGTCCCCGGCAGCATGTCACGGCCACCGCAGGGGGAGGCCGCGTCGCAGGGCGCGGAGGGCAGGGCGCGGAGGGCGGCCCGCTGGCGGCCGCCCCGAGCCCCGGTGCTCCCCCTCGCCGCGCAGACCCTGGAGCCAAGGGCCGGCGGGGCGCCTCACGCGGCGGGCGACGCCGGGCCGGTTCCCCCGTGAGGGACGGGGCTGTCCGGGCCGGCAGACGCTCGGCGCGGTGGCGGCTCCCCACGGGGCGGACGGGAGGGCGCCGCCCGGGCCGGCCCAGCCCGGCGACAGGTGAAGGCCTCGCGGGGCGCGAACAGGCGACCCGGCGCTGCCCGCCGCCCTCCCGCGCCGGTGCGGACCGTCCCCTCGTGACCGCCGCCGGCGCCACGCCCGGGAGGGCAGAACCGAACCGGGCCGGGCCCGGCCCGGCACTCTCGCGCCGCCGCACGCAGGCACGCGCTCGCTCACCCGCGCCGAGGCTCCCGCCGCTCCGCTATCACGCGCGGCCCAGGCCCCGCCAGCCGCCGCCGCCCCTGCCCCTCTGCCCCCGCCGCTGCCCCATTTAAAGCCCGCCCCTCGGCACCGCACATCCGGGCCTGGCCGTGCCCGCGGCCAATCGCCGCCCGGCTCTTCCGGGGAGACTCGCGGGGCGGGGCGGGGCGGCGGGGACACAGCCAGCCAATGAGAGCCGCCGCCCGCGCCCTGCGGCAAGGGGGCCGACCCCGCTCCGGCCGCCGAGGGTTCGGCCCTGCGGAAGGGACTGGCCCGAGCGCCCGTCCGTCTCGGGGGGGCGGGCCAATGGCGCCGCGGTGACGCACCTGCCGCGCTCTCAGCAGGAAGAAGGCGCCGGGGCTGCAGGAAAGGAACGGCTCTCATGGGCCTGCGGGGGGGAGCGGGGAGCCGCGCGATTGGCCGGCGGGGCGCGGGGCCGCGGTGCGGGGCGGTGCCGCCGCAGAACCGCCGCGGAGCGCCGGGAGAGACGGGGGCTCACGGCGCGGGTCGGCGTCCGTCCGTCAGTGCGCCCGTGTCCGAGCAGGAACCGCTGGTTCGGTCCGCTGGGCCGCGGCCGTGTGGCGCGGGCGGAGGGGTTAGACCGGCGGACGGCGTCACGTGATCTGAAACAGAGGGGAAAAAGGCGGCGAAGCGGCTCCCGTAGGAGCCGGAGCCGTTCCTCGGGAAGCGGCGAGGAGCAGCTTCCCCTCCGCACAGCAGAGCGCAGTGCCGTGCGGGCAGGGGGTGCGAACACATCGCCCCGCGGCGAGGCGCGGGCGGAGCGCGGCCGTACCCCCGTCTTTGCGATCGGAACCCCCCGGTGCGAGATGGGCGGGCGGCCCGTGGCAGAGCTGCTGCGGAAACGGCGAGAGGAAAACCGGCCGCAGAAGCGTAGAGCGGGCGGGCGTCCGCTCGGTGCTCGGCGCAGCCCCTGGCGGATAGTTCCGCCGCTAACGAGGCACGTACAAGCCCGGAACTCCAGCCCCTGGCTAGCGATGGCTCCATCAGTCATGGAATTTTGCCACTCGTTTCAGCAGGCTTCTAAAAAGTGACATTTTGCAGACCACATTTTAGCTGGTTTTTTTTCAAGTTATCAGCTTCCAGTGCCATTGCAGAGCAGGTATACATACGTACACAGTGTTAATTTATAGTTAGCTATACATATCTGTACATTAAAAATTTAGCTCTGAAAGGCTGCTGAAGAGAAGGAGCAAAATAAGTGCAAACTCAGGAGTTAGTCTTTATTTGTAATTAGACTCTCTCTGAGCCCACTAGAACAATTGCCAAAAAGCTATTCCAAAACTAAAGTAATTTGTCAAAGTTTGGAAGTTGACAACAAAATCCATCCTACCTCAGGTGTAAAAATTACAGAGAAAATTAAAAATCAATGAATACAGGGTGGGTGTTTTTTTTTTCTTGTTCCTAAGCTAGAAGCAAAAATACCGCACACTAAGGTTCTCACTTTGTCTCAATTATTGTAACCTTCTCCTGTCTTCTGTCCTCAAAATGTCACTTTAAAATCTTCAGTCAGGTAAAATAATGTTATTATTCTGGCCAAATCACTGTTTCAGTTTCTAAAACCCTTTTGCAATTCCTGTTCTTCAGTGTTTGAAATGCGAGCTCTTTGCCCGCTCCTCTGAAGTGCTGTACAACTTCCATTTAGGTTCGCATCCCAAATTCTCTACCTTCCACTGCTACAGGCAGTAACAGTCACCTGTTACCTCCTTTTCTGTCTTAGTCTCTTTCCTGCTATATATGTTTTCTTTTTTCTGCTCTAAATCTTTTCCCACCACCTCTCCTTTGGAGGTTACGTTTCCAGAAATCTTTTTTACATGGTTACCTTCATCACTGGGCTTTTCAGACCTAATTGTTCCTGATAGTGTCTTGCCTGTATGAGCTCCTGATCTTGCTAAGGAATGCAAGGTGATCATTAAATGCTCCTTTACCTCTCATGCAGATGTCATAGATCTTGTGCTGCAAAATTCCGTGGCTTGAACAATGTTTTAGTGTTAATTGAATGAACACGTTCAGGATGTTGTAAAACTATCTCGCAGTCATAATGTGAATAATATTTTAATTTTGATACCAAGGATTGAGAGGAATACTTCATCAAGCCACTGAACACAACACTCATCCTTCCAAACCCCACTATAGTCCAAAGTTTCCTGTTTTGCCAACTACAGAAATAATACTTTGACAAAAAAGAAACTAACTTTCATCTAACACATTTTCTTCAATGCTTTTTTTTCTGAAGCACTGATAAGGAAAGTGCTTTTTCTATCTTTTTTTTTTTACTAGAATCCTCTGTAATTAATGTACGGATCTACACTACCATCATTTGTGTGAATCCAGAAACAGTACCTGTTTGCAATCGGGATGCAAGGTCGTCAGTTAAAATAGTGTCTCTGTGCTTTAACGATGCTAGATGTGTTCCTGAAATATCAAAGCACTCTGGATTTGTTGCATCCTTTTGTCCTGTGTATGATCAAGCGAGGAAATCTGAAAACATGTCTTTCAATAGAAAATGACAGTAAATCTTTGGGTGTATGCATAAACCTCCCTTAGCAGTACTGATGTACAACTGCAGTGTAATAAAATTTATTCTCTCCTTTGCTTTTGAAACTCCAAACCAATCCAAATAGATGTCTTGGGTGAGCTTTACACATCAGGAAAGTTAAATGAATATATAGCTTACATGCTGTAAATCGATAACACCAGAATAGCTAAACTTAGATATAATTACCTTGAAAAGGAATGCAGAAAGTTGACCTGTGGGATGAACTAAAACACAGAAGCCTCAAAAAATGACATGGTAGACTAGATTACCTTCTTAGTCATATCAGATCTGAATGAATTCTACTTAACAGATTCTTTGTATTTTAACTAATACAAGATAATAATTGTGCCTAGAGTGCTTTTTGTATATTGCTTACCTTATGGAACATTTCTTTCCATATGGCTTGGTACCTGTAGAAAATATTGTAAGATTAGTACAAGTCTAAATAACCTTTAGATACTTTGTATCTGTTTCATCCAGATGTCTAAATCATAGACTTATGGAATCATTTAGGTTGGAAGAGATCTTTAAGACCATCAAGTTCAACCATTAACCTGACAAGGACTGCCAAGTCCACCACTAAACCATGTCCCTAAGCACCACAACTACATGGCTTTTAAATACCTCCAGGCATGGTGACTCAACCACTTCCCTGGGCAGCCTGCTCCAATGCTTGACAACCCTTTTGGTGAAGAAATTTTTCCTAGTATCCAGTCTAAACCTATCCTGGCAGAACTTGAGGCCATTTCCTCTTGTCCTATTGCTTGTTACTTTCAGGTAGTCGTAGCGAGTGATAAGGTCTCCTCCTGAGCCTCTTTTTCCCCAGGCTAAACAATCCCAGATCCCTCATGACCTGTATCTCTGCGGAAGAAGGAAGAGTGCGATGGCCATGTCATTTAAGGCATATTCAATATCCTATTTAATTGTTCAGTGTGCAAAGACACTGGGTAGTTCTGACAGACTTAATCTGGTCTAGAGTTTCATCTTGTGGTGGCAGCAGTTTTGAGAAGTCATCTGAACTCGAGAGATATGAGGAAGGTTAAAATCGGTCTTTAATTAGTTTGAGGGAATGTCGGCACCACTAGGTGGTGTTCTGCAGCTGTTCTATGCGCATATTGTGATCCATAGGCAGATAAATGACAAAATACTCTATTGACGGAGACACGATATATGCTGTGTGACAAAAGGAAATGATCAGGCCTAGTGCTCCTAGCTGCAAACAAATACATATGCTGATCTCCCACTGAAGTCCCTAGTGGTTCTATAGGAAGCCTAACAAAATAATTTTGAAAGAGAACCTATATGACTACGCAGAACATTACCTTGATAACTATCGATATTAACGTGACTTTTTCTTTCTAAAAACGCAAACATGAAAGATGGCATTTTCTCTTTTTCAAAGCTAAAAAGCAGAATTACAAACATGGTTAAAAACCTGAACCCCTGAACATCTTTTTTGTACTTTGAAGTGCAATGCCTTTGTGATTCATATACTAGAAAAACACAGTATCAACACTTAATCTAAGTAAAAATAAAAGCAGTCAAGTAGTCAATTTAGATTTATCTTCTTTTACCTTTGTGAAAATGAGGTACTCTCCGTTGCAGGACTTATTTTAAATTTCTCCGTGCTGGTCTCTATTTGCATAGTTATCGAATGGTGAATATGGAATTGCTGATAACAGGCCATCTTGTTTCAGTAAACCAAGAGAGAGAAATTATTGGATTCCTAAAATATGTTGATAAACATACATGGGTGTTAAACGGGTGTTTTCATTTTAAATACATCCATGAATCACTGAACGGAAGGAGGTTATTTCACAGTGCACAACCTAGAAGTTGAGAATAAAGAGGAATACATCATGTCACAGTTCTCTCATGATTCCGAAGGACAGTAGTACAAACGACATCTGGGTAAACTGTTTGCAATGGATATCTTCTGGTAAGGCTAGAGCTATGGAATGTGTCTGGCCCTTCTTGCTAGGTAATGCCAGGTATGTGCCAGAAAGGTATTTGATTTGGGAAGGCCTCCCTGGACCTTATTACCTGAAATGCTTGTTCCCATACAGGCCTTCACAGCTTGACAGAAAATGCTGTCCAGATCTGTGGTCCTGCAGCGCGTGCTGAGCTTTGGGTCTCCTGAGCTGCTTTGGCACACTGCTCCATTTGGATTTGAAAGGAAGTACTGTTTTTCCCTCTTTCGCCCAGATTTACCTCAGCACAAGACAACGCCTGTTAACAAAGTATAGGAGAGAAAAGATCAAAATTAGTAAAGATTAATTAGAAGTCCAGGTTTTTCATGAACAAGATTGCAAACAAAGAGCAAATCAAGTACAAAACCCCCCTCTAGCTTACAGTTAAGAGTGTCATATTTCTCTAGTTGCTTAAAATCAAGCATAAGCTGGAAACTTTTTCTTATAGTACTGTCAGTTAAAGATGTTGTACTTATTTTTCTTTATGTTTTTATTACAGTGAAATTGCTAGAATGGATGTAGCTATAGATGCACCAACATAAAATGCTTTTGACTGCATATTTATTTTCCCTGAGGAACAGATAAGAAGAAACAGCGCTAACTGCATCATCAAAATTTGTCATTTAGTTCCTAGGGTAGAATTGCAGGATCTACTGTGGTCTCTGCTCAGTCAGCAGCAAACTCACCGTTAAAACAGAGAGGCAGAAAAATTATATTTATGTATTCCCAACAGAGAGCCTCCTATCTACCCAGACTCACTTCATATAAAAAAGAATACGTAGGTGTATAATATTCAGACACTGTTATATTTGCCTGGCTGTCACTGTATTTAACGAGAGATGGACTGTATGAATGGTCCCAGGATAGCAGAAGTTATCAATGCCTAATTAAAGATCATGTCATAGCCTTCAAACTACATTTCCTTCAATATGTCTCACATTGTGGAAAAACTAAACATTTAAATCTGAATGTGTTTCAGATTCCTTAATTTATGAGTTGGAAGCCTTAGTTACTGTGAGGCCAACTGTGCAGAATTCAGAACCATGGAACTTGTAAAACTGATTTACAATACTTTTTTTATTCCTTTTTTATTTGCTTACCTAGTAGCTCTTATTTGAATAGTGAGAATTACAGTTCTAAGATGAATTTTGATTCTGCGCAGTATGTTTTTGGAAGTAATTCCCCATTTTGAGGAGAAGAAGGACTATTTTACCAATAAATTTTTTAAAAAAGTTAGATACTTGAATCTGACTAGAGGCTTATAACATCAGAATAAATTCCAGTAAAGAAGTTTTAGATCTCAATTGCACCGTTTTTCTACTTATGGGAATACTTGCTTATAGGGTAAAATATCCCAGAAAAGATAAGTGGTTGGGAGGCACTCAATGTGTTTGTCACACATTTTGAAAATACATTCTGTGAGTATCAAAATCATAGGAATCCTCTGCCTTGTAAATTCTAACACAGAAAATTAATCTAGAAACCAGAAATCCATACAATTTATTTATAAAGAGACATTTTTAGGATAAGAGCCGATATTTAATTCTTATCTACGTATGTCTACCGATGAATTAAAATTCCTCATTTGGGATTTTTTACAGCCATTCTTCAACAATTTTTAAATAAGGTGTTAATTAGACTTAGAGCTGTAATTACTCATGAGTAAGTTTAGTTGGTTAGGTGGTTGGTTGGTTTGTTTGGGTTTTTTTTTGCAATACCTTCCTTTCATGGAACAATTCGAATCTTAATCATGTAAAACACACTTCCAAACAAATAGGTATTTAATCTCCCAGTCTCAAGAATAACTAAAATTACAGATTAAAGAATCTTTTTGAAAAATCAGTTTTGCAGAGAATAGTCATTAAAGTGCATCTGTATGAGACAACTTTGGCAAATCAGAGAACACAGTCCGCATAAACAAGCTTTGATCAGCAGTTTCCACAATATCATTATGAACTCCAGCTTTTGCTGTAATGGTATGATATGACGAGTGAAAGGCAGACCAAAACCAATTCATAACTGTGATTTTCCATCTGAAAATTAATTTGTTGACTGAAAAATACCTACCTAATTTCAGAGATGATAAGACATAATGAAGTAGGACTGGTTTTTTTCTCCACTCACACCTTGAGCCATATTTCTACACAAAAGTCACTTTCCTCCTTTCATCTTCTTATTACTTTCCTGGTAAAGTGACACATTAAGCAGGTATGTAAGTGGTTGGTAATTTTAAAAAGCTGCATATTTAAAAAAACTTAGTGTATGACTGATCAAAGAGCTGAATATGAAGAGTAAAGACTGGAGAGAGAGTGTGAATATGCAAAGGAAGCTATCCCATTCAATGGGAAACAGCTATCCAAAGATTGTGTCTGCCCAGCTCAACTAATACAGTTCCAAATAGGGATGATTTAGGGCTCTTTAGTCCGGAACACATCAGTAAGAATTAGCCAGATCTGATACTTAGAGAAATAATGCAGAGCATCCTCTCTATGTGAGAAAGCGTACCGCATCACACCAGTTAAAACTCGCAGTTCACATGAGATTTTAAAAGTTTATACCCTCTCTCTCTCTCCAGCTAAAAACCCCACACATCTCAAACATGCAAATCTGTACTGGGCTCCTTGCTTCAAAGGCAGAAAGAAAAAGCAGGATATGAACATGTCATTTAGTAAAGCCCCATGCAGAAAGGAATGCACTTGAATAAATGGCATGCCACTTAGCAGCACCTTATATCCCATGCTTCCAATCCGTGCCATAACATCTTGCCTTCTTTAGGGCTCACCCAGCCCCTCAGTGCACCAGTCTCGATTACTGGCTGCCCTGTCATGCAGTCTGACACGTGAGGTTGGTGACCTCAGTGTTCCAATGAATGAAAAGTTTGTGAGAAAGATTGTTTCTCTTCCCTCCATCCCTCCAAATAGAAACTATAGCCTACTACCTACTCAGAGTTTGTAACTCAGGACAGAGAAGCTACGTTTGCAAACATAAAGGACTGAATAAAAATTCAGAAACACCCCTCTCACCCCCCAGCTTTTTGAGGGTTCTATATTATGTATATATATGCTTAAACTAAACAGAAATACTATAGATAGTATATAAAAAAAAAAATTACTAAATCTAGCTCTCTCTAAAGCTAAACTGAACACAAAGAGAAATAAAAGACAAACAGCCTAGCATCTTCCCGCAGCCTGTGCATCCTGGCTTTCAAGGTAGATGTGGATGTGGTCATTCTTCCACTGGAAACAGGCATGTAGGAGCTGGGTATGTCTCAGATTTGTTCTCAAATTTTTAGCCAGCACAAGCTAGGCTGAAGGGTGGTGTGGGAAGAGTGTAGTATTTTGGTTCCGCTGCAAACGGATCCCTTGCAATGAGCAAGAGAAAGCTGGTCGCAGCTCCTCATGTCTGTAGCTCCGCCACTACCGAAACATGGCCACGCAAACCCAACACAACTCGGCACAAATTAATGTTTCGGGGACATCAGAGACCAATTAAAAGTATTGACAAAATTCCTGTAAGTTTCAACAAGATTTCAGTTGACATACTGCATCTATGAATAAGAACTTATGTTGGCAAAAAAAATCTTCAATGAAACAGATGTGGACAGGCATGTTCTGAGTGTTCTATTTTTTTAGCTGGAGTTTGGTAGCTTTTCTATGTCCCCTGCACCTGCAACCTTTTCTTTGTAGGTTGGTGTAAATTTGTACCTCCCGCTCAGTTCTTTCCATTTCCTCGAGGTACTGTGATTCTCCTTTCATTCAGTCTTATCTTCTGTCCATTTGACAGTTACCAAAACCACAAGATGTTGGGAAGTTGAATTTTTCTTCTTTTTTAAGGGACACAAGTAGTGACTCTGCAGTTTCAAAACGTGGCTTGGCTGTTTGTGGTTTCCCTTTATTACATAGCATTTCATTCTAAAAAGGAAGAGTGTGAACTGAGATTAGATTTAAACTGAGTATTTCCAAACATCATGAGAATTCCTCTATCAAATAAAACTTTCATCTTAATTATCCTTAATAATTTCCACTTTGCAAATATAAGGTCCCTTAATGCCTTTGGAAAATGAAGATTATGAGAAAGAGACTATACAAAGATAATCATGTCTCATTTTGCAGAATTTTAAACACCTTATTTCAGATAGTAAATCTAATGTTAATTAATAGCAGGGTATAATATTAGATTTCTCTCTCTTATTAAAATCCTGGATAGAACATTCCCTGATGCAGTATTTTCTCTGTTATTTTCTATATTGGTTCCAATTTATAGCAGAGCGTATTGCTGAAAAATGTCAAGTAACTTATTCAATAGCCGAGCAAAGAGCTACTGTCACAATTGAATTACTTTTCATTATTTCAGTACAGACTATGTAATTATAAATTAATTTTCCTTTTCAGTACCTCTGAAAATCCTGTCCACCAAAGTTTTGAACACAGGCAGGTGCTTTGGATATTTGGGCTGAAGGGAAATTCCCCGTTGTCTTTGATTTATGGCAACCTCAGCCTGTGTGTATGCGTATGAACAAGTCTGTGTACACAAATGCATAGAGTACTAATTCAAACACACCAATACCTTTTTCCTTTTTAAGACTGTTGCTACTTCCCATTGTAAACTGCATAAATGTGTTCCTAAAAAGGAACGTGCGATGGATTGTATACAAAAGGAGAAAGCGAGCCAACTTTAAAACAATAGTAACACAACAACTGTACTTCCATGTGAGAAATCCATTAAGTATACAACAAGTTAACATTTCTTCCAAACACTCATTACGCTTCATAAAGCCAAATCAGCCACCATGACAAAAAAGCGTATTTAGAATTAAGATTTTTTTAATATTGGAGATTAGAAAGGATCAACAACCACTACACGGACAGGAAAATGAAACTCTCCTTCCTTCCTCTCTGAGTGTTTTGTGATGAATCTGAAGTAAAGATTTTGTTTCAAAACAGTTTTAGGGCTTGCTGTTGAAGTTTGCTGTGGCTGGCCTCTGGAAATGTGGTTTAAAACCTACCTACCATTTAATTCGCAGAAAATGTTTTGAATCTGCTCCTATTGACTAAAATGGTGTGGAATCGGTCAGGCCTAAAATTAGCTAAGTAGAACTGTATTTTTTAAAAACAACCCTCCCCAAAACCAAACAAACCCAGCAAAAAACCACAACACAAAACAAAAACCCGAAACCCAGAAACAAACAAAAAAATTCAAACCGAAAAAAACAAGCAATCAGGCAAAATAAAGTTCTTTACAGCTGGTAATGCAATTAATATTTTGATCTCACTATAAAATGATTCCTTACCAAACTATGACAATAAATAATATTATAACTTTATCTCATTTATATAAAGAACTTTCACAAGTCATATGGCACTTCAGCAGCCTTGAATTAAGGAGAAGAAAGGATGAGGTGGGAACGGTCCTCTGGAGATTCTCTGTCCAACCTCTCTGCTCAGAGCAGGATCAGCTAGAACGCATTGCTCAGCACCATATCCAGCTGGGTTTTGAATATCTCCAAAGCTGGAGAGACACCACAGCCTTTCTGAGCAACCTGTTCCACTACTTGATCACCCTCACGAGACCTTCAGTTTCGTAGTCTATATAGGCTACTGTGTAGTAGCAGCACCAGCTGGTCTGTAGCGTACAGCTCTTTGGGTCACAACATAATATGAAAGCAAAGAGAAATTGTGGAAGAGGATAGGATGAGGAACTGTATTTCACAGAAAAAAATGCCATGTAAACTGGAACAGCCATGCTGACTGCAGGAAAGATCTTTAGTAGCCTCAAACTTGAGAGAAAAACCTCTCATCTCCCTTTCCTACTCACTAGATCTCCATCTATGGGTGTTTAACTACCTGAAGGAAATTTATATGCTTTTATCAATTTCTTCCGATGAACATTTTGTTATTCAGGAAGGATAATGAGAGCTCTGAGTTAGAATAAATCTACACTGTTGTGTGTAATGTAGGAGAGAAGCATCCAAGATCATTTGTGAAGCAGAAGCAGCCTAAGCAAGCAACGTTGTGGCATCTAGCTAGAGTGTGCTTGTGATACCTGCACCCCACATTTCATGTTTGGGTATCTCTATACCACACTGCAGCACACCGTCCAGTTGAACTCCGTTGCGTAGACTGTCAGATTTAAAATGTTTCATATCATAATCTGTCTTAGTATGAGATACACCAGTGCTGAGTTGATAACAGACCTGATACATTTTTCCCTAGGAAATAAAAGTTACAGGCATACAAACATTCGATCCATCCCACAGTGATAAATAATGATCAAGATACATAGTCAAAGGGTGACCACGACTGCTTCATAGGTATGATCATTTGGACAAAAATACAAACTAAATACTAAATGATACAGTGAAGAAAAGAAGAAATGGAGTCCTTTCTTGTATTTCCAAAAAAATATAGAATTAAAAAAGCTCAGTATTAGCTGGTCATTACAACTGCTATGCCTCCCTGCATCCCAAAATAAAGATTAATGTTATACCAAACACTGCTCAGATATCTGATGTCATTGCTTACTTGTGATAAAAAAGACAAAGAGCCATGTACACATAAAAAGCTGGTGCAATGCCATGTTAAGGGATATGTTAATTTTGCTACAAACTACTGAGAAAGAACTCAATTACAAGACGAAAGAAAATAGAGAGAAAATGCTGGGAGATAAATATCTTTTTAATCTAGTGTGGAAAGCCATAACAAGAACCAATTTCAAACAAGACATTCAGTAAATATTTTAATGGTGAGAATGATTAACCACTTAATCTAACTAATGAAAGCAGTTATTTTGTACCTCTTGATTTCTTCAAAGTGAGTTTGAAAATCTCACAGTATAAATTTGTTTTATCTGGCTATTGATTTCGATATCCCATTGACTGGATCAAACATATTAGCCAACCACAAATGCTGGAAGTGCCTTATTAGTCCTTTTTTGGACTTCTGTGATTTAACGGGCTCTTCTACTATCCCCATGTTAATATTACCACTAATCACTCTCTCTTTCTATATCTGACTATTATTAGATGGAGTTTATAGTTTACAAATAGCAAAGATATCCTGAAGTTTAATTGCCTTAAAGTGTTAGTACTTCCTCTGACCTACCAACAGAATCCCAGTTAAGCTCAATGCAGGACGTGGAATAAAAAGAGGGAAGCTGAACATAGACATATTCTCTCATAGGTAGTTTTAGTCTGATTTTTTCATTTTCTTTAAAATAAACCATTAAGCATTTGCTGTTTGGAAAACATTTAAAAATACAAGTATTTTAGGCTCCTAATGAGTGTGCCACTGAGACTGAATAACCCCCAAAATACGGGATCATGAGTATTAGCACATGGCAGTGACTGCTATATTAACCGTGCAGTGAAGGAGCCGAAGTTTGTGTTACACTGATAGATTCCTCATTTTAACTTCCACCATCCATCATAGTAGAATCTACTAGAAAATGGAGTACAAATCATTCACGAATTTACAACAATAAGTTGAGCTAGTTCTGTGCTATCATTTCTGGAAGTGAATGCCTTTGTCTTGCACCCTAAAGGCTGTTCATATGCATAAATAGCCCCTTTTTTTCTGTTTCTGAATCACAGTGTCCAGCCAATACAAAAAAGATTATGAAGTATGAAAACTGCACGTTTCTCCACCACAGAACAATAACAAGATCTATACTTTGATTTCCTGGGAAATAAAAATTGTAGCTATACTTCCCGTCAGCTCATTCCTTTGAACATGTTCTCTTCATAATTTGGATTTTGAATCGAGTTTAAATGGCAGTTAAAAATTGTATGTGGCAGTACACAATGAAATTTAGCTTGACAGCTTGGACATCAAAACTAAAAATAAATGACTTCACATCCAAATAATAAGTAATAACAATGTTAGCCTGCATAAGAATAGCAGGACTGGATTCAAATACAATATTAATTTTAGGGATATGAGTGACTAGGGAGAGACAGAGGCAAAGAAACAAATCCTTCATATAGCAATAGTCTCTTCTTATCCCCCAGGCAACGGGCTGCCTTTCACCTCAGCGGCAGAGCAATTATGTGGCATAATGACTGCCGTGCAAATAAGCAGAGAGATTTTATTAAACCAAATGAGCAAATCATCTGCGTATTATTGCGGTTTGATTGACAGTGACAAGTGTCGAGCAGACACGGATGTGAATATGATAAAGAAGCTTGCAGGAAAGCTCTTGATAATGTTACTCTTGATAAAGTTGCTCGGCAAACCTCTCTAAGTAAATAAAGGGGAAGGAATATGATGCATATTAATTCGCATAGTTTGCAGCCTGCCACAGGACTAGAGGAAAAGTTGCCACAGGTTCAGCACGTGGCATTTCATATGAATTCTAAAATTGCATCTATGAGTCTCGTAGACTTTACAATAATATATTAATATTAAAAGTAAAGGTCATTCTACATAACAGCTAAGCTGCCTGAGCTTCACCCTTTATATCAATAACAGACTCGGGTCGGGGGCAAGAGGTGGAGGAAAGCAAGCGGAATGATCTGAATGATGTAAAATGTTACTGCTGCCTTTCGCTGGGATGCCCATTTACACCTTTGTACTTTCAGTGGACAATTACATTTCCGACAGGCCTGCCATCGGAATGATCAAATCAATGCCTTTCATGGGGGAATGTGATTAATTGGCATGGGCCTTCAGGCCTCCATATAGGCTACTCTTACATTAATGACTCCCTGATGACATCATGACTGCAGATTCCAAAGTTTCACATCGTTGCATTCGGCATGGATCTTAGGATAATTACTTTTGGCACATGAAATGAATTTACGAAGGTGACTGGGGAGCTTTGACAGCAACACCCATGGAAGAAAAGCAGCGTGGATAAATTCACCTGTGCTGTGAATAATTCACTTACATAATTAATAAATCTGGGCTTACAAGTTGAAATTGTTTTAGTGGAGAAACCATGTGATAAACAGTTCTCTTTCCTCCGTTCCTTCATTTTTTTCTATTCTTTTAAATTTGAATATGAACAAGCAACAGTGTTATGCCACACTTCAGTTAACATTCTGTTGCCATCAAATACCATCAGGTTGCAGATTTTCAGTTTTTGAAAAATAATTGTATCTGAGAGGAAATGTTCTTGTCATATGAAGTACACAGTAAAATGAGGAAAGCATTTCTGATTTCTCTTGTAATACTGATCTGAATATTGATTGGGACATATTTCAAAGAAACCAACTTTGCAAGGTTCTGCATACTCTGAGCTGATTCCTACAAATTTTGTGCTTGACTTTAACTATGCAAGTAAACTTCAGTACAGCATTCCAGGGCTGACATACTCAGAAAAACTGAGGCTTGACAAAAAACACTTAATCCCTCTGTAACTTACTTACATGAAAGATATCACAGATACATTTTCCACGACATGAGCCCTCCAAACTCTAATGAGCAGTCCAAGGGGTATGAACTAAGGAAAAACCCAACAATAGAATAAAATATTTAGTACAAAATCCATTTGTTATAACATTTGTTATAATTCGTTGTATAAGCTTTTTGTTATAATTAAAATTGTACTTACACAAAGATCATCATTTATCATTTAAAAGCATGAGATGACATTAATTCCACAAAGAGGAACTAGAGTATTCAGTAAAATAAGTTAGGATACTAGCCTACTCCAGCAAATGGTCCAGTTGTTGCAAATTAATTAGTAATTTGGTTTTATATGAAAAGCAGAATAAAATTTCATACAGTTGCAGGTTTTTCACTGTTTTGGAGTAAAATGTAGCAAAAGCATACACTATCTACACACCAGGAAAAAACTGTCAGGGTAGGAATTTCCTATGCTTTAACACTGCTGTTTGTGGGTTTGTTTTTTCTTTATATCTTTGAATACAATTTTTAGCTTTTTAATTTTTTTTTCTTTTTGGTAAACAGGTTTAAGAAATAGTACAATCCAGACAATTTTAGAGGGCCTAATATTCTTCAAAGTGTACCCAAGTTGATGCACGCTGGTCATTAAACACAAAAGTAAATACTCTGGTTATCAGATTTTGATCATCTTCAAAACCTAATTACTGATAAGCATTTTTCTTTTTTAACACAAAGCAGTTAAACAAATATTTAAATAAGTCAATTGAAGTCCAAACTATCACATTCTAAAAAATTAACTTTCCTCTAGGAGAAAGTCTGAAATTTTACAATGAATTTACTTTTTAGATCCTAAGATTTAAATATGAAGTAAATTTTTGTTATTTAAACTAAATATTAACTACTTAAAACAGTTTTACGAGTTTTCTTAAAGTGCTTGTGAGCCTTCTGGTGTAAATTATAATCACATCATTACTGTCACAACCAAAATAGTGCATGTTATGCAAAATTTTTTTAATGAGACAATTTAGAATCTATAAACACTGAAAAACAAATATATTAATCACATATTCAAACTTAACTGACACAGTGATGTTTTCTGAGACTACAGAGTGGATTTCATAAAATAGCATTGATCTCTGTTCATTTTACTAAGATGTTGTTAATTGCATGCCAAAAATAATTACATAATGTTATTATAGGAAATTAAAGAAGTATGGAAATTCATTAAAACATCACACTTATACGTTTTCTTGTCGCCATCACAATGTGGAGAGATATTAAGCTGTAGTACTAAACAGTTTCAAGACTTTGCCACCCACTGAAGAAAAAAAATAATTCTAATCTTTTTAATTAAAATTAGTCACTTCTGTCACTCTTAAAAGAGGATGAAAATAAATAATTCTTATTCTTAAAAGAACCAAATTTGTTAAGAGTAGTGAAATACTACCTTCCGCTTTTAGTGTATGGCTAGAACTTCACACGTTCCTCCTTAACCTTCAGGCTCCTTTAACAATGTCAATGAAATGGTAGGGGTGCACGTCTTCAATTTAAGTTTTAAGTAACGAACGCACATGAAGTTATTATTTTTCTGAAAATTTAGAAAACAAAAAGCACCCAAAGCTTTCACAATTCAAAAAATAGGACTGAAAGGATGAATGAATGCTATATAATTCCTACTTCTTTGTAAAATTATGATCCCCTTCAAAAAAAAAAAAAAGTCTGTGCTTATAGTGGAAACCTGAAAATTTTTCAGAAGACAACATAAATCTGTTCATTGTAAGAACACAGTTCAACTTTATTTAAAAAAATCACGTCTGTATATTCTCTGCAAAACGAGTATGGATATGCAAGTGTGTAATCTGAGGAAAACCAGACCTTGACTAGTCATGATTATTGGGGAGATTAAAAGGCTGACTCACTTTGTAACCCTGCTTTTCAGGGTATGCAAATGGCAGGTAGTCTTTGGGGATATGGTCTTCATTCCTTGCTTTTGCGGAATCAGAATTCATTGCAATGCGTAGTAAGGCTGGCTCTCCTGGAAGGAAAGAAAAGAAAAAAAACAAAGCAATTAAACAAACAAACAGAAGAGAGATTTCAGACCCTAACTCGAGAGACTCAAGTTCTTGAAATGAAGTGTGCAGCAAGTAGCATTCACTGACCCTACGTTTTTTGCATCATTAAAATCTTACCTATCTTACTGTTTTAACACAATATTTATAAGGAACAAAAATTTGCTAGTAGTCCAGTACTGGAAAAGAAATATTTCCAGAGCTAAAATATGAAGAAGAAAACATTTTACATTTATTTTCTAAAATATTATTACTTATTATTTTCAGAGTTCCTTTGAGGGAGATAACCAGCTGTTATGATAACCACTATTAGAAGTTTCTCCAAAATAATGCTTCGAAGCAGAATTGCAACCTAAACAATGTTTAAACTATCATGCCAAGTCTAATTAATTTTTTACTAAATGTCAAAAAGCAAGCATCTTCTGATGCTCCATTTTTTTTTCCGAAAAATTAAACTGATTTGCTTAAGAAGTAATACTAAATAGGGACTTAAGAAAACACAAACGTTGTTAATTTTCACATTCCATATTCCCACGTTTATTCAGTGAAATATTTAAGGATATTTGAAGAGTAAGCATATGCTAAATGCTTTTTCAAACTTCTACTGTTCTAGGAAACCTGGAGGATATGACCTATTGAAGGCTACACCAAAACATGTTATAGGCTACATGTTTGTGTAAACTAATTGATGGCTAGAGAGATAAAACGTATGTATCACTGTGCATCTCCCTAAACAGGCAGCAAAAAACCGCCCATGACTTGCCAATGCATCTGGCCTTGGATTCTTCGCCTGTTAATTAGGCAAAAGCTTTAATTGTTCTGGAATTCTTACAAAGCTTATCGAGTGAGAAAAGAAGTACTCAATTGTTGTTAAAGAAAACTACATGTTGAGATGGACCTGGCCCCTAAATCCTGGCATGGATTTAGCTTCTCTGGTAATATCAAAGTAGTGCAGTTGATAATGTAGTTTTAACTGTAGATAGAACTTAACTACTGTTATGTAGTTAAAATAGTTGGATATCGAAGTCATTTTTGAATGTCTTTCTTACCATGCAGGCTGAGGCTGGTGTAACTTGCAATTTGAGGACCAATCCTGGTGACAAGAAGATGGAAATATAAATACATTTCAAATCATTTTTCCATCATACTATCCAAGCTTAGGATCGCATGCTATCAGTCATGATCTGCATTATATATGACAGATTGTCACCTTCCTACATTCATTGTAAGAACTAAGTGTTATGTCTATAGTAAAAAGTGCCAGATAAAAATTTGCCTTTTAAAAAATAGCGTAGAAGCATTCAAATCACATAGTTCCAGTGCACTTCAGAAAAAATGACATATTACAGATAGAGGAGGCACTGATACAAACCCCTCTTTGGGGAGGATCACAGCATGTGTTAAACTAGGGAACATTTTAGATTTAAAAAAAAAAGATAAGTTAAAAAATCAGTTAAATTACACTTTAGGCAGGTATTGTTCATGTATTCTGTGAACTGTAGCTCCTCCTCAGCTCCAGATAGTCCAATAACATCTCTAATGATACAAACTCACAATTAGTTTCTGTTTTACATGAAAAACTGATAATCTGAAAGCAAAGTGCTAGTCAAGAGTTCCCTGAGAGCTCTGAGGGTAAAGTGATGTCTCCTTAGAGGTATCCCATTCATAACTCATCTCATGTGACCCTTCAGTTTATGAACTCTGACAAGATCACTGCCCGAGGTAAGGTGGTATGGCTGGAGGCCATGACAACACGTGTGAGCAGTACAGGCATTCCAGCCAGGCTACAAAGTTCTCCGTGATGTCCATAAGAGAGAGCACCTTTCTGAAGCAGCTAACGCGGAGGTCATGGACAATTCGTAAACTTGATCAAATTGGAACATATCCTGCACAACTCAGAAGAGTTCGTAAAACTAAAGGCAATCATAAAACAGACCATTGAATTTTGTCTCAACCCTTTCATCCTTTCCAATTAAAAGCACCTTTAATGTAGAAAGTATCATTAAAAAAAAAAAAAAAAGTGAACCATACCCAAATACGTTACTTGCTCGGCTAGCACCTACCATTTATTTTGGTACATTCTGTGATACTGACACTAATGAACTTTGATTGAGAAGCTATTTTATTGGGGCTTTTTTAGAAAAGAAAATACAAGATTATTACACAGAACTTTGGAGAAAGTAGGAAACCTAAGAACTCAAACTGCACAAAATATAAACCACAACCACCTCTTTTTTAAATTAAGTTATAAACATTTGAGGAAAAGCTAGAGAAATAAAGGGATGAATATGCAGCTCAAAGTGGTATAAAAAAGTACATAAAGTCACAGAATGCACATTCATTATAAATATTCTACCTTCAACAAAAAAGGGGGAATATTCTGAGATAGGAGAAAGCAAAACAGGTAGAATGACTGTGTCTAAATCTCAGCATTGTCCTTGGATCCAACCGGGACACAGGCAGGGTCTGTGCACATCTCTCAGTCCCAGGGTACCCCCTGCCCCACCCGATACACTCCTTCCCAAGTTGTCCAGATTGCGGGATGACGACTTAGACAAGTTAATTCTATTTATATAATTTCATGTCAACACGTTAAACTTGTGTTTTACCCCAAACTCCCTCAACTATTATCAGTAATATCTCAAAAGAACTGAAGTAGGTGGTTGACAATAACAGTAAAAGGGATTTTTTTTTTCTTCCTTTAATTCGAACACTCAGAAGGAGAAAAACATGCCTCCAAAGCAATGAACATGCAATTCTACTGAACCTAGCATATGCTTAGCCACTGGATGCATTTCTGTTGCTCAGGGTGGCACCAGAAGTTACATGTTACATTTTTCATTCTCTCCAGTGGTAATTTCTTGGTCATTTACCTCCTCAATAATAATGTTTAGCTGAGTAAAATTATGCTTTAGGCTTTAAGTCTTAAAGGTTCCTCCCCCTTTGCTCCCCTCAGTAGCATGACTGATTTCAGCCCTTTAGAAAAATAAGCTTACTTATGAGACATTAGTGGCATTATTGCCTCCTTTAATATTCGTGACAGTCTCCAGCAAATGTATCACAAGTTGGCATTTATTAGTGCTAGGCACAAGTAAGGGGCATGTTATTTGATTTGAATAACAGCTTGGAGCTACAGTTTGAGTCCAGAAATATATTAGTCAGAAACAATCTCATTTAATAACACAGAAACTAATAAAAGAAAAGTATTCCAACTGATTCAAAATTGAATTTATGAATATTGCTTAGCAGGATTAATGATCAAAAACTGAACCTGTTTGTCATGTTATAACAGACTTTTCGATTTAAATGCAAAACTAGAAGTCAATGAGTCCAATGGATTGTATATTGCTTTGAAGAAAACCAGTTCATTTTACACATAAGCTTTGAAATTGGCAATAAACTTTAATTACAGGGTCAGATAATCAAATTATAATCAAATAGCCTCACATAAAATCTATGTTTGAAATTAATGAGATACAATTCTACTAGTCTGTAATATTGTACCTCTGAAACTTACTAAAAGACATTTCATTTTCATTTAAAAGTCACCTTAAGGACTTTTCCTTCAATTTCTTCTGCATAGCTCAATTTTATTTGGAAATGTCTCATTTTTAGACCACACAGTTCTAAAGATTTTTGCATATGGAAAGATCATTTTTTATTCCACAGATTTTTTATTGATAATAAGAATTTTAATATAGTATTATTAGAAATCTTTCAAGTAGATGCGTATTTATGCATTTTCAGAGAAAGCAACGGTTCAGATAATAAACCTGTATAGTTGTTCAAATGCACAAACTTATTAAAATTTTCATTTAAGATGAAATTTTTGATGACTGATCTTAACTTGCAAGTGCAAACATATATGCTAATGTACACTGCTGCATAATCTATTTCTTTTCTGGGGTATACAACCATGATAATTTCTCCCTGCATATCTTACCTTATTTGGAAGAAGAAATGTATCATATTTAAAACAAAAGATAGAAAGAATAAATCCAAACCCGCTCTGGCTTTCTTAAAGATTTGCTGCATGGCTTCAGGCAAGTCACATTATGTTTTACAGCTGAGCTTTCTCAAGGAAAATGGCAGTTACAGCTTAGTACAACTTCGGTACAACATCATTTGGTTTATCATGAGATCTTATTAATTGTACTACGATTATCAAAATGAAGATGCAACATTGTCGGATAGATAACTTCAGAGTTCATTAAACAAGCAACCATAAAAGTCCAGAAAAAGTCAAATACTTACAAAGTCATCATTCTACTCAATGGCAATGTAAGTGCTTGATAGCACCATGTCATTTTTAAAAAAACTATGTCAAAATTTACAATCTTTATACCCAAAGTACAACTGCAAAATTTTACTACTAAGCAAAATATTTGTACTTTCAAAAAACAATTTATTCCAAGTTAAAAAATAAAAATTGAAAAAATAACTATTTAACACAACTAATCATCTAATTAGATGGACTAAAACAAGGAAAAATAGATCTATTGCACAAGAAAGTCACTACTCAGCAAACTTGGGTATGAACTTATGAAAGAGTAGTTACTTCCCACATCTCAATTAGGTCTCAACAGGGCACTGTAGTCACCCTAAGCTAGAAAACCCATGGAGAGAGTGGCTCTTCCAGATCTCAGGTGAACTAGGTCTGGACCTGGCTCGCTACGCAAACACTTGCACTACGTGCCAAACACAGCACTCTGAGCAGCATCAGCAACTGTAACGCACGTGTGTGTACAGGGCACCTCTGAAGGGGCACCTTGCCAACAATGCACTCCTCAGCTGCAGACCCATACCCACCACTTCCCTGGTAGTCCACAGCCCCACACTGGACAGCTCTCCCTTGTCAGTGGAGTGCAAACGACCTTTTCTGCCTCACACATGAAGTTTTCAAAGTGGAAAGACAGCCCTGCTGCTATGCAGTAACGCGAGCTGCGAAGGAAGCTGACTGACAGATCTATAGGGGTGGGGTAGCTTAAATGTCTTTCAGTAAGTAGCAAATTACCTCCATTTACCAAGAACTAAGACCATACGCACAGCTGCTTAGTGTAGAGCAGCATCTATTCACACATCCATGCCCTAAAACTCTCTTAATATTGACATTTTTTTGGAGAACACAAATGAACCTTTAGAAAGTTAAGGGAATATTACAACAAATCCTGTTGATTCTTCCAGTGTAAGAAGCAACAAAATCGTATCATTTGAATCACAACAAAGATTTTAAAAGTAATTGTCACTAGTATATAATTGCTCAAAATAGTTAATATCCCTGATTATGATGAGCCATACTGTGAAACTAAGTACTGAGGCATGGTAGGAGCCTTTGCCATTCATAGTTCAGCCTTTTTTCTGTCTCAGATTATGCTTGAGAACATGCATCATATTTGGAATAGCCTTAAAAACTCTTAAGCAGTGGAGATTTCCTAACCCCATTTGTGAAATTAATCTATAACTTTACACATCTCACCGTTATAAAGTTTCTTGTCTTTTGTAAGTGTGATCTAATTTCTGTCAGTCTCATCGCTTCATGGTCATGTAAACATCATCTTAGGTATTTAACAATTCAAACGCTACCTTCTCTCTACTCTACCACATACAGCTATCAGCCAGCAAAACTTGCCTAAATAAGACATTCAAGCTGAACAAAAACCAACCACAAAACAAAAAAGATAGAATATGTATTGTTAAAAGCAGAACTTTCTTCTGTTTGATGATAAGCAAGGTTGAAAATGTTCACATTTTACATGGTATCTCTGCCTGCCATGGATACAAATGTCTCATGGTTTCAGTCATAAATAACCCGTACTTTGTCTCCTTTATTTTCAGTATATATATTTAACCAGAAAAGATAAATTACAATTAAACCTCTCTCTGTAACACATTTGACTGGAAAAGAGTGATAAGCACATATGCATGCTAAAATTACGCTTTCACTATGGTATCCATAGAAATTCAAAGTAAAAATATCAAGCCCAAACATGCAACAGCTTTAATTCTGATTGAAGTCTGTGCATCATAACGCTTTTCCCCTCCGCTCTCCTCTGTAATATTTTAAAGCTATATATGTTCCCCTCATCTCTATCAGTTTCTGAGTGTTTTATTTCCTTGCAGAGGAAAAAAAGCCAATAAGGGCAAACATGACCTACCTAGTAAACATCTAGAAAGCTGCAAACAACTTTAATTGAGCTTGACATGTTCGTGCTTTCAGGCAACGGATCATGAGAGCAGATGAAAGAAGAGACAAAGTCGAAGACTGACCTTGTTCACAAGACTTTTAGGAATCCACTTGTATAACAGCAGTTCACTGGATGCTTTGCAGAGCGGAGAGAAAATCCAGGCAAAGACCTCACGCATCAAGCCTTAAGCATTCTCTTCAGATGGATGCTTTGCACTCTGATGGTGACAAGGCAGGTGGATTTGAATCATGCTGGTTAAAGTGGGAATTTTGATAGTAATTAAAACCAGCAAAGATATCTCACGGAATAGAAGTTTTCCTACTTTTTAAACTCCAACCTCTCAATTTTCAGTAAGCATTAAAATTAACTAATTTGGTGGCATAGTTTAGCATTAAAATCAGAGTTACCACAAGCAGAATATTAACAGCAGTTTAGGGCATGTAGAATTTTCACAGAAATAAAGCTGAAGGAGAAGGGAATTATGAAGATCTCACCTGTATCATGGTGATCAGGTGAAATTGCAGCTCTGTGCAGTGATTGTCACACAGTGTAAGAACAGCCTGGAGGTTACAGGACATTCATTGTTTGCCAGTTGAAGCATACTGACATGTTCATTTTGTACAAAATTTCTTTACCTTCAAAGTTTTGAAGGGTTTTTTTCACCTCTTCTGACTTTTACAGAAAAACATATGTTTTGGATAGGAATCCAAATTCCTTCTCTATGAACACAACACCAAGTTGGTACTATTGGACATACTATTACCCCATTTTTTTTAACCTGAGTTTTGGAAAAAAAAAAAGCAAACCCACCACAACCATTCCGACAGGCAAAAGTTTACTAATCTTCGTTTGTTTCCATTTGAAAAGAAACAGATGCTGAAATCAGGTGGGTTTTTTTTTTTTCCTTTAATCCCGTGTATTTATAAAGAATGCACAACATTTTTGAACAGATGGAAGTTGTTTCTTTGCTTCTTGCTTCAAAGTCTTTGTTAGTCAGCACATCATACAATCATTATATTGAGGCAATTTTACTGACATCCTTGTTACCACATCATCTATTCCTTATGAAGAACTCTGAATAAAGTCTTGAGGCCCAATGTATCCAATTCATTATTTCTTATATATGTATCAGTATTTTATTGGATCCCTCAAAGGAGTAAAATCATGCTTGGAAACATAAAAAGTACAGCTAAGTGTCCTTACCTGCTAGAGTGTTCTAATTTTTGCAGAAATAAATATGATTTTTATCTACAGGTTTTCACATCATCCAAATTATTTTTTTTTTCCCCTGTTTAGGAACTTCATCCATGAGAATAGTATTTTTTTCAGTTCATTTCATACCAAACGTTGTATGAAATTCCTTGAGGGTATTTACAAAGGTCATGCTTAACCCAGTAGTCTAAGCTCTCTTGATTGCTTCTCTCTGGTAAGAAATGATTCCACCCAAAGGTGGTCCATCAAGGTTTGGTTAAATTCCTGATGTAAGTCACTTTGCAAGCAACTTGTCTTTCTCTACAGACTAAAGAGCTTGGCAAAATTACTAAAACAATTTAAGTCTTTGACCTCAGTCCAAGAGCAACCAGCTCCTCCTTGGTTCCTTATATAAGGCCATTTTGTGAAAACATCCAGAGTTGTAGACTGCGAGAACCTCACTCAGGCCCAAGCATAATGTGCAAAATGCCAAGGGTTCCTGCAGTCCAGCAGTTTAAAAATCATGATGCTATCTATCTCCTTCTTCTCTAAGTAGAGTTTGATGTTACAGGTACCCATCGCTGGAGAGGCTCAACCAGCACAATTAAAACGAGCCCACATTTAGAGGGGCCGCATTCTGTTCATCTCTCCATATGTCCTGTGATCTGACATACCAACCACATTTATCTGTGCACACCAACGCCCCATCCTTGCCATCATCAACAGTTTTTCATCTCGTGTGGAATACTTCATAACTTGATGAATGAGAAGCTTTTTTTGTGATAGCTCAAAAAGATACTGTCTCAAGTAAGCAGTTTATCAGCTGCTTGTTCATATGTAGCATAAATTTCAAGACTCTATTTTCAGTTTCAGCAACTCTTGGGTCTAGAATTGAAAAGGTGTGGGTTTGTTTTGTTTTGTTTTGTTTGTTTTTGTGTTTTTTTTTACCGAGTTCACTCTTTCTTGTCTATGGAAATACTTGCAACTAGCAATGGAAATGCCCTAGTGCATTTAGGAATGCACTAGGAGAGCAACAGTAGCATTACCATGATGTTGTTCACGTCCGTGGCACAGTGTGGTAGATCTGTAACTGCTTGGCAAGTTTCCCTCAGAATACCTGAATCTACAGAATCATTCAGTGAGATGCATGGTCTATCCTGATCATAAATTTCCAACTAAGAAAATAGTCTTTAACCATAGTCATGAGTTACTTTTGCAATAATTTGTCTTTGGAAAACTCCTACCCCCACACGCCCTCCCCCTGACCTCCCACCCTGGTAATAAGCTAGCAATATCTCAAACCCTTTGTGTTCCTGTGTCAACACGATCCCCAAACTGTAAGTGTTAGCAGCTGTGCACAATATGAAAGGCTTTTTGAAACACAGGGAGACTAAAACAGAAGCAATCACAAGAGCCTCTTTGACTCTCAAAATGCTAAATCACATACTGCTGATCACTGAAATGGTTTCCTTTCTCTACCCAACTTATGTAGTGGTTTTGCTGTTCTGGCCAAACTACAAATGAACTTTTTGTAATAGGAGGCCTAAAATCTCTGAACATATGTGAGCATCCAAAGAGTTGGCAAGTTTTGGACAGCCTCAGCTTTCTTTCATTGTGAAAATTTCTCCTCACTGATTGTATACTCAAAATAATTTACTTGTTTTAAAAACTATTCACGTTTCTTTGGATTATATTTTAAATTCATACTGTAAGGTTACTGTGGTTTTAAATGTATAGGTTCCTGCTCATCAAAATTTTGCATGCATCAAAATGCAACTTAGGTAGGCTGAAGAAAAAAAAAAAAAAAGAGTGCAACAATGTTCTGTAAGGCTGTAAAACATGGTGACACAATAACACAAGACAAAAAGCCAGTACATTAAATGATCACAGACCTTGTCTTTCTCTGTAGGCAGGCTCTTTCTTGTCTTCCACATTTTCTTGTATTTGCTGATATATTTTTTTCAAATCCATTCTAGAACAGCTGATACCTGCCACAGTGTTAAGGGTATTATCTACTCATGATTTAAAAAACCCAACCCAAACCAAAACCTAACACACAAATTCTTCAAAATTATTTTACTGAACTTCCTCTAGTTCACCAAATGTCTAGTACTGCAAGCTTTTTCTTTACTTGAGCTGTGAGTGCTTTTTATGCCTCTCTCAGAATTGTAAAGAAATTTCCCTTCCCCTGCTGGCAAATGGTGAGAGATAACTGCACTAACAACAGTTTCACCCATGTTTTCAAACTTGCATTAGCTCAGTCTTGTTGATTTGGAGCACAAGTCCTGATTTTTAACCAGATAGTTTCTTTAATAATTTTGCTGTTCCTCAGTTAAGTGGGGAGCACAGCAATGAAACTAGTTTAGAGAGATATTTTTTGTGGCCACATCCAACTCCCTTTTCTTCCCAATACTTTCCTATAGCAGCATCTCCTGGAGCTGCTTGTTCTTATTTTGTAACTCCTGTTTCTTTCCTTAATATTTCTCACTTGTCACAAACATTCAGGGAACAGACACACATCAGTTCCAGGTCCAGATCCACAAGAACATTAGCAAATAGGAGTTTTCATGTACAGGTTACAAGAGGGTACCATCACCTGCTCCACAGAAATCCCGTGTGCGTTCTCTGCTACTGTAGGCTACTCTCCAGTAAACAGGAAGGTAGTTGCTCACTGCTCTTGAGGTGCTGGGAGTAAGCAACTAAAATTTACTCTCAGTAGACAGCTATTGCCAAGACTTTTGCAACTGCATGGAGGGCTGCTGCAAATGGATTCAGTGAAAGCATTCACTTTGTGTGAGCTTTATTTTAGAAGAAAATTGAGAATTGGATTTTTTTTTGCGTGCTATTTATTAAAAAGTTATTAAGTATTAAAAAAAAACCCACAGCCCTAAAGAATTAGTTGTTTATCCATTGTTCAATTGCTCAGTCTTCCTTTTCTAATTAAGAAGTCCAGTGTTCAACCTTAGTTAATAGACAGTTATCACCTTCTTTAACAACACTCTCTTTAGATTCTCACAACTTTTTAATGGGCTTGGTCATGCTCAAGCAAATGCCTACTGTTGCATGCATTTCTGAGCTACTGTTATGCAGCCAGTAGCTAAACTCTCATCAATACAGATTAACTGTTCGCATACCAAAACTTCGAGACTGATCTGTGCACCTCTAAGCTTCGTCCTAATGACCTCATGTGTCCGTTTGCTTAAGTGTCAGACTTTCAGTAAACCATGTCAATGCTTTGTATTGTCCCATATCTAGCCCTCCTTCTTATTGCCATTTTTGATATTTAACTATTTCCCCTAATTTACTACCTACTTCTACTTGTTTTCTAAGTAGAGGAAAAGATTTGAGGTTTTTTTGTTTGCTTGTTTTTACTTACATAAGATTAATTATTCAATAGAATAGCACAGAGACAGTAGTAGAGAAATAAACATACTTGCTCTTAGGTATTGCTCAGCTTCCATTTTCCTTACAAGTGGCTGTTTTCTCTTCTGGTTGACGGTTCCAAAGAAATGGAAGACCTAAGTCAGATTCTAATTCATATGTGGATGGCAAAAGTACCCCAAAAAAAGAGCACTATTTCAGTTACTTAGTTATGTTAAGTATTATAGCTGTGTCTAATTGTTATCTTAAATCCAAGGTGAGGATAACATCCAATCTATTTCAACCAAAAGTCAGTAGTGGCTTAAAACCAAGAGGATACAAGAAGCCTATTAACACATTTAGATTGTAAGTACTGGATGGTGCTCATCGTCTGAGGAACCATGTTCTTGAAGAGCCTCTCAAATAGAAATAGTGAGGGGGCAAAAATCCTAACAATTTAAAAAATGCAACTTGGTGAACGTGTGAGTGAGAATACATGGTAAGATTTTCTGTGCCATTTGGCCTTTTGATAATAAAACTACTTGAAATTTAAGCCAACCCTACCAGCATACTGGCATATATAGTCAATATAAACTTATTTGCTGCTTTACTGGAAATAATTAGAGATCAGATACTTTAACTTTGGCTGCAAATCAGCTTGAAGTATGCTGACCCAAATAAAAGGAGAGAGCTTATTATGTTAAACATGGTGAATCAATGAAGTCCCAGAAGCAGAGCTGCCAACAATGGTAAGATTTGCTTCTTCATGACTGTAGATGGAGCCCTAACATAAGTAAATACCCTCTCTGCAATAAAAGTTCGGAATTTTGTAGAATATATTTAGAGGCTTTTCAGCATTTTTACATTATTGAGGTTTTAATTTTCAGGACAAATGATATGAGAAGCCCACTGTTCCCCTGGTTTCTCAATATGCCGAACTGATTCAGTTCTTCTCAAAAATCCAGAGAGAAAGAAAGAAAAACAGTTGTTCAACTTCTATTCTGTCCTGCAATTATCACCTACTCAAACCTTCTCTAACAATTTCTCAGCTTAAGGGCACCTCTAGGGCTGTCAGTCCCGCTGAATTCATTTAGAAAATGAAATCCAAACCTGACTATTCTTATTCATCCCCTACACCCATTATTCCTTTCATAATTTTATGCTACTGTACTAAAAGGCAAGGCCACAGCACATTTTGTGGATTTTATTGTATTACATATAACATATACTGTTGAATTGTATATGGATTGTAGAAATCTTAGTGAGGAAGGAGGGATCTTAGCACCATCTGACTGAAAGATGTTGGATAAAAGAGAAGCTATTTATAGGAGTAAAATATGTCTGCAGTTATCACAGTGGCTAACGATACAGGGTTCATGTGTACAATCACACCTTTCTTTCCTATAACTCACTTCTTAAAAAACCAAAGTATTTCTTGATTCCTTGCAGCAAAACAAACACAAACCTCCACAAAGCAAACAAGCAGAAATATCAAAACAATATATTCTTTCATACATCTCAAGATGTTTTGTCTATTTCAAGCTCTAAGAAACAACTGGTATCACTAATGCTCTGGAAGTCAAAATAACATCCTAAAAGCTGCATTCCAAAAATTTCACATGGCTAAAGGTCACTCTCAAGAAAGCCAGAGAGATAAAAGGGAAGGAACAGAGTGGCTTACCGGTAGAAAGTAGAAATAGGGACGCTGTACTGCACTGTGGGATGGGATTGGGTCACTCCACTCCCTCTCAAGGTCTGCAGTTTCAGGTAATTGCCTTCTATATTTACGAGAGAGCTTCTTGGCCAGCACACAAGTACATACGAACCACAGGTGATCTAAAAGATAGCCATCTGTCACAAATGCTTCATTTCCCTTAATTTATGCGAAACTACCAGGTAAGTGAGTTTATTTGGAGACAGAGGTTACCTTGCGGTAAATATCTGTGAAACTCACAGTTTTACACGCACTAATTGTCAAAAATATTAATTTTTAGTACATGTTCATGAAAGTAAACTTCTGATTGTACAGTAAAGTTGTACAATTATCAGTTCACGTTACATTACTTAACGACGGGACAGGTATCTCCATTTGAACTAGCCAGTACTTCCAGGCTGAGTACATTTACATCGAATACAGACAAAGAAGTTGAAAGTAAACTAGAATTCAAGCTACTGTTAAGCTGGGTCAATTACACACCCCATGCATTTCATATAAATTGTGTATTTAATATCAGTAATTGCCATGAAGATGATTTTCAGGTTGAAAATGATTTGCTGATTCAATTAACATGTTATGTTAATAATAAAAGCACTTGGGAATATCTAAGTTTATTGCATGGTAATGGATTCTCAGAAAAGAAGTATGATATGTCCTATTTATTATAAATTGTTGCTTTCAGTTGGACTTAGACTATAAAGATACTTAAGGTTAAGAATATACTACACTGATTTGCAGCTTGATTTTGTTAATTGACTTCATTTTAGAATCAATTATTTTGTAGCAATTTATAAAACACAAAATTGTCTATGAGGAGATTAATTTTTGTAAACTGATGAGCTAACAGTTATCTTCTCATCACTCAGAGAATTACCCTAAATGACTGATAATAAGCCTCCTCAGCTACTTTAATTTCTTTACTGAGTCACAAGACAGATATCTGGTCATTTTTACATATGATTTTTTTAAATCAAGGAAAAGCAGTCTGTACAGATGAATGACATTAAATTTAGTCTATCCAGATGCTGGAATGTGCTCCAAATTACATCGTATGAAATAACATCGATGTCTGTATGTTCTGTTTAAACACAGTTTTTCAGAATCCACCTAATTAAAATGAAGTTGTTTTTAAAAGCTAACCTGTCCAAAACATACCAAATAAATTCCTACGTGAACTATTTACTATTTTAATCTGTAATCACTTACACAATACTGTCTAGTAGACGCAGATACTGTATAACATTAAGAGATCTATTTAACTCACTCTCTTTATAAAGATAAACAAAGAAATGATCAGAGAAAACGAAGAAAATAGGTCAGTTCTGTCCTATGGTGACAGAATCAACATATCTGAACCGGCACAACCATAGTTCAGAGAACTTCCCTTCCAGCTCCAGTGTTTGAAAGCACTTACTTGAGCTTCTTCATGACTTGGATCACCGCTGAAAAGTAAGGCAATTGCATTTAATTGCAGCATCTTCGGGTACCTGTACCCTAAACCCGGGACCAAATATGTTACATAATAAGGTGTAACAAGATAATCTCATATTTCAAGAAATTCATTAGCCAAATAAAAGAATACTTTTACAAATAAAAGTAAAAATACAAATAAAAAAACACTTATAGCAATTCATTTCATTAAGATCAACATGTTATGTTATTTATTTCATAACTCTGCTAAGGCCTTTTTAAATAGATGACAGTAGAATTTGTTTTCTGGTGTTCTGGCTTACATTAGATAACCATTTTTGGATTTTATGCAAGACATATGGAAAAACTCATCACTGATTTACTGCACATTTCCACACACAGTCAAACTAATATCTGATCACTATTGAAGAAGCAAAACCCTGCTTGGCAGTAAATACATAAGCAAATTTCCAAGCACATGGATGTGTGCAGCCTTATGCAAGAAAGCCTCTGCTAGTCAAAATACAAACTGACGCACTGTAGCATTTACTGGGAAAAGGTAGTGGAAAATTTAAATTGAGATTTATTTTCACTTCAGAAACTACTGCAACTGAAACAATTGCAATAAAATCAAATAAAAATATTGCAATATCTATCTCCAATAGTTAGTATAATAGGGTTTGAGGTTTATAATTTGTCTGTATGATAAAACCTTGGGAACATTTTATTATTTTTAATAACTCTACAAGATGGTGGTTTTCAATGCTAGTCATGAAGATGAATCTTTGGTCATCAATTCAGTGTTTGTAATTCCATTCATGCTTTTGGGTGACAATTTGCAGTTATCCATATTGCTGCTTCCAAGAATAAAAGGTGAATACTCTGCCTCAGTATTGTTTTAAGCTTTCTGTCCTAAACTACTTTTTTGTGAATTTAGGCTTTGTGAAGTTAGGCTACCACAGCTAGTTTTAGTATCACCACAGCAGGTGGAATGACCTTTACCCCATGCCTATTTTACAATGTGTTTTGTGAGACTTTTGTTGAGTTATTTCAGAGCCTATTACTATTAGGAACAATATACTGCAGAAGTTAGTGTCTTCTAAAAGTAAGATTTAATTATTTTTGCATTTTATTACAGACAAAGCTAATAATTAGAAAGTGTCATTAGAGTTAAACAGAAGTTTGTCCTCTGTTTAAGGACTCATGCAATTATTTCCTCGCGGAAAACAAAAAACCAAACCACCCCAAAACAACAGCAAAACAAAACAGTGACCGATAATCCTGATTTGGGAAGTATTTAACTGCAGGGCATGGTTCACAGATGTTTTTGCATCCTCAATAACTATCTTGCCCATAAAGCTAACTTTGATGATATGAAAATGTCAACAAGAATTACCAGGCAGAAAAATCTCAAAAAGTTTTTTGAGGTTAAATGGCAGTAAGGAGCCATCTTTCTTCAAGAAAAGAAGCAAATATAACCCATTTTTGATGAGCAGATGGTCCCCTTGAACAAAAAGAGAAGGATTCCACTGGAAGAAAATAGAGTATTTGAAAAGCAAAATCATGCCTTTTGCTAGGTATTTTCTGTCAGGCGTACATAGTAGTTAATCCATTTTTTAGCCAGATTAGCTGTCAGATTAACACATTATCCATGTGAGTCACAGTTAGTTTAAACCAAGGATGTGCCTGAAGAATGACGTGCAGCCACATGAAGGAAGATTTACAGAGGCTGACTTACACCACTGCTGTGGAATGCAAACCTTCCCCCCTTTTTTTTTGGCTAATGCTGGCCAGAGCTCTACAAACAGTCGTTCTCAATTGCTGTATCATGCTGAGTTGATACAAGCCTTGATGTGGATTTGAACATCCTTATGCAGGCCTTGCATCTGCCACACACACCCATGTATTAACTCCAGGGCATATATGCCTCTATTGTCTGGAAAATATATATTGAAATGTTAAAGAATTTACTTACTCAAAATGTTCTTTAAATACAGTGCGTTTATCCATTCAAGAGCATTTGACTTCTTCTGGAAAGCCAAGTTTAAGTCAATTCAATTTCATAATAGAATGACAGGATATGATCTGCAAGCAGCATATATTTTAATCAATCAAGGGAGCACAGATGGAAGTTTTCACAAGCAGCTGATAGGTGTCAATATCCCATTTAAAAAACACACCCTGAGTATATGTACCTATTGTTAAATCTCTCAGATACCAGGTAAAGAAATATAATAGGAGTAATTTCATCTCAATTCAATCATGGCCCATTTGGAATAACTCATTTCTGGAGACACCATCTTATACACGATTGCACTATGACATGTGACTGCAGCTCAGAGTTAAAGAACTTGCCCCAACCAACATTTCATTTCACAGCAGTATTTTACTCTCCACTCTTATCCACTCTGTGGCTTTTTTTTTTTTTTCACCCTTCAGCAGGCCTACAAAGCCCCTTTTTGCACAGCCTGTATCTGTATTTCTTTATAATTTTCCAAAGTTAATAACCAAGCTAAATGAAGGCAAAGCCTCCTCTGAAACAAGCTTTATTCCAATATATGAAGATTTGGCAACAAAAGGAAGCCTTCCTATGGAAGCTCCTTAGAAGACAAGCCACAGCCAAACATACCAAGTGGTGCCGTAAGGATCTGAGGCTTTTGTGCACACTCAATGTTTGCCATCTATAGGAGCTGCTAGAAGTAAAGGAATAAGCTTTCATTTTCTTGCCTTTGGCTCTCTGTATTTGGTCATGAGCTATCTAAACAGTCCTGGCTTATCTTGCAGGCACATCGGCCAGCTGGTCTCTGTGGACAACCCCACTTATGCAACAGAGCACACATCAGAAGATGAATGTTACATGTTTACAATCTACGGACACTTTGAGAGTGTGCCATTCGTGTATAGTTCACAGCTACTTTGGATTAGAAAATCTGTAGAAGTCAGCAGATTTAACTCTGAACAACAACAACATAAATCAATCCAAAACTTTTGATGTACAACTGTATTAAAGAATGGAATTCATTCAGAAATGAGCAAGCATCAGATTTTAGACCAAAGACATGAGAAACAGAACAGCCTTTTGTATCAAATGAGCTTGTTTAAGACAATTCACCAATTCAGGCCAGAAAAGATTCTAAAATTAGATTTAAAAAAATTTGAGGCAAAGAGCATCTTAAATACCAATTTAGAGAAGATTGGTATTTCCAAGTGGCGCATCTAGTCTTGCTTTTAAAGCCAAGTACACAATATGAACACAACATGAAATACTCTCTGTCAAAGCAATGTGATTTCTGATTGCATGAGAGTTAGCTTCAAGTCTTAGGTCTCTACAATGTCGTTAAAAAACATTATAGGAAGAAGCACGGGAAATTCCAATCAAGTGTTATTCCAGTCATCCACATCTAGTGCGTGTCTATGTTTAGCCTGTGTGTGTGGCTAAACATAGCCAGCTGTTATATCACCCAGTGACACCTCCCACCTCAAGAAGGGGAATTGGAAAAAGGAAGGAAGATCTGTGGGTTGAAATAAGAACTATTTAATAATTGAAATAAAATAAATTGAAAAAAACGATGATGATGATGATGATGATAATAGTATATACAGACAAGTGATGTATGGTGCAATTGCTTACCACTCCTTGACCTACATCCAGCCTGTTCCTGGCTAGCAATCCCAGAAACTGCAATCCCAGAAGACAGAGAGTAGACCTCGGGAGCAGAAAGACGGGTGAGACCCTCCAGGGATGGCGACCATTGAGAAAGAGAGGCTGTCCTCAGCAAACTTTCCCATTTATAGTGAGCATGACATTACACAGTATGGAATACCCATTTGCCAATTTAGGTGTCAATCACCCTGGCCACACTCCCCCCGGGTTCTTGGACATCTGGGTCCTTAGCAAAAACAAGTTGAAAAGTCCTTGATCACTATGGATACCTGCATACCACTGCTGGTGACAAACTAAAACAAAGTGTCTTATCAGCTTTGTTCTCACCAAATCGGGTGCTGCAGTCTTCTTAAAAATGCAGTTCACTTTAGAAACGTAGCTTTTCTGAACAGAAAACTGAGTCTATAATTCTTTTGCAGCAAAACCAGGACAGTGAGGCAACTGTCAGAGGCTGAGTACTTACCATCTTACTAATAATGATTCATTCAACTTATCCAGCTAATTAAATCAGATGTCCCAGCTATTTCACATTCTCTCTAAGTAACATCCCAGAGTCAATAAATTCAGAAGTAATAACAGAAGTGGTAGAGACACAACTTACGTTTGAAGATTTCCTGAATTCACTAAGAAACAAGAATCCATGTTAAGACCAAGTGAGACTCAGTATTGCCCCGTAACTTCAGATGTTCAACTGAGTAGTAGCTCCTGCATCAAGCTTTTCTCTCCACAGAGAGAAACAATAACTACTCATTCCTTTCATTCTTTGTTCTAACAATGAATTATTGACACAAATACTGTCCCAGTACAAATGCTGGTGTTATTTCCTGTTGATAAATGAAGGTAGTTCCCACCCTTTATTTTATCTCCAAAGCACCAGCGTAGAGGTGGGGAATCTTCTGCTTTAATGTAGATGATAATGAAATAGTAGAACAACAGAGAAGTAAAGAAAACTGACAGATTTTGTATGTGTTTGAGGTAAGGGATTATTTTTTTTTTTGTCTAGTAGAAACATTGTTTGAATTGTTTCCCCTTATTTCATTTTACATTTCAAAACAACATTCTTTTCTAAGTAGACAATAGGAACCAAGGAAAGAAACCGCATTAAATCTCTCAAAAATCTTTCTAACAGGCTTCAGGCTATGCTGTACTTTTTCTTTCAAATATTTCCATCTAAAATCAGATGTTAACTCTCTGAGTGAACCCACGTGCAACCTCTTTATTGATCAGATTAATGGCTGCGGAGCAACAGGCAACAGAACACATTTCCGCTCACATAAGGAATTCATGACTTTCTAGAAAACTTCACGTGATTGCAACTCCTTTTCAGTTAAATATGTTGCAGCGAGCAAAGAAGGAAACAAACTGCAACAAGGTTTAATGGGAACCTACAGTCAATGCATTGACACAAGTAGCAATTTGTTTCTTTAAACAGGACCTTGCTAATGGTTTGACAGTCAGATTTTTGCCTTGCTATACCTTTGAAAATAAAACAAAAGCCAGCCTGTGCTCTGGGATACTTCAGATTGCCCAGTGCAATATCTCTCTTTGTTGCTGCTTTTATGCTGATCCAAGGCACAATCAGCAGAAGAATTTAGTCAGCTTCTGTGTTATATCAGCTAAGGAATATGTTAAGATAGACAACCTATAAGGTGAAAATATAGAGGGAAAATACAAAAAGACAATATTCTATACTATGTTTGCATTTATACTAAATATCAGTGCGTACTTTTAAATCTATGCAACATATCGTCTTGATATACACAGCTAAGCACACAACTAATGGTGGGATTTCACTTCTGGTCACTTTGATCAGCAGGAACATGGTAGATATACACAGGACAAAAACATGATGCTTGTGCCACTAGAAGAGCAATGGACTCAGTAGCATCTGATGTAAAGGTGACAATATAAAAGTGAAGTTAAGGAGCGACTCAACATTCATACATATGATAAAATCTGTACTACAACAGTAAACGTCAAAAAGCAAAACCCTGGAACTTAGGAAAATCTCCTCTTCAAACATCTGGTCAACCTTTCTTTAAGAGTCTAGAGAGTCTAGGATTAGAATACTTGGTGTTTTTTTTTTTTTTTTTCTTTTTCTGAGAAAGACATCTGTAATATTGCCAGATGCCTGTTTTTAAGGTTGATCATTCTACATCCTTCCAGAAATACTGGATCAGATCTGTTACTTGCTCTGACCCTGTTTGTGAGTGCTTACAAATACGATTGTTCTGCTGTTCTTTTTGTTTTTAATTTAATATGGATGAATTTACAGTGTATGTTTGGATTACAGTGAAACCCTGTTAAACTGAGCATTTTGGGACCACATCACAGTTCAGATGATCAGGAAGTTCAAACTTGCGCAACACAGTGGTTGCTTGTTCAAGTCTGTACTTTCACATACACTAATGACTTCAAAGCATATGTACACTAAACCCTACATTCTTGAAATGATAATAGTGGCTGCAAGAACAGAGATAGTGGCAAGTCAGCAAACCACAGAGTGATAAGTTGATTACTGGGTTACAGAATAGTCACATTTCACTCTGACCCCAAACTTAAAACTGTGTATAGTTCATGACCTCTGGCATGTAAGGAATTCAAGAAAAAAGAACCCGAGCAATTAAAATACATGACCTGTAATGTGCTTCAGCTTTCATAACCTCAGTTCCTGATTGCTTTTTGTTCTTTTTCTAGTTTAAAAGCATCTGCTGTACTCTTGTCCCAAGCAGGACTACGCTGAATGCAGTATAGAGCTGAAGAGCTCTTTTGAGCAACGAAGTAGAAAGCCTAACAACAAAGAAGTTAACATATAAGGCTGAATTTCATGTTCCAATGTAAGTGACTTAAGATTTACATTGTGGAGTCAGACCAAAGGTCCATCTAGCTGATTATCCTGATTGCTGCAACGACCAAGACAGCCTAAATAATAACAACAGGGAAAGACCATACAACACATCCTCCTAACGTTCTCTTACTCTCTACCTATTTTCAGTTCAGGGCATTTCTGAGTGACAAGCGGTTTCTAAGTATTTAGAAAGTCTCCATGGATTTCTGTTTCTTAAACTTGTCCTGTCTTTCCCTGTAGGCATGCAAAGATCAACATTTAGAGCAACATCCAAGGAGAAGTTGCTGCTCCTGGTTGATATCTCCCCACAGTGCCAATGAATCCTCAAAGACAGGTGTTCTACAGAAATTAGGTAGTATGGACATGAGCAACAAGTACTAGGGCTGAGAGGAAAAGAATGTGTGTTGCCTTCAAAAACACACCATTATCGCTGGAATCTCAGCACTTGGACAGTTGTGTTGCCACTTTGCTACCGACATATCCTCAACACTCACCAGTTGCCTCAAAGTATTTTTTTTTCCCTACTTTTTCTGTTTTCAAAATAATTTGTATGTGCTACACAAAGTTCGTAAAACACTTTAAGGATTTCTTGTTGGAAACTGGAAATCAAATCTTAGATTTGAAAAAAACTGTTATTTCATAAAAATATCCAACAAAAATGGTTTAAATCCTAATAATAACAATGTAATAAATCTTATTAATAACAATGTAATGAATCTTAATAATATCAATGTGATATCAGTTGTCATCTGCTATAATGTTATGTTTAGCATTTATTACTGAATCATTTAAAATCCTTACATGCAAATTGTTCCGACAGACATAATTTGAAAGCATAAACATTGGCAATTGTTTTGTTACCACTGCAGCTGTTTTCAAGTATCATTTGTGCCATATAAATAAGAACACATACTCACATTGGGAGTAGGACAATGCTTTACAAGCTTCCCAGAGGTTTGGCATTTGTGATTAATTTCTCCTCAGTCTTTAAATTATTTATGCATGTAATGATTTTGAGCTGCTAACTCTCACTGCTGACAAATTCACAGTAAGCATTCATAGGTAGCTAAGCTGAACTAACTACTACTGTTCAAGGGTTAAACAAAAAGTTAATTACACAGTATTCTGAAAAGGAGTTTTGAAAACCTAAATATTATAACCTAATATACAAATATACCTTGTATACTTGTTTGTTTCCTAATGTTCACATGATTCGAACAAACAAAAAAATTACTCAACCATGTGTGGTTGGTATGTCATAGAAGGTTACGTTGATTATTGTATAATTGAAATAAGAGATGAGAAACAGGCAGTCTGCAGCAACTAACTAGGCTCTGAGAAGGAATATTTTAAACCAAATCCCTTTAAAGGTTTGTAACACTCAGTATAGATACAGCTATACTCAAATTTTTTTTTTTTTTAACTTGAAGTTTTATATTTATGGAATGAAACACCGATGAATATCTCAATAACATTTTTCTTAGTTACACATTTATTTCCTTATGTCTGTAATCTCTGTTTTCCCCTCTTTAACTGGCTTCTCACCTTTACCTAACATTGCATGCATTGAACGGTAGAGTCACACTGTGTAGAAACCCAAGAAATTTCCAATGCAATAAAGAAGTAGGAAAAACAGTAAGGTCATTTCAACTTAATTCCTCCGTATATATTTAACATGCCAAATCTGCTTCACACTCATGTACAGGGCTAAATAAAACTACATAGATCACTTAATTTTAATATTTAATCTGTTCAGTGCTACCTACTGGCTTTCACTGGTGCACTCTTTGGACTCGTTTTCTTCCTGTAACATCTCATCTCATATGAACCGCAGGTCCACATGAAATTCGAAAATTTAGAATTAAAATATGTTCTTTAAAGAAACAGTAGACAATTTCATTTCAAATTTTGTGAATTACTATTCTGTATGCAAATGTCACATTAGACAGTAGGGGGCAACTTTCACCTGCAAGTCATACTTTATGTATTCTGATATATAATATAACGACACGAAGTGGGTGCTTTTAGTACTTACCTAAGTTTATTGTGTGGTCTATATAATTTTTTTTAAATGGAAGGTTTCATTTTTAAACCCCCATTTTGTTCTTCAGGCAGTGTGCTGAGGAAATGGCTGGTTTACATACTAGAAAAGTGCTGCAAGACAAAATAACAAACTACAATCTCAAGTTGAGAAATGAAAGAGAAGGACAATTATATAAATCTAGTTTGCTGTCATAGGATTAAAAAGAAATCAATCTCAAAAAGATTATTTTTCCACACTTACATTTTGATAAATAATTCTTTCTCGAATAAGAAATTTATAAAAACAATAATTTAACACCCTAAAAACCAGAGCAGGGACTAATATAAAAATAAAAATATTAATTAATGATATTAACAGGCATAATTAGACTATGTTTAACAATAAATCCATAATTAAGAATAAATTGATGGTCTATATTGTGTGTGAAATTTTTCATCACTTGAAAAATGAACATTTTGCTACGAATTTCTCCTGACAGCAAATGCTAAAACCAGTCACAGCATCAAAGAATAAAAACAGTCAGACATAAAGCAGTATTTTTTCCAAGTGCAATTAACTATGTTATACAGCTATGATTTGCGGATTAAAAGATTATATAATTTATGGAATTTAATATGCAACTAACTGATGGACCTTTAAAATTCATATTTAATTTTTAAAATGATAGGATTAGTGAAAGTAAAGAAGTAGGGTAGCGCTGAAAGTATTTTCACACCAAACCCAGCCAAGTGGAACAATAATACTTGTAATAAACCCACAAAACTATGGCTAGTCTTGCTATAGGTTCACAGAATGAAGTGGTTAGACCTAGGGTGAGTTTTTAGTAAATCTGGGTAGAATCAAGATTTCTAGTGAAGGATGTCAAATACTGGGAGCCAAATCATACAAAACTTCATGCTCCTTTTAAGCTTCAAACTTACAGTAAAATGCACTGGATGTCAAACTGCAGTAACAAAGTGAGAAACTGACTGCAGACCTTTTTTCTAAAGTGTCCTGAGATCCTTTGATAATTCAGGTAGGTAACTAAATGCAACAGTCTTTGTTAGGGGGTCAGAATAAATTCTTATGAATGTCTTGTCTGGCTTTAAACCCAAAGAAAATGCTCTAGATATTTGTTTTTCTCAGTGATGTAGCTAACAACTATTTCTCTAAATATAAACCCACCTTAAAATGTAAATCTAGTACACTTAAACTGCATTTTAATTAATAGACGGAGCACAACATAAACAAGGATGACAAAATGTGAAAAACATTCACCCTCTAGCAGTTCCTGAAATGAACCCACATTTTCCTATCAATACTCAAAGAGCACGTGGGTAACTGGTAGCAAGAGTACTACTTTACAAACAAAGCTAATCATAAAAATCATAGTAAAAAAAGACAGAGCAGGAATTTTACCACAAGAGATTACTTGAGATTACCTCATGATCTCGTAATTTGTGCTGTTTTGCAAATTACTGAGTGGAGTTTTTTGATGTTTGGGTTGTTTTTTTTTTTTGTCTTTTATCCTATGGCTGAGATGCATCTTGCTGTTTTATTCCTGTGTTTTGACAGGACTGAACTCCAGCTGAAACCAAACAGTTGGTTTCAACTCACTTTTTCTCCCCCGATCATGTTCTCTCTGAGTGCCCTCTCGTGAGTTAACGTGCCACGACTAAGCTTCCAGTTCACTTGCTTCATGGCTGGATCCAGGGTTTGATTCCAGATGGACAGTCGGAGATGTGGCTCCTTGGGCAGACGAAGGTCATCCTGGAGGGACCGCCAAACAGACTGAAGTTGTGTTCCTGAGGGGCAGCACGGTGTGAAAGCTCACTTCCTACAGGAAAACCACTTCTTCACAATGTTTACTTCTCTATCAGTTTTCTTTTTCATTTTCATTTCCTCATCCTATTTCTCCTCCTTTCTCGTCTCCCAGGATATCTGCCATGCGACTTCCCCTCAGGCTCACCTTTTCCCTCCGTTTCCTCAGTGACACACAGCACTCCCAAGAAGGAGCCCGTATTCCCCAGGCATTCAAAACTCACCACAGCCTTCACAGCCACTCTGCCTACTCCAGGTGGGCATAACTCAGATCTCACACGTCCTGCCTCCACTTTCTTCTTCACCATCTGCCACAGCAGCACCAGGCTGCTTCCCTCTGTCTCCTGAGGTGGGCTGGTGGGCGGGAGCGGTGGGAACAGCGCCCCTGCTCATGGAGGGCTGCTGTTACAGGGCTTCTCCTCAAACAGCCCACGCCGAAGCTGGAAAGGTTATGAAAAATTGCTGGTCCTTCCCGCTTTCTCCCAGATGACGGGCACTGATGTGTAGAATTAGCTCAAACACGACAGAACAGTCACAAGTAGTTACATTTCTTCTCTCGTTATTTGTAAAACCTCATTTCCTCACACGGCAAGCAGAAAGATACAAGAGAAGCTTCCAGAAAACGGCTAATTAATTTCATCTCACATTTGAATAAAAGCCTTATTTCACCAATATCCCAAATGCTTCTATTCAGCACCTTTTCAAGGATTCCTTCTGTTGGGAGGAGAGGAAGCTTTTGGGGAAATGATGGAGTTGGACAGGCAAGCTCCTGGGGTCCTCCTCAGCCTCAGTCTTTCTGTGATCCTGTGATTTTTGAGGCAGTGCTCTCTGGTTACAGATAAGATCTCTGAAGTCCATTGAGAGTGCAAAAGGAAAGAAATCCTAACAGACAATATCCACAGTTACAATATGGCGATATCCCAGTCTACTGCCCTCTTAACTATAAACTAATTCTATACCCCCAAGAGCTCCATCTCTGCTCCACGTCTGTGCTCAATCTCTGCTCCACGTCTTTCTGCACTGTTTTTTCCTGTCACCATTGTAACTTGCAGAAAGTTCACCAAAATTTACAATCAACCAAGTGCAAGAGTTAAGGTTATGGGCCTGATGGGATGTGAGCTTCCCACTTACTGAAGTGCAAGTCAAACACAAGCAGCCTTTTGATTTATAGCATCTAAAGAGTTCTCGCCAATTTTTCAAAGCCTTTCTATATGCTGATTTTAAAAACAAAACTCACCTTTAGTAGAAAAGTCTTCCTTCCACTTCCCTGCTGTAGGGAGACTGTCCCCCGGAGAATGACGAAAACAGGAATGGCATGTCTCACACTCCACAGACTTCATAACTTCTGTACACTCCCTAAACCGGCCAAGTCGAAGAGAGAAGATACTGAAGAGAGATTTAACAGAGCTACAGTAATCAGTGCTTTCCATGACATGTATGCTGTCAAAGGATCCATTTACAGCTGTACAGGGGCCATGTCACAGGCCCCTGTCCTATTTGTCTGATGTCGTGGGTGGAAACGTAATCCCTCAATACTCTCACAAACTTCTGTGCAAAGCACTGTTGCTAAAGGCTTGGAGCAGATAACTGTGAATTTCACTTTAAAATAAATTACATGTTACACTAACTTGTTTGACTTCTAGATAGGCTACAAAAAAACCTCATATATACTCTTGCTCAGGTTATATTTACTGTACGCTGATACACAACCGGTGCTGCTTTATAAATACTTCCATTTTTGTGTACTTCATCTAAGATGTAAATTATTTGACATTACCAATCTATTGGAAAATTTCCAAACGGGTCTGGTTTTGGTATACTACAATAAGCGCTTATTACAGAGGAAAGAAGGTTAAAGACTGTTTTCAAAATGTAGAAATATTTTCTATTTTTTTTCTTAAGTTTGCTGTGTTTTATTCACTATTCATGTACTGTGTGCTTGGAGTCAGATCCTGATTGGTGTGTCCTCCTTTCATTTCTCTGGGAAAATTGCCCTATATATGGAAAAACATGTTTGGTTTTTCATTATCATTGAAGTCAAAGGCAATCAGCTATTGTAGCTATTTATACTTATGAGTAGGTAATCAGAACAATCACTGGTTGCATGACAGTTATTCAAGCAAAGAAATTTTTTTTTGTAGTAGTAGTAACAGAAGGAACACATTTTTCCAATGTTTTTTCAAGGGAAGTTCAGTTCTTGCAGCTTTAATGCATAAGGAAATAATTTTGCATTCAACAAGAATGACAGTTTGTCTAAATAAAAAATAGATTATTTTCCAAATCCACAAAAATGTTAAACAAATCATTGCTAGATCATGTGCAAGACCTGTCTTGCACTGTTGCTTGTATTGATGTTGGACTACTGAAGAAAGATATATTTTGATACAAACAATGAGTGTGGACAGAGGTTCCAGGTTTACATCCCTGTTTCTCACAGCTCAGGGAACACAGTTTCTTTGTAAATCTAAAATGTGTTAAGAATTCATGAATGAAGGTCATGAAGATTATAATTTCAATGTCAGCCTGGTCTTGTTTGATTTATCTGTTTGTTTTCTTACTCTTAAAATAATCTAAGCCTAATATAACAAAACCAGAAAAAAAAACCCACAATAAATTGGAAAAAAGATCACTACTGAAATCTGCAGAAAAATTATCTGAGCAAACCACATAGTTAACAATATCACAGCTATTTTTTGTCAATTGCTTCACAAAACTGAATGGAAATTTGATGGCATACTGCAAGACAGTGGTCATGAACGTCAACACTAAAATGTATAGTTATTTGTATTTCTGTGCAAAATGCTAAAAGACTGAAACAAATGACAAATATGGTCATGCGAATGCCATCCACAGAACTAAAAAAAAAAACCAATAAAAACTAGGTGATTAGATAGTATATTAAGTGCAAAAGCTGTTTCCACATGCTTAGATCTAGATTTGGCTTCAGTTTTGATTGAAGTAATGTTTAGAAATTTATCTCCTTTTTTTTCAGCATGAGAACAGTCAGACATTAGCACAGGTTGCTCAGAGAAGTTATGCAGTCTCCATCCTTGGAGGTTTTCAAGATCAGATTGGATACAGCCCTGAGCAACATAGTCTAATATTACAGCTAACCCTGCAGCAGTCTGGACTAGAGCCCATCTGAGGTCCCTTGTAACCAGAATGATCCTATCCTGATACAGCATTGTGGTAGAATTACTACTACTAAGAACTTCCAAGCATTTCTGTTTGAAGGTTCATAATCGCTTAATTTCTTAGACAAAATCTTCTCAACTGGTATCTGACAATTTACAAGCAGCTCTCATTTGAAATGAAACTTTGCTAAGACTGAGTTAGACATTGATCCCATGAAGTGTAGAGAGCTTGAAATATGATTCAGCAAGGACCTTAGAAATAAGAAAAGCTTTTTAATACCTCTAAAGCCCACAGATGCATGACTTAGGAGGAGTTTGGTGCTTACGAATTAAGATCGAAGTCTCTCTACGTTGTATACGACTTTCAAGGTCATGTCCTGTAAGTGCTAAGTTTATACTATAATAAGAAACAAAACATAGGTCAAATTCTTCCCTTGAGAAATTATTCTGATGAAATCAAGTTCTTCAAAAGTTACTTCATCCCATTTTAAAAGAGGCAAAGAGAATTAAAATTTGTCAGCAATATCAAAACAGAACTAATGAAAAGCACAGAGCAGCACACCTGTAGCATGCTGTGCCAAAAGCAAATTTTTATCCCATGCATACAAAGGTATCAACTTGAACTTCTATTTTGCAATGAATTTTATACAGGCAACACAATGCATTCAATTTAATATTAGTTGCAAGACTGAGATCTAGTCCAATTACTAAGACCTATATCATAAACAGTAATGTTAAGGAAGTCTTATAAAAAAGTATTTATTCTTTTGTGGAACACATCAAAAAACTGATGGATAAATAATTATCATTATCTGCAAAAAGACTTGTCCATCTAACTGCAACATATAATATTTCTCTGGCTCTGAGACACAGAATAAAGTTTGTTGCACAATCTTAAGTCTGTATATGAATTTATTTCTCTGTTCTAATACAAACAAGAAAATTAAATTTAACAGCTACTATTTAGTATTTGGTGACTTCTTGAGTTATGATAATGTCTTACTATGCCTTGAAATCATAAAAAGCATTTTTAAACAATATTACTATTAACTTAAATACTGCTTTTTGGCTGCAGAAGTTCTGTGAGGCAAGTTTATTGATTTTTTTTTTTTTTAATGCAAAAAGGATTATGCTTACTTACATATTGCACACAAAAAGGACACTTTTTGCCTTAGGCTAGAGAGTAGACAGATGTAAGCTTTCTTCAAGCCATTCCTAGGTAAAATCTGGACAAAATAGTACTAGATTACATTTTCCACTTTCCCTGCACAGTGCAGCATTTAGATTTAGGATTTAAGAGCATGTTGGAAATACAGACTACTTAATGCAAGAACAAAACTTTCTAGTAAGTTCATATGTTTATGTTGCATAAGATAATACAATCCATCTGTTGGAAAAATCCTCACTGAATATTATATCTGTCTTAGTAATAAACATGAATAGAAATCAAGATTTTTTTTTTTTTAAATCCCAAACTGAGTAACAGTGAGCCTTACAAAGAAATATGTTTAGGAACCTGAGACAAATTATACATGTTAATGTTGGAGTCACTGAGAACAGTTAACACAATGTAACCAAATGTCAACTGGAATATTTTGCAGTAACTTACCAAAGGGGTCTGTTTTTAATGAATATATGAATGCTCGGTTTCTAAGTTTTCAGCTTCAGATGGTGAAGATTAAGTGCTAAGGGTGTTACTGTAAACGTTTAAGTGAGATGAACATCACTGATATTCTAATTTTACCACATGGTTTACTTCAGAAGAAAACAAGCACCAGTTACATAGTTCTCCTGCAAGTCAGCAAACAGTCACACACAAAAACTCAATACAATTTGCTTCTTTGTTTATGTGCAGGATATTTAGTTTGGTTTGCAAAGTATTAAAAGAATAATAAGAACCTCCTGACAGAATACCGCAACTAAATTTCTGAAAAGCCACTCAGTTAATCTCAGTGTTGAATCTAGCTGTTTCAAATTATTGTAATGTATAATAACAGTCTTATTGACAATATAGATGCGCAGAGCCAAAAAAAGCTAGAAAGAGTGGCCAAAATGATGAACTAAGCGCCAGCCCAAACGACAACAAACATATGGCCATTAACTGAAGAATGGAGGGGTTCAGGAATGCAGCTGTCTGTGGCCTCCCAAAAGTTCCAGAGGAATGAAACTCTGCGAGGACTGGCAAAGTCTGGATGAGAAGTACTACTGAAGGTGGTAGGCCTAAAATGGAGTCAGCCATCAGATCATGTCGGAATTTAGAAATTTCTGTGGTCAGAATATATTCATTCCATTGGCCTCCTAATGTACATCAACAAATTAATATTGTATGGATGTCATTTCAAAGCCTACCGAAGACGAAGAGCCATTATTGAAGCCATTAGAGCACAGATGGTTCAAACTATATGCAGATATTCATACTTGCATTTCTGCATTATAGCTGTTTTTTTTTTCCTGTTGAACTGTAATGAATTGTCTCATAATCTATTCCATCTTCTTGCCATTAGCAGGCTTTGAATGTTCACAAATAGGAGCAAAGAACTCATTTTCCAGAGCTTTAATCACACAAAGAGGGAATGCCTAATTCTCTAAATGAAATGGTCTGTGATCACTGAAGCAGAGATTTAATATATCACGGCAAATTAGGTAGATTTTAATAAATTACTTATCTCTCTGAATACTTTACATATGCTTATGAAGAAACATAGCCTGTTTGCAAACAGTGGAAATCCACAGCCTATAAAATCCTTTGAAGAAAATGACAAATAAAAAAGTAAATTAAAAAATGAAATGTATTATATCCTCGTTCTCAAGAGACAATCCTTTTGCAGCATTGATTCACAGCTCCATTAAAAATATCAATTAAATCCTTCACTGAGATTGGTTAAAAGCTGGAAAATTAACTTTCCAAGCTAGACACTGGTTATTCAGATACAAGAATTCATTGTATATATTTGATGTAAGTTCCAAAAGTGACAAAACCAAATGAAAACAGTTGCCTGTCCCTTAAGCTTAAAGTAGGTGAAGCAAAATCTGATTCTGTATGGCTTCTTTTTGTGCTTTGACAGATGTTGGCTGAAAGTAAATCTTTTACTGTACAGAAAAATGATTGTGCCTGCCCTCCCTCTACTTCAAATCATGATAATCATAAACAGCTGATTATAATGTTAGTAGAAGGGTAAAAGTTATTTAAAAAAAGGCTGCAGTAATTTAATAAGTCCTGCAACTAGCCTCATTTTTTATATTTAATTGATAGGAACTGCATGCATCAAAGAAAACACATACTGAGATTTAATGTGCATAAAATGGATATTAGCATTTTAAAGAGGCAGATTAACACATTAATCCAAGTAATTTTCATATATTGCTTTTAATAAAATCTTCACAGTATAAAATTCTTAATGAGGCTAATCACAGGCATTCCATTTAGTGGGGTGATTAGGGATAACATAAAAGTATTTTTAATCAGTTTTCTAAGGCTTATGGTTTTTTTATTAAAAATTAAAAATTTGACTTGCATTTTTATTACTGTCTTATGTAGGAAAAATCTTGAAAATGCAAATAAAGCACATCATTCAATCATGTAGATATTAATTATTTACAAGACGTTGTCCATTGTGGAGAGATTCTTAGCCTTAGGGGGGAAATAGAAAAACAAACAGACTGAAAAGTATACAAAACTTTACAACTACGAATCAAGAGTCCTTTTCATATAAATTATACATTAAATACACCGTAAGAATTACAAAGATCTCATCTTTGAAGCACTATCAAGCATGTATTTACACTGGGAGAAGGAACTTCTGTAGGCAGACTTCCCTTTCATGCCTCCGAGTCATCTTTGCATTCCTCATAGACCGAACGCAGCGCATGGAAGGCTTCCACTGTTACTTTGAGCTTTCCAATTACTGCACTATCATCTTGAGAATCGAAAACTGGAAAGGAGACATCAGAAAACAGCATTAGCAATTTCATTGAAGGTTTCGCTTTTGTTCTGATTATTTTCCTTACCATTTGGACAGGTTAAAAGGCACGTAGCATATGCTTAAAACAGAGCAAAAATAAATAAATAAAAAAGAAATCTTCCAGTTCAGGCACTCAGCCTACTGGAAACTGAGCACTCTAAGAACTAGAATGTACATCAGTAAGAGTATTATTAACTCAGAAACAAAGCAAGCTTTATTTATTTCTTTACAGTATGATGACTGTCTACATAAATTAATTATTTTTCACAGTACGTAAATGAGATGATTCGAACTCTAATATATTAAAGGCATATACGCATGCTTACAAATAGTTTTGAGTAAAAAATATACTGATTAATGCATTTTCTACACTGTATGTGTGACTGGTCCAAATCAGCCTGGACAGTTATTAGTACTTAAATAGTAAATTGTTTTTTCCAGTTGGTGCAATGCAAAATTATTTTAATTCCAGGCTTCTGTGTGTTGTAAAATAGTGAAGTATAGACAGAGTATTTCCCCTAAAGTATTCAACAATCTTCATCTTCGTGTATGTGGGTTTTAAAGTAGCAGTTAAAATTTCTATTTTACAGAAATCAGCTAAAATGATTTAAAATTGCACTCTCTTACAATATCTAAGTAAGCCCGAAGGGCCACAATCTGTGCTGCTGTGATTAAAAACATGCTGCTAACAGTCAAAAACGAGGCTCTTTCCCAGTCCTGCATAAAAAGCAACGAGGCTGCCTAACATGACTTTAGAAGAAATTTGAATAAAACCAAATAATCTTGATGGCACGTTTTTTCAAAGGAAATTATACAGCAGACGAATAGGAAGGTTATGTATTTATTATATAAACTGGGATAAGTACTCCGGAACATGCAAGGATACTGCATGCTACAAATTCTAGGATGCTGGGACTGCTCAGAAAAGGTCTGGAGAAGGAAAAACGTGGGATAAATCTTCCTCCATTTACTTTAATGACAGAGGTATTATAGGACAGCTTGGATGCTATTCTTAGAGATCCAAACCATTTCATGTAGCCTTGGACAAACCACTCAGTGAACTCTCAAAGAGTAGACTTCAGGGGACATAATTCTTCCTCCTTATAAGAATAGTAGGATAACTGCAATTAATGATATCAGAAGATAACATAATTCTAATTTATCAGCTTTAATATCATCATATTATCTCGGAGACATATTGTTATATGTCTTGTCTATACTCTTTTTTTAATCCAGCCTCTTGCTTAGTCATTCACTTAATTGCTTCAAATTTCATGTGGGCCACTGTCACACAATCAGCAATGAAAGGAATAAGACACGAAAAAGATACATGCTTGCAGTCCTCAAAAGGATGAAGTTTATGGTATCTAACTTAAGAATTATTAGATCTTCATGTGGTAGCGTCTTATGAATTTCCCTGTGTCTAGGTTTATTCTTTTTCCCCCTCAAACCAATATTAATCTCAGAGAATGTGTACAAGATTATTTAGGAGATTATTTAGGAATGCTATTTATTGTGCTGTAACATTTACTTGAAGACTGTGTCCAGATCTAAAGAACAGATCCTTTTACAATGACTTTGTCCAAGAAAATAATAGCGTTATATTCTACTTTTGCCATGACTTGACATATAGTAATGTAAAATTCATTTCAATTCTCTGAAAGTTCTAAATTTTCAGAAAACATGGTTATAGATTTTATGCAATTTAAAAAAAAAATCGAAATTGTACAGCATCTGCAGGGAAGGGAAGAAGCATGGATAGGAATAAGAATAGAAGTATTTCTTATCTATTACTATCACTTTCATAGATACAATGTACACAAAGTAAAAATTGGTTCAATTGTCTTATGATTAGGGGAAGAAATGCTCCTCACAATACTGAAGTAGTTGTCATTACATAGTAATGATTACCTCTGACAGAAAAACAACTAGTAACAAAAACCAGTCCTTCCTGTCATTATCTCGGATGACGATTAGGAGTTTTAAGAGTTTTGTGAAAGGTGACTTTCAAGGGTACAAAATTATATTTATGTCACTAATCAATCTTATCAAACGGGAATTATGACAAAATGGGAACTATGGCCATAAAATCCAGAACAAAACAATTTTCCAGTGAGAGACTATGAAATACTTTTTTTGGAGGAGATGCACTTTCACACAACTACTTGGAGAAAAATTATTGTTGGAGAAAAGATTAAGTGGTTCAGCCACAGTAAGAAGTGCATCAAATCTGTATATTATTTTCCAGGGTATGGAAATTTGATTCTTCTTAGAATTTTGCTTATCGTGTTCCTGGAACTTTGATACATGCTTTGAGTATTTTAGCTACAGCATGGATGCAAATCATGCATGATAATGGAAATGGATAAGAAAGCCTATTTCTTTCGCTCACTACTCAGCTCCCCATCACTCAAGGAATGGTGATTAGACACAGCAGCAGAAGTAGCAAAGTCACACTAGCTTGGCATTCTACTAGGGCTAGCTACAATTCTTGCTGTTGCAAAGGTGCACCGTGTCTAGTAATCAAGCTGGTTCTCTTACCATTATAGGAGAGCAACTGTTTTATAACAGAGAGACTCTTGGCTTCTTCACTGAGCTTTACTTCAATGGGGAAAGAGGATGGAGAGGAACAGCTAAGAAGAAAAATGCACCATCGATAACTATGTCCCAGCCACCTTGGGGAACAGGAAAGTCTAAGAAAGAAGAACATTTTCCTTTGCTGCCTAGGAAAGGACCGGGTAGCCTTCTCGAGTCTTCATATCAGCATCATAAAGATGCTGTCATAAGACCCAGGAAACAGAAGATTCCACACTGCCTACTCACCTCACCTGGCCTTAATGAGCCACGGTCAAAGTTGGTTCACAGTCTGTTACAGTAGGATGCTTACTCTAAACTGACACCTAACCAAAGCCACCAGTATTTCATATCGCCTCAGATACAGGTTTAATATGGAGGACACAAGCTTGAAGTACTCTGGGGGTTATAACGTAACTTCAGATAAGATACAGACATCAGCAATACAGAGCTACTGACATAAATTTTAATAACAAAATATGTATTTATAGTTTCACTATCATGACTTATGTTGTACAAAATACAGAATTATACTAAGTGGACATGTCCTGAAAGTTCTTAGGTTTTATAAATGAATTATTATGAGTTGGGAATGCTGTTTGGTTTTGTGGGGTTTTTTTTAAATACATTTTAAGAAATAATAATACGCAAAATAGTAACAAAAAAAGTTTTTGCAGACTTGCAAACATGCATGGAAGTAATTAGTTAATATTAAAGAATTTCTTATTGAAACAATGTCAAGCAATTACTGGCACAGTAAAGCTTGCAGAGAAAAGCAGAAATTCAACACATTTTTTAGGGTATGAAAGAATACAAAAAAGTAATTTCTAAAACTTACCATCAATATCTTGCTCAACAATATCTCTTTGCTTCTGGAATATCTCTCTCAAACTGACATAAGCGAAACCAATATCTTCACATTCGAGATCCTGTTCATCTTCTGGAGGATCACTGACCACTGTAAATTGTAGTCTAAGCATTAAAAAAAAAAACCAACAACGAAATCTTCAAAAAAGGTTGAAATTAACTCAAAAATCAGAAAGAAAAAGCAATAAACATGCTCTGTTTTATCAGTTAAGACTAAACCAGAACTCTTTATCAATTATACTCAACATTTTCCATAAGAATACCCTGAGATCCTTTCTTTTAAAGCCTCTCTCCTTCTTTAGCATTATTTAGCAGTACTAGGACAGAAAGGTTACAACCATAGATCTGCAGGCTTACAGAATTTTTTCATTTTTATCCCCCTTTCCCACCACCCTGTGGCACAATTCTTGTTCATATGGCAGTGACAGGCAGAAAAGTCTAAGGATTAAAGACTTTCACATTTGAAACTTGTAAGTTTGTTTAGCTCAGCTGCTGAATTAACCGTTCAAGTCACTTAATTTTTTTTAATATTTACCCTCCATAGGTGAAAATCAAGATTGTATCTATGTACTTTGAGACTTTTAAAGCAAAACTAATTTTTTTATATAAAATATCTAAAAAATATAGGGGGGGGGTGTAATTATTTTTTTTTTTTAATTTTTACTGTGTTGACCATACCATGCAAATGATTCAATGTGAAGACATAAAGATAATTCGGAAGAAATAATGGAAGGTTTACATAAAATGTAATTATGTTTTGTTGGTTAAAATATTTTAAAATATTTTAATAATATTAAAAAATATTAAAATAAATTAATAAATTTAAAAGCTTTTAATACCATAAACTTGTTAAAAGAGTTCAAATATTTTAATTCAGTTAGTTAAATTAATCAAATTAATTAATTAAGATGAACCTGTAAGATTATTTCAGCTTTGATGCGGAACCTGCTTATGAAGTAAAACTTTTCAGTTGTCCCCAGTTATGGTGCTTTATTTGCATAGTAGTCTTGGAACACGTTAATTTGATTCCTGTTGAACTGGACTAAACTAAACTGAAGATGTGTTCCAGAAGCACCTACTTCCAATGTACTCCACTGCGAGAGACATTCAGTCAATAGGATCAAATAGTATTCTGAATTCTCAAAACTATCCTAAAAAAATCTATTTTCTGTGAATATCAGACCATTAGCGACAACTGCTTTGCACTAGAGATTCTCTGGTTTGCACCACTTGATAATTTGGATCTAGCCTTAGTACATCTACAGCCATGCATTTTCTTGGCTTTACATTACGTGGGGCGGGAGACATGAGATAACTAATTGAGAAAGACAAACCATATGAAATGTTTTCCTGATATCAGAAATACTAGCCCTATTCAATGAAGCAAGTGTAAAATATTTCGCTGAAAGTTATTGAGAATTTTCACACCTCTTTTAGATACTTGGAGAACATATTCTAGCCAAGAACCCATTCCACAAAAATAACAGGAATCTAAAGGCAGTTCTCTCAAAATAGTCTTTCTAATGTTGTTTTGTGTATTCATTATTTAAAGTTGGACCTTACGCAGCAATTTTTCCTGCACTTGTTCCCTCTGACCAATACGTCTCATATTTTATCTTTGTTATTCTGTTCCCGTTTTACACATAAAAAACTACCCATGAGTACAGCCTGGATCCAAAGGCCTTTGAGTATTTACTGTGCTGTCCAAACACAGCCTGTTTGTCCATCCCAAACATGTAAGCCCCACAACTACATAAAATATTTGCATTTCTTCTGTGAACTTAAATTACACTCATTGCATCCAAGTATGGCTTTTCTTTTAAACACGTAATTCCAGTATTGTGCTGGAGCTGACTTGAGTTAGTGGCTTGAGTTGGGGCCAAAAACACCGAGACTGACAAAATGACAGGAATTTAGAGCTAACTACTTTTTTGGTATGTCTTGGCAAAGTTATTCAAACTGTGAAAGCTTGTGAGCTTTACAGCCTAAAGATGTTACAATAAGCATAATTCCAAACGAGTAACAATCAAGTTGCAGTTGCATAGAATCCAAGTCTACAGAAAAGGATATCTTAGACAAAATAAAATCAAATCTTCCTAAAAGACTTCAAACATAACAACTGCAATATGCTTTTAGAGTGGTTGATCTTTGTATTTGGCTCTTATTAACAAATATTTATTATAGAAAATACATATCTAAATATTTGTCACTAAAACCAGACACCTTTCCAAATTAAGACACCTCTTTAAAATATTTCTGGAGGCAAAAAAAGAAAAATATCACAGCTATTTCCAACAGCAGGTGGCTTGATTGAGTATAATGGATCTAACTTAAGATCTTGGCATAGAACTAAGCAGCAGCAACACTGCCAAAACTCAATCAAAAAGAAAGAAATACTTAGATGTGTAAGATAAATATTAAATTAAATAAAAACAAATTAAAAATTGTAAGAATACTGATAAAACTGTTGAGTACTGGAAACAGATCAGTTTTGTTATGATTCAGTGTCAATGTTAAGTTAAATCAATTGGAGAAATCAGCTTAGCGTTAAAACAGTGATAGAAGGAGATTACTGCTGGATTAATTTTTATCACTTAAGGTTACCAACTACTACTAAAATTTCCACTAAAGCATAAATTAAAAGCAAGCCTGGTAACATTTGGGACAGAACCTTATAGGCAACGTGGAGAGTCGGTCATACTGGTCCACTTTCTGGTTCAGATCATATGCAAGCATTTTACATGAATAGAGGAAGCTTTAATGAAACAAATGAAAGAACTGCACCTCTAACACCTTATAGTTCCATATGCCTATACTGGATTAAATCTTTGCTGCTAATCAGGAAGGAGGAGGTTTGAACTCTGGATCCCATGGGAATACTTCAACTAGTAGACTGCAAGAATGGTACCACAGTCACTTGAATTTTTGTATTTTTAAAAAATATTACAAATGCTTTACATTTAGAATATATTTAAATATGATATTCAGTATGCTTTAACATTTTTCTTCATTTACCAAAAATTGCAAGAGTTTTGTTTTCAGGTTGAGCTGGCTAAGAAGACAAGGTTCACATTGCCTTGGAACATACTGCACATAAACAGACTCCTCACTGCTTCAGCACGGAACACACAAACGTGCACCTCGTATCCTGTCTTACCTTACCACTGCCTCACTCATGTAAGAAACTTGGACGGAAGTTGGAATATCAAATTCATACCAGGATTTCTTACATAAACAAAGCTATGTACAGTGTTCCTCCCCTGTGCTTCTCTCTAGGATCCTAGACTTTCTTTCTAGCCCATTTCTCCAACGCTAGGTATCAGTACTCACTTCCTTGCAGGAATCCCAAGCCTACTGATAGAACAAGAAGAAATCTTGACATCCTGTTAAAAGCACTATGTGGGAAAACATTTGCTAGCCACTGCATGAAAAACTAGAGAACTAAATGAAACTTGTCTGCTAATAAGGGGCCAAAAGAAAAGTAAAAAATAATACTTGTCTTAAGCTTTATGTGCTTTACAATGAAGCAGAAAAACCTGCAACATATTTATTTTTGTCTTACTGATAACACTTAAAAGTGTGATCCCCAGCAGGGAATTTAGAGTGCCTGGACAAAGCTGTGATGTGGGCAACTTTGATTCCAATTCTTTATTCCAGAGATCAGTTATTTTTAAGCAGCAAGGAGAAAACCTTGTGTTAATATGGCATACTAATGTGAAGCTAACACCGTACACATGCTGTATTTATGTTTTAAGTAAAAACCATAACCTCAACATACAAAAAGTATGATTTAAAAAAAAAATTACATATATATATTTATTTTTGGATTCTGGTCATTCCCATCTTGAGCTGCTGGATCCACGGCTTTAGGATATTCTATCAAGCAGAAGGGCTAGCAACAGTCAGCTCCAGAGCTCCTATTTTAGATTTTGAAATGATTTGAGCTTTCAGGGCTTCCCTGTTCTCAGCCACAGAGCTTAGAAACCGGCAGTTAGAGCTGTAGCTCTAGCTGGAATAACTTCCAACTCAACTCCTGTAAGGTGGATGCATAGATTTTGTTACTTTGGAGAACAATGACTTCATATAGTCAGTCTCTTGGAGTAACAATGATTTCCTACCAAGAAATGATGCATCTGTCAGGATCAGCCTGGAAACCTCTTGCATAAACCTGTTCACTCTTGTTATCACAGCAGGGTGACTGTTAGAAGAATGGATTCCTCCATTCTTCACATATGTCTCTTCTGACACTTGTCAGAAAAGCCTATACGCTACCGCCAGGTCTGCGAGCATTCCAAGTACAATCTGGCATGAGGAATCAGGTGAGTTTCTCTACATGACTCAAATTTCTTCACTCTTAAAATGCTGAAAGGCAACATGGAATACAAACAGGGTGAAGAATAAAAGGTAACTGTGACACAGTTAAAGTAAGTTAAATGGACTGCCAGAAATGCCTCCTGTTATTAACTGATTTAAAGACTTTGACATGTAAGTAACTAACTATTGGGTTCAAATCATAAAATAATAATTTTGTATCCTTTTTTTTCCCACCAAAGTTTTACACACATTAGTAAGTATAGCTTCCTAACATAAATAAAGAATGTAATTTGAACCCCTATTATACAAGAGAAGAAACAAAACAAAAAGGCTACCCATGTCACACAACAGAGCTATAAGAAAAAGCAAGTGTTCTGACAAAATTTCCATGTTAATGACAGAGACATTGTCTGTCTGAAAACATACATAAAGACAAAGATGCTTGTCAAAAGAGAAGAACCATCTTTGTGGTAGGCAGTGATCACTAACCTAAACAGGATTTCAAACAGTCCTCCTAGTCTCCTACTACCTCACGCTCATATACTTTAGATTTTATGTCATTCTATTTAGGAGTGTATTTTCTTGAATACTGAATATTCTTGCATTTTCTGCCACTAAAGCCATTTATTCAAATGTGGAACCAAAATCAATATTTCTAATAAACTCTTACAATGATTCAATATCAAAAAAAGAAATCGAAATCAAAGAAAAATGAACTTTGTTTTGAAATCTTATCTTTTAATGAACAGAAAATCCCACTCCCAACAAATAGTTTCCCATATAAATGTCATGTCAATCTACGTTTATTTTTTTGTAAGTATGAACTAAAAGAGTATAAAGCTGTCAAATTCATTATTTTTAGAGCCTAGTTGGCTCCTGTTTCAACTACAGGATTAGGCTACAGTTCCAATTTTGATTTAGCAGTAATTTTATGTATTATATTCATATCTCTTAACACCTGAGTACACTTATCTTCTTCAAGGGACATTCACTAAAGCAATTCTCCTTTTGAAAGACAAAAATAGCATGTGATATATCTATTAATTTATGTTCAAATATGGACCCGATCATTATGAGTATCATTTCTCACAACACGAATTGTGACAGGGAGAAAGTTACCTGAAAACTTGATACATGACTAATATCCCTAAAACACTATCTATGCTCCTATAATCTGGCATAGCATAAACACTAATAAAGTGTCAGACTAAACCATGTGCAGGCAATTTTCAATGATATTTATATCTTGATAATTTGGTTTCCTGAGCTTTAAAGCATTAGTTTAGTTCAGTTCCTGTTTCAGCTGAAAAAAATCTCTGATATTAGTTTGCAAGGGTTGTGATAGAAAACATGTGTCAAAGACATAACTAGGCCAGGTTTAAAATGCACAGAGTTGAAAACATTTGGTGTATAGGCAGAATCTTTCCATAAATTTTGTTTCTTGGTGGTCCTCTTGCTAGGCTAAAGTAGGGAACTGGACTACTGATGAACTTCCTGCCTTGCTATTAGTCACCACAAAATGGAATTTCACCACAGACCAAACTAGACGTACCGATAAACGCAGAAAACAACCTACGTAGTAACACAGAGGACAGTGCCGTGATGGTACATGTAGAAGATCAATTCTTCTGTTCTGGGCAAAAAGCTCACTGCTGTTATTTTACCTTACTTTTACCTTAGGTTTGTTAAATATTTAGTGTAGATATCTAAGTATTTTTAGGTGAAATTAAAGCCTATGGACTAGCTATTTTCTTCACTGAATTATCCTTCAGGAAAAAAAGAATATTTTTTCCTCAGTATTCTTAAATTCTTAGTAGAACACGTTACCCACTTCCCTAATCTATGTGGTAAAACAAGTCTTCTGCTTGCTTATGAAGTTGGTTGTTTTGGGGTTTTTTTGTTTGGTTTTTTTTTTTTTTTTAAATCTCCAATCCTAAAAATGTTTTGGTATGATATTTCCATCCCAACAAGTAATCATTTCATGGTGCTCCCTGCTTCATTCCAGTAAAACCTGTTTTCTGACCAAGACATGAAACTCAACTTTAGAAGGGCAATGGAATGAAGAGGGATCACTCTCTCTCTTACTGCAGAGTGAATCTGAGATTTGTGGATAGATTTAGAAGATTTACAAGAAACTCCTACATTTCAGATAAAATCATCAGGTATTCTACTCTTATGTAAATTACATGAATCTTTAAATTAATAGTTGTTTCACTGTAATGAAGATTGACCTCCAAGTGGAAACATAACCAATGTATGTCATTCATTCTCTCAAAGCAATGAGCATGCTATCTCAATAAAAAAAATTTGAATAAGAACATATTTATTATTATGAGCTTGGACAAGACTAATTCATACTCTTTCTCATATGTATACATATAATAGCTGCCTGCTACATCTATATATCTGTATCTATATACAGGTTGTTGGAAATTCTAGGGACAAGGAACACTTTCTGGAGCTCTTACACTCCTTTTAGTACTCTGAATTCAGAGAGCAACAGATGTATTACTCTACCTTCAGGTCGAAATGTGCGTTTCAAATTCATTACTGATAGAACGCTGATGATGGAATGTCTTTTTTTCAAAATGAGGTTGTTAAAAAATAAAAATCAAAACAGCACTAAATCAACAGTAACAAAGGTTGCAATATTCCACGCCACACGAACCTACTCAGTGAAGAGATGTAGATCAACCACCACATCAGAATGGGGGTATCATTCCCAGCTGAAACAAAATTTTCTCTAGTTAGGTAGTTATGCATTAACTTCGCAGGGATATCTCCTCAGTAAAGTCAAACAAGGCAAACCATAAGCATTATTTACAAAGACCTCTTACAGAGTTTTTCAGCACTGATATGTACCTGTCAGTATATAGATCTGGCTTTAGAAGCATAGACTCGAGATACTCTCTTCTTGCACGATTATTTGCCTTATCCACATGTATCACTGCAAAGCAAACCAGAATTAATATGATTAGTTATCAATTGGTTTTCATCTTTTAGAAGAAAGAGTATGAAGAAAAGAACAAAGAAAAATAAACATTTTTTCCCCTTGTCTTTCCTAAGGAAAAGCAACAATGCTAGAATCAAATTTGAAAGGTCATGTGATCCAACGGCATGTCACTGGTAGGTTTATGTGCACACTGTCAAAAAAGATACAAGCAGCATCTAAGCATGCCACATAGCTGTCGCTTCCTGTTAATGGCAATAGCAGTCATGATTTTAAAAGCCAGTGGTCTTTATTGCTTTGTATTTGAAGTGATTTACTGCATTTTCTTCCACTGAGGAAGCTAGTGATAATGATAATGTATGGCAGAGTGCTTGTCCTTTTTGACAGCCTCAGTAATTTAATCCTCCTTTCCTGCCACAATATTTCAATAAGAGAAACATCTAGACCAATGGACTGGAGAAAATCCACAGCCTGGGGAGTAAGTGCTCGGAAAGCCTTTTATTGTTTTAATTTACAATACAAACACAAGAACCAGCTTTTAATTTTTGTACCATTAATATGACCTACAGTGAAAAATAGCCTTGGTTAAGAAAAAACAATAAAAGAATGAAAAACCGGGGTTTAGGAAATTCTTTAAGAAGTTTTTGGGCATCTTACGTTAAGAAAGCAGCTGCTTTCTTGGAAACGGTATCAGCCTACAAGTATCAGTAAACTACTGTGAAAGATTATAAAAATTCAGGACGCGAAAATTGAAAAACAGCGTTAAAGGAATTACTTTTTTTTTTTAAAGTAAGAAATGCAGCTGAAAAAATTTTCCTAGGACAGAAGTGCAATGATTATAACCCTCTGAGAAACAAACATAGCTCTTAGGAATATTTTTTTATTTATTCTTAGGGCAGGAGGAGGAGCTAGAAATTTGTCTGTCTTTAAACTCCAACATCTTTAATATATTCACTCTCTTGTAGTTACTCTGCCACTGTATTCAAAAAAGCTCTTTTTCACTCTCCATATCCCATTAAGGTTTCTTTTTCCTATATGCTGTCAGAAATCTTTAACGTATTTTATACTCTCTTCTACTATCCAAAATAAAAATATTTGTATCAACAAAAATTATCAATTTTACCAATGAGCAGAGAGCATTGGAATACAGGAGTACAAAAAAAGAGATAAAGAAAGCTCAAAGCTCAAATTAATTCCTTCCAGAGGAATTTACTGAGGGACATATCTCTGTAGAACTCCTTCTAGGAAGCCCTTCCAAAGCTATTTGTGCTCCAGTTCTCTCCCAAGCTGCTCCTCAGCTCTTACCTGGCCAGCAGAATCACTAGTACAAGTCAGTCACTTTCAGAAAACAGCCAGTACAACAATCAGTGCCTGAATCATTCGATCAAAGGAATCTGCAATTTAACACCTTTTTCTCTACTATCAGAAAGCAAAGCATTGGTGCTCTATCTTGGAATCCTTAGTTTCCACCCATAACTTTCTTAGACAGGTTAAAAGAAGCTGTTACTGCCATCTGCTATTCTTTTGGGCATGTGGATGACTTTCCACATGTGCTGCTCTCATGGCCAAGTGCTCCTGGGGCCACCACAGGAAGTGATGTGGAGACAGCAGGGAGACAGATGGACAGCCAAAGAACTTCAAAGGAGCTGCCACATCAACAGATTCTTCCCTTTCCCATAAGCATCCCAAATGGAATTTCCTAAGTTTACTAATTCTGTATCTAAAACAATTTTAAATGGAAATTATCTACAAACTTAAAGAGTTAAAATTTATTTCACTCAATGGAAAAATTTAGATTAGCAAGTAAAACATTCAGCACAAGAACTCCACTCAAGTCTGAGGAAAATGTTTAACCATAGTGAAAAAATATTTTTAGATCCTGATGAATAATAACACGCTTTTGTATCACTCCTCAGTACTGCCTCAACTTAGAATTATAGCATTCCTCCAAGGCATGGAACACCTCATATTTCTATCCAATTGCAAAAATAATTCAAAATTAACTTGTGACAGTTCGTATCTAAAGTTATAATTTTAAAGTTTGTCCTAAAGAAGCACTAAAACCTGAAGATTACAATGATCCTGGAACCTCATTCAAAATCACTGCAATTCCAAACATAGCTGGTTCCATTATAGCATATTTTTTTCATAGCTCACTTTGTAACAAAACTAAATGACTACGTGATGAAGCAGAGTTTCATCACAAAGATGAATAAAAAATGCCTGTGTTGAGCTTTAATTGAGAAAAGGAATAAACACAAAGAAGCATAACAATGTTTTCTGATGCAAGGCATTAATATTTTCATTTCAGTTATACTGAGGAATCTACCTTTTAGAATATGGATCTTCAGAAGTTTATTTTTAATAAAAAGTAAATCCCACAATTTTTCCCCACCTCCCCTTCTTTTGGTCTACTTACACTTGTACTTCAAGTTGTTCAAATAACCACCTGTTCACTTGAGAGAGAAAGCTTTTGGATTAAACGTTATATAAAATCTTTGCAAACTTTTGTGAATCTGTCTTCTACTTCTGCTGCCTGTTCTCTAGAACCACTGAACACAGTGACAAGGACACATTTCAGACCTTCTATCAATCTTACTTTCTAGTAACATTCTTGCCATCTCAGCATTTTCATAGTTAAGTTTTCATGTTTAACAAAATATGAATGCTTTATGTTAACAACATTTATGAACTAACCTTAGCTTTGTAATTTAAGCAATTGTGGCCTTGACAAGAAAAAAAAAAACCCACTCCTAGTCAAAAGTCACAGGCAAAATAAACAATGTCAAATCACCTGCTCTAACCACTGGTGAAAAGCGAATCCATAGGATCTTGTATGTCCTGATCAATGGGGTTCTAGTATATTGTTTTCAACAAAATTCTGTTAATCTTCCGGTATATTACACATCAAGCAATGACAGCAAAGGATAAGCAAAAGGTATGGAAAACTTAAAATATTTTTTAAGCAATGAGTCTCATGGAGCCTTCTCTATCAGTTAAGATGTTTTTAGAACAGTCAAGTCGTGCCAGTTATAAATAATATATTTTATTTATATGAAGTAATGATTTTTTAGATTACTTATGGACTTAGATTTTATCCATGCAAAAATCAAGAAGACTATTAGTTTCCTTCTAAGCTCAAAGTAAATTTATTTCTACCCATGCAAATCTCATTTTTATTAAAGAAAATATTCAATTAACCTCAAATATTCAACACACTCAAATCTAATTAGACATGAATAAGACATGCAGTAAAGCTATAGTAAACACACGTGCAGATTTCATTACTATTATCTTACTGGCTTCCCAACTGATATTATCAAACAGCAGACTTGTTAGGTTTTTTTCCCCCCTCTATATGCAAAGCTAATCTTGAGTAGAAATTAGATGACCAATTATCTAAGGAAAACTCTGCAAATAACCACCACATTAGTATTATGCTGCAGAATAAGACCAAAACCACCTTTTGATACTGATTCATTAGGATATTTTAAAGTTTAAACCGTTCTATATTCAACACTTAAGCAGCAAATAGAAAAATCAAAGTTATGAAACCAGGTTTTGACTAGCAGAAGTTATACGATACAGCACTACCAGATTGGAAAGCCTTATGAATTACAGTCTCTGCAAAGCGTGATAGTATTTTCAAATATCACAGCTTGAAACATATTTAAGTTTCATAATTGTCTTAAGAGTCTGAAATTTCATTCTGTATTCATCATAAGCTTGCTGCATTTTGTTAGTTTAACTTTGCAGCGTCAATACTTAAAAAAACTAGTATTATGCTTAGACTATACCAAGTAAGCACAGGAATCAGAATATTGTGTAATATTTTTTATGCCTTGCAAATGCTTCTTAGATTCGAAGCAATGAGAATTCAAAAAACAAGAGAAATAAAAAGTGTTAAATAGCTTTTATTGGATTATGGTGTTATTTCAATGAGGTTTAAAAAAAAAAAAATCTATTTCAATTATTTCTGCCTAACTAAAACATTTGGAAAAGCATTTACACCAGCTAGCAAGATGAATATTGTTCAGCTCACAAAAACAGTTCTTACTTATCTCATGTCTCGTTTAGTATATGATGCCAGAAATTTCATTTGTTTGAATGGAAGTAAGGCTCAGTGAATAAAAGAGTTTGCAGTGCTATTAGTTTTTGTGGGTTTGGCGTTTTTTTTTTTTCCCTAAGGCCTTACAAAGATTACTGTCTTTCTCAGAGTCACAGAAGTTAACACATTGTGCCCTCTCCTCTATTTTCTCTCTCAAACGGGCAGTCCCAGTATAACAATTGTTGATATGACATCTACGAGGGATTTCAGTGTTCAACTATGGAGTAATCCAATAGTTTATGAGTATTAGGAGGATACAGATGACTAAATTCTTTGGCAAGTCTCCTTCTAAAATCAGGTTTCTAGATGATAGCAATTTCAAAGACCTGTGACACTACTTTTGCAAAGCCACTTTTACAAAACTATTTTTAAAAGAATGCCTAATTTGCATGTCTGTATTAATGGTGTGTCACAAATAGCAAACTATGGAGCAGATCATCTTGAGTGCCATTAAGCAGCGTGTACAGGACAACCAGGACTAGTCAGCATAGGTTTATGAAAGGCAAGTCCTGACTGACTAACCTGATCTCCTTCCATGACCAGGTGACCCGCTTGGCGGATGAGGGAAATGCTGTGGACTTTTTCCATCTAGAATTAAGTAAAGCCTTTGACGCCATTTCCTGTGGCATTCTCCTGGAGAAACTTGTTGCTTATGGCTTGGAAGGGCATACACTTCACTGGGCAAAAAACTGGATAGATAGCTGGGCCCCAAGAGCCGTGATGAATGGAGTTAAATCCAGTTGGTGGACAGTCAACAAGTGGTGTTCCCCAGGGCTCAGTACTGGGGCCAGTCCTGTTTAATATCTTTATCAACGATCTGGACAAGGGGATCGAGTGCACCCTCAGGAAGTTTGCACACAACACCAAGCTGGGCTGGAGTGTTGATCTGCTTGAGGGCAGGAACGCTCTACAGAGGGACCTGGACAGGCTGGAGCGATGGGCCAAGGCCAACTAACTGTATGAGGTTCAACAAGGCTGTCAGGTCCTGCACTTGGGTCACAACAGCCCCATGCAACGCTACAGCCTTGGGGAAGAGTGGCTGGAAAGCTGCCCAATGGAAAAGGACCTGGCGGTATTGGTCAACAGCTCGCTGAATATGAGCCAGCAGTGTGCCCAGGTGGCTGAGAAGGCCAATAGCATCCTGGTTTGTATCAGAAATAGTGTGGCCAGCAGGACTGGGGAAGTGATCGTCCCTCTGCACTCAGGACTTGAACACTCAAGGGCCCTTGAACATTGTTCAGTTTTGGGCCCCTCACTACAAGAAAGACATTGAGGTGCTGGAGTGTGTCCAAAGAAGGGCAATGAAGATGGTGAAGAGTCTAGAGCAGAAGTCTTAAGAGGAGTGGCTGAGGGAACTGGGGCTGTTTAGCCTGAAGAAAGGGAGGCTCAGGGGAGACTTTATCGTTCTCTACAACTACCTGAAAGGAGGTTGTAGTGAGGTGGGTGTGAGTCTCTTCTCCCAAGTAACAACCGATAGGACAAGAGGAAATGGTCTCAAGTTGCACCAGGGGAAGTTTAGATTGGATATTAGGAAAAATTTCTTCACCAAAAGGGTTGTAAAGCATTGGAGCAGGCTGCCCAGGGAAGTGGCTGAGTCACCATCCCAGAGGTATTTAAAAGATGTGTAGCTTTAGGACATGGTTTAGTGGTGGACTTGGCAGTGTTAGGTTAACGGTTGGACTTGACGATCTTCAACCTAAATGATTCACCTGCTCCAGGATTCTCTCACCTAAAAATGCAATACTTAAAGTCCAAGACAACATGAAGTGCTCAGACTGAACCTTAAATGAAATAGACTTTAACAAGAAAAAAAAAAGTTAATGAATAATTGAAATACTATGAAATAGTGGGGAAAATAATTAACTAGAGAATTACCAATTATTACAATAGGTTTGTGTATGCAATTAGTGTAAATTACATGGTGTATTGACATAAAGTATTTTCGAATGCCAATTTATTAGAGAATAGCATATGGAAGACGTAGGATTAAGTATTATGAAGTAAATAGCAATGTGTTACTATTAAGCATGGCTGAATAATTTCCTATTTGAAAAAGTTCTTCATAAAGGAACACTGAATATTCCCAAGTGATAATCAAGTCCAATTACATATTTCCTCTTTTCAACTCTATTTTAGTTGTACATGGTTACATGGAATGTTTTTCTTTTGCTGTATTATCATGTACTGATAGAGAAATCCGTTCATCATGTTCTTTTAAAAAGAATACATAAGTTTTAGTTATGTATAGCGTAACTGAAAATTTATGTGCTAGCAGCATATTCAAATATATTGTAATGCTAACATTTCATACACAAGCTTTCTTCAGTAATTCATTTAACACTTGGTAATTGCATCCTTACCTCATTTCTTAAAAATCACCTTTAACATTTCCCAAAATATTTGGGAAATAGACAAATACAATCGGTACACAGATAAATGCAACTATAATATCTAGAGGAAGTAGGCTTTATTGGCAGGCATTCTCATAAGACAGAACTTCAGAGAGGAAACAAGCCTGCTCAAGAATACATCACACTTACCATTGCTATAGTTATAGTGAATCCTCTGACCACTTGCTGGTTTTGGGAGTGACAGTGGGGTCTCCTCTGCAAGGAAATTGTGTACTCTGCATTCTACAAACAGCTGCTGTATTGTTTCATCCGATGCAATTCGTGACTCAGTAAGACTGAGCGATATAATTTCAATACGGATTTTTTCAGTTGCCTATTTAAAAACAAAGCACAAACACAAACCAAATTATTTTGTGTTTGTTGAAGTGTTAACATAAAACAAACACACACACACACGTAAATCATTGGCTATTTTGTATGATTAACACTGACTGATTGATTTTGACATAGACACAATGAGATTCTAGAGCCCCAGGGTCTGTAGTTAAGAATATTGTTGTAACAGATACTGATTTACATTTGGCATTGAAAATATTTTTGCAATAGTCATACTCTGCTGGAGAAGATTAGGTTAAGGTTATCTTCATGTACAAATGATATCTGAACCACAAATATCAGTTGTCATTACTTTTAGCTACACAGCAAAGTGATTTGTATCTTGATCCTGTAACTGCTTGAAATATCTCAGTAATATTAGAAATCAAAATTTTCCAAATGAGAGAGAATTGTTACTCTGCGCCTACTGCAGACTATACTATAAACAGTTCAGTAGAAATCCATCAAGTCACAAAGTAGTTAGGCATTGTATTTATATGGAATTCAGCTTCACATAGTAAACTTTTCTCATTAAATCAAATATACATGTAAAAGTTAAAATTAACAATACAATAATAAAAACAATATTCCAATTGTGCTTCAACATAGCATTTTCTGTTATTTTTAACTAAAATGGCATTTTTCTGTTGCTTATATGAAATTATTTCACATTGTTCAGAAAAGTCTATATTGTTTGAGTACAGATAAATTTTAATAAGCTTTATGTATTTAAGTGGGAATGTCAGACTCCACAGAAAGAGTCACAAATATTTCTCTAGGTAACTGTAATTCAAAGAAAGAAAAGTCACTGTGGTTTCAAAATTAGAGTACATAGGTAAGCATTCAAAGAAGAGATTCTTCAAAGAGCACCCAGAAAACACTAGAGTCGAAAATGTTTTTTTACTTCCTTTTCAAGTTCATAACTTCATTAAAAATATTTCCCCTATATGGAATGCTTTGACAGTTTTTGACTGTAAACTTAAATCACGTGAAGTAATAAATTCTATTCAAAAAATTAGCTTTAGAGATTCAGTGTTAGAACTGCAAGTCAATATTCTAATTTATTATGGAGATAGCTTATATTTTTCCAAGCAAATTGTATATTTAATCAAACTGAAAAGCAGGTGTATCCTATTGTAAAAATATCCATCATATAGAACAATTTCCATTGCTGTCAAGCCCTTTCAATATTTGATGAAGTAATTTTACCCCCTCCTTTCAAAAGACATTTCCTTTTATTATGTATCCTAAGACACTTAAACTAAAACCCCAAATCTGAATATTTCAATAAGGTTGTTTTATTATTCAGTAGATTCATGGAAATTTTACTAGGATGACAGAGAAAATTCCACACCATTCTGTCTCCACTAATACAGGTACATGGCTTCAGCTGGCAATATTACTGGGATTAGCATAGAATGATGAAATATTTAAAGGAATTTTTTTTTTTCTAAAATCTAATAAATCAAATGACTGCCAAATGTCATTAAAGTGATGGTCTTTGACTTGAATGTGCTTTTCATATTCAAATTTGAAAAGAAAGAGATGAAAGCCTGGAAAGGTTACTCAGTTTCAACTAATAACCTCAAACACTCTACATTCACATGCATAAAAAATGAAATTGCCTCTATTGTCTAATTTTACTTCAGAAACAACTCTTTTCTTCTTGCACCTAACAGATGTACTAGCATCTGTACTTAAAGCGATATGCTGCGTGGTTTTGTTCGCCCCAAAGTATTTAGCAGCTATGTCAAACTAGTTTGCACACAGGCAGTAGTTTATGAATCAAGTCCAAATACAGTACCCTCTATTATAAAGTATTCCTTTTATATATCTTAATTTTTTTTTTGACATATTTAACACTTGTAATTGCATACTGTAGGCAAAGAATATTACACTTTTTCAAGGATAGCAGGATAAATCCAGGTATTCTGCTTTCGAACTTACAAGGAAGCAAATAACTGAGTCACGCTATTAGAAAATTGTAAGAAAAAATAATAAATTAGAGCTTAATAGTCAAGAATATTGTAAGGCCTGGTTTTATTAATATTAAACAGGAATAGAGCATATATAAAGGAGAACACAAGTTGATTTGGAAAAAAAAAAAGATATTTACAAATAAAAAATACAGACCTGCTTAAGAACAGCATAGCCAGCACGTCGTATTTCACTACTAATACAAAAACACTCATATTATCTAGCCATGCTGAAAATATATGTAGCATCCAATATATGATAGGAATTAATTTTTAAACAACCATTTATATTTCTATGACGCAGAGTGAAGGATGTTATTTAAATCTTTTCCTAAGTTGATTTTTTCTTAAGCCTTGCTCTCATTTCTTAGGCACTATTCAAGTGAAAAATGGATAGTTTGTCATAACCAATTACTTCATACAAATCATTCTATTTTGATGGGAATAAAATTAGGTTTTAAGTTTAGTATTTAAAACAAAATATAATATGAAATTTCCTCTAACAGAGAGACCGGACTCACATATTAAAATAAGGAATAATAAATGCTTTCAAAGACTGTCTCTGACAAACTGGTTCAGTACTTTCATTTCAAGTGAGGAAAACAAAACATGGGCAAGATACTTAGTGTATGTCAATATTCTTTCTTTACTATTTAATATTGACTCTTTGTAATTAACACTATCCTGAGATTTGGAACAATCACTGAACTCCTTCAACAAGCTTTAGGATTAGCTTAAGTACTACATGGATTGAACATTACATCAGAATTTGAAGTCTCAACACAACTTTTCTTGTCTTTCTGAGATTAAAAAAGCTTTTTTTTAACTCCGCAAAACACCTTGACAGCTTCAAGAAGCTATATATTCCATATTTCGATTTCCTTTTTGGTCACAATAAAAGACTTCGATGTGAATAATAAAATTCTGATTGACTTAAATGGTCCACAATAGTATCCCACAGAATTCAGTGTTTTACTAAAAGTGTTTGTGCTTTTTGCACAGAACAGCAGTATTGAAAATGCTTGCTTATAGGAACAAAGTAAACAATGTTTCTATTTTTTATATCCACAATTGTAACTAATATATTGCCCTTGAGAAACTCAAAATAAAGGAAGCTTCTTAACGTTAAGATCAACTTGAATCCTATCTTTACCAATGCTCAAAAATATTTATGCTTTACTCCTTAACATTTTATGTATTCATTTCCACTTATTCAGTTGTTCCCTTCTATTTCAAGCAGAGAGCATATCAGATAAACTTTAAGCTATTTTCCAATAATCACAAGTAATCATCCATCTGCTATCAGTAGTTCAATCACTGTTATTTGATTGACAAATACATTCATTGAATAAGAAATCATCCTCTTCCTCTATCAAATGTCAAATTCCTGTGATCATCCTGTGAACATCGCAACAGAGCTGCAAAGGAATGCTATCACAGGAACGTCAATCTGATTTAACTGTTCAGAAACACGAACGTTACTCATTCAGTAATTATGATTAACAGGTCAGCATCTTACCTATACGCATAAAAATATGTATTACAAAAAATTATTTTAGTCTTTAACTCTATGCAGTGACTTTTCATGTTAGGAACAACTTTTTTGATTTTTATATTTTCCCCACAATGGTGTAGATGTGAGAATAGAACAAGAGATACAGAAATGCTCCCTGCTCCTTCTCCAAATGGATGAGACTCAGAAAAGTGCACGCACTTTAGACTCTCCCTAAGACCTGGGGCAAAGAGATCTCTCCTCGTTCAATAGCTCTTTTGGAGTCAGATTTACTGTGAAGGAGCAAAAGGTACGTATAATCTTTCCTCAGCATCACTGGTTTTGCCACATGGTGGGAGGAGCATGCAATGGTACAAGGTTGGCACCATAATAAGGTTCGATGCAATCCCTTCAGCTCTGTCTAGAATTAAGAACACACTAAACAAAAATTCTACTTGTTACAATGATTACATCTGCCATTTTACCTAGTGTATAGCCCAAATTCATCATTTTCAGAGCACGTATTCATTCATCTTCAATACCTTCAAAGGTAGGAATTACTCGCTACAGCTTGAGACAATTCAGTGACGAGATATTGTCTCTTCTATGCAAATCTGTAACACACCCATCAATGCACTGATTTTTTTCCACAAAATATAATTTGTAATTCAGTATAAAACACCAAACATTTTAGAAAACACTGATTTTGAAACACTTCACTGAAAAAACGTGAAGTCTGACAACTATACATCTGAACTTAAAGTCACATTTGCACTTTGCTCATAAAACAACTTTTGATTGCTTGAATCTACGCTTTCTTCCCTTCAAATGGCTTGCCTCCCCCAAGCTTTCTGAAAAATAAATATAAAATCACTCAATATTTCTACTGAAGTTGAATTTTTTTTAAAGATTTGATTTTGCAACTTGCCTGTGGCAATGCCTCAACTAACAGCTTTAAAAGATAAACTCTTTCTAAGGATGAATAAATACAAAAAAGCAAATACATCTGGAGCTATTTAAATGGTGAGCTACAAACTTTCTGAACTCTGAGTTTTATTTTCTCCCCAAAAAGTGGGGAAGGCTACGTAAGGAGTATCGTTTTAGTCCTGAACTAAGCTACATCCCTCTCTACTGCAGAATATCTCAAAGACAAGACTTTTTTTTTTTTTTTTAGTATTAACACACTCACCATTGATTGTACCACCAGATAAAATCCAAAACAAATACCAACTTTATCAAATCTCAAAGCCAGTTAGCTACATCAGTACCACAGTCACACAATTAAGTAATTCTAATGCTCTGTAACTGACAATTACCTTTAATTTCAAAAGGAAACATCACCCTTAAGTAAATAAGCATGAAAGACAGAAAATTTCTCGATAAAGGGGTCTTACTCTGTACATTTTTGGTATGCCAATACAGATCAACATTTATTACGGAAATAAGATTAAATAAGTAGTAGTAGTATGCAAAAAAAATAAACAAATATAAGAGGATTTCTGCTTTTGTATATACCTATGCATGTATTTTTCTACCTGTAGATCACAGACTTCTGGTTTGATTAAAAAAATTAATTAAATTTTGAAAATCTGTATTTGAAAGTTAATCCACTTAGCAAAACACCCCTTAGTATAAGAAAGCGTAAGTATCAGCATAGCATTTTCATTTGTTAAGAGTGCATCAGTGGTGAAAAAACGTATCAAACTGCACATTTTTAAGCAGTTTAAGTTGTTTTTTCTTATTTAGAGCTTTGATGCTTAACATTTGATACTCTGTGTGTATGTGTGTGTCCAAGTACAGCATTGTTTGGGGACAACATAGATATGCAAAAATGCATAGAATTTGATCCTCTCTCAAATTACACAAAGTGTGTAAAAAATTATGCTTGAATAATGAAACAGCTAATTTCATTACGCAGCTAATGAAAACTCAAATTTAGTTTCAAATCCTATCTTTGCTTTTCAGAATTCCAGTTAGAAAAATACTTCTTTCTACTTGTCAAGCCACCATAACTTCTATGTCAACAAGCTCTCATAAATATAATCTCTCAAGTAAGCAACTGAGGAGCATTCATACTCATAATCACAAAAAAATATTACCAGCTAGGTTAAAAATGGCTCCTGTTGATGCTTTACCTGTGGGCTTATGCACTCAGCCTTAAATACGACTTTCTACTTAATTTAATATTCTGACTAATTAGTTTTATTTGTTTACCTAAAAAGTAATGTGTTACCTAGTGACTTAAGTCTGTTGTTTTGAATAATTTTAAAAGCTGGTGTTTGTTGGTTTGTTTTTTTTTTTTAATATTATTTCTCCCTGTTCTTTCAGCTCTTCCATTGAGAAGAATGACTTGTAGTACATCCTTCTACTTATTATTTCAAAGTGTATTCGACAAGCACTAGAAGTTGTAAATCCATCATTTCAGTGTACAGTCTATTCAAACTACTGTCATCTCAAACTTTATCAGTGGCAAAAGACAACTTAGGTTTTTCCCAGATTCTTCAAACTTTCTTTTATTTTAGTTCCTGTCTAATTGTGACCATAATAGGAAACAAGCACCTTAAAGATGGAGAATGCCAAATGCTCCTTTTTAATTCTAACCCATCAGTAGTCTTTGCAAATACTGACTATAAAGCTTCAATAAGTTACTTTTATCTTACTCTGATAAGATCTGTTTCAAAAATTTTATTTCTTATTTTATTAAATATGCTGGTGCAGCACTTCTACTTCCCTGATTTGTAGAAGAAACATAAAGTGACTATGGTTAGATCTAGACAAGAGTAAGAGAATACAAAGTATTAGTATTTCTGGCACAGAAGAATCAAGCCAACTCAGCAACACAGGGTAATACTAAAAAGCTAAAATTTTAGTTCTCTAAATTCAGATTAGATATTTACAGAACAAGGCAGTTTAAGAAAAGCACTGAACACTCAGAAATCTCCCTGAAGTACACCAAAGATACTCAAGTCCAGTGGAAAACAAACGTAAAGAGAAATCAAGATAGTCAAAACTTAAAATTGCAATATAATGTCCAAATAACTTTCTTTTTTTTCAATGAATGAAGATATCTCATAGGAGGAAATGCACTATTCAAGTAATTGTACAAAAAAAAAGGCCTAATAAAAGGAAAAGTATTTATTGCTTTGCTATCCATAAGCTTTATGCTTTACATCTTCCCATCTTTGCACAAACATTTTTCACTGACGAGCAGAATCACAAGCAATTGGTATTACTTTTTTAACAGTGTTTAAGAAAGATTTTCATGTCAAAATTAACTAGACCCCGAGACCTTAATTTATAGGAACTGATGACAGTTTTCAATAAACTGCTATTAGCAAAAGACAATGCAGTCACAGCATCTACAACAAAAAAGAGAGACGTAAACACACCTACAGAAAAAATGAGACCACCATCGAATAAACTGGTTTTGCCAGTAATTGCCTTATGGGCACATTTTAAGACAACTTGGAAGCTCACAGCAGTAAGTTTTATTGTGATAACTGAATGCTATATTATCTCCTGTAAGGATAAAGTGTAGACACGGGCGTGAAAGGGAGGAGGGGATGGAAAAGATTTTTTTTCAATTATTTTTTATTTAAAGACCATGCCAAAGAAAATGCAAATTCCCAGTTTTGATGTCTATTTTGAGGATCTGAAACAAGGCTTTTAATCAATGTATTATACATCAAATTGATAATGTTAACTTCTGATTATTCAAATGTATGAAATATTCATAGAAAACTGTCCAAACTTTTACATTTCTCAGACTTCTTTTCTCTATTAATTATCATGCCTGGAAGCTTTTTAGTAAAAGCAGCAGCCATCAGCCTGACTGAACCTGACAAGCTAGCAAGGCCCAATTACACTGGCACTCTGTGGCACTTTGATGTACTGGAAACGAAAAGAGATAGGGGCAAATTGTATAGCACATTATGTTAATGACTTGATTTAATCCAGCCACTAAACTTTATGTAGCCTGTTAAAAAAGATGCTAACACTAATTACGCCACTTTGGAAAGGAAAGAAGGGGACAAGCATTTCATGCCGACAAAGTGAAGCTCATAAATGTTGTAAATGAAATGAAACAAAATGAAGTAATCTATGATTAATTATACATCATAGACAAGAAGAATAGAGAAAGAAGCAAGTGGTACAGCTAAGTACTGGAAAATCTGTTAGATACCCTTTATGATCAACATATCTAAGAAATAACCGTGAACTGTCTAATTTGCAACATGCAAAAAAGAAACAGTACGATCTGAAATGGCTTAAACAGTTTGGCATACAACTCAGATTCATACGATAATTAGCGTAACGATCTCAAAATCACAAGTCTTATTTACAGAGTTTGATTACCAGCAGGATATTTATCTCAAAAGATAAAAGGCAGTGATTTTTAATCTTAAAAAACCTCACAAATTCAATCACAATTTTCACATGCTGCATTCTATAAATAACCCAAGATTTCAAACATACCAATGCCTAAAATCCAATTTGTAAATTGGATTGTAAATTTAAAATCCAATTTGTATCAAACACGTTGTCTTAATAGTTTATAGCTTTTATTGTCATATCTGCCCTTCTTTAACATACACTTTGTTACCAGAGGAACAGATCAATGGAGAGAGGTAGAAATTAATGAACCTGAAATGAATTTACATGCAAAATCTTGTCAGAATTGTTTTTTAATTATTTTGATAAAATAAAATACAGGATGACTAGGAATGTATATATCAATTGTATTATAGTTTGACTTAATGGTGATGAGCAGCAGCCATTTTAGTTCCCAAAATTACAGATGAAACAGTTTTTTTACATTTTACATATAAACAATGCAATTCTGTCCTCAAGAGTACTTTCTGTATCTTTCTGCAGCATTTATGTGATAGCATTTCTAAATCCCTTCTACAACTTAAAAAAAAGGACCAATATTTCTCATATAGAAAACTGCTTCTTGTTGCTATTCACTTTGTAAGAAGTTACACAGCCTTGAAAAAAGGATAAAAAAATAAATCATCAAACTACCTCTAGGTCATCACATTGCAGAACAATAAAAAACATTGACTGATAGGATATGACAGTACACTCCTGGTCCTTTAAAAGAAGGCTAAGATAGACCAGAGAAGTATTAACTGTTAGAAGTATTATAATTAATTTTAAGTGCTAGTTTTACATTTTTTAAGACTGTTCAGTCAATGTTAGATCTAAAAGTATGAAACACTCTTATTTTTTTTAGAGAACTATACTATTGAAATACTGTTCAAAGTATATTTTCCAAATCTGTATTATGCTGTGCTATTTTGTATATATGACTTCATGCTCATTAATTGCCAGTTTTGAGAACAAGTCCAGAGAATATCATACTGTACACGCCCACAAATAAAAACAGATAAAGAAGTACACTGAAGTGATTGGATACTGTACATGTGCAAACTTTATTGAAAACTGATGTTCAGTTCTTCAACTGTTAGGAAGTCAGGACCAAAAAGAAATCTATGTGTATGAATTACAAAATATATGCAAGGTTTGCACGTTATTAACAACCAAGATTATGCAATTTGCACTGCGACGAAACATAGTGGGTAGCTAAGCATTGTATATTTACTACAGGCCTTGACAAGTGAAATTATCCTCCTCTTCATCAGAAAGCACTGGAAAAAGCAGAAAAGCACATTTTCCCACATAAAGGCAACACGTAGACCTAAATAATAGGACTAAGTTCTTTAGACATTCACATTACAATAGTTATCTTTCATTCGGAAGATTTTGTGCAGGACTAAAATTTGAATTCAGATTGCAACTAATTAGAAATGTCTACTTCTAAGTCTGTATGACAATAATGGAAAAAATGACAACAAATGTCCCTGTTAAAAACCACCTATAAATCACATGCAAAATACGGTCAGATTAACTTGTCTTTTTTTCCTGCGAAAAGGGAAAAAGTGTCTATTTGAACTGGAAACAAGAAACAGGACACATTCATTGAAAATGCCTTAGAATCTGACTTACAGTAAAGCTCCTCTTAGAGGACATTAGGCTTAAAATATTTTCTTTGACTTACCAAATAATTGCCATAAATACTCTGACTTACCTGTTTAATATTCTTGGACACTGGACTTGAAACAATACAGTCATCGCTGTCAGTTATTATTGATTCAACAGCATCGCTTTCTTGTCTATCATCTTCATCCGAAAAAAAAATATTAAAAAATCAATGTAGTTAAAACCCACTGTATTTGTAGTCCATCTGAGACTTGCTGAGAAACCTGATAGCAATATATTTGCTTTTCTAATAAATAAAGTATAAATGTCAGGTAAATCTTCTCTTCCTTGCAGAAGATTAACACTGGCAAATCAATGACCTTTAAAGTAATCTAAACTGTATTTTTTTCTGATTTGCTAAAAAAAAAGAAAAAAAAAAAGCAGTAATGTTTCCCAGATGAAAGTTGATGAGTGGAATGATAGAAGTGCTGTGATGAACTCAAGTATGAACAACAGTTAGCTTTATATAAGAACATGGCCTGGATTTGAAGATTTCCTTTGACTACATTGAACACTATGCACATGTAAAGAATGTGGTTTGTTTGGGGTTGTTTTGTGGTTTTTTGTTTGTTTTGTTTTGGTTTTTTTTTTTTTTTTTTTGGTAGTTCTGTATGCAGGTGGATTATTTTCTAAAGCATTCAGGTCTTTTTACTCTGGAGTAAATTACTTATAAACAACAGGGATTCAACATCATGTTTCACCAATTTTTCTAATGAATTCTTATGCAGAAACTGCAAACAGCTGAACATAAAATTTCAGCATCCTGTTTGCGCTTTTAATTCAAACTTGGTATCGTGGACTTTGTTTATTTCAATGACAAACAGTTTAAGCTCAGAGGTGAAACAGGATGACTCCACTTCTATAATCTTTAAATATATCTGCCTCTAACAACTTTATGTCACAGATGTGATAAGACATACCACCCCTCTCACTGTCTAAAAGGATTTCCGCTATCAGCATTGGCTGTTATCCGCAGACAAAAGGAGCATATTCATTAAAATAGTCTTTAGAACAGCATAGGTCTAAGGAAGAATATAAAGGCATTTAACATAGGAGCCAGGTTTCCTTTAATATTTTATGAATCTAGGTCAGATACCAGATTTTTGCATTCAATTACAATACAGTTTCCATTTGGGAAGAAAATAACACCACCATATCCACCACCCAGCTTCAGCTATAAAGCACACCAGAATATCATTTCTGTCATGAAGCTTCTCATAATGAGGCAGCTCCCACTGCTAGTAAGAAATGCTTAAGAAAATGGAAAGAATCATAGATGAATAAGTAACTGTATTTTCTTATAAATAAGAATGAATTCTACCTTCTGGTTCCAATTCTTCAGCTATTTCTGTCTCATCCCCAGAGGTAACTGAGCTTTGGTTGGCCAACTGTCCCTCTGACAATTGTGAGAGGTCTTCTTTTTCCTGTTGAATTTCTTCAGCCGTCTCCTTCACCTTAGCATCTGCTAGCCTTTCTTGTTTAACCTCATGTACCACATGCTATATAAAAAATCATAAACTTACAGTCTTTATAACACTCCTTGAATAGTTAAAGTTACCAAAGTTCACAACTTGAAGAGTTATGGCTCACATGCATTATACATAGCCTTTCAACAATTATAGTGCTTATGCAGTTCAGGAAACAATGAGAAATTGTCAACTGCAGTAACAATTGACACAGTAGAAAGACAATTCTCTAACAATGTAGAGTTGTGAAAACATAACTATTATAATAATTTGGTACCTGTCAATGTATATACTGCCTGTTAGATTTCCAGATACAATTATATTTCAGTTCTTTCAGTTCTACAAGACTCAGTTTAAAAAAAAAAAACAAACACCACCACCTTATTCAGTTGGCAATTTTATAACTTAAATCATACAACATTTTTTGTTTCAAAAGTAAACTGAAATCATACAAAAAAAAAGCATTGGCTTTGCTACAAAATACGAATATGTTATCGCAGGTAAAATATCTTCAGTGCATAGCTTACTCTGAAGTGATCTCATTCCCTTTTTTCTCTTTGAGTACAATTACATAGAATAATACCTCACCAATAGATATAACATTTCAGACATGGTAATGTCCATGGAAATTTGCTGCAGACCTATGTATTATTTATGACCCAACAATTCCCCTCTAGGACTGAATTTTCCACAGAGAGACTGAGGCCTCATGTCCCACCTTCAGAATCCAGAAAATAAATTTCAGTTGTCCTGAGAACACCCAGGTTTTCAAAAACCAGACCTGAAGAGTTATTTCTGTTCTAAAACATTTGGAGCCACACAAAGCACAAAGCAATGTTAACAAACACTTAAAAGCCTTATTCTATAAATAAAGGTTATCCTTGAAGCTTTCAAGTCGTAGAAAACTGACTTTATGTCTCTATGCTCCTCCTTGGCCTAGAGGATGTGTCATAACCACTGTGTTTTAGACAATGTTTGGCCCTTCTTTCTAATTCCTTCAGTGACAGAGCTGCATTTTGTGGATAAAATTTTCAGATAGAGAATACTTTTTGATTATTCTACTTGACTAATGACACCTGATGTGGTAGAAGGGTCAATCAAATCAAAGCCCCAGATGAGCTTTAAAGTAGAAAAGCAAAAGGAAGGTAAGAGCTAGTGATTAAATGTTGTGTTACACCATTTGAAACTACAGTTTGCCAATGTGCCACAACTTAATATCACAATCAATTGGACCGTTACAAAATACAATATTTACTATTTAATAGTTTCTTTTTCATTTCCCCTCATTATATAATGGTAAATTTTAGAAGAAAGACAGCAACTCCATCAGAGATCTTCCTTCACCGTAGTTTGATTTTTGATGCATGACTCTGAAGAAATAACATACACATGGAATTCAAATGCAATGTGTTATATGAAACTGCAAAATGTGAATAACCTCATACCTTTGACGCACTTGGAACTCTTGAAGTCTTCATCTTCCGTGCAAGTTCCATGTTATTTTCAACAACAGAGCCCTAAGTTATGGGTAAAATAAGGGGAAGCCTTTAATATATAGTAGACAATTAATACACAAAAGTAGGTATAAATTTACCGGTAGAGAAGCATTTGGACAGGAAATTATGTCCTCCTTCGCTTCTCTGCATTAGCATCACTGTTTCTATCCTCTGCTATAGCTTCTACCTATTAAGCTGCACGATTCTTAGAAATGGTTTGGGCAAGTCAAACCATTCATCCTACTTTTTAGTTGAGTCTCCTTTTCCCAAAACAACTATTTCTTTGGCATATGTCACGTTGATATCCGAGAACTAGATTCTCTGCTTTTCAGAAAATGAACAGGAAAACAAAACTGACTGTTCCAGTACAGTACTGCCCACCCAGTAGTGAAGACTTCTGATAGACACCAAATAGCTATCTCCCTTAGAAGATCCAAGTTTGTGGAAAATTGTCAAACTTTGAGAAGTTACTGTTTGGACCGTTGAAGATACATAGTGTAACTATATGGTTAACGTTTCTGTTTTCCGTATCTAAGCTCTCACAAAATTTGGTTTCACCAACATTTGACTTTTTTTTTTTTTTAAGTTACTAAATACAAGAGATCGACTTAATTCTTATTTGTGGTTTATATTGTCTGGCTCTAACCAAAGTTCTAATCATGGTAAACTAAACAATAGCAGAAGATCCAGTGAACTGAAAACTGATGTTAACATTTCAAAAAATAAATCCAATCAAGGCAATTACAAATGGAAAAAATTATCACAGCTAGTTTTTAAATAATTAATGCAACATAATATTATTAACTAATAATAATACTCATAACCTTTTATCATTAGCTGTTGAATAACCTACCTTAATTTACTGGATTTAATTAAAAGAGCAAAAGCAGCCTATTCTTAGTTATCTGAAGGCAGATTAAGATCAAATGACAGTTTACACCATACAGCAGATATGTTTGAGTTAGTTCCATGCAGACTCTCCTAGAGCCTGGAAGGAAGTACACGATAGTGCATCCCAAGTTCTGAAGCGTAACTGTTTTCACAGTGTGTGTAATCTCATCTGATACACCATTTGTCACAGTTCAGAGTCACCTCTTAAACAAGGTTTATCTCATTACCACAACACTCAGGATCTGTTTGGATCAAGCTGGTTTCTGTAGAACCATTTTTATGTCTGTCCAACTGGTACACTGTACAAAGACACTTTAATTAATAACCCAGAGGGCTGAGAAATAGTGCAGAGACAGTTGACTGGTCCTGTTAGAATCTGCCCTCAGATGATTAAAGTTGAAGCATGTAAACTGTGGAGGATAGCAAGCAATCCTGAGGAAGTCACACAAATGTCCCTGTATTTTATACCCCATCTACATGTAGTACTACGCTATCATCTCCATTGCCTGCGATATCCCAGTCTTGTGCAGCTAAAACAATTGAGTGTTCTTGACTATTAGTTCTACAAATTGTCCATACTGAGACACAAGCAGCCTTTCTTGCTTCAACATGCACAAGCACTGTACTTAAAACTTACTGTCCTCTGTATTGCACTGAGATCCAGAAAAGATACTTTCTTGTCTGCTTGAGCTGCACGCTGCCTTGGTTTGAGTGTTGGTTTCTGTAATAAAACAAACATAGCTGAAGACCATTTATTGTCATAACCACCTTATATTATAGTAAATTTTGAGACCCCCTAATTTTTCTCAAAGCCAAATCTAACTGCACTAAATTCAATTCTAAACAGGCAAGATGTAGATGATGTTTGAATAAGTAACCCCCACCAAATGGAGATACCTTTCAGAGTTCAGCCACAAAGGGGTATAAAACTCTACAGATCATCTATGGAATGCAGTGTGAGTTCCAGGTGAGGAATAATCGTAGGACTGAAGTCAATGGTATCATACATGTGGCAGAACGATTTATTATTATCATTTATGGCGTGCCTGATTTCTTTCCTTGTTATCTAGGTTTACCATATGTTTTGACCCCTTTAATGACAATCCCTTTGGAGAATTTTAACATAGAAACAGAAAAGAGACTGGGGATAGTTGCAAAATTAACAAAATGATTCAGAAATATTTCTGTTCTGATGTTATAATATAAAAGACAAAAAATAATAAAGAATAAGTGGTTTATAAATCTTCATGCTTTACTCTCTTGATGAAGGTAGAAACTATCCTCTATTTCCACTGATTTTTATATACACAAAAAGTCCTTACGCTACTTTTAATTTGTGAGTGACTTTTAAGAAGCTATCGGGTATCTTAGCACCACACTCCAGGCACCAGAATAACAAAGAGTGTGGTGCAGATACTCCTACTATTGTACATATGGCTTGGGTCTGGTTGCTTAAGAATTCTTTTGGCTCAAAGCTACCCAGCTGACTGCGTTCTGCCTGAGTTTCTAAGGGACAACAGAAACAAGAGCTGATTTAATGACAGTTATAAATTTCAACCATAGCCCTGAAGTTGCACAAGCATGTGACTACATTTTATGTAGGACATCTACATTGGAAAGAGAATTAATAAGCATTAAATTTATAGGGAAGACATTTAATGTTTGTTATTTCTCTTCCCTTTTCTCCCTGTCCTTTTGCTAACCAGTTATCTACTATTATAAAAGACTTATAAAACTATAAAAAGTTTTGGATACAAGAAAGATTTCATCTTCCAAAGGAAGTCGAAGATGCTGGCTTTATGAGGTATTTGTACTACACATTATTTACAGTAAGGACAAATTTTGGTTATCAGGGAAGAACTCAATGACCTGCCGTAATAGGTCTTTTATATCTTTTAATTTCTATGAGTTTGTTGAATTACTTACTGTCACTGATGAAGGAAAAGAAGGAGACAGGGCTGGAGTCTGTGTTTTTTCCTCTGCTAGTAATTTAGTTGCTATTGATTTCTCATTTTGAATGTAATTCACTAAGTCTGCAGCCATCGTTGATCCACTTGGTGGTAGGTAGACAAACTTCCATTTTAATTCAACGGTGATGGTACCAGTAGGACGTTTTTCAGAATCTATTAGTTCAAAAGTACCTGAAAGCAAAATGCAAATCTTGCCTAAATTATCTTATTCTATACACACACAAGAAAATGCAATGCAAACCTGAATGGGATTCAGGAATTAAGTTACTTAATAGTCTTCATTTTAGAAGCTAGTGTCAGAATATCGTGTTTTGTAGATCCAAATATATCCAATATATCACTGGGGACATTCAAAAATACAGGATTTAGGAGGGATGAAATTACTGTCTTTGTTCAAGACATCCTATAAGTTTCTCAGATAATCCAATACCAGATAACTAACTCTTACTGACATCTTTCAAAAGATCTAACTAAAATGTTTCCATGTTTTACTAACTTTTGTTAAAGCAAATACGAAGGTTTTAAAGATCTGAGTTGTTAAATCTTTATCGAAAAAGAAACACCCTAAACTCACTTTGCAAATTTTCTCCTCTTATGCATTTATATGGGATAATTACAGAATCATATTCTAAAATTTCCATGAATGTCTTACAGTTGACAACGAAATAATCATTAAGCAGCTTTTACATTATAAACACCACAGTAAATTTGTAATTGGTATCAACCTGCAGGGAGCAGCTGATGCACTGCAGGCAGGGCTGCCATTCACACAGTAGAAAAATGGACTAATGGAAACTTCATGAATTTCAACAAAAGCAAATGCAAAGTCCTGCATTGGCCCAGGAATAGCCCCAGGTAGCAGTACAGGCTGGGGGCTGACCAGCCACAAGCAGCCTTGCAGAAAAAGAGCTGGTCCTGCTTGATAAAAGTAATATAAGTCAGCCAAGCTGTGTCTTTGCAGCAAATAATGTCAACTGCACCCTGGCCTACATTAGCAAGAATGCAATCAAGCAGGTCCATGGAAGCTTCATACTTTTTCTATTTGACACCTATGAGATGGCAACTGGAATACTGTGTCCAGTTTTGGCCTCTCCAGCACAAGACAGACATTGACATTCCAGAGTAGGCCCAGTGGAGGGCTACAAAGAGCTTCAGGGCATTGGATCACATAACATAAAAGTGGCAGCAAGAAGTGATTTATTCAACCTTCAGAAGAGGAGGCTCAGAGGGGATCTTATTGCCACCTAATAGGATCGTGTGGAAAAGACAGAACCAGAGCTGCACAGAAGGAGGACAGTCAACGGAGAAGTTGGAACATGGGAAATCCCAGCTTTTCCTTTTCCCAAGGAAAAAGTTTTTATTATGAGGGTGATCAAATATTGGAACAGGTAGACCAGACAAGTACTAGATCTCTGCCCTTTGAGTTATTCAAAATTTAACTTGGCCAAGTCCCGAGTAACTTTCTTTAACTAAGTCAGGAGGTTAGACTAGATCATATCAGGAGTTCAGTTGACAATGATTCTAAGATTCCAAGTGTAGCTCTTGATCTGTTTTTTTTTTCCCCAAAAATTTAAAGAAATATGAAACAGGAAGTGAAGATTTAGTGAAGTTTAAAGAGGTCTAATTCTTACCTGAGATAGATCTGTCATGTGCTAAAGAAATAAGAGGCACACTGGCTTTCCCTACATAAGCACTTTCTTCCGTTTCACCATCATCAAATACATAAAAGGTTAAGGATTCTGATTTTAGGTATCGGTCTAAATCTGCATTCATTGGTACTTGGAAATACATATGGTCATCTATTTGTGGGTTGTTGCTGCTAGGAATGATAGCAGTATCATGGTCTGCAAAATCAAAGAACTTGTAGACAACATAAGGATTTGGCTGAAGATGTTTTTTTCGGGATTGCAGATTGTTACAACATTTTATTATAATGTGGAGCTCATTTAAATTGCCATCTGTTGAAGTGCTGACTTGGGCAGTTCTGAGTATCTGCTGCTTTAAATGAAAAAGAAGTTAAATTAAAAACATTAGAATTCTTATGTTGGCAAACTCTAAGAACTATATAAATAGAACAGCTAACTGATTATTTCAATGACATTCCAACTACTGTTTCATTTTATATGTCAAAATATTACTTGTTCTATAAATTCAATGACATCTGTCTTGGGTTGTTTATATAAGGAAATAAGAGGTTAATCCTTTCAGGTCTGTGATTGTTTGCTTTACTCTTCTAAAGTTTTATGATCGACTTGTAATTTGATTACAAAGCAGTACAGAGTATAGTTTTAAGAATGATTTATATCTATTGCCACTTTGAAGTTAAGGATTCTGATCTTGACACCTATTCTGTGTTGAGAAACTTTTATAACTGTAGTCCCTTTTACGTATGTACTTTTCAATAATTAAAATGGCACTGCAGATTTCTCTGATTTTGTCTTCCTCCAAAATTTTTACCTACATAAACCATTTATAAAAATTAGAAATCAGCTTGTGAAGAGTAATAATAAATCTTTGAAGTAAATTTAAAAACTCAATAATATCACAAATGTTTTGGATTACCTATCAGCACAGCTTGTACATAGCTGACAAGCTGGGAAATTAATTTTTTAAAAAATTAAAGACTAAGAAAAAGCAAATTACATGGCTATCTTAAATGAGTAATCCCCATCTATATTGATCTCTAAAGGCTTGTCTTTTTTACTGTAATATATCACAGCTATTTTCCTTAATTGTACGTAATGATCTTGCTTGCGGAAGCCAGAGTTCTGTCTTCTGGCAGATGGGGAAACATGTACTGATTTGATTTTGAGTGATAAAATGTTAAATATTTTGACTAAATAATCCACATCGAAACAGTTAATGAGAAAAACAAATATGACAGTTTAAGTCTTTAATACGCAACCCTAAGACTACTATTTCTGGCTGCATATAGAACTGGAAAAAAAAAAAAACTATAGCAGTTTATGTACAGTTCATGCTTCCATGATTTCTGCCACTGTACAGGACAGAAAATTTTATATGTATGTTTAACGAGTGAAAGCTTAAATTTTGGAACGCACAACTGAAGCTACTTTTGCAGCTGTAGACTGACAGAACCCTTAACATAATGCAACCATCTGCTACAGCTATATGACTTTTATTTTCTACCATGAAACGTTTTTGAAAACTGCAGTTTCAAACAGCTCTGCAGAAGCTATTCTTCATTTCTGCCATTTTTTCTATTTTATTTTCTCCCATATAATCAGTATATTTCAGTTGCCATGTTTGAATTTGCAATTTTACAATAAATACAACAAAACACTGTTCCACATGTCTCACCTTTCAACTGTGTTTGGATTCGTAACACAGCTACAAATAACATAATCAAAACCAGAGAAAACTAAATAACAGATTTTGGCATTTAACAACGGCCGGATTTCGTGAGTTAGTTACAAATACCTCTGATTCTTTTAAAAATCAGATTTAAAGCAAATGTAACAATGTTACCAAACACAAAGCTATTCTGAAAATGCCTACACTGAACTTCAATAGAATTCATACACTAAAAATACTTCTCAGATTACATCATGGAATCCACTGAGATTCCAGTATAATATAAATTTACATTATGGAATAATATAAAACATAACAGTTACTCCAGACTTACAGTAATTTAAATAGTTATAGATAAAAAAACCTGCCTGTTAGAAATTCTGAATTGTTTTAATTTATACATTTCAACCTGATTGTTTTTATTTCTTAAACAATTATTAAAGATGCCTGGTAGTCTCTTCTTTTTCTGTCTATGACTCTTATTTAAAAATGATTATACAGTACATGATACTATCAAAATTATATTCATTTTTCAGCTAAAAAACCCACAACAAAACAAAACAGAAAACGTGAAATAATCCCAATCTCTTATTAATCACACATTAAGAACTTCAATATCTTTCAGAAAAACAGCTTCACCTGTTAGACTGATCTGACACCCAGCTGGTTTAACATTCCTGAATATTGTACTAGAACAAAATGTTAAAAAAATTTGGCACTTACACATTAAGAAAATTAAATATAATAATTTCAAATTCTCGTGACAATTTCAGTAAAAATAAATAACCAAAGTTTAAGATTTTGTCTCTCCAGGAAAGCTGTAATTCCACAGGTTCTTTATCTCTTTATATGAAAAACGTCACTCAACTGCTAAAGATATTTTCCAGTTCAAGAATCTTTAACTTTGTTAACATTGAACATATTAAGACTTCAAGTAAACTATTTGAACTGAAAAAGTGATTTCGGACAGTTTATTATTTCAAAACTATGAAGCACAACCTCATACATACCTGGGATGGTTGTTCACGTTCCCTAAAATTGGATGTTATATACCCCAGAGCCTTTGCTCTCTCTTTGTAGAGACTAATAGCTTGATCCATAGGAACTCGTAACCTGATCCAGTATTCTACGGTACCATAATTTTGAATGTTTCCCTTGATTCCTAAGGATAAATACACACAGGATTGAATTAATATCCTTTTCAACACTAAAGTACTTAAGTCAAAAGCTAGGAAATGCCACAAATTAAAGATTAGGTATCTTGTGTCTACGCATTATGACAGTGCTTGACATGAGATGTGCAGTTCATGTTAGAAACAGAAACGTCTCCTCCTCTGGCTCTACATGTGTGATCCAAAGCTGAAAAATGACCATTTTTTCATATTGTCATCTGCAATATTTACTGTCAAAGCTACAGCGTCAAGTTGAGTTCATTATTTTAACCTCTAAGGCAAATGAAGCTTAGGGCACTTTTGTATGTCAACAGTTGGAAAGGTCTCAAAGTGACTGAAGTTCAAATTACTGGCAAAAACACTGCTTTATAATGGCTTATTAAGAGAGAATTTTGACAAAAGCAGGCAGTTAGAGGTCTCTGAATATATTGATCTGCCAAAATACTACTAAAAGAAAAAGTAAGCAGCACAGAATATTGAGTACTTCTTAAAAAAGGCTTATCTGGGATATCTTAAATTTATTTTAAGACAATGAATTAAGAGGAAAAAGTGCACAAAACCTAAACCAACTCTCCCATAGATTATGCTACTACATGAAATATTAGTAACTGTAATCACCATCATTTGCAATTTTTTGATGCCTTATGACTATTCTATGAAGATCTCTGACTTACCAGTGTAAATTACAACCTCTGTAACCATTTCTTCCTTTATTTATTGATAAGGAATGAGGAGATATATTTATGACACTTGGACCATACATAAAGCACTCATGTTTGACAGTCTTATAATGTGGAAATGTTTTTGGTTTTAATGTATATTCTGCCAAACAGAGAAATTGCACATGCAAACGTAGAATAATTTAATTTCATTTAAATATATCACAAGACTTCACTGAAATGGCTGTGTTTCACGGCTGAAATAAATAGGGCCTCCTTGTATCAGTAACAGTCTCAGAGGATAAAACTTACATTAAACAGCTAAAAGACAATTAAAAATATATAAAATAATGAAGTAAATCAAAAAGAATATCAGTCTTATTTTAAAATATCTTCTCTGCAGTATTCATAGAGAAATCCTAACATATAATGAGTACTGCAATGCAGTGAAGTACACTGCTCTACTTTCCTCCGTGTTGTTTTTGTATAATTCTGAGTAAGGTGTTACTATCTTTTATTAAAATTCCTTACATGTGTAGTAGTAACACTTTGCAAGTAACCTTTATACAAGACAAAAAAATCACTCACTATTTTCAGACGAGATTCTCTAGTGCCATTTACAGCACGTCACATAACTCTAATGTCACGTACTTCAGGACCACTGTCTTAACACCAGCTTTGTTCTCAGCCATTACAGGCAAAATTTCACCTGTCAGAGCTTTCCTGCAACTCTCAGTAGAATCACCAGAACATGCTGCACATCCAATAGGAAATATGTTGTGTAAATATTTTTTTTCCTTTTGAAATAGTAATACATAAATTCACGTTACTTAATTGCCACAATACTGCATCAAACAGATTACGTTTTGATGTGTTGATTACCAACTAAATCCGCTTTGCTGTAGATCTTCCCGTTGCTTTCCAAGATTTCATGGAACTTCAGTTGACATGCAGCAACCGTTTCATAATCCATGCCATACGCATGATGAACCTCAAGCGTGACACTGTTGTGCTGTATGTAGTGCAGGAAGTAGTCATCAGCCTGCACAAGATACTGAGAAGTGAAGTCATATGATGGGGTGCGCCCATAAACTACTGGGGTTATCTGAAGTTCGAAGTCATAGAACGCAAAAGTACAAAAAGTTGCAGGTTCACGGTCACCAAAAGCGTGCATAACTCCAGAAGAGAAGATCACTTTGCTGATATGAATTTCAAAAAGGTTCTCTCCTCTTTCTAGATGTAAAGTTTCATCAAATTCATCCACTGGATCACCTGGCAATATTTCTGGTCTGGATTTATGCAGTTTTGTACCATAGACAATATCTCTTAGTTGGGCTGCAAAAAATAAAATAAAATAGAGCTACAATATGACTGTCTTGTTTAAAAATCAAATTTAATTAATGACTGAGTAGAAAGGAAAATAAGCCAAATTCAATTATATTAACAATGCTACTTTCTTAAAGACGCTACTAAAAAAGAAATCACACCTTTAAAATCCTACATCTACTGCTTATTATGCACACTGACAACAATCAAGAACACCTCCACAATGGAGCTGCTTCAATATACATAGACATAGGCCCCTAACAATTAATAACAAATTACAGGGAAGTTAACAAGCAAAAATTCAGAAATCTTATGCAACGATCAAACTAAGTATCACTATTCAAATGTAGCAGAGACTTAAGATACATATTTTTTTAAGGTTGAACTAAATTTGTCAGGGAAAGAGAGAGTATATCTGACTTTTACCCTCCATAAGTGGACAGAACCATCAGCAAAGACATGTGGCCCGGCCTCACAGGTGGTAAAAGGTGAACAAAACAAAACACACGCTTACAGAATTATGACATAACTCATCATGCAGTCCTTTAGTACACGGGATGCATCTTGGAGTCAAAACATGAAAATTTTTACAACATTGAGGTTTGGAAGATTGCAGGCTTCCTATGCACCTTTTACACACTGAAGCCATTAAACAGCATTTTAAATTCATCAAATTGAAATATTCTTTAGGTATATTATACCATGACTACGGGATTTTTAGCAACACATAAAATGATTATGTAATGAAAAGACAGCAAAATAAAAGGTTGACCGTAGGCATATGATTTATTTAAAAAAAATAATAAAAAATATCTAAGTTTGGTAGTTTTATTCTCCTTCAGCAATAGCTGCAGCATAAACTGCTTTGCTGAATTTTGTTTGATCAATGACTTTATCATTCAAGTCAATGAAAGAGCACACAGATAATTTTCCATGAAAGAACTGACCTTTCTACTAGTTTTAAAAATGGGAAAGTGTTTCAACTGCAGAATTAATTTACAACAATAGTTTGCAAGATATAAAATATAAAAAAAAAATATATACTCTAAAGATACCTTCTAGTTTTCTGATGCGTGCAGCTCTAATATCAAGAAGATGGACATACTGTTCCAGTTTTAACTCATAGTCTTTCTGTAGACTTTCCATCTTCTGTGTCACTGCTTCTACTTCAGCCTGAAAAAAATTTGCATGTAAAAAGGACTTTTGAGGCTTGTCTGCACTGATGCTGCACATGCTTTTGTCTACAAATTAAAATACAGTTAGACTTGAGGAAAGAACATGTAGAGTACACAAAAATAGTAGCAATTTTTAATTCAGCAGTACAGCAACCAGTTCAAATTCCAGCAAAACCTAATAACACTATAAAGAAAAACAGACTAGCTATTCCTCCAGGACAATGTTCCTAATAGTTTTGTTAATGATTTTTTTATTTTAAACTTAGATTAATTGAATGAGAAGTCAAAATATGATCTGCAATAATCCAGCACAACAGAGTAAAAGCAGAGCATTGTGGAAAAGAAAGCTTATTTGATAAGTACACTTATTATTTTTCCTGTGAGGACCTGATAAGAGCTCAGAGATAATCCCAAGGAGGCATGGTTTGAGGGCTCTGACCAAGGTGAGTTAAAAGACCAATGGTATAATCATTTGGATCTCACACTTTTTAAACAATATTTTCAACAACAACAAATCTTATGTTAGATTACCTATAAATAGGCTGGCTTTACTGCTGAATTTGCAAGTCTTAATCACGACGAGTTCCATTGCTACAAATGTTAGAATGTTGTTATCAGGTTATTTTCCACTGTGAGCAGAGTTTAGTACCTGGTAATCTTTGTTAATTTTGTGCTGCACAATTAACATATTCCTTGTCTTTTCAAGTTCTTGCACTGTTTCCGCATGCGTTAACTGCAGCTCCCGCATGGAGTGTTCTAAGTCTTTATGGTTATCATCTACTTTTTCCAAAAACGTAAGGTCCCCATTCTTCTGCTGCTTTCGAACCTGGAGCAAACTTGAAAAATTACTAGAACAAACTTTTGCAAAATATTTGGATGTATTTGTGCCTGATAAAATGTAACACTGGGATATAATTTTGGAACAACAATAGACAGTAAGCATAACTTTGTAAATTTTGAGCATGTGATAACACAAAAAATAGGACAGAGATAGACCAGTAAGTGTCAGGATTATATTCAGTAATGTAATGTTGTGATTATCAGGAACCAATTAAAATGTATGAGATATTCAGAAGCAATCACTTCTGCCTATCCAATGAAAATACAAAGCCCTAAATATATTTGCCTTTTTTGTCATTAATAATCCTGCTTCACTAAATGTACAAAACCTGAATTATTATTCTAAAGTCTACATTGCTGCTGTTATTAACACTGAGGTTTTAATTTTCATCTAGTTTTTTTTTTTCCTCTTTTTTTCCATTATCGTTCTAAAATTATCATTTGCATTTTGGTAGCAGAAAAAAAAATCTATTTACAGTAAACACTTCCTCAAGAAAATAAAACCTAAGTCATTGGAACAGTGGAAACTTAATGCAAACTTATTTTTTCACTGAATTCTTTCCCCAACCCCCACTTCATTTTCAATTTCGCTGTAAACAATACAACTTATATGCAAGAGAAAAAAATAGCACATTTTCTGGGTATTTTTGTTTTTCTGATTCAGTAAATAAAGAGAAGTTGCTAAGCATCACTGTATCAGATTTTAGAACTCCCATGCTTATAGTACACTCCTATAAATTACAAAATTAATATACAAAAAGTGTTTTTTTAATAAACATAGAAAGAACAAGATGGCATGGTAAGTCGTTTAACTGAGGAAAAAGTAAGTTTTTTAAGAAATGCTTGTGAATCTGGTTTAATTCACTTTTGATGTTATAATGAATAATCTACATAACTCTCGATTTCATCCTGGCAATTTTTTCATCTTCCCTTTTGCCTCCCTGTAACTGAAAAATGACAAAAGCACACATATGAGCTTGAAGCATCAGCTAGTAAAAGGTGCAGAAATAGTTCAGCTCTTGGAAATCACAGTCATCGTGTAGAAAACATTTAACAGTCAGCCAAGGATTTAAAAAAAAAAAAAAAAAAAGAAAGAAAAAAATAGAATCATAGAATGGTTTGGGTTGAAAGAGACTTTAAAGATCATCTAGTTCCAATCCCTCTTATTCTAAGTTACCTTTATAAGCAAGAGGGCTTCACTGAGTTCTGCCACATCAATATCACTTTCCTGAAACAGAAATGTGTAATGAAAAGGTGTTATCAGATGTGAATGAACATTGAAGAAATACATCCAGAATAACAAGATGCATTCTCACTAGACATGACATTTTGCTTGATATCATGAATAAATAAACACTGTTATATTTCTGTGAAGAAGTATTTGTACTATGTCTAAAACAGAGAATGGAGATTTTTGCTCATATTCTCAACAGAAATAGAGTTCACCTTGGTCAAAAACTTAATGCGACTCTTCAGTTCATCTAGTTGTTGCTTGTGTTCCAGGTAGCATAACTGCAGGTCTTTGTTCTCTTGCATCAGCTTTTCCTTTTGGTCTTAGCATAGAAAAAGAACACAATATTCTACTTAATTCAATATAATTATAAAAATTATAAACTTGCTTTTTCATATTAACTACACATCAAAATATCACTTTAAAATGTAGAAACTGACTTATTTTTTCTAGGCAAATCTTTGATACTAACAAACAGAAAGAGAGGGACAGAAAACTACTCCTTTGATCTGATATACACATATGGATTAAAAAAAGCAAAACATTCTTATTTTCATTAAAAGGGAACGTACAGCATCAAAAATCTACACTTTGTGTATTTCTAAATAGAAAGATAGCCCAACTAAGTACAGCTTTCTGTTTTGCGGGGAGAGAGGGAAGAGACGAATAGAGAGGATATAAAACTCTGTCAGTCTGAATGACTAAACATCATTAAACTTCTCGGTAGAAGGTTACAGATTTCACACAAATACCCACTAATACACAGCTACGTTCACTTTCACTTCTCAATAAGATGTGAGAAAAAACTTAAAGATTAGGTGAAATAATTTAGTTATAACAACATGCTTTCTTTCACATGGAGAACTTTTAAAACTAAGCTTTTATCAAAATCATTGAGGTTTCTAAGGAACAAAAGTACTCTCTCACTTTCATCCCCCTCCCAAACCCCTTATTCTCTTGATAACAATGTTTTTAAATACTATGAATTGATATTTTAAGGTCAGAATGATATAAATATTAACTCTCAACCTGACTTGCAAGTGTTAGCCGTTGTAATTCTCGTCTGCGCTCACGGGAGCTGATTGGTAGAACATTACTTAGTTGACAATATATTCTACTGCTTTCAACAAAATAGCCAATAATATCTTTTTAACGCTGGAATCTTTTCTGCTGACCCTCAGGGCATGATGCACAACTTAGCTATTTTTACAGAACAGTTTTTTTTTCAGTTGAGAGGCTTGAACGCAGCAGAAAACAGGTGGCTGAGATGCTGGTCTCAAGGGTTTTGAAATGTTTCAAAAACTGCCATCAGGTTAGTTTTAAACTTGCAGAGTTTACGTATCAAATGACATCTTCACTAAACACAAATCATCTGTAATGCCGTTTCTCCTACACACAGTAGCCTGACCCACACATGTGTTGAGACTCCACAGGAGTCACTTTCAATTCAGACACATAATCCCCAGTAAGGTTTTAATTCTCTGCAGTTATGATGAAAATGTAATGCATTTGTGCAATTGAGAATAAAACATAATTAGAAACATTAAGGGCTAAAAATTAGAAAATAAATAAGAAAACAATTAAAAGAAGCCTTGTGAATGGGCAGAAAAGGCAAGCCTTCATGAAAAATTGTGAAACACTTACCAGCAACTGAGTCTTACGGATTCTCCCCAATAACATACCCAAAAGACCTACCTCTGTTGAGAGGTCTCCCACAGAGAAAAAGCTGCAACCTCCTGCTGATGTTGCTTCTTTTCCTCACAATATAAACTGAGATCTGAACTGGCACTTTTCCAGGGATAAGGAAACAAGATATCCCTCCTCAAGTACTTCCATCTCATTGTCATGAATTTTCTGACATGAGCAGCACGCTCAGTCCACTCTTTCTAACATGAACCCCAGTGAAGTTTTTGCAAACATTTTTAATATTCATTCACACTTGCTGCTTAAAAAGTTAACTTCAAAACTGTAAATTGTATATAGAAAGGAAAGTAGCTTTCATTCAAATTGAGGCAATTTCAACGGCTTGTTAACCACAACGGGCCAATCTGTCAACAGCACAGTTCAGTCTGCCTTAGCACTGTCCATATTGCCTCTCCACATTCTCAACAGGCTGTGTTTCCATGATCCCAACCAAATATAAAAACGCCAGACATGCAGGGAAAGAGGCAGGAGGAAAGAGAATGCTGCCGCAATCGCCTTTAGGGAACACAGGTGACACGAGGGTCTTGTCATTCAGTTTTCCCATATAGCTACACCATTTTTTTCAGGAGCCACATGAACTCTCTATTTGTTTTTTCCACTTATAATACTATCAGCGCTGATCGGATCACCTTGGATCGGGGTTGGTGTTGCATGCTGGCTGCTGCTTAGCATGCTTCCCCTAATTTAAGCCAAAAGCTGCAAATGGAGGGCAAGAAGAGGGGAGAGAAAAGAAGCAAGTCTCAGACCATTGGCGACCGCATCCCACAAGAAGACATCATCACAACAGTATCAGGGTTTTCAGTAGCAAGGCTATGACAGTAACAGCACAAGAAAGAGGGAAAACCACTGCCCCAGAGGCTCTGGAAAACACTGCCACAGCAGCTTGCATGAGAGGCTACAGAGCCACGAGTGGAAGCAGACTACAGGGTTGCAGATTGCCCTCTGGATTGATAAGGGCCTTATAAGATTCCATAAGGGACTGAGCAACAATACTCTTCTTAGCTGTAATCAAAACAGATTGTGCCAACATATGCACCCCATTCAAAATCAGGATTTGAACGAACCTGCACGGGTGTCTTCCATATGAAATATTTGTGAATATTCACAAAACATGAAAATAATTAGAATCTTAATCAGCAAAAGCCTTCACATTTGTTCACCTCCTATAGAAATTCACAGAAAGTTCTTAGAGATGAACCAGTACCAACAAGGTAGTAGGGTAAAAGAAAAGAAAATCATCACTCTCTTTCCCTTTAAATAAAAAGTACATGCTTCGAAGACAATTGAACCCTATTTTTCTTACTATCCTATAATCAACCTACTCTCATGCACAAGAGCATCTATCCTCCTCCTCTTCCTTGCCAAATCCATTATTTGTCTAGGTTCATTTAGGGCAATAGGACTGTCTTCTTTGTTAGCCCATGGAGTAAATCTGGAACTGTATTTATGCTGATTTTTTAGGTAGTTTTATGACAGTAGAAAAATATTTAGGGAGTGAAATATAATTTTTACTGTATATTTCACATATCAGCTTTTACTGATGCAGAATAAATATTTGTGCATTAAGACAACTGTAAAAAAACTGCACTTAGTGAAATGTGTACTCTGTAAAACAGTACTACAACTATGAACAATAAATGCAGCAAGGTGTGAGATTATATTAATGAAAAATAACAATTATTTAGACATAAATATTACCAAGTGAAGACATACACGGAATTTCTGAGGTAAGTGACATCAATTCTTGCTACAGTAATTGTTTCATCTTAGATTTAGTATTCGCCTGTGTTAGCCTTTTGAGACTTGGATGAAACAACCCTGTCAGGAAGATACCATGAACGTGAACCAAATTGCTATTGTAATTTATGGCTGAGAATCTGGGAGATATTGAAAAGACAAGAAACACAAGAATAAACGACTAAGGGAAATGGGTTAAGACAAACAGTACTTCAGTTCTGCTGCTGAACTTAGAAAGGGGATGTGGAGGAAAGGCAGATACTCTGATTGAAGAAACTTATACTGCCTAAATTGCCTCAAAGACAAGAAGCTGTAATCAAATCCTAGATACACAGACCTCGAAAGGTAATACAACATCTTCTCAAGCTGCAGCAAGCTCAATTCAATAGAAATGGAAAGTGTTGTAACCTGGTGATCCAGTTTAAGAGTACAACGAGCTATTAAGGGCCAATCTGGCGAAGGGCTGGTAAAGACTTGTCGCTTAAACATAACGTCCATAGGAAGGACAGAAAATGGAAGGTGTTGCCTGATTTTCCACAATTTAACCAAATAATAGTATGGCCTACAACATTTTCATGCTCTTAATATCACTTTGAATTTTGCACGGCATAATCAAACGGTTGGACTAGACGAGTTTTAAAGGTCCCATCCAACCCAAACTATTCTATGAAACGGTCATTAACAACTGTCTCTGTCAATGTCATAACTTCATATTATTCTAGCTGAAGGCATCTGATTTATTTGAGTATCACTTAAGGTTAATTTTGCAAATACTTGCTGTGGTCAAGTAAAATGTTTAAATATTTAATCTGGTATTTGAAGTCAGTAGAGCTATTCAAAATCTTAATGGTAAGCACATGCTGAACTTGAGCCATAATCAAATGCAGAATTATTCTCAGCAAGTTGGCCCACTTAATTCCATCAGATTGTTCACAGAAATACATATTTTAAAAATACACATTTGAAGAATCAACTCTAAAAATATTTAGTTTTCTTCCTGCCTGTGCTTTTGCTTTGTAAACTTTATTTTGCCACAGTATTTATTTTGCCACAGTATATCACAGTACAGAGGTAAAAAAAGAAAAGATTGCAAGGTCTTAAAGATTCACTGAGAAGTTGTCCTACAGCATGGGAAAAACACATGAAATAATCTGTTCAGTAGATTGGAAGAAAACAGTATTATTGTAAATGTACATAGTTGTAAATAAAAGTTAGTGTATAGTGAAAATATTTTAAAATTCTGAATTCACAAAGTTAAAAGTCAATTAAGCATCTTCAAGGGCCTATATAGGTTTCATGTAAGTTTGTACAATAAATAAAATAAGAACAGTGGTTCATAATTTGAGAAGGACTGTCAGATGGTCCTCTTTTCCATAAGAATTTTCAATGTAGAAGAGAGGAGAAATACAGATTAAGGAGTAAATATTAACCCAACAGATGAAGAATGAATGCAGCTGGAGTTATATGATCCTCATCCAGCACGTAACCTCTATCGGGTCAATTTTTGTATTTAATTGCTAGTCATAACTTAAGCATATTGTTCACATGTACACTTAAAAGGCAGCCCTGAAATCACTAACAACAGAAATTACACTTTCCTGGGCAATATACCTCAACTCCAACACAAGAGAATCTCCTATCATGAGAAAATGATAGTTATTCCAGAAATATACCTCTTTCTACTTTGATCTTGTCAAGGATTTCATTTTTGTCTGCTAAATCTGATTTGATAGCAGTCTCTAGTCCAGCAATTTGCCGTTTCAGTTGCTGTTCCTTTAATTTCCATTGCTGTTCATGGGTCATACTGAAGACACTGCAATAAGACATGTGGCATGTGAAAAACTTTCAGAAATCAGCTTCAACAGAAAATAATAAAGAAAAAAGCTTTTAGTGGCACAGAGACCACTGTCATCATGTCTTAGGAATTAAGTAAACATATGCTGGTCTGCTGCTGTTGAAACCAAGGCGCCTTTCTCAGGCTGCGGTTAAAAAACATGAAAGAGCTTGTGGGATGAGCAAAGGAACTGGCCTTAATTTAGAGCTCCAAAGTCAGAAAAGTTGGCAGCACGCAGCATTTGTGGGACTAGAAAAGGAATTCAGATGCATATCTCAGAGTAATCCACAACTCCAAACCTCAGCAACTGACAACTGACAAAACCATTCTTTCCGCATACAAAACCTCTTAATGTAGAGAACTGGGATCACCCACCTGATTTATTTTAAATCTGTGAAACATGCAGAGCCTAAAGTCAGTTGCCCCTTCAAAGAAACGTTGACCACAAAGTGACAACAGTTTTCTTATACTGTAAAACAACAATTCTGATACTGATTAAGCAGCACATAGAAAGCAATCCTTCTCCTACTTTAAGAAATAAAAAACAGAGGTGGGCAAAGCAATTAGAATAACTATTTTGCCTGTAACACATTATTTATTTGTAAACTACCAATCTATGTGCAGCAAGGATTGCACGGACACAGAATCAGAATTGCTGAAACCACAACAAAACGTGTAACTCAGACTGAAACAAAATTAAGTACATTATACAATTCACAGCATAATTCCAAGTAGGTAAAAAGACAAAGCAATGCAATGTGCTTTCATATAATGTAGACAGTGAGTACTATGGTCTTCATTTTATTATTATTCAATACTTGCATTGTCTGGAAAAACGTCCTTCATCTTAACCAATCATAAACCAGTTTATTCACTTCTGTATTCTGTTAAAAATCAGAAATTGTAGGGTTTTTTTTAAGCAAAAGAGTCAGTTCCTCAACTCTTCACTTTGGTGAAGAACACTAGTTAAAAAAGTTACTTTTTACATAGGTAATGTATAAAAAACCCTTCTGATATCTATCTGCTAATCAATCTATGTCTCCCAGAGATTTATGTAACAAGTCTCAATCAAAAAAACATGGAGGAGAAGAAAGAAATATCACAGAAGGGACAGCCCACGTAGCTTCAGACTGCACATGCTGACGGAAAGAGAACTACCTGTTTTGATGGCTATGACTACCTAAAGCAGCTCTGAGTACACATAAGTGCATTTATATCTAATATATTTGAAGAATGACCTTAAGATTAAAGAAAAAAAATATTACAGCAAGAATTGTAGACTCTAAAGTATATGGCAAGAGTTTATATTCTTGATTGGTGATCTTCATAAAAACAGTTCTATCTGTATTTTGTCTTTTTCTCATACTATATCTCACTTATTTATACAGTTCTATAGGCATATACCATCTTATAGTGTGATAGTGTCTTTTATAGCATGCAGGAACTTAAGCAATGCTTCTAAGTTCTACAGTAATATATCCTTCAGTCTGCTATAATTTTGAAGATAATATGCAGCACATATAATGCACTGAACCCACAATAATTTCCATAATACTGCATAGGTATAGAGAAGACACAGTGTTCTATAATTGCTCAGACTTACCACTTGCCAAAGTTTGATTGGCTCCCATAAGGGAAGAATAAATCTTAGCAGGAAAAGATATCAAATACCCTTAGTTTTCACTCCTCTGAAAATGTTTTCAAGTTTTAATGACCATGATATCCATTTAGATGTGCATTTGTTATCTTCAGGTACAATTACTTCACGTAAGGATGTAGCTACACATTATTTCAGTTTTTTGAAAGACTATTCCAGCAGAAAAATCATTAACAGTTACTATCATAGCAATACAGAATGTAGATGTTTAAATGAAGAACATTTTAGAAGACACGTTTTATCAAAGCCTATATAATGCTAATGTTTATGTCAGTTTGAATTGAGCCCATTTCTGTCACTTTCTTCCTTTGAATTTTAACATTAGTTTTATTTGAATTCATGTGGAATTTCTTTCACATATACTGTATTTCACTGGAGCTGGAGCCATCTGGGTAACTATAAGTGGTCAACCACATCTGGCACTGTTTCCTTCGGAGGGAGTTTAAGCATCGCTAGATTTGCATTGCAAGGTCATATGAAAACAATTCTTCCCAACCTTTCATCCAAACAAATTGTTTTCTTGGATACTGACTAAATAATAAGAGTCAACTGACAAATTCGTACTTGTTCTTTCTAAACTTTTCAGATCTAGCTCTGCAGTCTTGGCTTTGGCAAAATTCCCATCAACTTCAAATGAACGTACAAAAAAATAACATGAGCAAAGATTGGGTTTACGCCTCTTTTCCTCCATTAAAAAAGAAAGAAGTATTTATTAACTATCTGGCATCTGTGAACACTGGCCTACCCACTGTTAGCAACAGGCAAGCTGTAGTAAAGTTGCATCATTCAAATGGGCAACAGAAAAAGCTGGACATTAAACAGCACTTATAATGAAATGATCTACTTCTCTTTTTAATTTCTTGATTCCTGTTATCGTAACATGGAATGATCGAAAATTCATGCTGTAAAATCTAAGTTTAAATGGGAGTATACGAAAAGACAGATTATTTTAGGTAAAAGAAAAGCCATATTGTAGATTACTGGCTTATGAGAGAAATGTACTCAAATTTATCTTGTTTAACATCTCTTTAAGTTAGCCCACTATGATTTAAATAGAACAGAAAATTTCAAGCCAAGATTGTAAGTTTATTTGTTAGCAAGAGTTATTTCTCTGCATAATGATAAAGGAGAAAAAAAATCATAATCAGAAATATTTATAACATCATCAGACTTTGGAGGAATCTGCAATAATGAACTTAAGTAAGAGACAACTGACCAACTGTCTCTATACAAAACTCTAAATATTGACAAAACTCTAAATATTGTGGTTATACAACTGTTACATCTCATATGTAAAAAAATGTTTTAAGCTATTTGTACTCACAGTTTTTTACTGCTATGATTTTTAATTTCACTGCAGAAAGTATGAAAAGTATAATAAATATTGTAAGAATACTATAAGCATTTGATATCACTGACATTGAGTTTAGTCATTGATATTTTTTGACAGACATCCCATTGACAAACTTTACGAGGAGAAATCATTTTGATATGAGAAAAGACTTCAAGCATTTAACCTACTTTCCGAGGCAATTATTAGCTCTAGGAAATTTATCTCATTTTCTAACCCTCCTCAGTGTAAAAGACCACCTGGTTTCACAATGAAGGAAAAGTTCATCTGAAGGTCATTTTTTCCTTCAATATACTTCTGGCAATTGACTATAATTACTTCATTTCTGTACCAGAGAATTTCCGAATCATACCTGGCAATGTATTTTCCTTTTCGTTGTAAGCACTGCTGACACAATTTATACAACTTACTATGTATAGCAACCTTTTTAAAATCTTACATGAGCCTGTACAAAACTGCAAGTAGAACCAGTACAAGTGAAATGGTAGCTATTATCAAAACAAAGAAAGCATCCCTCAAAAAACCCAAGATAGGTTCACTGAGAAGTGCTAGAAGAGCTCACACAAAAAGTCCAAACACCCCTTTTCCCCAAATAAAATAAACCCAAAAGAATATAAGTCTACCTAGATATATTCTTCTTTCAACAATAACCTCCCCCCACCAAATTATTAGAAATTTAAATAAGAACTTTTTGTGTCGATATTCAAAATAAAGTGACTTCTACTTATTTTTTAATTACATTTTTTAAAAGAAGTAACCTACTATTTTGAGAGTAATAGAACAAGTATGGAAGCTGCTCCATTTCAACAGAACAGATGAAATACAGAGAGAACATCATGAAAGTTTCCATAAACACTTACCGATATGATGAACTGTAGCACGAATATATTCACATGTGTGCATAATTACACAATATGCATATGCACATGCAAGCACAGTATATGAAGACCTATTAAACAGTTTATTAAAGTTTTTTCTATACAGAAACCATAACTTACCTGTTGTACAGCTTATCATAGTTTTCCCTCAAGAGTTCCTTCTCTTTTTCTAGATCATTTATTCTTTCCTGTAACTAACAATGAAAAAGGAAGTTTCAAGCAATGCACAGCATAAAAGGAAATTACAATGAATATGTAAAGACAACTAGTTAATAATTTGTAGGCGTTGTTAGGTTTTTATTTGTTATTTCTATACAACCATCTTAGAAGCTTCAAAATAACAATTTTTTTTTCACCACATGGATTTACATTTGGCCCAGATGATCTTTTTCATGTTGCTTATATGAAGCTGAGAATAACATGCTGCAGTTGAATAACAGTATCTAAACACATTCTGCCTTATGCAAAATAAATAAATAAATCTAGAGCACTAAAAATTTTTACTTCTGTTTTGGTAGATGAGTATTAGTATTACCTAGTTAACGGCTCTGATACAGTACATACTTTTTTATTGACCCTATAGAAAAAAGTCCTTGCTTTCAAAATACGCACTAAAGCAGGATATAGTTTTAAAGATATGAGATGCTTTAACCCGGAAGATATAGCCTACATGCATTACAGTAGCTGAAAGGTTTGGAGGACCTATCGACAGGGTAACTTGGTAAACTTGGTTCATCTGAAATACATTCAAAATGAGTAAACCAGATGGTAAAACTAAAGTTGCTACAAAATGCAAAAAAACCCAAGTCTGTAGACTCTTACACCTCATATGTTGAGGAGAATGAGGAATAAAACACTTGATTTTTAGCCCTGTATCTGGGTGTGACTGTTAGCGATGACAATTGCCTCTTAGAGCCACTAGACAAAGAAACAGAAGTGACTGATTTGACCTGCTGAATAAGATGTAATACTACACTGTACTGTAACGAAATCAAGTTGAAATAATACTAAAAGACTACAAAACGTGGTCAATAAATCAAGTATTATGAGTGTTTCAAAGGTCTATTCGTATCATCACAATTAAAAGGTATCCCATCATTAACTTTTATCTACGTGCTGTACCTACGGCAGATCCTAGCTCTTTTGAACGCAATCTCACCTCCTCGGTCCTTTGGTTTGAAATAGTCACTGACTGCAATTCTTTTTCAAGTTGGAGGCACTTTAACCGCTCCTCTTTCAGCTGTAGATTCAGTTCATCACTTTTTGCTATTAAAGCATCATGGCTGGTCTTCAAGTTCCTTTGGTTCTACAAAAAGGAAGGAAGGAAAAAACAGAAAAAAATAAAAATAAAACCCCACACTTAGTAGAATGTTACAACATTCTGCATATTCAACCAGTGGTCTCTCATGGCAGTATTTAATATATATTCTCAATGTGGTCAACAGGAGACACTCTTGAACTAAGTAACTGAAAGCAACTTTTCATTATGCATGACCAGGAGAAGGTGGCATTCTTGTTGCTCTGATGAACATTAAACTCTCAGTTCAGTCATGATGGAAATGACCAAGAAATACATCTGTTAAGCAATTAAGAGATTTTGCTGTGGTTACAGTGGTTAGACATGGTGACCCAAAACACTGCAGTAGCAAGCAAAAATGAATGTTGACCACAGTTATGTTAATCACAGAACTTGCCACAGCTCTGTTAACCCTTAATTGTAGATACATAATTGTTTCATACTGCACTCAGCTCTAGCAGTAATTTAACGAGAGACCTATTATTTCTTTTACAGTTTAACTTACTTCAATGGATTATATTAAGGCACATTTAACCAATTTTTGTATTAAATGGAGGATGCTGAGAACCTCTATTTCCAGAATATTAGTTAATATTTTACTGCCTACATTCCACAATGCTTTAGTAAAGCCTCATTCATTAAGAATTTCAGGGTAAGTCACATTCAAAGTATGACTTGAAACAAAACAGCCCAAAAGCCAATCTCCTGTTTAATAAAATGATGAAAACTTATGCTAAATACACCCATGAGTACGGATAATGTTTAATGATTGCAGACAGAAAAAAGCTGGCTTCATTTTTTCCATATAATATTCCTACAAAGTAGTTAAATGGAGAAGTTGAATGTGAGCCCTGTACAAATTGTTTAGGTTCACAGGGAGTCTGAATATCCTAGAAACAAACAAAAAGCCCACAGAAAACCCAATCAGCAACACTGATCTTCAGCCTCTCATATCTCATTTCTCTGTAAGAAAAATATAACGAAGAATAATAATATTAGCAATCGGTGTTATTCCGGAAAGATAATGAAGTAAATTACTCATCAATTTTTAACAGTCTTTCTTCAGTGCTCCTCTTGCTCTGTCCTGTATCTGTAAACTGTATTTCAATAACTTCAAAAAATGACATCATAAATGAAGTGTAAAAGAATGATTTTTATCTCCAAACTTCTTTCCTTTCTCCTCAAAATCAGAATCCTTACAGTCTCTAACCCTTCCAACCGTCCAAGTAAACTCAACTTTTCTTCCCCATTTCTCAGCTTCAATTTTTTCCTGAAGTTCTTTTCCATTTCAGTAACTTGTGTCACTTCAGCCCATGATACATGATGAAAACAACACCCGTCACCTTGGCAAAGCTGCCTTTCATAGACCATTTCACCCTTACCTCTTTTCTTAATTTCCAAAACATTTGAAAACAAATTCAACAATCATATTTATTCTACTGAACCATCTCATTAAATGCACTAAAAACATCCTCCTGAAAAATCTCTTTTCTTCAACTTCATTCTAATCCTTCAGTGTCTCTGTGACACTCCTAACCATTTTGAATTAACTTTCCTCATTAACTTTAAGGGGAACATGACTTCACCGTCATGATTTTTTTTTTTTGTCCAAAATGAATTCTTTACCTGGATATTCTTCTATATCTGAGTGTTCTGTCATCACTTTTTTTTTGCCCTTTATGCCCAAAGCATTTTCCATCCTGCTCTCCCTGCAGTATCCCAAGTGTCAAGTCATGGCAACAATTGGGATGATGATTTTAGTTTAATACTGCTAGTTTGGAATTTTCTTTCTTTGGGAAACATGCCTTGATATTGTTGTCAATTAGAAATAACTCACTGAAAGAAAATGGATATATACCTCCTAGAAATATTGCAGAAATGAACATAAATTGCTATTAATTACAGTTGTGAAATTATTGTACCGATTGTTCAAGAGAATTAACTCTCTACAGTATTTTAAATTGTAGTTGCACAGGTTAGCATATTTCATATTACAAATTATGAAATCCTGAATGTTCAGTCTGTGATTAAAGCAAAAAACTATACCAAGGGGATCAAATATATAATCCAAAGTTTCAGGATCCTTTGTTCTTCTAAGTAGATTACACAATTCCTTCTTTCACCTGGCTACATTAAAATTCTTGATCAACAAAACTGTCTTGTAAATCTTTGACAGCAAACTCAACTTCAATATCATTACATGGAGCAGGTGTATCATTCTTACAGTTCTGTGGTTTCCTATTTTGGACTGACTCAAGTTCAAAGATGAACATGGAGGAATTATATGGGTTTCAATTGTTAGAAGCTGAAAATAAATTATAATGAACTCAATAGTCATAAACATAATCAAGATAAACATAAAAAAACCCTAAAAACTGCTCTGTTGATAAGTAGTTTACGTGCCCTCTAAACTAGAAACTTTGGATTTTACAGTTACTCAAATTTATTGGACATATTTCAAACATTAAAATGATTGGAAATGGGAAAACCACTGTATCCATTATCTTGTAAAAAAAAAAGAGACAGAAAACACACTCATCCTTTTCAAAAATGCAGCTTGCACTGTGAATATTAGAAACAATGTCTTCAAATACCAGTTTGAATCCTAGGCATGTGCTTCTATTCAGCTGCTGCCGAGAAAGAGGCATAAGTACTTGACATTTGTGGTAAATTACTAAAAAAACTGCATATGATTTAAAATGGAACAGTTTACTTATCACCTTCTATTTAAGAACACAAGAAGCCACATGAAACTGGTCTCCAGCGAAAAACCAGATCTGAGCTACTACCAGAAGAGCTGCTTTGGCAGAGAAGCTACAGGTATCTCACCGAGGTGGGGTGGGGGAAGCAAAGCAAAGCAAAATGTAGAAGCAGAAAAACACAGGAAAAATGGAATGAAAAAAATCTAATGGCTCAAGTTATTTTAGCATGCTAAAATAACAAGAAGCAGGCAGCAGTAAGTTTACAAGAATATTTAGAGCCTCTTCCTCATAAGGCTGGGATACCTTATGAAGCTCTGCTGCATGTAAGGTTCTTACTCACAGGAACCCTCTCGTTTCTAAACTATTATCATACTACCATTGTCTGTATACTCATGTGGTTCTCCAAATACATATAGGAAGAAGCAGAAAAATGCTGCATAACTGAAACCTATATGGAATCTACCACGCAGTTGCCTGTTCTGGTGATATTTTCAGAAAACTGCTCTTTTTTTTTAAAAAAATCTATTATTTACAGTAGCTATCTAAAATAATTTCCATGAACTTACAAACATAAGTCTCAATGTCAGTACTCTAAACAGCCAAATCTCTCCAACTTTATCAAAGACTGATAAAGTGAAGGAGGTCCGGTGCCCCTTCCTTATGAAATCCGTACATTTAAGTCAAAGCCCTCATTTTAAATGGTCAGGAGTCTCTTTAGATAGACAGACAGCTCAGTTCATTCTCCACAATCTGCCTGAGATGGCTTTTCAGATAAAAACCTTTAAGATCTGCTAGACACTTCCGAAAAAAAAAAAGACTAAAAAAATCCTACATATTTGGAGTAGCATGGGTGCAATGTATTATGTGGTTTATTTTCATGCACTCAGTGTTGACTCAGAATCAAGAAGTGTATATTTATTTCCAATTTGTCACATGCTTATGTGACAAGAGTAAAGGAATGTTACTGACCAAATTGCAATTACCTCTTGAAGTTGGAGAAATTTTCCTTCCATTGCTGAAAGAGCATTGCTTTTCTCAACCAGCTGTTTACGGACCTTGATCATTTCCACATTGTCCCGAACGTTTAGCCTTCAAAATTGTGTTAAAAAGAAATGCATCATGAGCTTAAAGACACAAAATGAATTATCTTTTTATTTTCGTCTTGAAAAGTTGAAATCCTTTGCAAATCAGCTTTCTACAACACATTTGGGAGAAGATTTCGTGTGTAATACCCAAATTAATTTCTTCTTCTATAATCCATATTACAGAATTTAGGTAAACAAACATTCTACCACACAGGGATAAGCAGCTTCAATCAATATATATACATCTTTGTTTATCACATCAAACTAGATATGAGAGGAAGAGAAAACAATCCTACACCTAAAAAGATTATTTGTTTTCCATTCACTTCTTTTCTACCTTCCAAAGTATTTGGCGTCAGTAGATTACCTTTTTACGGCGTTTTCTCTTACAGTTTAGACCTATAAAAAAATTCTAAGTAGTGACTTAATAATTTATACAGTAACACCTTAAGGTTGGCATTCAAACAAGCTGCAGGTGTGTCTTAACATGAAGATCACTTAATACCCATGTAGATGTTCTATATTGTTAAAATTCTAAGATTAATTTGAGAATGTACTGTTTAATAGAAAGGACATTTAATTAACTCAGAATTTAAATGAATATTTATTTCTTACTCAAATCGTGAAATTAAACCCCATAATTTTCACAGCTTCTTCAAGTATAGGAAGAGAAACCAATTCTGATTTGTATTAATATAAAATATGATAAAATCAGAATAAACCTTTAGCATTGCAAGGGTAATTTCTCTTCCAATATTTATCTATTTTGGACATATTGGAGGAATTGTCACAACGCCATGCTGGAGCAAGAAAACGGACTACAAAGCTTGCACATCTGTAAACCAGCTGAGCATGTGAAATACTTTCCTTTTATTCTGTAAAATATCAAAGCCTATTGTGTTTTGGCATTGCCCAGTTAATTGTCCTTACGCCGAAGATAAACACACTCACAAACATGAGATCTTCAGCAAGAAACAGCCCTGACACAATGCTAAAACGATCATGTGTCTCAAACATGTTATCTACACAAATGAGAAGCTGTGGTGAGCACAGACACAGCACTGTCCCATGCTAGCTATTTAAAAGCCAATGTAGTGGTACGTTTTTATTAATCTCATTCCACACATCAAACAAAAGCCTCTGATGCCTTCAAAGGCTTTTACTTCCCACCCCCACCCCCCTTCTTTTTTAAGCAGGGGGCTTTTTTTTTTTTTTGTAAAGCAGGGGGCTTTTTTTCTTTTTAAGTAGAAAAAGGAGCAGATGATAGTGAAATTTATGATGTACAGATGTAAACCCCATGGCTCCTGACAATCAACATTAACTATTTTTTCAACAGTGAATGAAACAGCATTTGATTTAAACAGGTTTGGGGGACTGATATTACGAAGTAAATTATTCAGATTTGCAAGTGAAAAATTAGTTTTTATTGGGATCATTTAAATTCTTACAATCGTAACAGTATTTATCTCATGAAGTTTCTAGCTACAGAAAGCATGTGCCATTAATTTCCTATAAGTGCATTGCATCGATCACAATCTCAGCTCTCATTATAGGTTAGAGCAACAAAATTATTTCTCTACAGTACTTCTACAATATTTAATTTATTTATTTAAATAAAATATGTCTAAGAAATGTCCAATGCATCTAGATACATGACAAGGAGTTTGTTGTTGAAGAAAAAAGTCAATTCAGATTTTGCGGGCAAGGCTAAGTTAATTGAGGAAGATTCTGTTGGGAAGATTCATTTTTCTACAAATGAAGTCACAAAACAGTAGACTAGAATAGAAATTGGTTATCTGCACAGCTTTCTCCCTCCCACATACTTGATGTATTCTGCTCCCAGAACATCTGCCCAGGTATTCCGATGTAACTTTAAAAATTATTTGATACCAAAGTCAATTCTACCTTCCACGTACATAGATAATATTTTGCTCAAAGAGTAACAAAATAATGTGTAAGAATAAAGGTACACTAGAATAGCTTGTTCATTATTTTCTCTATCATCAAAAAAGCCAAAAATTCTGCCACAGAACCTGAAGACATGGAGGTAGATCAGGAGCAGAAGTTAGAAAAAGAAAAGGAACTAACATCCCTTTTGAGGCAGTAACCTGAATTAATGGACATACTGATTGAGCTCCAGCACCCCTTCTGCCACAAGTGCACAAATAAGGACCAGGAACTTTATCCTTCCACTGTAAACCTCATCTTAAAGTTAGATTAAGAAGTCTGAAATTGGAAATGAAGTTAGGTGAAAGTGACTCTTAAAAACTAAGAATTATGTTTGGGGTTAATGTCTGAAGGACACAAAAGAGTCTCTTCCAGAGCTCTTATCATTTGGATTAAAAGTGCACAGAGTGGGGTCCCAATAACAGGCTGGGGACCAGCTGTGTGGGAATGGTGGACTGATAGCAACCTATACCAGAAGGAAATAATTAAAGAAGGGATCTTGACCTGCACTGTACAAATTTATGCCAGTAAGCCCCAGATGGCTAAGGTAATAAAATTGAGGTCTAATTAAACCACATCCCTTGCATCTTGTCTTTATTTCCATGAGCAGGACAAGGATACAATATTGAGACTACTCTTAGACAGTCCTAATTATTCTATCAACTGGACCAGTGGCTCACAAACTTTCCTCATTCACATTCAGCACAAGAAAAACAAGCAAGTAAAAAAAAATCACCACAATACTTCTCAGGATCACTTACTCTCTGCCTGGCAAAATAAACAAAACGTTTCTAGGCTAATAATTCTCAATCACAAATGCCTCAATGGCCCAGATATATACATACACTCTCAAGCAGAGAAGTAAAGAATAGAACACCAACGTGCAGTGCTCATCTTATTTTACAATGCTTAGGAACTAACAGGATTATATGTTGATATACATTTTGTTCTTTCCTTTACCTCTTACTCCTTATAGGAAGCCAAATCATAGAATCACAGAATGGTTAGGGTTGGAAGGGACCTCAAAGATCATCTAGTTCCAACTCCCCTGCCATGGGCAGGGACACCCTCCACTACACCAGGTTGCTCAAAGCCCCATCCAACCTGACCTTGAACACTGTCAGGGATGTGGAATCCACAACTTCTCTGGGCAACCTGTTCCAGTGCCTCACCACCCTCAGAGTGAAGAATTTCTTCCTTATATGTAAAGGGGAATAAGAATAACATTCTTCCTTAATATAAAATAAAAATAATACTCTTCCTTAATATAAAAAGAAAAAAAAAACCTTAACACCATTTACCTTTTAGTAGCACCTTTATGTTGTAATTCATAGTACTTTTGCAATAAGCAAAACATTAACATTGCATCAATAGCTCTAGCATCTAAGTCACTAAGATTATTTAAATATCAACATAAAGATCAATATGTTTGCCTGGATAAAGAGTTATCTATAAATGAAAAAAGTCATGATCTTTAGGGAAAGTGGTTAAACACGGATGATTCAGATATGAATAAGGAAATATAAGGGGTTTTTTAATATTAGACATGATTTAGCAAATTCATATACATGCTGGTCCGTCAAAACCCTTTAGATAACGCATTGTGACTAACTTGGTCCACATTTTAATCTAGGTCTGCAATGCTGCAATGAAAATAGAAGTCATGAATGTGTCAGATACGATGCTCCTGCCCACAAATCCACACATTTAATAGGTCTAATTCCAAAGTCATGTTGCAGCAAAACACACCAAAGGAATTTAAAACTGACTGGCAAATAAGCTTTTTCATTAAAAAAACAACTAAACAAAACACAAACCAACTCAAACATGTGCAAATACCAAGTACCTGTTTCAAAAATGCATTTTGGGGTGGCTTTAAAAATGTTTTTGGAAAGTATCGTTAGCAACTAAATTATTGGAAGCTCTCTGCTCACAAAATGTGACTGTTTAGACTTAATGTTTTAACTCGTGCACTATGTGTCACAGATATCAAACCATGAGGTTATTAGGATTTTGGCCATCTTTAAATTAAAAACAGTGAAGCTAAAGGTGGTTACATTTTGTACATAAGAAAATGTCTAACTGCCCACACAGGCCAAGTTTCTCCCTTAAGTCAGAATTAAGTCAGTTATATATTCCTGAAACAAACTCTAATGAAATACTGAATAAAAAACCCCACAGCGGCCATGTTACAATGACCATCTCAAGGAGTACACTGCATATGAACCCAGCTCTGTTATGTAGCTCTTGAACTGAGGCTGCAAAGGCAGCTTTAAAATATTACTGGATATCTAGTGGGTATTGGACTCAGGATAACTAGTATCTCCCTCTCCTACTGCCCATGGATCAAACATTATTAACTGTGGCTGCTTCACTACTTGGAAACTACAGTTATTTCAATCACAAGAATTTTTTAATCATGTAGCAGAATAAAGAATATTCTCCTAAAGTATGAAAGTAACCTGATTTTGTTAACACCAGGCTGATCAAAGGTGATACAACATGAAGACTGGTGGAAGCACATTTATTGTGTCCTTTTGGCATCATACAGTTCCTAAATAATTTCAACAGATTAACTGCCTTTGGGTAGTAACATTACTAGATGACAGCCAAGTGTATTCTTATAAAACACGAGACAAAGCTGCCAATTGTACCAAAATTCAAAGACATAAGCTACAAGGACAAAATAAGATGACTTCATCGGTCACTCAAATTTCCATTTTTTTCCTCTGATATTCCAGTATTGACAGTTTCTTCTCTGTTGATGCAATTAAAATAAGAACTACATAGAAGCCATAAATCTGTTTGTGCAATAAAACAACTAATACAGACTGTTCTAGAGAGCAGTTGCAAGACTTCCAAGAAAGCAAGCTACTGAAAATCTCCTAAAGATAATGTGTGTAAGTACCTACGGTTACAGTTAAATCTGGAGACAATATATGCCTGTAAGTTCTGGCTCTGGTTCACTCAGCACAAAAAAAAAAAAGTTTGAAAAACATGGGGAGTAACAGCCCTCCATAAAGCATTCTAGTGGCAAAATGATAGAACTCACACTATTCTGGATACGCACAAGTGGATATTTTTCAATTTCTTACCCAATGTCTTCAGCCAAACACAGTAACTCTTAAATACTTAATCTATCTTTTATTTGGTTTCAAACAAGAAAGAGACTATAAAGGAAATAATTCCAGAAATTCAAACAAGAATTCACAGATTGTTACTTAGGACAAGTATCATGGACTGCACTCCTTTTTGTAGCCTGATCCTATAGGATTTTTTAGCTGAATTTGAAGTGTATCCTTAAAACTCCTTAAAAATTTCCCAGAAACATAGTAGCTGGCATGGAATTTAGAAGTTATGTTCAGTATCTGACTGCTGTACTTAAAGAACAGTGTTTATCTATAGAAAAATGAAGTAGAGAAGTTCTTTGAGATTTGTATCAAATTATTTTAAAATAATGAAAAAAAAAGAAAAAATCTTTCAAATATTTTCTGAATTCACTGTAGGCACAGACTGAGAAATTATTTATGATAAGAACTTCTTTAACCTATTTAAACTATATAAAGGAAATTCTGAATAGGGGAGCCTTATGACTTTGTGAATAATTTAATAGCAAACATTATGATGTATTATTTATGCAGCACCACTGATGCACAAAAGAATGCTCACACATAATTATGGGGTCCTTCTCTTGAAAGGCAGTTAAAAGAACTGACCATATATTTCTGGTCCAAGTAGAACTTTCACTGAAATCAAATGAGTAAGGAACGCAGGACCGTGCCACATTAGATCCTTAATACAATTAAAAGTCACAGGCTGAAATTAAAACAGTCAAGAGGGAAAATATATGCAAAGTTTTATAATTCAGCACATATTTTTGCAAAAGTGAAAGAAGAAAGACGCAAAGAAAAGAGATTAATTTAATAGAGGCTTTACTGTGAAACACATTCCGTGAGCATGTTTGTCTGGCTTTGTTTCACTGCACAGCTATACCATATTTCTTCAAAAATTTGCTAATCTACCCTTGCAGGACTGTATTTTCTACTATTTGTAGATTCCAAATTGTCAAGGAGTATTAAAAAACATTAAGTTATCCACTATGAATCTATAACCAAAATTTTCTAAGAATTATATTGAAGAAACAATAGATGATTAAAATTTAATGAGTTGAACTTCAGTTGAATCTGAATCAGTCAGAAATTAATTCTCTAAAATGGTAATTATAAACTTCTGTGTTTATTTGTGAAAAAAACATAAAAAACAATTATCATAACAGTCTCCTTGCTTAGAATTATCCATGGCTACTTGGTAAAACATTTTAAGACTTAATTCCACCAAAGGGAAAAAAAAGGAATAAAGCACATATTTTTTAACAGCACAAGTAATTTTCACAGCTATATACAAACATTACGATATAGCTCTTCTAATGCTTCCATCATGGAGATTTCCATTTGTCACAATACCTTTGGCTTCTTGTTTCTTGCTCTTTCAGCCGTAGGACGGATTCCTCAATTTCCTTTTCTTTCCTTCTCAGCTGACTCACAAGTATCTCTCTGGCATGTTCTAGCTCCTCAATGCGTTCCCTTTGGGACTCAATCACAGTCTCCCTGAAAGTACAAGCATCTTACACTCCAAAATCAGGTAAGCATTTCATAAAAGAAAAAAATTAAATGAATACTCAAAATAGCAAAAATTTCAAAAGCGTTTATCAAAATTTTTATTTCTTAATGACATGCATCACAATAGAGGTTTAAGAGGTCAAGTTACTATGAAAATAATTAGAGGTCACTACCTGAAAACATCTGAACACTACAAAAAAACAGATAATTCAAACATGACACAAAAAACATAATACTCTTAAAAGAAATGTTTATGTGGACTGAATAATGTTTAGCCCAATCTAGTTGAAAACATCATTTATGGTTTCTTATGCTCCATATTAAATGTACTCTCCTCCTAATCCATTAGTACCAAGTGTTTTCTGAAAAGGAAAACACCATTACTAGATATCAAAAGAATATGAGATCTTCAATAGATGGAGCAGGGAGAGTAATTTTTGAGCTTTTATTCTGAGTTAGGTAACTTTATGCAAAAAAAAAAAAAAAAAATCACATGATGTGTCTGTAACAGCGGTATTGATATAAAAAGTGTAACTAAAAAAAAAAAGGCAGAAAACTATAGAGATCAGAGTTGGAGTATTTTTTAGTAGGCCACAACTTTGCGAATTTGATTTTCTTGCAAATTAATCTCAGATATTATTTCCAATAACATTTGTTCTAATAAGAAAAAGCAGCAATTTATCTGCAATTTTTTTCCACTCTAAAGCTTTTGATGCATGAGCTGCAACTCTTCATTACGCCATACACCTATCATGGACTTAAAAGTACCACGAGTTTTTTGGTCATATGTTTGCTTTTGTACCCACGTGCATCATTCTGAGCAACTGTGGTTACTTCTTCCTCCTTTGTGAGAACTGAAATCTCTGAAAAAAATGCTATTTGAATGTTTTCTGCATTATAACGCAAATTTTTGATCAGTCTTAGGAGAAAAGCTATTGTGAACACCAAGATTCGTGGCAGTCTTAACGGATAGCTCTTTTCCTAGTATTCAAAAGTATAGGTATAGGAGAAATCTATAGGCCCATCACTATAAAATTACTAATTTTTTTTTTCAGTAAAAACATTCTATTATAATGCAAATCTTTGCTTTAAATAAAAATTACTAACTGTTCGGCAAGGGTTCAATTCAGACAGGATGCTAGCAAGAGTGCAATTTCAACTTTGTTAAACAATTTAAATGCATTTAAATACATTTAAATGTATTTATTAAAATAATTTATAAGAATATTTCTGTAAAATTATTTCCTATGATCCCACTAAATCTTTGTGTTTACAGAACTTCAAGCACAAAATACATTATTGCACATTTATTCATATACTTGTATACTTAGCTTGCCCATTTATTGAAAAATTAGCATTTATAGATATTTTAGTAAATCTGATTTAAGGAAATCATCATGGAAAGAAACACACATACTGAAAGTAGCTTTAAGAAAACCAGATGTCTGAAAAGCATAATAGGTTCCAATATACTCTGGAGAAGAAAAATCTTCTAATCAGACTTCAGTATCTTTAAATGTTAACTACCTTTTCTCTACCCTTTTAACACCTCTCTGTTCTCACGCAGTCTCTCCATTAAAGATGTTATCAAGAGTTTCCTGAGCTTCAATTTCAGTTAAAATGTGCAACTGGACTACAACCAACTTTCAAAGTGAAGAAGTGAATCAAAATAATTTTACATTACTATCCCACACTGCACTTTTTGTAACTTATCCATAAAATCTGACCATCTCTAGAAATGAAGTTTAAATGCACCAGCGTAACACATTCAATGCAGTCACCTCTTGCATGGGTTATCCTACAGATTTTAGAACCTATGTTGGTAATAATTTTGCAGCTAAGATTCCTTCTGCTTTTGTCAGTTTTTCCAGTAGTAAGCTAGACAGCATTGCATCCCAGCAAAGAGAGAGGCTTATCATTGAATATCAATTTTAACTTCCAGCCAAATTCCTACGTATCAATATTTTGTATCCTAAATTCCTGATCCTATGTTTTCCTTACTATAAAATACTTCTGCGTTGTTACCAGTGCCAGACCCAACAACTTCACTTTATTTTCTGGAGTTAAAAACTTCTGAAAAATGTATTGTTTTCCTTCAGGAAACCTGCAAGTTTTAACAATTATAATGACAAAAATGAAGATTCATGAAAATCATACAAATTTCTTATTTCACTACTTGGATCCTCCAGCAGGCTCTGGCCATATCTTGGGAGCACAAGGTTAGGTGATCTTACTTCTAAATCCTGAACTCTCATTCCTGAAAACAAAGAAAAGATAAATTTTTGTCATGCTGAATGAAAAAGCACTTGACAAAACAACAATCTCTATACAGTACAAACACTCACAACTCCTATAGAGATGCCAAACCCCCATATTTTTACATCAAATTCACATGGCAGGAGATAATCAGAGTATCTACAACATAGTTTCCGTAAAATTTGAACTATGGGCCATACAGCATACACTGTTAAAGAGAAGTGCTAAAAACAAGTCTTGAAATGCCTTTCCTGGAAGATTTTACTTTTAAAGACACAGAACAGAGATGGTGTCTTCATAGAAAAACAATATCAATATTACAAACAGGAACATAGACTTGTAATCACTTTTTCTCTGATAGCACTTTCTTTACAAAATCACAAGTAACATTTACTAGACAACCAACTACAGGACCACTTTTAGCAGCAGTGCAAATAATTTCCTTATGTTCTTTAGAAGCATACTAAGTCCCTGGCGAGGGAAAAAAGTGAGACATTATTTAAGGAAGAATTGTTGGTCAGGAGAAAAAGCAATGGTTTCTCCAAATCTCTTTCTCCTCCTTCTTTCTTCAGTAAGAAGAAATTAATGAAGTTTTGAGGTGGGACCAAACTATGCATTAAATTTCAAATGCAGCATTAAGGCTGCCATGCCTCAGTCCAGAAAACTGAGTCACTTACGTGCAAGGTACAACACCACCAGCAGGTTCACAAAACAACTGAAAAAATTTACCTACTTTGCATTTGTGCTGAGTTAACCTGATTTATTTATACATTTTGAATTTGGATCTATAAGTAGTACGTTGATGTATTGGTAATTGTGCTATACACATTATGTGTATACATATCTGCCTAAAGTACATATTTTTAACTTATTTTTGTACAAATCGTGATATATCTTAGATGGCTGTACTCAATAAAGAAAGTAATGAGAGACACCCATGAGTGTTCAGTGAGCATTCATGGCTGCCCACATCTTTTGGATTGACTTGCTACGGTATTTGTAAATCGGCCAAACACAAAGCAGGCACAGCAAGGTGTAGTATTATTTCTGCATTCTTCTGGCCTCTTCAGATCCTGAAGACAGCTAAGCTCTCCTGAATTTTTCCAGGCACTCATTTTATTTTCGAGAATTGCTCTGAGTATTTTCTGATCTGCACTAAAAATGTGTTGAGATTCAGCCTTATGGTTCCAGAGAGCAACTGAAGAGTCAAGCAATCTTGAAACATAGGAAGCATGTACTCGGCACGAAACTGCTAGGTTCATCATCATTCATCAACAGAGCAGGACGAGAAAACATGCAAGAGAAAAAACACGAAACATCCTGTGCTAATGACTACTACAGAAAATATTCTCTGACCTTCTGGAAGACAGCAGTGTAGTGTCCAAGTTCTGAGTATTGGTTACTAGACTTTTACTAATAGTCTTCACCCTGGAGAAGTATGTTCAAGAAACTGCATATTCACAGTATGCAAATTACCAGAACTCCTAGTTTGGACAAGCTCTTAGAACTGAGACAGGCACACTAGAATTCCTGTGAAATTTTTGAATATTATTATCTGAACCTGACGTTTTGTGGACAATTTTTCCTTTTTCATTTTCTTCCTCATGTTCTTTTCAGTTTAAGAACCACTGCCTCAATCAACACGGCCCCAGTTCTAGCCCTGCACAGGACATCTCTGATCTGGATCTGTTCTTACGACAAGAGAAATCCTCACAGCATGCCATACCAACATTTCATCTTTAATCCTTGAAACAAGTTGCCCTTTTTTCTCCGCTAACACTGGGGATGCATACATTTATTATATTTCTACCTTATGTTAGCATTGTTAAATCAAACAGAAAATTGATTTTGAGAATAAAACTGCCTAATTCATGATATCAAGTGTGAAAATGTAGGTGTATTTAAAATGTCACAACTTGCACTATATTCAAATTAAAGCAGCAAAGTGGTAGAGTCAATTGCTTTCTATTGCCTCTCTAAAAACACAAGAATTGTTTCTGTTTTCACAGACCTGAATAATCAACGTAATCAAACACTACATAACTGGCCATCAGCCTCATCCATAGCTTGTAGAAGTTCAGGAAACAATCCTGCTGACTCAGTTTTGAATCAGGGCCAACATAGCTGGGTTTTGGGTGCTCATTTTTTTTTTGGAACACATTATCTGTACGGAGTATAAGTTAACTGAGTACAACTACTTCTACAATTGTTCGTATGAAAAGAGAAAGGTTTTAAAGTGTAATTTCCCAATGTAGCTACCATAAATAAAGGGCTGAGAGTGAGACTGCCTTAAGCAGTAAGTCTTGACAGCAAAAAGCATCATTAAAGATGGCTGTATTGTGGTATTTGCTTTTGAAAGTCCACACATGTAACAGATTTTTCAAGTCTGCAGTGTTGTGCACACATGTATCAAGAGACTAGAACAAATCTTGAAATTAAAAAAAAAAAGAACGTGCAAACAAACTACAGATGTAAAACTTCCTTATAACACGGTAACATTAAAATTTTTCATATACTTCTTTTATAAGGGTTTAAAACAGAGAATGTACTAGGAAAGTCCTATGATTACAACTATTAGAGAATTTGCTTGATAACTACATTATTTTCAAATCTGTACTTTTGTTTTACCCCTAACACAGTGGATTCTCAAAATAAGGACTTCATAGGCCAACAAGCTACCCTAACTGTATAAATAAATACAAGAAAAAGGAGGAAGAACGATCGTTCTGCCTACAAGTACTATGGCCTACTGATAAACAGTAAAGACTCTGTACTTGCTGCAGTGAAGCAATAATGAGTGGTACCTCTAATAAGCCACAGGTTTTAGTAAAGGTGGATCATACCTTTCTTTGTGTGCTCCGGCACGCCAGCAGCCTCACTCACTTTTTTGAGACCAGTGTTAACACGAGCTTGAACGTAGCTGTACGGACACGGTCTATGGCCTTGAATCTGGAGCTGCTGTTTGGTTGAAATGAGTTTGCTGCGGAGGCTCTCGTTTTGTTTCTCAAGCTCACCAACTCTCTCTTGCAAATGCTCGATCATTTCTTCCAGCTCCACAGCCTGACCCAGCCGCTTGGGGCCGCCACCAACCTGGTCAGACCTTTTTCTATCATTAACAAGCCGTATTAACTTGGTGGCCATTCTGGGGAAAATAATAAAAAAAGATGAAAAAAGAATGTGAAAAGTCAGCATAAAAAGCATTCTGTTGAAAGGAACATAATTACTGTGAAGACTTCAGCATCGAACCTGAATAACAAATTTCAGGTTTTGATATAACTATTACTGCCCATGAAGAACTCTTTGAAGATAATTGAAACCACTGTGCAGCAATCTGCTTTATAGCACTGACAAATAACAGTTTCCTAAGGCTTATCATTTAAGGTTAGTAAAGGGAGGACACATGTTTACTCCATATGCTGCTTAAATGTAATTTTTAACACATGACCTTATACAGGAACCTCTGCATGCTGCTAAGTAAAGTTACAGATTTGGGATGTGGTGGGGCTAAACTACAAAAGCTACAATTCCACAAAACATCCAACTACTGAAAGAATGCTAGTAATATGCAACATTCTGACGATATATCATTTCTAGTATTTTAGGGTTTAAATACATATTTCAGTTCTAAAGTGGCTATGGCTAAAACATATTGGTGGAGATATTTAAGAAGGTACTCCAGAAAAAGAGACTTACTAATTCTTACTCCCATACTCAATTTTAAACTTGGTAAATATCACCAACGTGCTTCAGAGAAGGAACAGTTAGCTGAAGAATATAATTAGATACAGAGGGTATGGTTTTCATCTGTCTTTAAAAGGATACAAATTTTGCTTTTGGCATCTCAAGAGTTGTACCTTTGATTTCCTTTAGTTTTGATAAACATTGGTAAGCTAGAACAAAAGCCAGAGAGGGCACATGTGGGTGATGTAATATACAAGAACAGAAAACATAACCAGCAGTGAATAGAAAAAACTTGGCATATAAAAAAAGAAAAGGTGGCTTTGATGAGAGAGTCAAGTTCAAGACTTTACAAAATTGGTCGCACATCTTCAAGACCTGTATCTAGTTTACAGGGAATCTATTTTTGCAGGCCCAGAAAGAAAACCGAAAATACGGACACATTTCATTTGTTTGAAGGGGCTTGTTTTATTTTGGTATGCTTGTGGACAGAAGCTTCTACTTAAAAGAACAAAAGTGAAATAAAAAAAATCTTTAATAACATTAGGATGTCACATAATGTTACTTGCCTGTAAGCAGGTTTTTTGTTTGTTTGGGGTTTTTTTTCAATGTTTTTCTACCACAAATTCATTCCAAACTTTTAGTTACGAGGCTTTTGGCATAAGGGATGCTGGGAAAGAAAGGTAGCTTGAGGAGTTAAGATTTTTCTCTGGCAATCTAGACAAACACTGTATTTTATACTTCCTGTGCCTTAAAATATTAATTCAGGTATTCCAATGTGGACATTCTGCGCAATTTTACCTAAGTGGATCAAGAGTGCCTTTGCTAAGTCATTTAACAGAAACATAGGAAATGCCATTTGGAATAAGCAAACAATTCATTTGTTCCAGCACCTTGTATTTGACAGTAGCGTGAAAAAAACCATGGAAGTTATGTCATGCTGGTCAATTTGATCTTGACTCACTGAATACTGAATCAACAGGCAAGAATGTTCTGGAGTTTAGAAAAGTATGAAGTAGTCCCATCTACAGAGGCAGTATCTTCAGATGCCCTTTCATACATTGGTTAGCTTCTGACCAGAAGCTAGCTTAGATGCAGCAAGATTTTATTAGCTTAAGTACAGCACAAGTCACAGTGCTTTTGGATTAATTAGCCCTCCAGGAATCCAGTAATACCATGAACAGTTCTGCTGAGTCCAGATTGGTTTGCCAACACAGAATTAATTTTAATAATAAGCCTAAAGTTGCTTGTGTATGTTTGGGTACACTGGGTACTGTGCTCCCCATGCTATATTACAAAGATATTTTGGGGTTAACAACAAAGGCTAGATGTTTGTCAACTTCTTGGAGGACAGAGAAGGACAAAAAAAAAAAAAAAGAGGAAGAATCTCTCTGTACAGGCCATTTTGATTCTAGGATGAAATTCTTGATGAATAATTAGGCTTCTATAGCCTCTTCTTCAGTTCTCAGAACACCTGTTATATTCGTACTCAGATGGCACAGCTGTGAACCCAAGGAACCAACTCCAAAGTGGTGGGTAGAGGCAGATCTCTCTTCATGGAGATCGAACACTGGCCACGGCAAAAAATAACCCATATACCACAGAAACAACCAGAAATCAATACAAAAATTAATTCCAATGAGTGATTTTTGCTATTGCTTTAAAAAGTGCTCCAAGAGAAATCACAATGACTCTTAATTTGTTGACAAGGCTTTAAAGGGAAAAATGTTATTGTGAGCTAAAATAAAAACATTAAAATTCATACCTTTTAATTTTCTCCTCTTGCTTATTCGCATGCTGTTTGAGTAAGATGTTCTCATCACGTAAACGAAGAAACCTGTCCTCCAGCTCCTCGCGACTGATTCGTGACACAGCCTGTCGAGCTTTCACAGTCTGTGTAGTTGATGATTCTACCCAAACCAAGACAACTTGAAATTACAGTCAATACATCCAATAACATGTAATCCAAATTCATTTTGAAATATTGAAAGAAAAAATAATGAAAGTTTTCAAGTAATTTCGTATTTTACACTTGTATGAGCCTGTTAATTATTTTTTTTCAGATTTAGTGGCATATTAATGACATCCTTTTTCCTCCCTGTTGCAGATAAAAATGTAATCCAAAAGATACAGCAAACTGATTACCTACTAGACAACACAAAGGAAATAGTTTAGCAAGTAACAAGGTATTGTCAAACGTAGTACTTAAAAAAAAAATAAGATGATCATAACCACAGAGATGCTTCCTAATCTGTTTCAAAGTTAATATACTCTCTTGAAGCTTGAAAAGATTAACTCATAATTCTGTAAATTTACCCAGATACAGGACTAAGCCCACTAGTTCCATTCTAACAGCAGTTGAGTAATATCAGAATTGCATAATACTTTTGGTTCCCATTTTGTTAAATGGGTCTGAACTTGTCCTCAATTCAGCAAAAAAGTCCTCTTTTCTTCTGCAAGGATGAACATTATAGCTCAATGAGATTTCCAATTTTTAGCATCTCACAGCAACTCCCCTCTTACAACAAGCAACATGAACACAGAATGGGTCATAGTATCTTTCAGAATTTAAGCCAGATTTTGAATGGTGTTTGAATTTCATTTTGTGAGTTGGAATGTCAGAAACATTTTTAGAAAGAAACTAAAGAAGTCACTGATCAAAGTCTGCAACTGTAATAAATAGCAGCTGGTACAAACCTTGTAATCCTCCAACTCCAGCTAGAGTTAGACCTACATCTCTCACAGGCAGGTCCCCCACAGTTTCATCAGCTGGAACGGACATGGCTTATCTACGAATAACAAAATTCAAGTTAAATTCTTCTCCATCTGTAACTTAAACTGCGAGACCAGAATGAACTACAGTACTTCATATAAAATGAAGGAAAAAGTAATGACAGATTCACTGAAATGACAGACTTGTACATGACTGTAAATGCTCCTTTCTCAATTGCATCGCTCAGAGGACAATCTAAACTTTCAAGTTTAATATTACGCCAGTTTTGATCCGTGCAAAAAATATGGCTTCTTTGTTATGCAATAGCTCAAATTTTATTTAATGTATGCAGAATTAGCTTTTTTAAGTTCTAGTTTTGTTGTCTTTAGCAATCTTTGGGCTAAGGTCATATTTCTAAGTGCATGTGGAAGGGGGATCTGTGGGTTTTTTCCATTTGTGTTTTTTAATTGATTGTTTGTTCATTTTAAGACAGGTCAAAGCTTAAGGCATCAACTTGTAGATGAGTAATGCCATCTTCCACATTTTGAATGGGACTCTTTAAAACAGAGGTGCTGGGGGTTATGAAGTCATTTCAGTGTTGCCTACCATTCTCTTAGTCTTCTTTCAATCATTGTCATAAGAGAAATTACTTTCTAAGATAGAGGCTCTCCTATGAATGATTCTCATAAATCCGAACACATTTCTTTCTTGAGGCAAGAGAAAGCTTAGCTACATGACAAAGTGAGATTAGGAAAGTATTAATGTGAGAAAGTAGTACATTTGTTTCAGTGTAATATATGCAGATACTTGATAACAACTACTGTTTCTGTCTTCTCTTCCAGTACAGAAAATTAGATGTTGGCCATAGAGTTAAGTAAGGTTGAAATTGCACGAAAAGAGAGACATGACGTCCTTTGGACAGTCTTTTTTCTCCCTATTGTTACACTCCTCAGGTGATATAAATCTTCAGTGAATCCAAAAACACGTAGGAAAGCATTGAGAAATTAACAGTGATGTTACTAAAGAACTGCATCAGAAGACAAAAGTGACACAATATAATCCACAGACATTCCATATGAATTCTATCATAACCAGAACTGCTGCTACAGATATGCCTTTCTTCTACCAGTAAAGTCTTCTGTCATAAACAAGTCTCCCTCTGGCTTTGTCCAAAAGGAATGAAAAAGATTAATGGAAGTTCAGTTTCCAACAAGTCAATCTTGTTTTCAATCTTTTGTTTATTCATCATTAAAATTTAGGACAAAGTCTTATTTCCGGCTTTCACTGTTTACAACAACACGAACACATTTTTCTTTCATGCAGAACAAACATTTCCTCGTCATGACTGTTGAAATGCCTGAATTTATCTGTACTTGTGTATTAGCAATGAGGTTACAGCTTCAATGCCATCAGTCACAGAAACAGAGAATAGTACTTAATGATGTGGAGGTCCATGGCACTATTCTAACGACAGATGCATATCAGCTGGAATCCAGCTCCTCAGTGTTCTCAGCTCTTTTTGTGTTGTTCACACAAACCCCTCAAAACGTTTTGGAATTTGTTACAATTAGCACTATCAGCAGACTTTGATTTCACTCAGGTGTAGGTTCACCATGGTGGTCACTATTCTATGTCACTGTATCAATATCACTCCAGCAACTGAGGTTAAATGGAGACATAAACCTTCACCTCTAGATGATCAGTCCAAATTTGGTTCGTGATGGTAGCAGGAGAAGATGCTACCATTACATGTCTTTCTAGAATGTGGTTGTCTTAGTCTTCAAAAATCAAAAACGACAGGGCTTTTTGGCAAATTTCAGAGAGGTCAAGAGCTACACAAATACTTTATCAGCATGACTCGGCAATGTTTATAATCCAACAAAACCAACCTTCAAGAACTCCAGCACAGTAACAGGCAAATGTTACTATTTTTCAGTGTTTGCCCCTTGCCAAAGAAACTTTGTTACGGATATCAACCTGTTACTTTCAGTGCGAAAGAAATCCATTCATTTACAAAATAAAGACAAAACAACACTTGCTTGTCCCTCAAATAAACAAATAAAAACCCCCTTGTCAGTAGTAATCCATGACTAGTTGCAGCAAAAACACAGAAATATTTAAGTTGTAAGCAAACAAAGACAGCAGGACTGTATATGAAAGTCAGTTTTTACTGGTAACTTGACATGACTTAAAGTGACAAAATAAAGCCGCTACAAATCTAAAGTCCCAAAAACTTAGAAAGGTGAAATTTTCAAAAGTAAAAGGAAGAATTAGTTATTTCATTTTCATTACAAAGTGTCAGAAATTAAGTATTGAGCTTTCTTTTCTATCCTGGGCCACAGGAAAAGAGGAAAAAAAAACCAAAACAACACATTATGAAAAGGAATGTTTATAGATAGAAATAGTACAAAACTGCCTCCTGGTTTTAGGAAGGCAAAATACAATTACAGAATTAGAATTTGGCCTGGCAATTTATTTGTCTCATTACTAACATAAGAACCACCTACATGTTTAAAAATCACTAGCAACCACCATTTCTGCTTCTTGGAGAGAGGACACTTCAAAGGGCAAATCATGTGCCACACATGTTACAGTTACTTTTCGAATGTTACCTGAGTCAATCACAAACACCTGAACAAAATAGCTTTCTTTACAGTCTATAGTTCCATCACTACTTCTAAAAGCATGAGATTTCTCCAAAGAGTTCCATTTAACTTCTTTGGAAACAATTTCCAAAACAACTAAATCTGACAAAATTGTACAGCAACACTGCTACAAAAGTGATTGTACTTAAGAGTCCAGCATTTCCTAAAATAAAGCAAAAGAGCTATGAGTTTGTATTTGCTTCTGGACAGACCCACGTGCCATGCTGAACCTAAACAACTTAAAACAGTTTTTATTTCCCAGAAAGGTTATGCTACAGTCAATCCAGCACTTCTTGTTTCTAAAAAATAAGAAAAAAACCCTTCCTATACAAAGACAGGAAATTTTTCCATATGTCTGGGATTAACCTATAAGACTTTCAAGTTCAGTATAAACAAGAATTTCAGATAACTTAGTTACTGAAGATAAGGAAATAACAACTTTCTTACACACTGCACTGCTTAAAAAACTGGTGCTATGACCACCTGTATCTGACAAATTACTACAAAAAAACGCAAACAAGTTGGCAGTGTTACACAAGATCAGAAAGTAATGAGCATCAATTATTAAAGGCAGGCATCAAAGCTCATGCTTTAGGTCCGAATTCTTATATAACTCACAGAATCACACTGTTCTCCCAACATTATTCAAATGTAGCAAAACTGAGGAGGGATTACTTAAATTTCCAAAAGTTGTCAGCCATTAGGATTAGAAGGGACAGTTTCTAGTGAAATCTTAGATATTACAACACTACTTAATTGTTTCAATATGGACTTAGAATTTCATGAGTGTTGGCCATGGCCAAGATGGCAATTTTCTTACAAAATCCTACCCCACTTCTCTGGTAAAGGGAAGAAAGAAAGAAAGGAAAAAAAAAAAAAGGAGGAGAGACATACCACTCACCCATTTTAGCCTATCACAAATTATTTCCTGCCTACATTCTTCCTCTATTGATTCCTTAAAGATAAATGTTTGCACACCATCGGGCTTGTTGTTTAAAACTATCTCATTTATTACTTGGTAGGAGAATTCACACATACCATTTTTCCAACATCACCTGTTGCAGTGTTGTGAGTTTTAGGAGGTGGAAAGGAATAAAAGGGACAAGACATAGAAGATATTAGGGAATGATACCACCGCATCCTGCTGTATTCTGAGGGAACAAACATCTCTCAGACCGCTAAGCCCTACTGCAACGCAGGAAAACCAAAACGACCGTGTCTTGCCTTCAACACATTTAACAAGCGCTTTCCCAATTTCCCTCCAGCTCCACCAGTTCTGGCAATAACTTGCACGCCTGCAGGGGCCGGGAGCAAAGGCAGCGCTCGCCCCGTGAACACCCGCGCTCCCCGTTTTTCCCGCCCCCGGGCACAGGAACAAAGCTCCCGCGGGAGCCCAGCGGCCTTTCGCACAGGGAGCGGCGGCCACGACTCGGGGGGTCCATAGGGACACGTGAAGAACAAGCGGCGAGGCAGCCCGCCTTCTCCCAGGTCACCGTGTTGGGAGCCGGGCCGCCTCACAGGGGCGGAACAACCGCTGCGGGAGCGCAGCCCCAGGCCGGGCTCCTCCTCAGCGCGGGAGAGCACCGGCCCCGCTCCCTAGCGGCATCCCCGCCCCGGGACACGGCACCACAGCCCCCCCCGAGCCGCTCCGGTTTCGCTGTCCTCCCCGCGCTGTGCCATGCCGCGGAGGAGACGAAACTCCCCCGTACTCACGGCTCCCCGCCAGCCCTCCACCTTCTCCCTCGCTCCGTTAGCAACCGCTGGCTGTTGCTACCCAAACGCTTCCGCTTCCGGCGGCCGCGGCGCCGCGCCGCACGCCGGGAGCTGTAGTTCAGGGCGGGGCCAGACCCCGCCGCCGCCCGGCGCGCGAGACTACAGCTGGTTTTCGCCGCCGGATCCCGCGGCGCGTGCCGGGAGCTGTAGGCGCCCCGGGAGCCGCGTGCCGCGCCGGTGCCGGCGGGAGCTGCGCGCAGCGCGGGGGAGCGCGGCTGGCCGAGGCGGCAGCATGAAGAGGCGAGCAGGGCAGCGGGAGAAGGAGCTGAAGGTACCTTCTTCCCTTTGCTTCCCGCTTCCCTCCGCCCCGAGGAGCCTGCCCGCGGCGGGCGCCCTTCCCCGCGGCTCGCGGTGCAGCGCGGAGCCCCGCGGGACGGGGGCTCCGAGCCCACCGCGGAGTTTGTAGCGGAAGGGACGCGGCCCAAGCCCCGAGCTGCCTGCCGCGGTCCCGCCTCCCGCCGCCGCCGGGACGCGCGGTCGCCTCGTCCGCGAGCCGCTGCAGCAGCTTCCAGAGGCCGCCGGCAGCGGCCGCCCCGGCCGGAGCCCCGCAGGTGCGGCCCGGCACGGCCCGGCCGTGAGCCGCGGGGGCGGTGCGGGGGTTCCGCCCGCCTGCGGGGGGCTCCGCGGCCCTGGAATTCCCGCGGTCCCGTCTCCGCTGAGGGCGGGGAACCCAGCGCAGCTTTAGTAGTGGCAAATCATAAAGTTTTTCTTGCAGCCCGGGCTCGCGTGTTTTACTCGAAAAGTGGGTTCTGCGGTGTCAGCAAATGAACAATTGTGCCAGCAAATGTGGTTCTGTCAAAGCTTTCTTGGCCAGGCGATGCCTGATGTAACTGCACTTTTATTTTCAAATTTAAAAGTGCTCTTGCACTTTACGAAGTCTAACCTAAATTAACATTTTTAAGTCTCTCACAGTGCCCTAGCTTTATAATGTTTTTTCTTGCTGACGCGTGTAAACGCGCTGCTGTTACCTCGTTGTGTTGAAGATGTAGTTACACTGTTCCCACAAGCAAACGGCTTTGCTGAATGTTTTGCTGTTTCAGGTGCGTTCCAGGGCCTTGTTTATACCACACTGAAAAACATTTGACTGCAGCTCTTGATGGTTGCTGCACCTCTGCTGATTTTGTTTACAAAACAGTGGCGCAGAGAGGCAGGAAGTTACTTGTTTGAAAGCATGATGCTGATTTTAGTGATGTTGATGAAAGGAAAGCTAATTCTGTTATAAACTTAGAAAAAGCTGTCTGAGATGGTAATCTGCTTCACCTGTCTTTGCACACAAAGCATAGTGGTTTTGGTGTTGCTTTTCACTTACTATTTAACATTAAAAGTTATTTCACTACAAGGGCAGGGAAAACGTGTGACCTGAGTTTGCAACTAAATATTTTAATAGAAAAGTAGCTTTAGTGCCTGCTCACAGTAGTAGGACTCTTAACAACTCTTTAAGGCCAAGTGATTGTAATTATAATTACGTTTTGTAATTAGTCTTTTTGCTCTCCAGCATCGCTGAAGTAGAGTAACTTCAGTGTTTTGTTTGTTCTGCTCTCTCTCTATATGTGAAAAAGCACGCAGATGTAAACTGTCCCATCCAATCTAATGAAAATACATTGCAGGAAAAAACCCAGCCCATGCGTTTCTTTTAATCTGTACGTTTATGCTACCCATCTAAGGCTGGGTTAAGCTTTTGTCTTTGCAGTACATCCCAAATGTATTTGGGAATCATGTGCATTCGGCGAATAATTGCCATTGATAAGAGAATCACTCGGGGATATGTGTAAGGGAGTAAAAGGATGGTAACTGTGAACTATGCTGGCAAGGGTGGTAGGAGGACAAGGCACTTGAAGAGGTATCAGAGGAGCAATGTGTATGAAAAACTCCAGGAAGCTGGAGTGAAGGAGTACTGCCTTAGACACACCTAGGTGGTGGATGGACAGAGAAGGATGGAAATTAAGAAGAGATCCTTAGAATTTAAAGGTGTGACTACTTCTAGGATGCCTTAGGGGGATGTTGTAAGTCGGGTACTACTTGAGAGAAGCTTTGAGGATATTGAAAGTGAAACAAAAGCAGCCTGTAGAATGCCTTAGAATAAAGGATGCTGAAGAAGGCAGCAATGGGAAGAGGAGGGGTTATACAAGAAGAAATGTACACTTTTCGTGGGAGCATCCTCATACTGGTATTATTTTATACAACTTAATTAGAAATGTCTCTGGGCTCGTGGCACTATGCCACTCCACCTTTCAGTCCCTAGGTTTAAGCATTGTTCGCTGATGTTGCTCACCTAAGAAATGCTGAAGGCAAAAGAAGTGTGTATTTGTTGTAGTAGTTCTGCCAAGACTTCCATTTAGGTCCTGATCAAAATATTTCATAGCAAACCAAATATTAGTGAGGTTAACCCGACCTCTTCTGGAGAGCAAGATTCATGAGGCCTCCTAATAAGAGGGAAGTGGTTGGATGGAGAAGCTGTTTTGGATTATATATCTCCTGGCAGTGCCTCTGTTCTGGAGAATTAAATCCTGAATAAAAGTTCTTGTTTTGCTGTAATTGTGTACAGTTAAATCCTGTCTATCAAAAGCCCCGTGACTGGCTTTTGCTTTGTAATTATGCAGGATGTTTCTTATATGTGATATGCTGTTCTCTCTCAAATTTTCTTATGTATAGCAAGTTTTGATTTATGCTGTTATAGAAGAACATTTCTGTTCCAAGTACATGTGGTAGAAATTCTTCAGAGAATAGTGCTGTTATACAGCAATTTGCACTTTGGAGATCAATCATTTGCATTAAGATTGAGTGTGTAGCAGAAATGGAATTATTTATACTAATATTTGGTGTTCCCAGTCCACAAGGAGGAGGATGCAAATTCATTCCTGGGAAGAAGGTCTGAAAAAAGTTAGGATATGATAGCCAGAAGTTGATTACTCAGCTGTCTTAAACCCCATGTTGGGGGATGCTAGTGTCCTGTGGAATATCTCTGAGTCTTAAGCGGACAGAAAAACATGATTCTTCTTAAGTTTCTAAAGACATCTTCAGAGGTGTTGCATGCCATCAGCTTCTCTGGTCTTCCCCATGGCAAATATTACTTCTGTGCATAAAACCAGAGCTGTTAAAGTAGGTGTTGCTTATTAGCTGGAAAGGCATTTTAATGAAACAGTCCATTGGCAGTATGTTTCATTGGTTTGTGTGTGTTTGTTTTAACTTAGAATTCAGTTTTAATTAGTATGGCTTATAGTTATTCTGATTATTTTTTCTTTACAAAATTCTGTTGGTTGGAATTTTGGTCAGCTTGCAGTAAGCTTTTTGTTTTGCTGGGTGAAGAAAAAGCACCGCATAAAGTCAAACCGAACATAAACTTGTTGTTTGGTAGTCTACTTAGACTATGTTCTCCTTTTTGAACTTGGGAAGAAAGCGCTTTTGCTTTTAGAATGTTTCTTATCTTGATTAATATTCACAGGTTAGTTGAAGTTAATCTTTAATGTAAGACTGTCCTCAAGACTTGCTTAGTCAAAGGTTGTTTTTTCCCAAGTAAATTTTCTTGGGACAGATGCCAAGTTCTAGTAACTACCTTTATATGTTCCTCTTGCCATTCTTTGCATATGGAGACCCTACGTCATTGCTGTGTGACAGATAAGATGCTCGACTAGTCTGCACTATTATTTTCTTTAACAGGATTACATTGACGGATCTTTGGAATGGACCACTAAGCCCAGTTCACAATTACCTTATGTAGCTGTTCATGCTAATTCACATTACTGTGAAACCAGAACTGGCTACAGAGAATGTATTCCACAGACATTGTTGTTATGTTTGTACAGCTCCCAGCACAGCTGGGACCTCAATCCAATAAAGTTATTGCTCTACGAATAATAAATGCATCAATATGCACATATCTGAATATTCACAAGGGCTCTTACAAAGATATTCATGCACAATTTCGCATTTGTGAGACGTGTTAGACAAAGTGGCAAGGAAATATAAAGCTTTAAATAACACAAAGCTTTGCATGTATTTTATTTACAAGAAGGAAAAGGGAATATACAGTGTTGAAGCTGAGTTTTCAATAAAAGTCTAATTTCTGGCATCATCCTCATTTTTGCTGGCTGGAAAATAATATGTATTTATGAGATAAAATAAGTTGCTTCAACATATTAATACTTAGGAGAAAATAGGCAAGTATTCTCAGGGCACTTAGGAGCAGGGGAATGATTTTAGGATTAATCTAGAAGAATGTCACCCATACCATGCAATGAAGCATATAAACTTTAGCATTGTCTTATCATAATTTGATCAAATATTATGTTAATTTCTTGTTTCCTGTTATTGTTCTGCCTCTTATGGCAAGAAAGCCATACAACGTTTTCTGACAGATTAAATTATTTCAGAAGTTGTATTTAGGAAAACTGAAGTTAATGAAACAGCTTAGGTGCCGTTAAATAAGCTTCTTGTCATGTCATATTTCTGCTTAGGTAAATGGTGTGCAGGTTTTAGCAGCATCAGCAGCCAATATGCCAGTAGCAATTTTTGTGGTAATCACATTATTGGCCCTTCCCATTATTAATGAGACAATAATTAAGAAATAGTGTTGATAGTCACATAACACATGATTTGTATATTGGAAATGGTCAGGTAGAAGCCTTGCATATGCAGAATAAAATACAAGAAAGAATGAGTGGCAAATGTTCCTTGCTTTTAAATTCATCACATTCCTGCTGCTTAAATTGCCTCAGCTGCTAATGCTGGGACCATTACAGTAATGGACTCAGCAAATGAAGGAGAACCAAGACATACACACTTTATTACTGGAGGGGTAATTTTCTCTTCATCTGTAATAGCAGCAGTGCCTAGTATTGATCAGACCATCAAGATACTAATCCTCTGTAAAATTACTTGTTATAACTGAAAATGTGTTAATCCAAATCAGTCTGTGTCCTGACTTTCTACTTACTATTGAATACAGACTATTAGATGGTTTATTTTTTGTGATTTAAAGCCTTTATATTGATAATAGTAGGAGCTTCCTTTGCAAGAACGTGTGTTTAATCTTAGCTGTGGCCCAGGGTTGTCTTTTTGTTTTAACTAGAACATCACCCACTTAATTAAGAAGTGCATGTCTATCTTGCTGCTCTGAATTATATTGGTACTTTAGGCTCTGCAGACTTATTAAACAAGTTGTTTTACATTCAGTCTCTTGTTTTTGCTGTAAATAAGAACAGATCTATGCTTCACATGTTAGAATCTTCTACAGTCTTGGAGCTAAGGATGCAAGGAGCATGGATACTGAAAACACTAATTCATGTTCTGTTGATTGCGGCCTGTACGGCTGTTGTGTGTGAGAGTAACGGAAGAGAATACAAATGCCAGGGGTCTAAAGGTCTTCAGTTTGCCTTGATCCTAGAGATCCACTACATGAGACAGGGGTATGGGAGCAGTGCATGTTCCATATCTGAATATACACGCTTAGGAAGGCTTCTCCTTTTTCCCCTCTGCTCCATCTATTTTTTTCAGTCTTGTACGTTAAGACTGTAAGCTCGTGTCTGTAACTCATATAGCTTCTAACCAACTAAAATTTTGGCTCGGTCGCATGCCACAAGTGTAGTAGCTGTTATGTACGCGACACCTCGTAGGACATGGCTGCATGAAATGGTTCTGTTAACCCTGTCCTTTCGTTAGACTTAGTAATATGGACTCTACCACATGATAGTCATTGGTATCTTACCAGCTTCTGGGGAGCAAGAAGCGTCCTAGAAGGGACAAGATGCAGAACTGGCTGCTTATTTTAAAGAATCTGGTAGCGTTCCATGCATTTTAGGAATTTGTTCTTGGTGTAGTGTCAATTAGATTTTTTGCTCTGGCAAAATGAACAGCAGGTTCATTTACCTAATGACCCGTCTGCTGTCTTTTTTGGTCATAATTTAACTGATTCAACTTTTATTCTTTAGAGAGACTTCCTGCTTCCTGAAAGGTGCTGGAGTACCAATACCCTTTACAGGGACTTTGATTCTTTGTCTGCCTCAGAACATGTGACTTATCTTACTTGCTTAATTCCAGTTTCCCTTTTGAACAGCCTCTGTGCTGTAATTTTCAAGTCAGCAAACTGGAAATGCGCACAGCAAAGCATCTTCTGAGATGATGTGGTGATTGGAGTTCCCTTATTCAGCTGAAAGCTATGCTGCCAAATGTATCATAGAATCAGAGAATGGCATAGGCTGGAAGGGACCTTAGAGATCATCTAATCCAACCTCCCTGTCATGGGCAGGGACACCTCTCAACTAGATCAGGCTACTCAAGGCTCTGTCCAACCTGGCCTTGAACACCTCCAGTGAGGGGGCATCCACAACCTTTCTGGGCAGTCTATTCCAAAGTCTTACCACCCTCATACTGAAGAATTTCTTCCTAAAATCTAATCTAAATCTGTTCTCCTTCAACTTAAACCCATTTCCCCTTGCCCTATCAGTGGACACTCTTGTAAAAAGTCCATCCCCAGCCTTCCTGTAGGTTCCCTTTAGGTATTGGAAGGCAGCTATTAGGTCTCCCTGAAGTCTTCTCTTTTCAAGGCTGAACAATCCCAGCTCCCGCAACCTGTCCTCGTAGCAGAGGTGCTCCAGCCCCTGGATCATCTTTGTGGCCCTCCTCTGAACACGCTCCAACAAATCTATGTCTCTCTTATGGTGGGGACACCAGAACTGGACGCAGTATTTGAGGTGGGGTCTCACAAGAGCAGAGTGAAGGGGAAGAATCACCTCTCTTGACCTACTGACCACGCTTCTCTTGATACATCCCAGTAAGATGAACTTAGAAGTTTTCTCTTGTCTTAGTCAACGTGCAACTAGACTGTTATTAAACATGAGTATGTTCTTAAACAGCAACACTGAGACAAAGAAAACAATTTCCAAATGCAGGTTGGAAACCGTGACCACAGTTGTTTACTTTCTTTTCACGTATTTCTGTAACTTTTGACATTCAGTTAGATTGAATTTACCAGAAAAAAAAATGGAGGAAAGTACGTTGTGGAAATCCTTCCTATTTTATATAGAAAATAAAACTTCATTTGGATTGAATTTTTGGTTTTGAATTAACATATTTCTGAAGAGAAATCTTTTGGAAGTTGTTAGCAGATGATTCTAAGAAAGCTGGATAGTCTCAGACGTGACTCAGACCCTGTTGTCTTCCGAGTCTGAACTTAGCTTAAAATCTTAGAGGTTTCAGATGGAAATCTGCATTTTTGAAAGGAAGCTATAGTGAAATGTCCCTGCTGGAGGTGCAGTACTAGGCCTACTTTCACTTGTATTTATAGATTTGGAAAGTATTTAATGAATAATTACTATTCTCTTCCCTTTTACAGAAAGTAGGATTCTGTTTTGTCTGACTCAGGTTAGTGAAAACTGGACAGCGCAAATAGTGAATGCCTAAAGCCTTTTTCTGTTCCCAGTGCAACTGGTGATCAACCTGACACAGCCTTCAGCCGAAGCAGGACTAAGCTTTCATTCTTTTAATAATTCACCCATTTCTTAAGTTATTTAATTAACCTCTAATGACCAAGAGCATCCAAAATATAGATGATCCTGTTCGCTTCTGTTGAGACTAAAAAGTGCAATAGTGTAATACTGGTTTTTGGTAGGTTCACTAGTGAAGTGCAAAACATGGTTATGAATATTTATAGACATTTAAATCATGGGTCAGATTAAACACATCTTTGAAGCCTTCTGGGTAGAAAATGATAGTGCTGTAATTTCAAAACACTATTTTTTTAGTTAGTGGAGTCTTCCTATAGGAGGAAACTGCTCTACCTTATTTAGCTTAACACTTTTTTTGCCTTTGTACGCAAGCTACACCACTTTCTAAAAGAATTACATCTTTATCTCCTAGAACTTGTTCAGTTTCATTTTGCCCTTTTATCTGCTGCTCATCCTACCATTTTTATTTAAGACTGTAAAGTTACTTTAGTGTAACTGCGGTTGTCACCTTTGCCCTCAGCTAATCAAATAGTTTACCTTGAGGGAAGCATTTATCTCCCACTTTCATTATTATTATTTTCGTAGCTGTAAAGATATATATTTTATGTCTCCAGAAGGCTGTAACAGTGAAACGAGGTATTGATCTGCTGTATTTGGCAATTTCTTTCCACCTTGCCATCGATATCATGTCAGCCTCTGTCTGTACCGTGGTTGACCTCACAAATAGCTCTTTATGTTCCCATTGGATTCAAATGATAAACTATGCTCAAAACTAAATCAATGAATGATTATAAAGTTTTTAGTATTATTTCATAACCCCCAGGCAACTGGTACTTCACGCAGTGAATACTTGAAAAGGTACCTGATTAAAATACGTTGTTGATTCTGTTCTAAGGTTTAAATTATATTGAAATCAAACATCTATTAATATTAAATTCTGGGTCTGATTTGCATATTTCTGTACAGATAGTAAAATTACTGAAAATTCTGCCTGTAATTCACCAGAGAGACTGCAGTCTATAATGGCAAAAGATTTTACTTAAAGCAAAACCTCCCACTTCTGATGCATGCTGTATCCCCTGTTTTCGGTGCAAAAATTTCACGCACTGAATCTTGCCAGTGAAAGATCATGAATGTTACACTGTGCATGGTTTCAGGGGGAAAATAGAGGTAAAGATTGGGTAAGAATTTAATCTCAAAAAAGTGAACAATAAGTTTAAGCAACTTTGGGATTGGAAAACATTGGTGTTACTGCTCTGTAGAATCAGATCATACTGATCAGAATTAGAGTATACATATCCTCCTGACAGTTTAACTGGTGAAATTCATGTTCAAATATGCATTTATTAGATTTTTTTTTTTTTAAACTCTGAATGGAAATAGGTAGGATTATTACAAGCATTCAGTGGACTATGGAAGCCCATATTGGTATTGAATATGTGCTTGAGTTGGGTCAGAAGCTTTTTAAGATCTGACTGGTGTCTCAAAGCAGCAGGCCTCTTGAAATGTACATCTGTATTTGGTAAGGACTGACTGAAGATTGCGTGCAAAAGGATAGGTTTTTGCAAATTAATTGAACAACAGCTTGTAGATTGGGAAAGAATTTGTATTTGGCTGTATTCTGATTTTCTTCTAACATAAATGATGTCATTGCAGCAGGTAATGGTGCTCTTCTGCTCAAAGGAAATACTTCATTGTCTGGTATCTAAGTTGTGTGATGGCAAACAACTGCAGATGGTAAAATATTGAACAGTGTGCTGTGGTACCTATGTATGTACCTAATCACAGAATGAAAACAGGACAGATCATTTGATCTGAAGAAACTATGTAGGAGAAAGTTATTTGATGCCTTTATCATAAACAGTGCATGTAAACAACAGTGAAACGACCAGCTTTCTGGGTTGGAAAGCTTAGAGTCAGAGTTTTGATAGAAATTTCTAAGGAACATTTTTTGAAGGAAATGAACATTTGTCAAACAGAACACTTTTGCAAGACATTTATGCAGAAAATTGTGGAAAGGTGTTCCAATGAGATAGAGTATTTCAATTATGTGAAATAATTGAATATTCTGAGACCACGTAAGTGACATATTTTAGTGTACAATTAAAAATACTGGAAATTATACCAAAGCTCTGATCAGTTTGAAACTGTTTTTGTAAGCCTGGAATTTTTCTGAAATGTAGAAGAAAAATTTTACGTACTGCAGCTATTATGAAATTCCACTTCTGTCCTCTATCCAGGTAGGAGCCAAAAGTTAGTTTTTACCAAATTTGTTATTTCAGATTTTGTATTTGCTGAGTATAATGGAACTGACCTGATAGGAGGAAAAATCAAATGGCAGTTCCGTTTCCCCACTTTCTAGCCATTCCTTTGAAAATCCTTTAGATAAGATGGGTTCAGTCAGTTGTGTGGCTCCTTCCATTTTTGGTAATAGGGAAGAGAAACTATTTTGGTTTGGCTTGAGTGTTTTACTGTGATAACTAGTTCAGTAGGCAGTTATCTTTTATGGGTGTTCAGTGCTCTGGTTTTTGCCGCTGGCATGGGAGATGTAAAAAAGTATACTGGTTTGGTGGTTTTGTTTCTATTTTAACTTCATGAGGACGGTGGTAGTTGAACTTTTCTGGAGGAAAAGTACGAGGACAAACGTTAGCTTGCGTAGGCTTCTCCCATTCCTTAAAACAGAAGCTGTTGAGCTTCTTCATTGTCAAGCTTGAAGCCTTCCGGCACGTGCTGTCTTTCATTTCTTGAACTTCTGAAAAATATCCTGAGATACAGTCTTACGAACTGTCAATCTTGGTTAAATGGGAAATGTTTATGGAAAGCATTTATACATTGACAAAAACAAGATAAAAGCAGATTGAGTACTGCCAATGTTTTGATTTCCTAGCCTTATATTTCACTTTAAAAGACTTCCAAAGTCTTTTTCTTGCATTAGTAAAAACGTGCATCTCTGATGCCTTCCTCTGTAAGTAATTTTGCTTGAATGTGTCATAGGGAATTGATGTGTATTTGGGAACAGAGCTATCTTGAATTGTATGTTTTATCTATCTATATGATACACTGCACGCGCCTTAGATCAGTAACCAGCAGGTGATGTAGCAGGAGGTCTTACACACAGTTTGATTCTCTCATTTTGTTTTGTCTTTTGGCCAGTATTGCTGTCTCCTGATGTTTGGAGGAAAAAAAAAAAAAAGTTTGTTTGTTTTTTAAAACAAAGCTTTGTTGTTCTTCTGGGTTTCTTTGCATTATTATTAGTATTCGTATTTTCACATTAGATTCCATGAGCTTTTCTCCAGTATTGTTGTGAATAACTCAAACCGTTCTATGATTTCAAATAAGAGTTGAAAGTTGTATGGAATTTCTTGACTCCAGGAGCTGATACTTTAGAAAACATCTCATAATCACTCAACTGTTGCAAGTTGTGGTGCTTAAATAACAGGGTTCTTAGTGGTGTTCTTGCCTAAACTCGTATAATAAACTGCAGATCTTGGTCAGCCTTCCCTGAACTTTTTCAAAAACGTCTCATGTTAGTGGAGTATTTGTATTACACAGTGTACTTACCTGCGGCTCCTTAGTGCATCTTCTCAGTTCGTATTATTTTGTAAGTTTATCCTCACAAAACATCTCTGTAGTAGGGAGGTATTTTTCCCTGTTCTACAAATGGAAATTAAAGTGCAGAGAAGTGTCTCATTGTCACAAGTCAATTGATATTGCATGGTAGGCATCAGATACGCTGCTTACGTTCCTTGTGACCAAATGGTGTGTGTGTGCAGTAAGTCCAGGGGCTTTGGACAGGGTTTGACTACCTGGAGTAGCACGTGTGCGCGTGCTGTGCAGTGCACGGTGAGAGCCAGGAGGTGCAGTGTGTGTGCTCTAGCGTTACCCACTTCAGCGGTGAAGGGTGAAGTCAGGACATGTGGAATGTAAGGTCTGGAAATCTCAGACAAATAACAAGTGCTTCTGAATTGATTCGGACCTCATTATATGACAGAAAGAGAGGAAGCAACTGAGGAAAATGCATGTGTAACCAAGCAAGTCCTCTGACAATAAAAGCATGCTTTTCTTTTTTCTCCCACCCTTACAAAATGTAAGATGTTGATGAGCTTTCCCCAAATTTATAATTTCTGCTATAGATAGGACTGCCTTGCCTATGTAGAAAAGCTTTGGAATTTGTCTTTCAGTCCAAAATAAGTTGAATTATGATTTTATGCTTCTGGCTTCCTGAAAGCCATTCGTTGTCATCAGGACAGTAGGTTGGTCGTTATCTCTGATTTCAAAAAGTGTTGATGGTATGACTTGTGCAATAGAACGTGTTCATATAGTTCCTACCTTAAAGACTTTGTGCCATGTGTGTCTCTGTGTATGTGACAAACAAGTGGTTTTATGCTTCATGATCCAAACGTATTTCTGATAAATAATGTCAATTTATTTTCTCTTTAGTTTGCAAAACACAGTTTGTGGATAGGGTCTTCAGTGTGTTGGGATCATGACAGAAATTGGTACAAAGCAATAATATCACAAGCGGGATGATACCAGTGACCTGGCAAAAAGAAACAAGTGCTTTGCATGTTGATCTGTTTTGTTAAAGGGCAATATTTGGCCCTGTAAGTGCAGAAGAGATGGACTGTTCATGAAAAGGGCATAAAGAGCTAACCCATGTGATCCTTTGTCAGCCTGATTAAATTTAGTGTCAAGCATTCAGTCACATGAAAGATGAGCGGCATCACTGTTTATCTAATAAAAAAAAGTATTTCTATTTTTCCTGAAGTCTTTTATATGTTAATAGAGGCAAACGTGAATATGAGCACATAATTTAAATGTGTAAGTAAAAAAAAAAAAAAATCTTTACTGGCAATGGGTTAAAAGTAAGATATATATGTTTTATGCAAAATAATGCAATTTTGTTGTTAATCATGCTGTTCAAGCCATAACTCCACACAAAACAGTGCTTTTAAACAAATAGAAAATACTGTTATTGTACCATTTATAACAGAAATGCTTAGGATATTTAGAGACTGATGCCAAGTATTTATTTGTATGCTTTAATGTATGCTTTTATTGCGATATTAATATAACAATGCAGAATTAAAATCCCAGGTGATTGTATTAGCTCTAAATATAAGGTGTTAGACTTGGCTTTTTAATACTGGAAGAAACCCCAGTATTTAGAAAAAGGAGTACAAGGGATGTCATTTTGGAAATAAATGCATGCCATTACAAGAAAATGTAAGAATTTCTTGTGAAACATTTAGACTTCTCTTAAATATTGAAAGGAAGAGAAGGGGAGAAGTTTAGATGTCTTTCCCCTCACCCTTCCTACCCTGCTAAATCTGGCTTGCTTAGAACAGCTGCTGGGAGTTCTGCTTAACGTTATACTTTGCATGCATTTGTGATTTGAAATATATAAAAAAAAAAAAAGTCAAATTTGAGAGAGACAGTTTGAATGGCATGCTGTCAGTTTGGCTCTTCATGAATTGGCAGTGGTCTCATTTAGGTCCTTCAAATATGTGTCTGCCCGGACAGAATGAGAACGTTTTGCATGTTCTTCAGAAGACAACCACTTCTTGCCGCCTCACAGTATTCAGTGGTGCATGACAGTTGCCCTTCATCGCTGTCTTCTTCGAACTTAACCTTTGACCGTCCACTTAGTCGCTGCGCAACGGTTGGAGCAGGCCAAGATGTTCATGAATGACGGGCATCGGCCTGCAACGTGCTTGTCATTATTTGACTGTCAAAAGTAGCCTGCCATTGGGCTCCATCAAGGTTTGAAACCTTTGTGCAGCAGTCCATACTGCTTAACTTCCAAGACTGTCAACAGAACGATCAAATGTGCATAAAAAATGTGTGTTGAATATGTCTTTGATCATAATATAGGGAGATATTTTTTGTGTGTGCGAAATGTATTCATGTGACTTTCGCAAGGCCAAGAGGTGGAATCTGCTGCCATGGTAAAAAGTGAACTGTTGTCTCCTGTGGTCTAAGTTTCAAATAACACAATTTAGATTTGAACAGCTCTGCCAGTTAAACTCTCAGCTTGTCTTGCGTATCCCATCAGCTTTTCAGCCAGCAGTATAAGCAGCGAGATACTAGACCAGTGGTGCCTGAGGTTAGCTGTCAAACTGGAATGTTATTTTGGATCTTGCTGTAATGTAATATTATAGAAGGAGGTCAGACTGTGTGATTTGTAAAGCAGTTGTGCAAACTTAAAATGACTGAAATAAACAACATTTCAGGTATTTTTTTTTTCCCTCTTGGAAGAGTTGAAGAGAAGAGTCTATCATAAAAAAAAAAAGAAAGAAACCTCAAGCAATGTAAAATGGTCATTTTTATCTTGAGTACAGAATACAGTGCATAAAAGAGCTTCAAAATTCAATATGAAGAGTCAGTAAGGCTGAAATTAACTAATAAATGCTTGACATGGAAAATATTTAACAGGCAGACATTTTTGTATCTTCTGACAATGTATGCTGAAGACGTTCGGGGCTGAACCTCATACTTAATTTAAGAAATGGGAATTGTACCTCTGGGTTAATTAGGAACATAAGCTCGGTATGTAAGTAAATCACTTAAGCAAACTATCACATAGTATCAAATACTTTGAATTGCATGATGCTTCGAAGAGTCGTACCCTGCTGTAGTGTGATATTCGCTCTCCACTCGGGTAAAAGCCTTCTGTAACTGCAATTTATTTTATTGAATCTCAAATATTTCTGTTTTCTTCTCTCAAAATGTCTGAGTTCCTTTGCATTTGAAATGGTAAATCAAAATGACATGACAAAATATAACTATCAGCTTAAAAAAACAGAGATTCACTAGAGCTTGTTCATAGTGACTTCTCTCCAAAGCATAAAAATAGCATTATCTTGCTAAATGGCTATAAAATTATTTCTTTTCTTCATATTTCAAAACATCCTCATGCTAATTTATTAAAACAGTAAAATCAAAACAAAATAAAAATAGAAAGTGGTTAGTGGGTAGATTGCTTAGAAACAAAGAGAGTGAGATTTTTTCATAATGTTTTTTGCCTTCTCGTTGTGGTTGAAGTGGCGTGAAACCAGGACACTTCTGTATATTTCTGAGCCAGGTTTTATTTTTTTCTGCTTACAATGTCATTTGCAAGAGACCTCAGTTCAGATGCACTGATCTAAAAAATTAAATTGGATCATGGAGATCTTTTAGTCCTTGGTCATCTTGCTCTTAATCTTAAGTGCTGTTGAGTAACAGTCTAACTGTTCGATTTCGGTCTTTGCTAAAGCATTAATATGTGCCTGAACTGAAAAGGATTGAGATGCATGCATTCAGATGTGTGTTTGTATACATTATGTATATATGCATGTCATGAATGGCATATTTGGCAAATAAAGTGGTTGGTTGTTAGAGGTTTAAAATCATGTCCTTCTGGTCGCAAAGTTTTGTGTTGTGTTTCCCTCCTGTATACCTACACAATATGTTTTGGTGAAGGAGGACTGAATTTTGAAAGTGTATGTACGCAAATGTGCAATCATTTAAGTACATTTAAGTATACAAATAAATAATGATCACTTAAATAATGTGCCATTTAGTTTGTTGATATGATCTCTGAACTCAACTACTTTCTCGGCCTCCACAGTTTTTAAAAAAAAAAAAGTTACCAAAACAAAAAGAAAAATTCACCAGCCTATTTTCAAAATAGAGGGATGTTATTTTCCATTTCAGAAGGAAGTTGCTTTTTCTCCTGCTGTACAAATCACGGTTTAATTTCCATGAGGAATTAGTAATACTGTTTGCAGTTGTGTTCCTGGGCAATGAAAGTTTAGAATCTTCAAGCACAAATCTTATTTCACTTGAAATTCACTACCTGCTCTTCCTTTAAAGTGAGGCTGCTCTTCTGCCTGTTATGAAGTAACATTTTACACCTATGTGCAGAAGAAACTGGGCATCATTATGCAATTTATTGCAAGTGTGTTCATGTCTTTATATTTTTCCAAATAGAAGAAGTCCTTTTGTGAATGCTGTCCAGTCTGTGTAATAATAAGCAGTTTTTGTTGGTGCTCTTACTCTGCAGATCTTTTTAACTTTTCACTGCTTTAAAAGGATGTGGAGAAACCAGTTTATCAAAGTAAAGTGCAATAGAAAGTAAGTTCTCATGTACAGATGGTTACGTATTAAGTGGTGTGTTTTGCCGTTGTCTTTAAAGGTATAAGGAACATCACCATAAAAATGTTTTCTAACTTTTTTTTTAGACATGAGTCAAATGTTTCAAAGTGAAAATACAGTGAATAAAGACAACAGCAGTTAAGTGTCATTATTTTGTTCTGTGTTCTAAATTAAGAGTATCCTGACTAAAAGCAAAATGTTTTAGTCAAGCACAGAAACTCCTGAAGTTGTTGAAATTGTTTTCAGGATGGCAGAAGGTGTACGTGTGCTTTTTATTTCAACTTCCAAGTGTGTTCCAAAACTGCATACGTGTTCTTGAGAGGGTGAACGTCCATGATCCTCTATGGTGTTATAGGAGGAAAATAAATCCTATTGCCCAAACTGAGAGGTAGATACCTTAAGGGAAGTGCTTTGTTGTCACCTCTACTCTCTGCAGTACAAATATCAGCTTGTCACAAAGGTTGGGACCTTTGTAGTGCATTCTTTCAGGGTACGAACGTCTCTCTCTTCTGGCTTTAATGCAATAGCTGTGAAATATCTGTATTAGGTAAAATAGAGGTTAAGGCACCTTAAGGGCACTGAATTCTTATCTCTTTTTACTAGCGGTGGTGTCAACATGTACTAAAATGTGATGACCTACTCTCCGCTTTGATAAAAAGGAAAATGACCTGTCTACTGTGGATGGTGATAGAGTTGCCTGGGGCAGATTATATTGTCACCTTCTTTAGTGTTGGCATGTAGAAAAATAAAAAAGGCCAGAATATTTCTGTTTACCATAGAAGTATTTGACATTTCTAGCTACTGATAAAATATACTCAGGGGTAGAAAGAAGGAACTGGTTTATGCTACTAAACAAGGTTGTGAAGAAATGCAGAGATTCTTTATTGTGTGAGCCCTTGGTATCACAGGACACGATACGTATCAAGAGATTCCTTCTGACGACTTCAGACACTCAGGGTTCAAGTTCTGCTTTTAACCCTGCTTTCCACTTGTCTGTGGCCTTTTGGTACAAAAGAAGCTGACATCTCTTGAGTCATGTCCTGAAATTCTGAGGTACCTGTGTACTGAGCTATTCAGAGAGTTTAATCATGCGCTGAGGTAATACAAGTAACAGTATTTCTTATAGTCTGGAAATAATTAGTGTCTTATTCAAGACCCTTTCTGTGTAGCATTCCAAAGCATTTATACTTTTATAACAATTAATTTAGCAGTCACTATGGTTAGTCATTTGCTATAACTGTGAAGTGATGAAATACATAAGTAACTTGGAGTGTTGATTTAAACTATAGAACTGGATCATCTCAAACTGATAAATGTATTTTAAGCTATTAGTAATATTTCTGTGGCATTCTGTAAATTTAATGAAGGTGCTTTTCATCCTAATCAGAAACTGGACTTTAGGATGAAGGAAAGATTTCTGTTATGTCCTTTATTAATATTGAAGAATAGGATGTGTTTCAGCATTTGTTCACACTTTGCAAGGTGACGATGAAATGCAGAAGATGCTTCTTGTGTGAGTTCCTTGTATAATAATTTTGTCTTTCGTTCGAAAGCTCACAGATTTCTTTGATACGATGAAACAGGTCTGTAAGTTAGATTTGTTTACAGCATCCTCTTAGGAGATAAGTGCAGTATCTTCTACCACTGCTTTACTGGGAGCTTTAGGAGACCTATGCCCGAATCAGTCAATTTTATCATTTGCTTCATATCAGTTAAAAAAGCCTAAGAATGAATCAGTAATTTGTTAAAGTAATGAAAACGTGTAAAGCTACCTTTATATAGTGTAACTTTTGAAAATTGAAAAATAAATGACAAATTTAAAATCTGACCCCTTCAGTGGGCTAAATTAGTGCTTGCTGACTAGTGTTCCAAAAAAAAAAAAGTTATTACCAAACTAAAACACCAGGAGCTTCCTGGAGGGGGCTTCCTGTAGCCGAACTGATACTTTTGGTTTTGTTTTTTAGTTACACTAACGTCTATGGCCAAAATGTGCTTTTTTTTGATGAGTGAAATGAAGCTGTGATATCCATAAAAGACTGAAAAAGTTTCTTTAAAAGGCATTGAAGCCTTTTAAAGAATGTGTAAAAAGCATAAACCTTGGTCTGTCATTTGCAAATGAAACTCATTAAACTGTTTGTATCCTAAAGCTCTAAGTATTTATAAAGAAGGTAGAAATCTATTGGTATTGGGTTGAATTACAGTAGAAGAAGATGAAACTAGAAAGCGAACGTTAACTCATTTAAATCAGATCAGTGAAGTGTGTCTTGTTAGATCCTGAATGTTCTGGCATTATGTTTCTTCTGAGGCCTAAAAACTTTAGCTTTCGTGTTCCCTAATTGTTTAGAATTTTTTTTTTAAAGCATGAAAAAGAGGAGACAGCTGTCACACTTATCACAGAACTATTGGCAGATGATTCTTGTCAACTTGTTGAAATGGTACTTATGGTGGGACAATTTCGCCTCAAAAGTCCGCAGTTTACTTCAAGTTGGTGCTGTGCCATGGTATCCAGTGCTATAAAGTTGACTTCTGATTGAAAGAATTTTGACTTTGATGAGCTGATGAATTAAACTAAGTTTATTTTAAACTATTTAAAGTATAGCAATATCTGTGGAAATATCAATTTAATCCTTATATCTTTTGATGTGGTTATAAAGTGATATATGGATTGAAAATGGGAAGAACAGTTAAGTCCCAAGAATTTGAATTTATCAAGTGTTGTAGAATGTTTCTAATGATATCCTAGAAAGGTAGTAGCTAGATATAAAGTAAAAGCTTACTGCTTTACAGAACTTTCCTCTTTCAATTTCTAAGTGTATATAGAATTGTATTACATTGGCTTATACTTGACTGGCCCTCATTTTATGTTAGCTTGTCATATAAAGAGTGTTTAGACATTTGAATTACTCAGCTGCTTATTCATCATCTTTTTTGTTTGTTTGTTTCATAATCTGTGGGGTTTTTATTTTGTCTTTTAAATAGTTTTATTCCAATGAATTTAAGTCAAGAACTGGAGATAATCCAGTTCTTAAGAAGAAAATAAATCAGAGAATGAAGTCAGTGGTGGAGGCAGGCAATGAGCGATGAAGGAAAAAATTAAGAACTCAGCAAATAGGGATTTGCTGGAAGATGCTAAAATATTAAGGCAATGATATTTATTTTTTGGGGGGAAGATTAAATAAGCAGAAAAGTGATACAAAATTGAGTAATGGAGAATCAATAAAATGTGAATTAAAAAGCCAGGCACCTAGTGGATTCCAGTGTAATATCCTAGCATTTATTTGACTGGAATGTAATCAGTGACTGTTACGTAAACTATAGATAAATGAATTTACATGTGTGTTTTGCTGTTTAAAAGATTTACTGTCATTTTCTGAGAAGGAGCTATTGCTGTAAGGACATGTGAAGGGCTAAGACTATCCAACTCTTACCCTGACATGGCTGGAGAGAGTTGGTTGTAACTGCTGTGCCAAACAGAGTAGGAGGAAAAAGTCTTTTGCAAACCCAGCAGCCTCATCAGGAGGAGAACGCTTTTGCTTCTCTCCTCCTCAGTTCCCTCACCTTAAGTGATAATGGAGCTGAATTTTAGGAAAAGAAGGTTGTGGTTGTGCTATTTTGTGTATGTAGATGTAAGCGCATCACGTTTTTTTATAGGCAAGTATTTTTTTCACTGGACTGTCTGCTAATTCTTGTTTTATGAAAAGTAATGAGCAAGAGTAATTAATTAATTAACACTGAGGAAAAAAATTTGAGGTGTTTTAAGCATGGAATGTTCACATAGCTACAGTTTAAAAAAAAAAAAATTCCAAACAAATAGTTAGGGAGAACATGTGGCCTGCTTATGCATGTGTACCTGCTGGGACTTGGCCCTTGAGTCTTTTAGAGAGGTACCTGGCTGAAAAAGTCTGAACAACTCTGGCAGAGGAGAGAATGTTTAGGACCTCTTCACTTATTTTCAAAAAATCTCCTTGCACGTGGAATCTTCTCTACTCTTATGATCCTGGGCCTAATCTTCTCTCCTTTCTGATTTAGTTTTGGAATTCTTTCTTTGAGAATTCCAAATTTCTTTGCGTGCAAAATGGCAGAACTTTGCATGCATAATAAAAGCTCAGTGACTTCTTGACAGTGCCAGTGGCATGATTAATTCCCATGCATATATTCAGTCATCCTGTGCATATGCAGTGACAGTATAAGCAAAGGGGAATGAAGGATCCCCATGGCTGATGTCTGGGAGAGAGAGCTCTTGTCTTGCTGTCAAATATGTTTGCCTCTCCCTAACTCCCCATAGATCTCTTTCTCCTTGGGCTCTGTGCCAGTTGCAGCATCTTCCCCATCTGGTCAGTATCGGGAAGCTGGACCACACCTCAGCCTCTTTCATCTCTAGCTGGCAAGTTTGTGTGACTCTTGGTAGAGACAGAAAATGCAAGATAGATGTAATTTTCCTAAGGAGCCCTTATATAATCATCCCTGGTGTTTGCCACATTGAGTCTTTTCCTGCTAATAAATTAGAACTGTTTACAGAAAATCATGCCTGATGTTTTGACTGCAGCAATTTTGTGTCAAATGACTTAGTGCTTCATATCCCAAATATTAGGGCTTTTATTGTCATCATTCTTAGAAATGAGCCAGGCTTTTCTTGGCTAACCTTACAGTGTTACTCAATTATTTGTAGCGTGTCATTTAGTTTTTTGTCCTTGTACAGATAATTTATAGGCATTATTACATGTAGAGTAGTAAAAATGTTAAGATATTGAAGGTAATTAAAAGATATTTAACTAAGACCACCAAAGCTCTCCAAGTAGAAAATTACCTCAATTTCTTTTCTGACATGAGCAGTTGCTCTTGCAGGCTCTAAACTGGGATCACGTGGTGCCTGTGAATGTTGAGGGGCCTTGGAGAACTTCTGCTGACAAGCCAGCATAGCTTTACGACCTTATGCTGGCAAAACTGTGTATGTCACATTTGTAGCTACATACATGGAAAGGTACAGTACATTTTGTTAACTGTAGTTTTTAGGCAGGTAGAGTGATTTAGTGTCATGCTGCACATATTTTTGTATCATAGTAAACAAAATATTTACCGTATCTATCTCATTAAAATAACAGATCAAGTAGGTGTTGCAGCTGTGTTTTAAACTGTAACTGGATAAAGTATAATCTGAATTCTAGGTAGTTACCAATGTTTATCAGTGATAAAAAATGACAGATTAGTCTGCGTTTCTATAGTAAGAACATTTCCACACTAGATATATTGTCACAGTTGTCGTTTTAGTTCTGATTATTACTCAGTATGTCTATTGCAATTTTCTCATTTACAGCTGTTATTGAGCTCCGTGTGTAATAGATGGAATTACTTTGTCCACCATTTATTTTATGAATAGCCTACAGAAACATTAGTGTTAATAATATTATCCACTTAATGTACACAACAGTTTATAATATGGAAAGATGAATAATGTGTTGCACTATTTAAATTTTATTGAAATTAGATATATTTATCTAGGGCCTTTTTGTTGGTAAATGCAGTGTTAAAGTAATATGGTGGATTTTTAAAAAGCCAGTTCTAAGCAAAGTGATTGCAACTACTCTGTTATCTAATATATAAATAAAATAATTTAGACTCAAAACTGGTTTTATTTTGGTTTTTTAGCCAAGAGGAAAATTTCCTTTTTAAAAGAAAGTGAGTGTGTCACCTGTTCAAGTTCTCTTGTTAAAGGGTTGTATTCTGCTAATAAAGGGAATTAGGTGGGAAAACTTCAGCAATTTGGTTTCTTTGCCCAGTAGCAGTAAAGTGTACATTAGATACATATCTTATATTAAACATAGCTAAACAAAATTTATCAGTTTGGTAAATATGACATACAGCTCTGCTTAAAGAGGAAAAATAGCAGCCTGTGTAGGAAGCCAAGTAAGGCCTTGTCCAATGTGCTGTCCCTTCTTCATTTAGGAACATGACAGTTTCTTTTTCACTTCATACATGTGCAGATTTGAGGAATTTGCGCAGCAGTGCTGATTCTTCTTGCAGTTTCGGTGTTAACACTATTTGTTTGATTTTTTTCACTATTAATTCATGGCACTGAAATTGTGTAGTTCAAGGTGAGAGGGAGACTGGACTGCCTCTCTAAAGCAGCGATTGAAGATTTCCATAGGGAAATATATCAGATTGTAAAATCCAGGTTTATGCTTGGAATGTCTAGTTGTCATTATTACTAGAGGAGGATGCTAAAAAACCCAGCTTTGGGACTCCACCTGTTTACATACAGGATTTGTCCATTTGCCTCCAGCCTGTAATTCACCTTTTGTTTTGTTTTGTAAGAGTAAAAAATATTTGTGTGTTATTGAAACACAAGTTACTTTTGCTTGTGATGAACCTCTTGCATCAGAAGGTATTAATTAAACTTTGGCTAAGTGGAAATTACTTTTAGGCAGTCAGCTTCCTAGCTGCTCTTGTTCTTTATCTGGTCTTTTGGCTTAGATCAATGTAGGAAGGCTTGATTTTTTAAGCTTAAGAGGAAAATTATATTTTGTTTGGTTTTTTTTCTAGGTTTAAGTAATTCTGCTTGTATGAAGGAGAAACTCCTTAGCCTGTTTTGTCTGATTAAGTAGGATTTCTCTAAGTTGACTCTTTAAGATACTGTTTTTGAAAATGTCATTGTATTACAGGTAGTATGATATGCTTTGGTTTAATGAAATGCATTGGAATATGATTCAGTACATAGAGGAACCATCATTCATAAAGAAAAAGAGTTTTTTTCAGTTATCTTTTCAGAATAGATAGGCACTTAAACAGAAAATCTTCAATAAATGTTATGTAGAAGTTACGCTGTTTAAGTCAGAGAAAGTAAAGTTCAGGTTTGACAGCTGTTTTTAAGTACATAGTGTAAGAATAGCAGTTCCAGTATTTTCCTTGCTGTGATAAGACAAGTTGATAGGTAGAGGTAATCTATGTTAGACCAACTTCTAAGTTACACAAGTTAGACAAGGCTGAGGAAGGGCTTGTGTCCCCTAAAGCTAGTTTGTCTTTGCCTAGTGATTCTGGGTGATCTCATAGAAGACATACCTACAGCCATTATCTTGTCTCCAACTGTCCTGGCTCCCGTAGCACAATGTATTTTGGGTTAATTCACCCCCCTAGCATCTTCTTTATAACAGACAAGCTGTGCCAGTTAGTCTTTGTTGCTGAAGTTGCGCAATTCATCCGTGGTTTAACTCCACAGATCTCAAAAGAACTCTGAGAGGTGTTTGGCAATAGTCAGTCTTGAATTTTTATTTTTTATAATTATTTTTTTAACTATGTGGTAAATGGTTTAACTGAGTGTACAGGAAACTAACTGTACACTTGTGTACAGCTAGTGGATTCTTCTACTAAATAAAATACCTCTCCAGTCGTCTTGCCATAAGAGGTATCACTTTGTAGTTTTGTATTCACAAATTTCTTAATGTTACCAATACTTTGTCATTTAATCTTTGTCCATTCTGAGCTACATTGTAGTGCAGGAATTCATAATGAGCAGTGATCTACTAGAATTTTAGGACGACCAGAAGACTGCAGAGAGCAGTCTGGTATTTCGTCTGTAGTTGCAAAAAGTACCTGATGTTCCAGTGAACGGTAAAACGTGTGCAGCACATACACATGCTTTGCTTCTAGATGGTTGTACAATATTGTCATTTTTTTTCTTAAGAGAACATGTTACCTGTTACTTGTTTGGGTCCATCTACAATTCTATTGCAAAGTAAAGTTAATTTACTTCCCACTTCTACGTGATTGTTTTCTCGAAAACGTAGAGTTTTTTGGAAGTTATGTAACATATAACAAGTGAAGAATAGCACAAAACTGATATTTTAGTAGAATAATTTTGATATCTTCAGTGTTTTCTCTGGTTACTTTATCAGTTCTTTTCACAGACTTGACTTTTTTTTTTTGCTTACTACAGAAAAATTACATCAAATGCAGGATAACAGAACACTGTCAAACTAAGGTGGTTTTATATGGACAGCATTAGACAGGAGCAGAAAGATCCGGCGCACTAATAGGCACGCTCACATGAGCTACCTAGTCCATTGACAGTTTTTTCCTTTGTTCTCCCTCTCGACCCACTTTCTGCCAGTGATTTGTGACATATTTTGTAAGAGATCAAATAAGCCCTTGACACCTGATTGCAATGTAGTGCTTGTTTACAGTTGCATTTTTGAAGGACCTCTAGACAAGATGGAAGGCTTAACTTAAAGTAATTAAATTTGCATCTGCTTGGTGACAGGAATTTTCTTATGTATGCATCCTGTTGAGCAACTTTTACCGTAATTGGCCATGAAGTACCAAAAGAAAGATGCAGGTAGACAAAATCATTGTTGCCTACTACTAAAATCCGTCATTGTATTTCATAAGGAGCGCCTTGTACCTGGGTTTGTGCCTGATTCTTTGAAATATAGGCATGCCTGCTTTTATTTGGAAGGGGAAGGGAGAGAATTCCAAAGCACTGGACCTTTCTCTAGGTCCTTTCACACTTTTTCTGGGTCTTTCACACAAGCAAACTCACTGCTTGCATGAGTCTAGACGTCTAAAATGCCTGTAGTTACATTAATCTCTCTCTGAATTACATTAGTTTTCTTGAAAGTTAGTTACTATTTGTTCTGCAGTTATCTGCCTTTTTTTGGCATGGCTACCTTTAGCCTTGGGCAAATTCCTGAACTGTTTGATAGTTGTATAGCTAGGCTTGAACCTTCTTCTTTTCATCATCTTGATTTTCTTGATCATTAAAGGTAGATCTGATGTGGGGTGATGTAGCTGTGCTGAAGTCACTGGCATTGTACTCCCTTCAGTTGGATCCAGATTTAACCAGGTGTTATAACTTCTACTTACGTCTGCAGATGTCATCATTTTTACAACAGAATGTTTTTGTTTATATGCTGCTTTAGGGACAAAATGAATATTTGATTGAAATTATTAATGTGAGAATTTCTTGGGGTTTTTTAAGTCTTGAAACAATCTTGGAGGAAGATAGAGGACTGGAGAAATAAACCTTAGGAAAACTTATTGATTTGGTCATATTCAAAGCAAAATTAGGAAATTAATTGAATAAAAGCTGCTTCTGACTCCAGGTCTGTTCTAACAGCATATTCTACTGGTTAGTACTTTATCATAATAATAGCAATGACACCACTCCAAAAAAAAAAAAAACCCAAAACACAACAAAAAAACAAACCCATGTTTAGGAAGTCCAGGCTATCAGAACAAAAATGCAAAGTGTTTTTTTGTTTTGGGGAATTGTTTTGGGGTTTTTTTTTCCTCTCTCTTGAGCCGTCTTTTACCAGTGCCATCAATGTTTAGTTGTCTTGTCAGAGATTTCAGTAGAAGATTTGTAATGGGCTTTGTTAAGAATTGACTTTAACTTTTAAGTGTATAATTGGCTTACTAGGTTTAAAAAAAAAAAAAAGGCACTGAAGTTTCAGTTAGTGTCCCACAGAATTCTTCATCTTACAGTAGCTCTCAGAGGCCCTAAGTGAGATGTGAATCTCTGTTGTTCTATATACTATGCACATGGTCTCTCCCACTTATGTGTAAAATGCTGATGTGATTAAACGTGGCATAGAATTTCTGTTCATGTTGCACAACCCAAAATCTCTGTAGGTTGTTGTGGTTTTTTTTTTTCCTTCCTTGTTATCACTTAGCTGTTTAGTTCAGATAAATAAGGACTAGGTTGCTGTTGACAGAACTCTCAGGCAATATTTAAATTCCTTTTATTCTAGAACCATCTGCACATGACTTATGCTCAGTAGAATATTTTTTTAAGCAAATATTTTATTTGGGGAAATACTATTTTTTGTTTATCTAGTTCATCACAAATCTGTTAGTAGCCTGGTCATTGTCAACAAGCTTTTCTTCAAGTATAATTTTGAAGTAATGTCTGTTCTCCAGACAGTAGTTACTACTATCATGGAGTTATCAGGTGTAATTTTTTTACTGAACTGCTGTCTAGTAATGTGTGTTTGCCAGGATCCTCATATTCCCTACCAACATGAGAATCTTTTTTTTAAAATGTGATAAAGGTCAGTGTTAATTCTTGTAAGTCAGAAGGCAACCAAGACACGCTAAGTGGGCTGAAGACAAGTAAAATTCTTTTCTGCTTATATTGTTTTAAATGTGGTCCCTGATTTGAAAGTTAAATTAAGCTGCACTTGATGAATAGCATTTTCTATTTGCATTTTAAAAGCTAAAGAACTATTTTATACTTGCTCTGAGTTTACCATGATTAATTCTTATCCATTCTTTCTGGTATACTATGGCCAAATGCAGCTGATCTGACGTCGCATAACACGCAATTGATATTGTTGAGATTCCTCCTGTCAGTGATACTTGAAGTAACATGCCATGATGTTCACCTCATACCATTTGAAGTGGTTTTATGAGGACCAAGAGTTACTTGGTCTTGCATGACCTGTCCTTATTGCTGCTTTTGAGTACAACATAGGTTAGAAGAAGTAATTATTTTCAGCCTACTGACTACAAGCGAGATTAATAGCTTTTGAAAGGGCTGTAATGAAAGGCTGACCCAACTGGCTTTTGTATTATACCTTGTTTATCCTGCTCTCATCTCTATCACCTTTGGGCTACAACAAAATGTAATTTATGTTAGCAGAGCTTCAGAGAAGGTGAAAGGGCATATTTTTAATGAGGGTATCCCTGATTGGGATTCAGGTTTTAAGATGTTGTGTGGTAGAGTACAGTCAACAAAGTCCATGTAAACAAAGTGATTGCAGAAAGGGGCAAGAAAACCTATTATTTGACAGGAAATAAGAGTGCTTTCTTTTACTAGGCATTAGTAAAGTTCAATTAGTAAAAGTTAAATAGGTACAAAATAACATTTAACAAAATACCAGCATTGTGATGGTCAAGTCTAATAAACCTTTATAGTTTTAGTGGAGTGTTGGGTTCTCCAAAAATATTTGGCTGATAATCAATTTGCTCTTCCTTATTTTGATGCCATTTGCTAAAATCAACTTTCTCTCTCTCTCTCTCTCTTCGCACTCTCCTCAGCTTTGACTTGAGCAGGGCAGAAATGAAATGACCACCTGTGCTTCTTCCAGGGAGAAATATGCTGTAGAGTGTAACTGAGCTTGTCCATATTTGGAAAGGTTAACCATAATACTCAACTGGTTTTGAGTTTTCCCTTTGGAACGAGAAGCTGCATTGGTTTGTGAGATTGAGCATTGGTGTCTGTTAGTGATGTGTTCACTATAGTAAAACCAAACTTCTGAGAGTGGTATGGTTAGTAATGGAGACAGTGCTGCTGGATTTGTTTGTTGAATGACCTTAGAATTAGAATTCACTATATACTTACGTAACCATTTTTTACAAAACATGCTGCCGCCTCCTCATAGAAGCAAAATTTTTTTGAAGTAGGTTATAACTTCAAGAGAATTCTAGTCAAAAGAAACTTAGCAGGTGCAGGGGGAAGTTTTAGGGTGTGAGAGAGGAAGGTAAAGATTTCAACTCAAGAGTAGTCAAAAGCTGATTTGAAAGAAGTTCTTGGATTTGGGTTTTCGGCATTTAAAGGCATACTGTGTGTGACTGCTGCTTCCCGTGAAAGCTCACTCTTGTCTTTCATTTGTGTACGTTTTTTGGAAGTGATGAACTGCTCCAGTTATGTTCTAGAAAGCAACAGGAAACACTTCAGAGATGTTGAATTTCATTGCTGTTTGTGGGAACAACTTCTAACCTGGGTTTAGTTCAAAGTTTGCATAGAGAAGAAAGGTGAAGTGAGCCCTCTGTTATTACAGCCAAATTGCCTTTCATGGAGATACAAATTATCAAAATCTGAGCTTTTTATATGTTGGTTTTTTACCGTGTAAAAGGTTCTGTGTTAGAATAGAGAATAATTGTTAGCTTTCCTGTATGACAGCATGGTAACTGATGGTAAATGTGGACTGCTGACTACTCTGCGTAAGGGTTCACTTTGTGGAGGGCTTCTTAACGACAGCTTGAGACAACAGCAGTTCAGATCACTTGAGAGCTGCAAGACTTTGGAGAGGTATTGTGCTGATGTCAGAAGCTTTTTTTTTTTCCCTGATTTTGCACTATTTTCTGTGTATCGTATTGCATCATAATTAAATATTGCATCATGCCCCTGTATGACATGAACTTTTTATTTCATGGTGATATGTGAAGCAATATATGGAGACTTTTAAGCGTATAATTGGCTTACTAGCCAATTGTTCTAGCAGTTTGAACATTGGGTTTCTTCTTCTCAATGCTCCCCTGCTCCTGCAGTCGTACTTGACTTCCTTTTTAACCTCCATCATCCTTGCTCTCCTGTCCTCCTGCAAAGCCATTCCATGCTGCTGTCTCCCTTCCCTACCGCAGCACTCCTCCGTGTCGTTGGGCTCCTGTCTGTTGGCAAGGACTAGAATCACACGTTACTTTAAAGCAACATAATGTTGGAATTCCCCTTCTTTTCTTTAGTGTCAGTAGGTCTTGAACTATTAATGCAAATCTTCAAAATGATTCTTTTAAATTTACACTTGTTTTACATTATTTTATAATTAAGTTTTAGTGTTTAAAGAGAAGAAAGGAATGGAAGTTTTTCAAGTGATTAAATATTAATTTTATTCACATTTAACCCTAATTTACATTAAGGATGTTAACTGAAAGGCAGATCTTTTGAATTCAACGTTTTCATTTCCTTCTAGTCTCATTGATGAATAGCTGGATCTTGTCATATGTTCATAAAGGGTGATGGTCCACTGGGATAGAAGGAATAATTGTGCTGTCTTACACTTTCTAGGATTGTCTGTTGGTGATACTGTTTCCTAAAAAAAAAAACCCAAAACCCCAACAAAAACAATTCCATTTTGTCTAAACTGAAACTGAGATTTGAAACAAAAACTTGTTTCAGACTATTAGAGAGACTGTCCTGCTTCTCATATAGCCAATTATTTTTCTTTTATTTCAACAACAAAATTCTCCTTAAAAATTATGACAGTATTATATTTCAGATACCTTCTTATTAAAGACTCCTCTTTTGTTCTTTTGAATGAGACTTTTGTAAGCTCTACCCGCTTAGGTGCTACTGTTTAAGTCCTAAAAGATTGAACAAACAGACCAGCCTTAAGCACTTTGAAAAACCCAGTCACTCCTGTGTTGTCCTCATTTGATGATTTGTATGCAGCTGAAATTAAAGCTATAGATTATGAAATATTATTCTTCATTTTATATATTTCATATCCAGATTTCTCTGTTACAGAGAGATTGATTTGAAGAGACCTGTTTAATCCTACACAAGCCTTTTGAGGACTCTGGCAATTTGTCTTGTTGGTTTTAACAGGACTTCAGTGTTTTGAAAATCTGATTTCTAAGGTATTTTTTTTGGAAGGTGTATCAAGTGATAATATTGATCATAAAATCTTGTATTACACATTGATATATCTGTTACATACAGTACTAAATTCAGGTAAATACAAAAATGTTGTGATGCATGTGACAACAACTAGGGATGAAACTGACTGCTGATGTTTATTTTGCTTTATTTTTCAGAGAACTATGTTAACTAAAATGCAATTAGTATACTCTTATTAAAATCTGTTTTCTCACCTGGGAGTTCTGGTAACATAAAACCTATTTCTGTAATTTAAATTACTTATAGAACACTGAGTAAAGGTAGTGTCTTGGTATTCTATAAACTACTATCGCCTATTCCATGCATTCAGTGCAAACACTTGCACAAGTGAGATCCTAGTTTTGCATACTCTACAGTTAGGCATTTTTGCAAATGATACAGACGTTTGTGCAGTGTTTAATAAATTATTGAACTTTGAGGAATCTTTGAGAAGTAGGACCTGCATGTGACTGAGCAATAGACACGAATAAATGTTCTCCTCAAGTGTATGTAGCAGACAGTAATAGGTGCTTGAACAGACAGTGTGAGCACTGAGTGAATGATGGTAAGAACATTAAATATTTACATCTAGCAAAAGCATCTTGACAGCAGAAAAGAGACTGTCTCTGCAGTAGGGTGGGTAAAACCTGGTGCAATATAGTGTTCCTTTCTATAGGACAACTTTCTGTTTAATAACTAGCAACATTTCTCTGTAAGATGCATATTATGAAAGTAGTTGTTTGGGACCCACAACTGCTGTATTTCAGTCTGCCTGTTCTATATGACATTTTCAAGTCTGGGAATCTTTACTGTCAAGCAAGACAATTTCCAGGACTTCATCGGTGTAATCTCCTGGTGTTGATATCACTCCATACCTATTGTAATGTAAAAATTATTACTAAGTTCAGTAATAAGAATTAATAATTGGATAATAATCAAATGTTTAGTATTAACTGAAAATACATTCTGACCCATATGTTACTAGAAGCTCAGAGTCACTCTGCTTTACTTTACCTTAGTTTTACATTGGATTTTCTATCGTTAGAACTGTCTTGCGAATTGTGTCCAAAAGAAAGTTGTACCGTGGCTATACTCAAAAGAATTTATGAAAGAAGCAATATTCTCCCTCCTGCCCTCTCCACTGCTGAGCAGTTTCATGGGAGTAAATCCATTTTATTGATGGCCAGAGTCCTTGAAGTACATGATACTTGTTTATGTGCCCTTGTTTTGTTTTTTTTTGGAACTTGCAAATTATGATTGTAAAACAGTTATTATTGCTTGCATTTCACTTCTAAAAATAGGTCATGCTTGACTTTCCACATTATTTTAGAAGGAATTCAGAAGCATAAGATAACAATTTAATTTTTATATTGCGGAATGAATGAATTTTGTTAGAAGTTCTTATCATTTTTAATGCATTCCAAATAGCGTTCAGTTATAGGAAAGAAATAAAGCAAAGGTGACAGTAAATTGAATTTTTTTAAAATTCTCTCTGAAGCTTGTATTACTGTGATGAACCTGTTTATGTTTAATGATCTATCATGTCATGTAATTAAAACAAATTAATATTGAAAATGAAGTAAAATGGAGTACTATCAAGCCACTTTTTCATATATTCATTTTCTTGTAATAACAAAAGAGAACACAGACCACAGTTTTAGAATTTATTGCTTTAAGTCATCACTGAGGTTGTTTTTTGTTTTGTTTTAATATTTTGTGGTAAAGATAATTCCACAAAATTATCTTGTGGAAAAATAATTCCTTGGAAGCAGATACTGGAAACTTTGTTTTACATTTTGCTTATAATTCTTTCCCTGCTTACTGCTTTTGTTGGAAAGATGCTTAGCAATTCACTTCTTAGAGATGGCTTCAGCATGGATAGGCATTCAATGTTCATAAGTAATCAGTGTCCTTGAGAATATGAATGATTATGAATGTGGAATATCTGAGACATATGACCAGTTGAGCATTGGTCAGCCGAGTGTTTTTTGAGGTATAAGGGCAAACACACTTTCCCAGCTTTTAAGGCAAGAGTCTTAATCCTGTGGAGGAAAGGATTGGTATACTGCAAGGAGGGAAGCGTTAATTCCTGCAAATATCTGAATGCTATGTTTTACAAAAGGAACGTGACAGAAATTTCATGTGCCATGTTCTCTTCTTGGATGAGTTTTACTTTGAGGTAAAAAGTTTTGCAGGTGATAGCTCTTCTGAGAAGCATTCCACTGTGACTGTAAAATTGATGTGGACTACAGAGCTAGAATGTTGATAGCTTGATGCTAGTCAATGTGAGCAGAGATGTTTTGAGTGGGGACTGAACTGAAGAGAAGCCCAAGTGGGCTCACTCCACTGTCTAAAACTTGCTCCATATTCCTTGTTTGCTTCTCAAATGTCAAGAATTGGAAATTATGCAGAATTTGGCTTTAAGATTGCGTTTGGAATGTGGTAAGAGTGGCATACCCCTGGCTTTCAGAGGGCTGCACATCAGGATCCTTAAGAAAAGATACCTATTTTGGAGTAGAAGATCCACAAGTATTTCTCAAGGCAACTAGTAGTTTGGGATATTTTTGAATGAAAACTTCTAGCGTGCTGGTTAGGAGTCACTGTAGTTTAAATCCTCTTTCTAACACAACTGCTAGTAGATAAAATGAATTATTTTTCTAAAAGCAATAAAACACAATGGATTCTTAAAAACTTGGACAATAATTATATAATTCAGTTATCATCAAACTTTGGACTTTTTTTTGTATTACTATGGTAAACAGAGTTACAGTTGTTTTTTGCTGTTAATAGTGCCTGGTTTCTCTTGTGGACTCTCTGGATCCTGAACTGTTACACCATTGTTCATTGCTTTGTGTCAGCACATCTTTCCTCCAGTCTCCGCTAAGCTTTCCAAGATGCAATAGCAGTGACAGTACTCCGGGAAGTACAAGTACTTTTTTTGAAGCTGGAAGTGTAATTTGTGAAGCCATGAGTAGAATTCTACATGATATGTAAGGAACAAGATTATTGTCCTTCTTTATTTGCTATTTAAATTAGGGACAATACTGATTCTTGTGGCAGCAGTTTAGGTCCTAAGGAAGGGTATATATTAAAACATCTAAAGTATGTATGCAATAGAGGTTTCCAAATTTAGTTACAGGGTGCTGCCTGTACACGTAGTGAGGCTTTTTCCCAGTTGGGTTTTTAAGAGCTTTTTAGTCCTGCAGTATCTAGGCACTTTACATCATAACTATTTGCCTAATACAATAGCAGGTGTAATCCTCAAGGTTGTGTTGTCTTAATCTGACCATCTAGGTGAGAATTTTAACTTGAGAATCTTCTTTCATTACACATCATTTCAGTGAGGTTTTTTGATGCAGATACATAAATGATACATAAATCTTCAAGGTCCAGACCCTGTAATAGTCAGGATCTGAGCACATGCAAAATCTTCCTAAAAATCTCATGTTTTGATTTCACTGAGTTTGAGGTAGGGAAATTACATTAGACAAACTCTACAGGTGTAGTTCTGTTCCAGCCTGTATAAGGTTTTCATCAGAAATGTTTTAAAAGCCATTATTCCTCCTCTTCAGTCATCCCCCTCACAGTCCTCTTTGCTGCTTCAGAATTTGGAGAAATTATTTTTAAAGCAATCTGTAAGCATCTTTCCTTAAATTTTGTGATAGCAGTTATATTTCAAACAGGCGTTTGATGTCCTCCTGTAGCAGTAAGTCTGCCTTGTGGGGATTTTAGATTTTTTTTTTCAGATTTTGTTTCTTCTGTAGTATTCAGTTCAAAAATGTACCCTAAACTATATTGATTTCTTTTTGCTTCATGAAGCTTAAGAACATGAAATTTAGTCATGAGGCACTTGAAGTGGCAATTTAATGCCAGTAATAGGAAGCAACTTTGAGGGTGGTTTTCTACTGATATTAGTACTATAAAGTATTAATATGTTGCTATCTGTTTAGTGATGATAGATGTGGGGTTCAGATGCAGAATTTTTATTTTTTTCATTTATATGTAAAGTGTCCATAAATAAATGGTGTCCATGTGCTAAATGGCTAGTGAACGTTAATACTTCTACTTGCTTTTTCCTGTAAAAATCTTGTGAAATATAAATGCAGAGACTAATGTTGGGGATTATATTAGCATTTTTTTTGCAGTCTATGCTTTTAACTCAATCTAAGCATGTAAATTTATAATTTTTTTTTTGCATTGGTAGACAATTGTGCTGGTATTCAATACCCACATTATTTTATATTCAGCATAAAATCTGTTTCAGTCTCTTCTTAGCTTTTTGTGGACTAGATTGCACTGCAAAGTTTAGGTAGTTTGCATCAACCTAAACATTCAACTGCAGTACTAATCAGCAGAAGCACTGATAACAGAGATGTGAAATGGCTGTAATCTTTGTAGTAGTGATAATAAATACGGTGGCAGAAGTATACAAAGTGCAAACAAGGAATGAATGCGCAAAGTTTACAGTCTCTAAAATACTTAAGCTGTGAAAGTGCTCCAGATAAAAATAATAAATAACGTCCATGCAAACAGGGGAAAAAATAATTTTGAAAAAGATTAAGTCGATGAAATATTTTCTTAGAATCAACTTCATGAAATATCCAAGCTATCTAAATCTTCTTGTGCATAGTATAGGCTTTAAAATATACTGGGTTTTGTCCTTTCCTGCAAGGCTTTTTCCTTTTTTTTTTTTTTGACTGTAAGAGCAGGTTGTAATAAAAGCGTATGTAACGCTTTATCAGCTCTTTAAGGCAGCGTATGTTTTAGTTCTAAAGAAAGGGAAGGAGTTTGTCTCTTCATGACCTCTCTTTGTCTTTTCTTGGCACAGAGTGAGGCTTCTCTTCGGCGCTGTGCAGAGTCCACTCCTGAGCTGAATTAGCTTTTGAACTTCTCGTGTACTATAAATCTTAAGAGACAGTAGAGTTAAAGTGCACGTCAGTAGGTGGCACTGAAACATCGCTGCACGCCACGTCCAGTCTTGAGCTCTTCATCTGCCCTCCCGGAGCTGCCTGGATTTGTAAGTGTCAGGGAAATTGTTTTATTGTTAAAGGGCATAGTGTAATATATTCATCTCCATCCAAGGCCGCCATTTAATGCCCTCAAACATGCCCTCTCACAGCTCTGACCTGTTGACTATGCTTATTTGGTGTAATAATTAGCAGAATTTCTCACTAACAGTGCTACTTACTAACACCTCACATTTCCCTCAGTGTTTTTGTACGTGTTGGATTGTGCATTCTATGAATAAAGTTAAGTGGGTCACAGCCTAAGCCCTGTACAACACAGCTATTTTCTGCACAATAGTTTTGAATAGATATATATTAACTCCTTTTTAATCCCTGTGGTGTGTAATGCAAACAAATTTGAGTCTTTTTGTAACAGGCTATTGAAAACTTTAAGTACAGAACAGTTAACTTGTCAACTTAAAGAATAAAAATTGAATGAGGAGCTATAGAAATCAGAGTACACTGTCTTTTAACAGCGGCATGTTTTGAAAGCGTGTTATAATGCTTATGAGGTTTGGTACAGATGGCTGTACTTTGTTCTAGAGGAACAATTCTCCTATACGTGTTAAAGGTGATCTTTCTGCTGTCATGATGTGCAAACAGTTACTCTGCTTAGTATGAAAATAGAGGATGGAAGCCCGAGTTAAACAATTCTTGCTTTTTTTTGCATTTTATTAGCTGGAAATGAGTGAGTATGTTGAAAATTATTCTGATGGAAAGAAAAAGTCCTTGAATAAATGCTGTGGTAGGGATCCCTGTCATGTTTCCTCCCAAATGCAGTGGCAAGGACAGTTAGAGTTAAGGGCTTCCAAAATTATTAGGTGAAGGTAGTCTTTTGTAGATAAACTTCTAAGTAAAAATCTGATTAAATTCCTATATAGTGAATTAATTCAAATAACAGTGATTTGAGGCATTTGTCATATGGAAAGTCAGCTCTGCATAGAGACCATCAAACCTTTGTCACTTCTAGTTTAGATGAGGATTGCAGCATACATAATGTTAGATGTTGGTCGTAAGCTCTTGCAGTTGTCTGATATTATTTCATTTTAAAATTCTCCCTTGCAATAATTGTTTTTTTATCCTATACTGTTCATTCTTTTTTCACCTAGCTGTTGAATTCTAGTTACTGCTGAAGCAATTCTGTTGTAGAAGGGGAAGTAATACAGCATGTTAAGCCAGCAAATAAGAACAAAGGTGGCTCTGGCAGCTTTCTCTTAATGTCAGTTCCTTGCCCTCAACCTCCCTTATTAATGCATCTGAGCTGCTGTCACTCAGATGGTTTAACACCGACATGCATACTATGTGTCAAAAAGGGTGGCCTAGATTTTTGAATTCAGGTTGAGAGTACCCCAACACGTAAAACCACTGTATCAAATTATAAAATGGCTGACTCCAGTCCTTGTAGGCATTCTGAAGGAAAAGAAATTTATTTATTCTTGTCTTCGGCTCTAAGGAAGCAAGAGAGTTTAGAATTTTATGGTGTCCGCAAAATTTTCATTTGGACAGAGACTTGTCTGCTTGCCTTAAATTTTTATGATAGTTCGGAACAATTCTTCTCTTTGTCAAGTTGTACTTCGATATTAGGATATTTTTGTATGTGTGCACATATCTCTTATAAAGAATTTTTACCTCTCCTCACCATTCCTATTTCTTCCCTTGTACTAATTCACCTGTGGGCTTTTTGATTATGTTCCTATATAACACATACAAATATTTACTTAAAAATACAGTCAGAGACTATTTGGTGCCTTTTCTTTATTGGGTCAGTTCATGGATTCAGTTTTGAATTTTACCACGCAATTGATTAAACATGTCTGTACTTTTCTGTCAGCCTGGTACAGCTTTAGTATCTGTTACGGTTCAGTACAACCGCCTCTCTTCTGTTTAGAGAACGAACCCAAACCATTCTTGAATGAGTTAGTACTCTTTGCTGGAATTGTTTATTAAATTTGGCAGTAGGAATATGCAGTAGTAGAAGTCTAGGAGTTTTTTTTTTAGCAGAAGGGAGTAAATAAGAGAAAGGAGAGTTGTAGTGAAATCTGGAATGGTCCTCTCTCTGCCAGCCTCTCTCTTTTTCACCTTCAGAAATCCATTGTGTATTTGAGAACAGCATGAAGGGAAGAAATTATGTTTAAAAAGACTTGTCACTACTGTGCTACTTGATATTCACAAAGTACAGGCAGTGATCGCAGTAGAACTATGTAGACTTTTAGACCAGTTAGGAATATAAGTGTATGGGGAGAAAGAACAGACAAAAGTTTCCCTGAACAAATGTACACAGAAGACTTAAGAAATAGTTTTGTGCATTTTAGTTTTGTGCATTTTAGTTGAGTAGTACTGCTCTGCAAAATTACACCTGATCATTGCAAGGTGAGGGAAAAAGCTTACAAGAAATAAGGTCTGTATATCCAAGTAATACAAACGAAAACTAGAAATTGAGCATTAGCCTTTACAAGAGTTAGGATTGCTTTGTTAAAACAGCATTATTTGAAAAAGTAACAGTTCTTAAGTTTGCTCAACGAATATATTCTTAAGCAAAATGTTGATTTGCATTATGAAATTTGCCTTGGTTTGGCACAAAGCAAATGACTTAAATCTACTTTGTTCATAGCAGATGAGAGCTCTCTTCTATTTTTTAAATTATGCAAAGTCAGTTTAAGAATAAAATGTGAGTGAAAGAAAACGAATTAGTCCTTTCTTCAGCTGTAGTTCTCTAACCTTATGATAGTACTGTAAATTGTCCAAGTACTATGAAATGCAGATCCAGACAAACTCTTGTCTAAGTTTGTATGAGTTGAGGCAGAAGAGAATTTCTAACGCCACTTTTAGGACTTCAGTAGAATATATTCTTACAGAAGGAGACCAGGGTCTCCTGACTCACTGACCACTGGTGACTGGCAAAGTGATGAATCAAAACCAAACTGAGGAATAAGATGCATCAAACTTTCAGTCAGTGTGCCTCTGCTGCCTCCGGTTTATTTGGTTAGGCTGTATGTGCAGGACTTCTTAAGGAAATATGGATGATTCATTGCATTCTGCTGGTCTAAACAGTTCAGGAACCACTGAACTGAAATGTATCATTTAAAAAAACATCAAACTCGATATAAAAAAGAATTCCCATGTGGAAGAATTCGTCTCGCAGAGTGGTGATCTGCTCCAATGGTTAATTAGCCTTTCTTTTAAATTGTGCTGCCTGTTTCTGGTCTGAACTTGCCTAACCTTCTTTCAGACCCTGATTTTTGCTAATCGTTGTCCGCCAACTTAAATGTTAATGTTAGCTTTCTGTTTCCTATGTGGCTTATTCTAGAGGCTGTGAACAAAACAAAGCCTTCATACTAAACAAAACTAACTAAATTTGAATTGCTCGCTACGTTTGCATTTTTCGCTGTGAAGTTTTTTCTTTAAATAACTTTTGTTACAGGAAAAAACCCTCTTCTTTCACCAAACGCCAGTGTCTTTCTTGAACTTGTATGCCAAAATTCAACAATATTTCTGATAGTGTCTTATCATGAAGTTCAGGCAACAACTACAGTTCATAGATTTTCTAAGTGAGTTTTGTTTTCATTTGACCAATGATGTAGTTTATGCAAAATTATTCTCTGTTATAAATACAAAACAATGGCTGTACATGTATGGCACAGGATGCTCTGGCGAATGTATAAAAATGTTAGAAATTGCACTTTTTGCCACTGAATACTCTTGTACAAATATTGATACATACATTAAATTTATCTGCTTTTATACTTCCACAGTGCTTGTTGTGCTAATAAAATACCTGGAAAATAATTTACTTCTGTAAAAAATATCAAGAGTCAACAATTTTGTAATGGCCTACGAAGATGTTCAAATACTATGTAATGGGCATGACAGTTACAGTATGTGAAATTTAATGCTCTAGCTCCTTATTGATCTTCCTTGTAGCCGATTGCATGGCACAAGCATTTGCACTTAGCACCTGCTCTTTCTACATTAGCACTATCTTCAGCAGTGTTATCCAAGGGCACTTTGGAAATCACACTTGATGCTAAACTTCAGTAATAAGGATTTTTTTTTTTTCTCCAAGTATCCATTTTATTTTGACTTTACTTTTGACTGCTGTTTCTTCTGGGTGATGTTTAACACTTAAAATCCCCCACCCCCTTTTAAGTATCTTTGTTACTCATTGAATACTTCTACCATTACCTATCAAAAGATATATAGATCAGAAATCCTGCAAGGCTCAGTATTTTCTGGAAATTATGAAAAGCTGCAAGAAAATTAATTGCATCTGTGATCTTGCTGGTGGTTCTGGAAAACTGTATTAGTGTGACCTGTTCACGTGTGTGTTCGAAAGTCCTATGTTTGTCTACGTCTACAGAAGTTACAAGCCTGTCACAAGGGTTCTGAATATGCATCTCAAGCTGTGTCAGCCCTTGGTTTTCATTCTGGAGGTCCTTGATTCATTCTCTGGTTGGTCAGCGTGTTTGCTCTGGCTTTGCTACCCTAACTGGATGTTATACTCCAGTGAAGGTCATACAATTCCACATTGCAGATATGCAGTGGTTCCCAAAACGTTGTGGTGATTCTTAACAGTTCTTTCTGTTTCCTTGGGCTGTTCAAGGATAAACAGCACCATGTCAATACTATTTCCCATTCCTAAGCACAGTGTGCAGCTCCTAAAGCTCTACAGCTCTAGTGCCCTGCATTCTGGTGTTAGACTTCAGTAGAGGTGAGGCAGCATCAATAACTTGTTAATGCCATGAGAATATGAGAGGTCTACAGACAGCAATGCCAAATGTGTCCTTGTTTCAACATTAACCCTTGTTATAATCTGTGGTTTTATTTTATCTGGTTTTAATCTTTTTGAATCTTCTCTCTGTTAAAGGATTGGTGGTTAGTGTTTCACAACTGGTCAGAGCCGCTTGGTTTCTTGGGACTGGGTATGTAGTGGTGGTTTTGCTACATCATGCAGAATCAATTATTGACAACAGTCACTAAGGGTTCTGTCTGCTGATTCTTTGGAGGTGAGCTGGTTAAGAACTCCTTGATTAAGAAATCTAGTTTCTCAGCAACTGTTGGCTGTTTTTCAGTGAAACTATGCAAACAGTGGCATGCAGAAATGGCCCGGTGTCCATATCTGTTCCTTGCGATTCACAAACATGTTGATCTAAAAGTATCCACTGTTTTAAACGTTTTCTTAGGTAGATGTATGCTCTTGTGTCTATATGCGTAAGAAGAAAACTAAAGAACTGATCTGATTGAAACTTCATCATTATTTTCAAGCTAATTTTGAGTGTTCTTGCTTTTTACCTAATCCAGCTGGTCAATTTACCAACTGGTTCCTGCCGGAAGAGGATGCACAAATGACAGAGGGAACAAGAAATGGATGATGGTGTCAAGATGCTTGCAGTGATGGTAGAAGTTTATTGACAGGTGTACTGAGGAGGCTTAGGGGCATTTTGTCAGCAAAAAGCAGCTGTGTTTGAACAATTTATCACTTCAGATTTTTATTATGATTACTTAAAGTGCTAATCCATGTGTGACAAATCTACACTCAGCTGGGTAAGAAAATTGCCAGTTCAGTTCCATTAACAGCCACTGGCTAAGGGAACAATGTTCCTGTAGGTTAAAACAACAATTAAGGGGCCTTTAACACGTCAAGGTGGGGAGAGAGGGGATGCTGGTAGCAAAGACATTTTTCACACATTGCTAAGCTGCTTCAACGCATAAATTAACTCTTAGTTCGGTTACATCAGTTAAGTATGTTGTGCATATGCATGACTGGTCTGCATGTGTGTGAACCAAAATCTGGGCCCGTTGATTTATGAGTAAGAGAGGCTGAAATTAGAAAGCAAAGCCAAACAGTACCTGTGCAGGAGAGAATATCAAACAGTCTTGTAGACAGCTACTCAGTAGCAAATACTGGTGATGAACCTGAGGTCTTTTCGTTATAGAAGATTCTTCCTTATGTAATTTTTTTCATGACCAGATCACTTGAAGTAGCATCCTGCTACTTCTGTAACTGGACTGGTTTGATCAGTGGGAGAGCAAGAGGCACAATGGATATATTAAATAACCAACATACTTCATTGAGGTATAGTTAGGAAGTGGGTTTATGGGCTATTAAATATTGTTAGAGAGTCATAGATAATTTTGATATGAATTTATATAGAAAAATAATAACACAAGGTTTTGTCCTTAATATGAAAATGTTTTTGGCATATAGTATTGGGGGGAGGGGGCTGTAGTATGCAAAGTGTGGTACGGTGTGGTAGTATGTCTGGTTTTGACAGCCTACATTATAAAAAGAGTGTAGCACAGGCAAGGCTTTTGGGAAGACTTGAGTGTAATGAAGAGTAACCTGGAAATACAACTTTTTCATGTGCGTAAATGGTGCTGTAAAATTGGCCAACCCCTTAAGATCTTTTAATGAGTGGAGTTTACAGAAATAAGTTGAAGAAAAAAATTTCCGAAATCCAATATATGTGATAATGGAGAAATAAAAGCTGTAATAGTGCATTTAGAATGTATTTTTTTATTACTCTAGGTTCATTTCTGACATAACTAGTTTTAGTGAGTCACTTGAATGGTTTTGGTTGCTATGAAGTTTTAATAGCTAACACTTGGAAAGCCTTGTAGTTTAAACAAACGTCAACTTCAAAATCATGTTCCTGCCTTAAGAAACTATCCCAAATTTAGTGTGGGGTTGTTTTAAAATTTTTTACTTTTTAAAAGCGTGAAAGAATGTAAAGCTGTGGAAGTTACTGTAAAGTGGTGGCTTTTTTCTAGATGGGGTCTTAGTGTTGCATCACAAAATTTTTACTATATGAAGTATTTAGTCTTCATCCTTCATAAAACCATTGAGCTCTCACTTCAGAGTACTAGCCCTTTTTTTCATGCATGACTTGAAAGAAATACATGTTTTATTATAATTGATTAAAAAAAAAAAAAGGATGAAAGAGAAACACAGGCCCTAATGTAGGTACTTATGTGGGGAAAAAGCTAATAGAAAGGAGGCATTTTTGGAAGACCAAAGGTTTTAATCTGAACTTGCGATTCAGATCTTTTTCATGACTATGTGTTCTCCCAGTGCCTTGCTAAACCTGAAAACCTTTTGGAAAACCAAAGGCTATTGGGATAAACTATTGTCGATAGAGATGATAATTTCCTGTGCTTTGAGTAGAGGCCCTTTTTTTAGGACCTGCCCCTGAAATTTCTGCAAACACATTGGATTGCATTGAAAACAAAAAAACTTTAAGTATCTGTGTTTTACTAGTTCTGATTCTGAGTCAGTGTTATCAAAAGTATGAAAACTGCAGCAGGCAGTTAGCAAAACTTTTTAGTACAAAAATTTTGACCAAAGTTTTAAGAAGTTCTAACCAAAGATGTTAAGGCAGAAGGGCTTTTGTAGGCTGCGAGCGGAGAAAATGTTTCAAAGCTACCAGGCCTTCCTTTAATAATTAATAAATAAATCATTGACCCAATGAAATTAAGGCAACTTAAATGGGACTGTAGATCACTGTAACATGAGTCAGGAGGTGAATCAGAAAATTCAATTATTTTGCGGGGAAGAATGTATATGAGTATGAAGAATTGTTTTGCTGGTTGTGCTGTTTTCTCTGCATCAAGCAAGCACCAGCTGAAAGGTAGATCGAAGAGTCCAGCCAGTTGTTGGCCATCTGAAGAGCATTAAAAATGGTTGTTTCCTAGTGTGATGTGTATACAAAATATTTGTATAAAATTGGAAGTTAAATGCAAGAGCGAGATATTCAGTTTTTGTTTGAATTGTCGTCTTTCACGTGTCTTTTCTATAGCACGATTTATCTTTTCCTTCATTCTGTAGAACGTTGATTGTAAGGTGAAAGTAAGTAATCAGTGGCTAAAAAAATATTGCCTGCATCCCCTCAGAGATCACGAACTTGCCTGTTAGAAGTTTCAAAATACCATCTTTTCTGGAAAAAAATCTTTTTTAAGGAGTAATGAGGTTTGCTTTTCCAGAATAGTGAGTAACAGTCATGGGTTTTGGCAGTCTACTAGTTTGAATAAAGTATATATTTTAACTGCTTCTCAGAGAGAGTTCTTGTTCTAGAACTAAAAACTAACATCCTTACGTGTTTCATAGCCACTGTTGTACCTCTCCATGTCTTGAACTTGTGTGACTGACTCTTTATGTCTGTATGGGAAACTGCTCTAGGTCCCGAGAGATTACTTGGTGTAGTGAAGGTGACGTTTTCCCTGAATTCAGGAATTTGCAGGGAAGCTAACAGGGTTATCTTTTTAGATGTGAATATTATTTGCATTGACTTAAGTCTTCTTGTGTGAACAAATGCAATTTCTCTAATAAATTTTTCACTGTGTTTTATGTGAAATAGTGGGGGGAGAAAAAAAAAACTTTTGCTTTTTAATGTTTTCAGTGTTTTTAGATGTTAGAAATTGTTGTGACATTGCAGCCTTAAATTTGTTGTCAGAACTAATTAAATAGTATTTCAAAACCTAAGTTTATTTAAATCATATTATAATACATTGTTTCTGCCAAGACAAGCCAAGTTTTGTAAATTGGAAAATGACAATTATCTTCTGACTTGTTTAATGATGAAACTAAGTGGGAATTCTGTGTTTGAAACACCGAGGCTTTCACAAGCCTTTATAGCCTAGATATTGAACTTTTGTCTTACAATTAAGAGAGAAATTAAACCTTTAGAGAATGATATTGACACCCTACAGGAAAATATGGCAGCTGCAAAAATTTTTACACTGTCATGCTTCTTGGCCAGAAAATGTCATTAAGTCCCATCTTTCCCTGATACCACTTAATTTGCAAATAACAAACTCTGTGTGTGTAACGTAACTGCATTTTGGCCTATGACTTTGATGTGTATTACCTGTGTTTCTGTTACTTCTGCTCCGTACCATACAACACATTGCTTCTATTGCCATGAAGAAACTTAGGAGGGGAGAAAAATATTATATTGAGAGATTCAAATTATTACTATTACACTTGCTGAATTTTACAACCATTTCATTAATTAACCTGTTTATTACTGATAAATGAGCAGAAATTGTTAATGCCTGCAGGAATATATACTAGATCAGATGTAATAAATCCATTAACACTCACAGCAGCTACAAAATAAGGTCTTTGCAGAGATTTTCTGCTTTCTGAAGGCCCAAATATAACACTTAACAATAAGCAATGCACAGTGCACGATGACACAGGGATGGTGCACATAAGATTCTTTCGTGTATTGGCATCACTGATGTATATTTAAAAATCACATTGTTTTTTAAAGCGTAAGAAACATAATACTGGTACCTGAATAAACTGTTACTGATAATAATTTTTAAAATGTTAAAAACAGATTTAGAAAAATGCTTTTTAAGATGCCTGATACCTCCAAGTAAAGGCAATTTTTTTTGTTTGTTTGTTTTTTAAAGGTTTACGTGTTGGATCAGCCTTATAAGCAATGCTCATGTAACAGTGCTTAGACTTACACATCAGCCAGCTGGTATAGCCAGATCTTCTTTTTTTTTTTTTTTCTTTTTTTACTTTTTGGAGGTATTTGTGAGTAGCTTGATGTTTTTGACATCCGTGTGACAGCTTCTTGCATAAGAGATGAGCAGCGTGTTATACCACCCACCCAGCTGTGTGTATTAGTCTGTACATCAAGCTGAAGAGCGGCACTTAGCCAGATCTGACAATCAAATGTGAACTAGTACTACCTATACACAAGAGTGCATTTTAATGTTGTGTGCTTTTTGCCAAGAGGCTGCTACTTGACAGGGAAATTGTCAGAATCTCTCTTCTTCCCACTTCTTTTTTTTTTTTTCCCACAGATGTGAGTCTATGTTGAAATACTTTTTTTTTTTTTTTTCCTGCAGTCTAATATGGTTTATTTTACAGATAACAAAGCCAATCTAATGTTTTTGGTGTTTTCATATAATAGAATTGTAGCAGGCATTTTGTAATAGAGAAGTGTTTTTGTTTTAGAATATGCAGCAAATTAGCATGTCATTTTTGCCAACTTAATCTGAAGTTATATTATGCTGGGTTTTATCAGGGATTTCATGTCAACATACCAACAAGCTGTCTGCAAAGAAAACTGGGGATCTAGAGAAATTACTTTGCCAGCGTTTTCAGTGCTGTGCTTCTCAGTCTAGTTGAGAATTGGTGATAAGCAGATTGTGAGTGTGGAGATGAGTAAGTGAGAACTACCTGCTCTTATTGTAGTTTGGCTGACCAGTTAGCTATAAACCTTATGATCTTCTACACTTCCTCATGATTTTAAGCCTCTGTCATCTTCCTTGATGCTTGAATTTGAATAAATGGAATTCACTGTCACAGAATAAAATACACAGTAATACTCGTCATATTTCACCTTTCCATGTTTATGTGTTTGCCATAAGCCAGGAGTTCTTATTATATGTAATGTTTTCTTCTTCCTTTTCTAAATAGTATTGCCAGGGAAGATCTGTTTTGACCTGTATATGCAACCCAAAAAGATTATGAAAGGGGTAATTTAGAAGAAAAAAAATATATTTTTTTCTTTTTAACAATGAATTCTCTTGTCTACGGGATAATCATTTTACAGTGATGTTTAGGTGATGAAATATGTAGTTGTTCCCATGTAGCTTGGTTTTATAAAAGTGTTAATGAACCCTTTTTTCAACTTATTTTGTTTTCCTTTGTATTAAACCCACATTCTTTTGAAAATTGTATTCCATTTCCATCTAGTCTTGCTTTTACAACATAAAAGTATTGAGCAAGCTGCAACTTCAGTTATTTCTTGTAGTTGTGGTTATGTAGTTGAAAACATTGCAATAAGAATGAGAATCCTGTTATCTGAAATATTCAAGCATTATGGCAGAATGTAGATTGAATGGCAGCATTGAATGTAGATTGTGAATCTTTGAGTGGCATTTTTGTTAGTAAATATTTGTTAATGATCAAATTTTGTAGAGAAACTATCCCTGCAAGCTAAAAGAAAGAAGAAATAAAGGAAACAGTGTATTAATATTCTAGGCCAATACTTCCACTGTAACAATTTTTGCACTTACATCATGTTGAGTTAGTGTTGAGTTAGACTGTGGGTAGATAAATATGGATGGACCTGTCATGGATTGGTATTGTTTGATTCCAAAAATCTAATGGCATGTTTTAAACTGCTCTTGCACTTTGCAAATCTTTAGCTGCACATTTAGTTGTATAATGCATATAAAAATTTTATTTTCATTAATAAAAAACCTGGAAAATGCAGTTTGCGGAAAATCAAGTTTTTCTCTTAGTGATTTCTTAGTGGTTATATTGAGTAAACCTTGGTGGAGACACTCTCAGTCTAAAACAGAAGTAAAAAGCGTGTTAAGAGAACAAGGGATACAGAGGAAAACCTGCTCTTAACGGTCAGCTGGTTCTTAGCATGCTTCCGACACCAAATCTGATTTGTGGCTGTCTGCTGGGATGGCAGGTCTTCAGGATGGCATTTTAAATATTGCCAGGTTGTTAGGGGCTTTGGTGTGCAGTAGATGATGTTGATTTTTTTTCCTTCATTCATTCATTTCAGGAAATAGTTTAGAGTATGCCCAACATTGAGGCTCATTGTTTTAATATGAGCTTTGTACCCATTGTATCCACAAATTGAAGTAGAAAATAAAATGAAAAATAAACATGAAATTAATGTCAAGGTACAGACTAGGCATAGTTCCGAAGAACATTAGACCAAGATGGATTTTCATCAGTATAATAAAGACTAATTATCTAAAAAAGAATTCAGGAGGAAAAATACATCTTCTGAAACTACCTAACCTGAGTTTAGTAAGTGGAAAAGCTCCACTGAATTTTTTTTTAATTATTTTTTTAATCCATTTTGCGTTATTTAATTTCCAGAATTGAAGGTAGTAAGAGAAATAATTGTACATGTTTGTCTCTTTTTAATACAACTAGTTTTATACTTGGCTGTTTTTATCTTGATTCTAAGTCTAATTTTCTGTTTCAATTTTACCCCTCCAAAACAGAAAAAAAAACTTCTTGAAGAACTTGGAGAGAAGAGACTTCCATATGTGACACCAGCCGATGCTGATTTCCATCGATTGGTAATGCATTCCTTTTAACTGTATTTGTTTTAAACTAAAATGTCTGCTTGCACTGGATAACAAATAAATCTTTCTTCAAAGAGACACTGTGAAATCTGATACGAAAATATGTATCTTGATGGCTGATAGAATAATGTACATTCAGGTGGTGCAAAATAGGGCCTCTAAAATTGGGATATTCAAGAATGAAAACTTTGTGAACTTAATTTATTTTTATTTTTAGGATTTTGCCCTGAGTATTAGTACATGAGTACCAGGTTATACAGTAACAATGAATCACTGTTTATTATGCTTTGTTAAAATAAAATACATGTCACTATTCTTTCAAGGGTTTTTAGTTTTTGCTTTTTTTTGAGTTGTGAAAAGAACTGTTCTTTATGGGTCATATATACATAAACTAAGATTTATTGTGTGTAGTCATTATTTTTAAAATTGTCTTTCTTTTGTATTCCCCTTTTTAGTAGAAACAAATGATTCTGTAAAGCCACCTCTTCAGTGTTGTAGGATAACAATGTGTTATGATGCAAAAGTTTAACTGTTTTCATGCAGTAGAAAATGTGCGTACTGACTTACTGCCTGGTTGGTGTTTTTCAAAGACACCTTTTTGGGATTTTAAAATTAATTTCCTGAAAGGCAGGTTCAAATCTGACTTGGAAGTAGCCAGCACTAGTAGAGCGGTTTTGAGTTGTACCAGAAGGAGCCCACAGATGGATCGTAGGTCAGTGCGATGCTTTTGTGGTGGTGGCTTTTATTTGGTTTTTAAAAGCCCTTTGAACATAAGCTGTTATGTTAGTAAAAGTTTTGATAGACCAGATTTCAGTTTACCTTTTTTTTTTTCTTTTTTTTTCCCCTACAACACTATCAGTATCTACCTTTTCCCCAGACTAATGACTAACTTCTGGACAAAAGGAGATAGATGTAGTGAGTTGTTCAGAGCTTCACACATACTAATTGACATCTGCTAGGCTCACGTTACAGCCTTTACCTTACTAAGGGCACTAGTTTGGATCTGTTTCTTTTATTTATCTATTCATTTTCATGAAATACATAGCGACTTAGTCTATTTAAGAACTTATTCTCTAGCCTTTATCCAGTTTGTCAAGCAATCTCAGCAGCAGTTGAAGCAGATTGACAGGCAACCAGTAAAAGGTGTGATTATGTGATACTTTTTTAGAAAACCAGATTAACAAAATAAAATTATCCAAGCCTTCCTAGAGTGGGAAGCAGTATTTTGCTTATTAGCAGTGTTAGACCTTGCTGGGAGTTGGTGCCTCCCCACGTGGCTGGATTCTCAACTCCAGCTGATACAAGAGCTGGTGTGGTCAGAAGAGGATATGAGGAAAAAGGATATTACAGGTGGGGACATGAGAAGGAAAAGAAATTTGGAAATTCTCTTTTATCTAAATGGGAACTGTTATATAAAATAGGATAGCTAACTGGTGTGCATTGCGGAATGTGAAAATAGAAAGGACCAGTATGTCAAGGACTGTTTTGAAGACAGAAGTGCAGTGCAGCAGAATGTTATCCTTTTTTAAAATTTACATTTTCATTTTGTTATTTTTGCCCTAAAAATTGCTGTTATATAAAACTATTTCAGTTTATCATGTAGCCCTCTAGAATTCTGTACATCAGAATGAGACAGAATAGTCTTTGAAGCCATTGTAAGAAGAGGAGTCACTTTGTTACTGCCTGATATTCTATTGTTTATATAATTAAAAGTATCATTATTTTGGGTTTTTATTATTTTTTTCTCCTTTAGTGGAAGACCAAATATTCCAAGCTGATTTTCAGAAAATCTGATACAGTACCTGAAGAGCTCCATCAACTGGTACAAGAAGGCTTTCTGACCTTGCGAAAACACGAATGTTTCTTTCAAGATCTTGTAAGGATCAAAGGAAAAGATTTTGTTACCCCAGTGTCTCGTATATTAATTGGAAACCCAGGATGCACTTACAAGTACTTGAACACAAGATTATTTACAGTTCCTTGGCCTATTGAAGGTTATGATATAAAATATTGCAGTCCTGAAATACATGATGCTTGTAAAGCATTAATCAGACTTAATGACTACTTGCATGTAGAAGCAGTCAAGGCATTACAAGGACAAAATTTGTCTGAGACCGAAGAAATTAAAGATACTACTGTAATAGATAGGGAGCCAAATTTTGCTACTTCTCTTATGGAGAAAGGGTCTGTTCCAAAAGATCAAAGCAGTAGTTGTGTACCAGAGGATGACTACATAAGCCTGAAGAACAGAACATCTTATAACTTGACTTTATTAAATTATATGGATCCACTACAAATGCTCTACTTGAAACAAGAACCTTATTTTGGAATGGGGAACATGGCAGTGAGCTGGCACCATGACGAGAATCTGGTTGAAAGGTCAACGGTTGCTGTGTACAGTTATAGCTGTGAAGGTGAGTGATGGGAGGTATGAGTTGACTAGCAATATAAATGTCTTAAATCCCTAAAGCTCTTTTATGTTTCCTTGTGTGTATGTACATAAACACACCTGCGTGCTAGTCTAGATTTGTCGTGTGCTTCTGAAGACATTGTGGTACTTTTTGTATTTAAGCCCTATCTTTATTTCTACTGAAACCTGTACAAAATATACCTGTGTTTACTGCAGCTGGCTTATCAGTTGTTCTCTAAGTAGGTTTAAAAATTGGTATGATTAACTTCCTGACTAAGAGCCAAGAAATCAAAATCTGTCAAACAACTATTTCAGGGTAACGCATGTGCGTCTTCTCTATCCTGTAAAATGTTTCACTGTAGTTGGGATCACCGCCTTTATTGTGTCATTTATTCTATGCAGACTAACTTCTGCTTTATGCTGATTTTACTCCTCTTCTTTCACTGGAAAGATCATTTTAGGTGGCCTTTGTATAAAAGGACTACTGTATTTACTTCGAAGTATATACGTTTTGTCTAGGCATGCTGTAGTTGTAATGCATGTTTTGTGGAGAACTTGCCAACGTTTCTGTAGTTGGGAAAATTGAAGTTTTCTATTAAAAGACCTGTTGTCTGACAGGCTTTGCAGGCTTTTCGTTACTTAAAAACCATTTAAAAGCAGTATTGAGGGGACGAAAGTATAGTTGAACAGTCATTAAGCATTTAATTTTAGTTAAAAGATTTAGTTTAGAATTTTGTTTATTTTTTCCTAACAATTTTTGAACAAAGCCTTGGATTCTTTTTAATGACTTATAGTTTTTCAAACATAAGATTAGAATTTAGATGCTTGATTTGAATTTGCAAATGCTCTGCTGTGTTTCATAATTCACAGCCGATTTTTGGTCCTTCCAAAAATCCTTTGATGTTTGCTTCAAAAAATGGGAACAATTCACATTGACTTTGGTAGGATTTGGCGGAAGAAAGCTACTATGTTTATTCACAACTCATCTCTTGATTTTGTTTCTTTGAGTTCAGGAAGTTAGGTAAAAATTATCCTGTTTTAAAGCCACTGCAAATTCTATGCAAGATTTGATTGTCAAGGGTAGAAAGAAATATTTGATACATTTAGACCAAAAATTATTTTGATATCTATAAGTAATTAATGGTTTTGCCACATACAAGATTTTTTCATAAATATATTTAGAAGTTTATAAATTTTTCCTGAAGTATTTAAAAATAGACATGAAAACTTAATAAAGAGATTTCCAGTGAATTAATTGATCGTTCTGCCATTTACATAAAATTTTAAAAATTACTACTTTAAATTTTTGTATTTTTGCAATGATTCCAAAAGTTTTTGATCAAACTGAAATTCAATTATATTTGTGGCCACCTCTATTCTTTTTTTTTATGTTTTCTATAATGATTTTGTGAGAGCCTTTATACACTACAGTGTATAGTGGGAGAGGGGAGTATCTTGGCAGGAGATGATGATATTAAAACCTCAGTGTAGCTGGAGATAGTGTAAAAGATGGTTTTTTGGGAAGAAAATTATTTATGAATTAGGATCTAAATCTGAACAAGATTGAATTCCATTTGATAGCTCTTGAGCTCAAGTTGGTTTCATGAACTTTGGAGGGGGTTTTACGGTGCTAGCATGGCTCCTGAGCATCATGAGGAAATGTCCTGTAGTATACCTTTATGTGAAAACAGTTCACTCAAATCTGTCTGTTCAGGTTGTGGTTGTCATTGTACGTCCCTAAAGTATTTCTAGTTGTCACTGTATTTATAGTTGGCCTACTTATTCATAAATTGGAAGAAAGAGAACCTGCTTATAATTAATATGGCATTGTAATTAAAGTGACAGTAAAAACTTGTGTGTGTTGAAGTTTTCTACCTAGCTTATCCAAGAGGAGTAATTGGTCTACTTGATTTTAGAGAAATAAATGATTGCCTTTTTGCTCTTCTGATTTTCTGTTTATAGCTTTCAAATACTGGTGGTTATAAACTGGTAAGTTCCACATCCAGTTCTGTATCACTTGAATGCAGTGGTGGTTTCAGCAGTTCACAAGACTGTCAATATTTACTATATCTCTTACCAAGCTCTCCATAGATGCAAAGCATGAAGAAGCTCCACATTTTTTGAAGATTATTGTTTAATCTTTGTAGAATTGTGTCTTGACTCTTCTTCCCATTTTCCATAAATACATTTGCTTTTTACAGCAATATCTTTTATTCGTACTTATTCCATGAATTAATTTAGTATTGAATTAGCATTGAATTCCCACTGTAGTGTATAAAGGCTATCACAAAATCATTATAGAACATATAAAAAAAAGAATAGAGTTGGCCACAAATTTTTTTGATGGAACAGTTTTTCCTTAGATGATGTCGATTAATCATTTTCTGGGAGAAAACATTATTTCTGTGGGAAATTCAAACATAAATTAAGCATGTTGATTTTTGTTGAAAGTAGCTTGATTGTCTTTTCTGCTAGATCTTGCACGTGTTTTTTGTCAGCTCTCTATTCCTCAGATTCTCACTGGTGACTGTGCTACTCCAAACACTGAGGATCTGTGGCAGCCCCTTAGCATGGGAAGCTAGGGCTTCCAGAGCTCCATGGCTAGCACCAATCTATCCTGCCACAAATGCAGAATCCCCAGGTTTTCGGCTTATGAACAGCAGGAGCCCTGGGAGTCAAGCAATCTTACTGAATTATGGTTTGTCAGAATGCTTAGAGATGCAAAACTCAGGTTATATGGTTTTCTTTTTACTTTGATTTGCATTATTTTATCATTATTTGTTTGGTACATGCTTATTTGTTTAAATAGTACTAAAACGGATACTACTGTAATTAAAACAACTTTATTTTCTTGTTCACTTGTTCAGTGTTTGATGCTATAATGAAAATTTAATGTTTGAAAATTTTATCAGTATTAATTGAAGTAGAGCAGTTTTTAATATGCCAGAAAAGAAATTTGAGAACCAACATGAAGATACTGCCACAAACTGACTTTCTAATTAGTATCACTATTTGTTTTCTTGTTTCCAGTGTCAAACTGTTTCAAAGCAACTTCAAATGAGGTGCATTTCTAACAACAAAATAAGACCAACGTTTTGCTTAATGCTCATCTAAATAGAATTTGCTTTTATTTACATTAAAATAAAATGCATTACATTACACTAGGTTAAAAGGTTATCAAGTGATAAGAATTGGACCTCACAAAAATTTGGGAAATTTCCTTTTAATGTGTATAGTACATGAAAGTGCATGAGTAGTAGTCATGGTGCATATGCAGAACTGAATACATTACAGAACGTGTGGTCAATTATACTGTCACTGTTCAGAATTAATTTACTTTTCAGGATTTACCATGAAACAGAAATTCCAAATTTTGACCAATTTAGGATTTTTAATAACACATTAACTTAAAAATAACCTATCACATGAGAGTGTTAAGGTAAAAACTTGTTCAGGATTTTAATATAGTAAGCTAATAACCCATTTTTATTTCCTGCTCTATTTATAAAAGTGAATTGCAATCCAAATACTGGTGGAATAAGGGCATTTTCAAAATTGGATTTTATCCATGAAAATTTCTTAATGAACAGTTTTCCCTCAGGTCTTTGTAAGTTTTGTAGGAAGTTTTATTGCATAGCAGAGCACTAGTTGATTCTAAAGGTGTTCTCTGAAGTAGAGGCCTGTTTCAGTTACCAACTTAAAGGAGATGGAAAATCGTGTAGTGTGCATCTTTCTCCTACCTGGACTTCCCACAAACTATGTTTGAGGTTAGATAAGGAGTTTTCTCTAGATTGTTTACAGTGTCTTGTTTTTCTTCTTGCTGTAAGACCTACTTGGTGTATAAATCTCTTGAAGTACTAAACAACTGACTGTTCACTGACCAGGTAATGTTGAAAAGTGTAACAAACTTTCAGTTAGTTACAGTAAGGACTGGTTTTGAAAGAGCCTTTCTGCTTGTTTCTTTTGTGAAATGCTGTTTGTATTTTTTCACATTGTGATGTTAGAAGCAGCACCCTTGCGTTATACCTCATGACTACTATTTCATTTCTACAGTAATGTAATTGCAAATAAAAATCATTGAGATTCACTTCAGACGTATGTTTTCTCACTAGGTTAGAAAAAAATAATCCTGAAACTACAAAAGTTGTTCAGAATTGAAGTCAATCTAAATTTGTAGTTGACCAATAATCCTGTTTATGTACTGCCTAATGGATAAAAGTCATGGAGTAGACATTTGTACAGGATGAAAACAATTATTAAATGGTTTCTAATATCAGTAATGTAGTAGAAATACTGTTTGTTGAAAGAATGAAAATGGTATGTAGAAAAATAGTTATTACATCTTAAGAAATTAATATGTGAGTGAAATGGTCACATCTATAACTTGTAGATTCTGGCCAGTTGGAATTATTTTCCAAGAGAATCACAGGTTTTTAATGATCCAATTACTCTTACAGTAATAGATTTGATTCCTTGTTTTGTAAAAAGAAATCATCATTTGAATTAAAACTGTTGTGATGTTTGGTTTTTTTTGTTGGTTTGTTTGTTTTTTAACCATGCTCTCACTGATTTGATCAAGCAAAGTCTCTCCTTCAAGAATGAAAGGATGACAGAATATTCTTTGGTTTTATTTTAGTGCTTTTGTTCTTGACATATTTGGACGCGATATTCCAAATATGGATTGATAAGCACAATGTTGGCAAATCTTCTGATTTTTGTTTTTGTGAATGTCAGTTGCAAGCAAAATTTAAAATATTAGTATGGTTTAATTAACCTCTTACGCTATGTCTTTTCAGTAATGAGACAGAAGAAATAACTCTGGGTAGACACTCATTTTTTTTCCCACCAGCTGCTGAAATGCAAAGCATGCTCTACTTTTTTCACTTTTTGCTTACAACATATATAAATTGCTATGGAAGACAGTAATAATGTATGTATTTCATTAATTGCTGAACACATCCTCAAATTCTTTTAAATTCTGGGAAAAAAAAACAATATTAAAAAAAAAAAATTTTATATATAAGAGTGGTTAGTTTGATTTAATGACAAAGTAAATGTTTACAGTCCTGCTTGTCTTTAGCAATGTGTTGACAGTGATTCTGTTGTCTAAGAAATCATGTTTGACTTAAGATTACATTTAGGATATAGTTTGGTGTGACAATTTGACTTGAATAGAGAACATTTAGGTTTCAGAGTGTTTAAAAAAACCTCTCAAACTCTTCTTGAAGATTTTAATGCCAAATAGCAAAGAAACTTTCAAGTCTACTTTTACTTTCTGTGCTGTAGAACAATAACCAAACTAGATCCAGGAAAAGAAGTTTCATGTTGTTTTAAACCTAACCATGACCCAGACCTGATGAGACTGGGTCTTAAAAGTGGAACATCTCTGAAATTTGAGCTATCTAGTTAGAAGCATAATGTTGTGGCCAATTTTCTGCAGCTACATTCTCTCTTTCATGTTTCTACCTTAATTAGAGGTTTGATAAGGTATTGTTGTTATGTTGTGGTAAGCTTGTTGCCTGGTTGTACCATTTCATTTAGGATGCAAGCGTAAAGATTTCTTGCAGACCAAATTCTATAAATCTTTAGTGAACAGAATTCAAATTTGCAGATAGTTTTATTATATTTCCATTAAATACTGCTACATTTGACAATTTCTATATGGTCTACTCCAAAATAAATACAGTTTCTTAAGGTGCTGTCTATGTGTAAGATCCACATGATTTACTCTCAAATATCTATGGTTCAGATGTATTCAAATATTTTCACTTAAATAGGGACTGCAATTATATCAATGAATATACAGCACGGAGTCATGCTTGAGGTGTGACATACAGAACTTAAAAGCTGCTTTTTGTGTAAGAGTTTGTCAGTGCTACCTAGAGATATACCACAAATGTTAAGATGTCTTTTTTTCTTGCTCTCACTTTCAGAATAGCTTGCATTTCAAAGCTAATAGCAGCTTGCTTCCATTTGTTACCAAAATAACATGGTAGGAGCAATCGGTTTCAATTGCTGCTGATAATTATAAGGTGCAATAATTGAGAATATAGAGAGAAGGAGACTGTGAGCTACATTTGAACTCTGTACTTAAGCAGTAAAAAATTTATCAAACTGCAAAAAATAAGTCATTTTAACGAGCACATTCCAAAGGTGCTGGATTTATGAGGAGACCCCAGGAAACTTTGATTGAAATTGCTGTCTCTGATTGTAGTTCTATATTTTATTGGTGCCATATTGTGAACAGTGCTGCTGCCAAAGTGAATGGGAAAGCAGCATAACAGAGAGAGCTAACCCTGAAAGGTTACCTCTTTTTATAATATCCATGATGTATTGCATTAAAAATGCCTTGAAAGCCATCCTATTTGCAGTTTTCAGAAAACATTTTTCTTAAATTAAGTTACGATTTATCTGAACAGGGCAGAAAATATGAAAGCCCCTTGAAGACTTTAGTATTGATTTTTCCGAGTATTTGCTAGCTCTTGTTTTCTCATTTGTGTGCTCCTTGATAGAAAGGCCTAGAGCTGCTCCTGAGCCAAAGCTTCAGCTGGATGAGACCTGCAGCAGTGGAGGGAGGGAATATGGGGACTGAATTTATGGTAGGAATTTTAACTAAGAGCTTTAGATTGGCTGTTTGAAAGGTTTTGGCTCTCTGAGCCCTGAATTTAGGCAATGCTTAATTGACATAGAAAATTAAGATAACTTACTAATTTTAAAGGCTACTCCCAACTAAACAAACATTGCAGTAACCATGTGAGATGAATGACTTGAGTATTTTGAAAGTGTGAGTTGAAGGTCACTTTTTTATGCGTGCATACTATAATAAGAGTTATAAATCTTTATTTTAATGTTTTTATCCTAGAATTAAATGAAGACAAGATTTTTAAAAATTATTACATGAAAACACATTTGAAATGGACAGGGAAAGGGATACACACAGTTCCTGACTTATAAGCAATAATGAGGCATGCTACACAGTTGATGATTTCTAACTGTTCACTGCTGTTCTGTGCCAACTGCTTATTAAAACTTCATCCTCCCTCTGTCAAACTGCTCTGTTACTTTAGCCATAAAACTGTTACACCATAGCTCCCAAATACCTTGTTATAAATGCTGACTATATCTTTCAATTTATACTGCAGTGAAGTAAGCTTCTGAAAATAGTTCGGAGGGATTAAGCTTTAAATACTATTTCTATGCAATGGATTTTTTGCCCAAGCTCAACACATTCATGTTGCTTAATGATAAGAAAAATGTCATGACAAATGTACTGAAGCTTCATTGACTCTTGCACATGTTATCTAGCATGTTTGACTAATAATTTTGAGAAAAGAATGACAAATATGATTCCAAGATTCACTCAACTTTGTTGGTCTAGATTGTGTTTTGTGCTCATTGTTTCACCTTACTTTGCCTCAGTTTATGAATTGGTATGTAAACAAATGAAATTATTCATAAAATGCTTTGGCTGTTTATGACTTGAAATTCTTATCTATTTTTATATCAGTGTTGCTGCTTTTATTTCTTTTTTTTCTGCTCTGCTCTAGTTTTAGTAATGTAACAAAACCCCAAATAATTAAGAGTGAAGATTAACTAAAACTCCCATTACATGTACTTGAGAACTTCAGAAAAACTTGAGTCCATTATAAACTTTGCCTTGATTTGCCTTTACTTTGTAGTTAGCATGAAATTTTCATCGTAGTGAAGTTGGTTGCAAAAAATTCTTGATCTCATATAGTTTGTTTGGTTTTTACCTATTACATTCTTTTGCATTTGGAGATGGTGATTGTACCAAATGGAGATAATAGAAAATTTAAGCCTATTAAGACTGAGCCAATGTGGGATATCATTGTCTGTATTGTTAGACCAGATTTTGTATTTTATGGTTCTCACCTTTTCTGTCATCTTTGTGGTGTTTTTCCCTCTCTTTAAAGGTTCAGCCATGGATGAAAGTAATGAACAAAAACTAAAGGGAAGAGACCCAGCTGTTTGGCACGTAGCCTTGAAGGTAGCATGGGACATAGAGACACCTGGATTAGCAATACCACTTCACCAAGGAGACTTCTACTTGATGCTTGGTAATTTTCAAGGGTGAACTTTCTGTTGAAAACGAAAGATGACACTTACTTTAATATAAATTATCATACCTTCCATTTAGGACTTTCCTTATTTAGAAAGACATGAGATCTGGCTAGAGTGTATAATAAATTCCTCCTATGCTGTCCACTTCCAGTGTATTTTGGTGAACTTTTTTTTCCTAACGTTTCTTTCACTTCACAGCTAAAAAAACCAAAAATATTCTTTTTGAGCCTTTTCTATCTGTTGTGCGGTCAGAATTGCCAGTCCAAGTCAGGCTTCAGGCCATGAGCAGAATTTCCCTAGATCTTATGAGAAGTTGAGCTGCATCTGTCCCATCCTTGTATTTGTAGATGCTGATTTCTTTTTCTATTCTTAATGCAGTTTTACTGAGTAAATGTACTGGTCTTGGGATTGTACTGAGATGATAATGAACAGAGCTGTCATACTCCAAGAGTCTCAATGTCTCAAGTGTAGAGGATTAAAGAGAGAAGTAAATTGAGTTTGTCTACTTGAGCAGCTGAGCTCATGCACTAGGGTTTTTCCATTGAAAGAAACGAGGCAAGAACCATGGCTAAGGTTTGTTGACACAGAATCTGTTGCTTTCTTTTTTGGCTTGTGTTTCTCTTAGTTATCATTTTTGTTTAAACAAATTTATTTATAAATCGTACAACTCAAAACATGAAAATGCTTCTGACATCACCATGTGTGCCTGTTTAGTGACTTGGCTTGACAGACATCATCCTCAAAGAGTGAGCACAGTTGCAGTGTTCCTTGTTCATGTGTTTGTGACTCGGAAGGTAGACGCTATGGAACATCCCTAGAGTGACCTGTTGCACTGCCAACTTGTGCTGAACAGTCTTTTCACTTTTACCTTTCACTTTTATCTTCCAACAAATATGAAAACAGTTTACTAACTACAAGCAATACACTGTGGCCAATCTTAAAAAACATACTGTTCCTTCTTCTTAGTCACCTCATCAGATCCTGTGCACTCTCATCAATGAAGTGTCTTGTATAAAAGAACTGGACTGTCTGTGCTCTTAACTATGTTCAGACGTGCACAGATCAAGTGTTAAGATGTGAGATCCTTTGCCGTAGTGGTGTGGATGTGCCTCCCTTTTTTGTATTTGTAAGGATATAGAGTAGCAGCCTGGAGGGAAACGGAGACATTTTCTTATATGAAAGTGAAGTTTAAGTGGCAGCTACGCATTCCTAGAAAGGGAATTATTAATCCATTTTTGTGCAATAGCAGTTGTGCATACAAAGCTTTGCTGGGCAACAGATTCAGAAGGCAAGTAATAAAAGAAGGGGTCTAACTTCAGGATTTTTATTGCAAAATACTGTAGGTTGTAGTTGAATGAATTACCAGATTATAAGGCATTTTTTATTCCCCAGTGGAATTTATAAACAGTAACTAAAGTATTATCAGGGATGCTATATGAAGGGCAGATCAGAAAGTTAGTTTATGTAAGACATAACATCATGATCGTTTTTAGATGGAAACAAAGGATATATTAAACATTCTTTTGAAGATGATGTGTAAGTCGCTTTCTTATTAATACTTTGTGAAGAGCTATAGATTTGAGCTCTGTAGGCCAGGTGTTTGATGATCTTCTGCATTTCCATTGCCTTTGTTGTGATTGGGTTTTTTTTCTCAATTACTTAAAAAAAAAAATATACAGTCTGAGAGACTGTTCTCAAACTGACCCTTTTATTAGTTTTCTATGTACGGCAGAACTGCCTTTATCATTTTCACTTGAAGACCATATAAGTGGACTTAAACAGTTTTAGTGCATTTGTTACTGTTCAGATTTTTTTAAACTGACTTTTAAGAGGAGGCATCTTGAGGATACCATCTAAAAGATAAAATATGAAAACTTTTTATACGAAGTAATTTCACAATACAGAAGCCAATTATAGATTAATTTCTCTTGTGCCTTTATACATCATATGTTCCAGAACTGCATTTCAGTAAGAAGAGTTTTCTTGCTGGCATTATTTTAAAAGCAGTGACAGCAGTATGCAAGGCATCTAGAAAACGTAACATGAAAATAAGAATGCTGCAGCTAGCAGTAGCTGTTGATGTACAGGGATTGATTGGTAGGACTGTGTACTATTTCTGGCTACCATTGACTCATCCAGCTCTAGCAAAAAACTTAGCAACTCTGTAGGTCCCTTCTTCCAACTGTTGAAATGGTATAGTGCTTGCTGCTTTATATGAATGTTGAAAAATACTGACACGTCAAACTCAGTATGTTGCTTATAATTAAAAAGTCAACTCCTATCAATTCCTTTATCTGTAATACCCCAACTGTTTCCTTACATTGTACGCACAATTCTTAGATATGAAAACGTGGTAACATGGTATTTCTAACAGTAATGTGCAAGTACAATAACTTGTAAATCCTGATCAATGGGTATATCAAAGTAACAAAAAGATTGGAAGTGGTTTTTAGTTATTCTAGTAGACATTTCATAATGTTTATGTTCCTCTCTTCATTGGCTTTATAAAACATATTTTTTTTATTCTGGGTAGAATTTTAGTAAAAATGCAGTTTTAAAATATAAATTTACACCTGCATTCTCAGCACACTTCCTCAGATGAAATAATAAGCCATAATTTAAATGTGCGTTAGTACTAAACATGAGATGATCAAATCCGTCCTTCAAGTAAGCTATTACAATAATATAAACATATATTGTTTAGACAAAACCAAGCGAAATCCGAAATTACTATCAGTAAGACAGATTTTTTTATTTTTTTTTTAGGGCTTACATTTCCTAATATGAAGAAAAAAGATCTGCTGAATAACTGCAAATCTGTTGCCTAAAAACTCAAATCTGAACTTTATATCACTTATGGAACGGAAACACTTTAGCTCAATTTAGAATAATATATTGGTCTGCAGAGGAAGTGCATACTGAACCCTGCTGTCTCGAGTACACAGTCAAGGGGTGTCTAATATGAAACGTGTTGGGTGCATGCAATAAATCCAAAGCACGTGGAGGTGAGCGAAGGGCCCCATCTGCTGTGTCCTAGAGCATGCTTAACTAGGGTTGTCATGGTCTTGCTATTAAATTGGAATCTTTCCCCTAATCTTTGAGTTAGACATGACCAGATTTTCAAGCAGATTTACAATTTTCACTAATTTTCCTACCATGACTTCAAAACGTACTTAACAAAAATACATTCTGGACGTTTTCAAAGGGAGATTTACTTTTCTGCAGCTGTTTCCCATAGATCAAGCTCTTGCTTGAAGGTTAGGGTTTTAAAACAGCATGAAGATGAACTTGGAATCTTATACCCCTCCCCAGCCCCAGCAAATTACAGTTCAAGAAGCATCAAAAAATTATTTTCATAACCAACCAGAAGTAGGGTGCACACATTGCAGAGGTTGGCTTGTGGTTAAAGATAAATATTTAATGGAAATACTTCCACATGTATATGGTGGCTCATTAAACTATTTCTAGGTATTTAATCTGCTTCTATTTCCACAAACTAACTTGAACCCTCTTTGCTGTCTGGCATCTTGAATGTGTTGAGTGTGTTAGAGTTTTTTAACCCTCTCCTTTTTTTTTCTTGAGTCCATATTTAATCCAAATACTGTACTCCTTGATTATTAAGACTTTTAACCTCAGAAATGTATTTGTCGTTAACAAACTTGGATCATGAAGTTCGGCAAATCCCAGACCTTTTTTTTTTTTTTTTTACTTCAGCCTTTTAATTCATTCTGTGGGGTTTTTCTGCACACTTTTCTTACTTTAAAACTATTTCTCAATTAGGGACAGATCTTCCGTCTAGCTTTCTGTTGTGAAAGCAGTATTCCGTTGACCCGTAATTTTTTGCGGAAGGATACATACCTTTCTGGTTCTTTTTGTTGACATACCTGCCGTAAAACTAGTTTGGTTAGGTTTTCTCCTCTTGAAGCATTGTGTGCAGTTGGATACAAGTAGGATTGGAAATGGTGGAAAAGCGTTTTAGAGATTTTGAAAACTGCACTATAATATGGTTAAAAATAAAATTCTTTATTAGTTTATGGTAGTTAAGAAAACTAATAGCACAAGTCCGTTTCACTTTTGTTTGTAGATAGTTGTGGTGTTTAGAATATCAAGCTTTTGCCAGTGTTTTAAACCCCACTGTATCTATAATCTGCTTCATGAAATAGATGGCAAAAACAACTGTCTAAAAAACTTAGGAAGAACACTTGAAAAAAGATGGAAAAGACAATGTAAACCCCTGTTGCTAATTCTGAGAGCATTTTCATTGTGGTTTATGTTTTCCTGGGAAGTAGTTTACCTAGAAGTAATAAATTGTGGGTCTTTAGTCCCTACTTCTTCCAGTAAGGATTGGTGAAGAGTTAGTTTCCTTTCTTTCTACCTTGTACTACTTATGTCTTAATAGTCTGCAGTGACGTGGATATGCAGTCATAGTTTCTCTCTGATTGCTTTGGCTCCTCACCTTGTTGGTGCTCTGATAATTAGCTAAGTAGTAGAATTAGTGAAGTGTACATATGTTAGTTAAGTGTATATTCTTACACATGTCCATTAGTCTGTTCTTTGGCAAAGGCTGTACGAGCACAGGGCTTTCAGTGTTTCTGCTGGTGGTGCTCAGGTAATTCAGCTGTCTAGATGAAAGAATACAGTGAGGTGTGCACAGAGCAGGGAACGGGACTGGGAAGAACAGGATCAGGGAGAAAAGTGGAACTGGCAGTAGTTTCAAGCAGTGGAGAGGACTGTGCTGAGGTTCTGTGCTGAGGGAGATGTATTCAAGAAAACAGAGTGGCAGAAATCTGTACAGGGGAGGGGCAGAAAGATCTATGACACAAACTTGCTCTCACAATTTAAAATAGAATGTGCAGCATCCAAATTCCAGAAAATGTGTGTGTTGTCTGTAAATAGCAGGAGATCATTGAGAAACTTGCCTGATAAGGGAGCAGTATAGAGAATAATAGTCTGCATCTGATAGTAGAAGAGTGCTCAGGTGTTAAAACAATAGCATTAGTTTTAGGAGCCCTAAGCCTGCTTCTCTCACAGAATTTCCTTGCAAACTTTGGTAAGTCCCTTCACCTCTCCTTACCCTTAGGTTTTTCTGTGTCAGTTACCAACTTTACAGATGCCTTGCATGGATAAATGTATTGAAACACCAAGTTCCTTAGATGGTTTTGTGTTGTATGGTTTTGTTTTTTTTTTTTCTTTTTCCTGCAGATGTGAGGAATAGGGCTCTGTATTAAATAAAAACTCTATTTTGTAGCTACATTTTACACAAGGTGTGCTATCAGAAGTTTCTGTAGCTGGAGATTCTGTGTCAAATCATTGTATGCATTTGCAGCTAATCAGATCATCTGTTAACATTCTTGTGACTTCTTAGTACTTCATCAGTAAAGTCAAAATCTGACCTCCAAATTATTTCAACAGGCTTAAAGTTGATAACTTTGTTTTCCAAGGGGGCTTTGGCCACCTGTACACAATCATATGTGTGATTAATTTCTTTTAATAAATCTTGCCTCAGCTATAGTAGCCTCATAATGGGATCTGGCTGTAAGGTGGCAGATGATTCACTGGGAAGTGGAAGCAGTAGAAATAAAATAATAAAACAATACATTTAAGAAATACAGATTTTGCCATATACATGTATGCAGGAAATAGTCTCCTTGTTTCTTAGGTGCTCCACCTCAAGACAGAAAAATGAAGTTATTTTTCCCAGCATTCAAACACCAAGTGTCTGTTACTAAGCAAGTTGTGTTCCTCTGAATGCAAGCAAGCCCTTTACAATATTCTCAGTAGTTTGGGGAAAATAATTCAGGCATTATACTGCCTGAAGTGCAGGTAATCGTCCACACTTGCACAGTGACTGGTGGCACACTGGTATCCTGTTAATACAGGTAAATATGAATAGCTGTAATGTGTGTGATTAGGCTTTGACTGAGAAAATTCTCTTTGATCAGGATAGCACTCTAGCATGTATTGGGCTTCGTTAGTTTTTCTTGATTGTTTTCAAGAATTACTATTTTAGATTTGGATAATTTCTAGTATTTTAAAATTTATAAAAGAGTGAAAAGCCTGATCAGACATCAGAAAGTGCAAGTGACCGAATTTTTCATAGACATGGGAAAGCTTTGGGAGAGGAACAATGTTGTAAGCAAGAAATTGTAGTCCAATTCTCAAAACTTCTTTCTTACCTAGCAGTTAGTTAATTGGCATGTGCGTCTTATAAGCATCATTATGGAAGGCAAGACTGTTTTAAGGAGAAGGAATTGTGTGAGATTTCTTGAAACTGTACTAAATATATTGGAAAGCTGGTGTTAATGGTGATTTCAAATAAAAAGTCACTTCTCATATGCATTATACAGTTCGCATAAGTTTTGTGGGGTTTTGTTTTTGTAGTAGATACCGAAATGAGATTTTCCTGCCAGAGTTGTCCCGAATTTGTGGCAAGATAAGGGCCCACTGTTTCGTGGCAGAAGAGGCGCCGTGTTGGCTCTTGCCTCCCCACACACTCAGAAGAGCTGCCTGACAAATAACTTGCCTACATGCAGTTTTCCAAAGCAGAACTGATACATATATTCCTACTTTTATGTGCATGTATTTTTTGTGATGCGTAATACTGGAGAGGCTGTGTTTTGGTCTTCCAAACCTCACCGATCAGAGTTCAGTCATGTAAAACCGATGTCAACTCCATGTATTGTATTTTACCTAAAACCACGAGACTGCTGTGGGAGTTTTGACATGGGTGTCCAAGGAAGGTAACAGTTTTGGTTTGGCTCTGAAACCAAACCAGTAATCTGGATGGAGTGTTCTGTCTCTGAATAAAAGTTTTTGCTGCCAAAAGGACAATGGCCAATTTAACAAGGAGTGCTTTTTCTTTTCAATTAATATATTTTTAGAAGGAAAAAAAAAGCAAATCTTTACTGTAATCTTTTAAGACATAGAATGTGTTTTTCAAATATCCTTTGAGACATGCCATCCATGAAGCTTCAACTATTTTGTACAATTACATTTTTAGATGAATTGTAAACTCTTAAATTAAAATTACAGGCTTCTTTCTAAGAGTCATAAAGGATTAGAGACAGTTGGAAGCAATTTCAAGGGGGAACTCTCCAATAAAAGATTTGCCAAGGGTTTGAATAAAGGTGCAAATCAAAATGTAATACTTCTAAAGCTGTGTTTGCTACATGAAACACACCACAATGAATAGGCACTGAATGGGGTGGTGGAAGCGTTCAGGTTTGTTTTCTGTTGCAGTTCTTCTTGAAAATTATTTTGATATTTAAACATTGCAGTGTCCAGAGTAATATTGTTCTGTGGACCTTGCAAGACTTATCTCTATGCGATTTAACCCTCATATGTTTAGGTAGGAAATTGATTTTTCCTATGTTCTGTTTGTTTGTTTTGGAGAGTTTTTTCAAGCTTTTCGACTTCATCTATCTACAGACCTTATGCAAATAGAAAATAAGCCTCCCATCTACATCTCCTCAGTGGGAATTAAGTTCTATTTCGTAACACTTGTCTACCTATTCCTTATATAAATCGTTTTTCTGATTTTTGTTTTTTTCAAGTTTGTGATACTATCTGCTGTCTTGGGTATGAACTTTGTTAATAGTAGCTTATAAAATTTGTAGAAAGAAGACACTTTTTACAGACAGGATAAATTCAGCTGTTTTTCTGAGTTACTCATTAGACTTTTCTCAGTCTTAAAGTTTCAGAGTTGTGGCAAAGTGAAGTAAAAGTTATAAAGCATATATTTTCCAGTAGAAAATAGAATATACCATTAAACCTCACACACTGTGTTCTTTTTAGTCTGATACTCTGTCATTACATTAGAAGAATATTTTCAAAAATTAGTAGGAATTTAGAATACCAAGTTTCAGGTGTGCAAATACTAATCTCTTAAAAGAGAAATTATGTGATAGAATGATGAAGTTTGATAGTTTCTCATCATGCTCTGTTAAGATGACTGAAACTAAATTCCCTGAAAGAATAGAAACTGTCGAAAATACAGTCTTCCAAGTTAACTAGCATCTTGTAGATCTCAATTTCTGTTCTCTTCTAATCTTGTCTATGATGGTGATTTGCTTGGTGACACTTCAGGTCACCTAGTTTTGTATATTTTTTTAGTCTCTTTCTACTAACTTGCAGAACTATAACCCAGGAGTGATTTTGCAGAAATTTCTGATAGATTTTCCTGAATGTCTTGTTGAGTGGGCAGCATAATTTGAACCCCAAAACTGTTCCAATTGAAAGCACTTCGTGAATGGTTTTTAGTGTAATGGTGGGTGTTGTTACCAGATTTAATCTGAACTTTTCCAGAGGAATACATTGCCTCTAAAAAGTGCTAATTTGATAGAATTCATGTGTTCTTTAGTTAAAATATTTTTGACAAAATTCTGATCGCAACCAAATAGATTCTATCTACAGACGTTTGTGGAGTTGTTTGTTTGCCAGCTTGTGAAGTCAAGTGAACGACAGCCCTTTGGCAGACCACAAGAAAGTCACAAATAAAATGCTTTGGAGACAAGTCTTAGAGCAGACTGTGCTTTCTAGGTTCGCCGTTTCTTGGCTCTGAGCTGAATGGAGAACTTCAGTTAAGTTTCAGATAAAAAGATGAAATAACACATCTTTGACTTTTTACTTTCTTTTTTCAAGAAGTGTCAGTATTGTGTAGTGATTTTTGAGAAAAGATTGTAATTTTTGAGTAGTCTGTTCATAGTGAACCTCAACTTTGAAAGAATTAATTTGTTTAGTTTGAACGTTTCCTGTAAGAGGTGGAAAAATGCCACTTTGAAACTGTGTGTGGGAGAAAACTAATATGAATAGATCTTTGTGACACTAGGACAGTTAATAGTTACCATGCTCTGCTAAACATTAGAGCTCTATGAAGATAGTACTGTCTGACTGAATTCTCTATTTTTTTTCTTTAGATGTTTAATGTAGCATCTTTAATTCATACTCAGCCAGAATAAGTTTTATTAAGTATAATTTTTTCTCTGTACTTAAGGTTTTCTAATCTGTCCCTAGATGATCTCAATATGACACATCAGCACTGTGTTCTAGCTGGTTTTTCACCTCGATTCAGCTCAACTCACAGAGTGGCAGAGGTAAGTATCAAAAATGGTTTGTTTGCGGTTTGGTCATTCATAAAACTAGTATTTTGGTACTCTGTATGTAGCATCATGTTGTCTTATCCAGAACTGTAGTTCACGGTTATGCTTGTGACTCAGGCTGTTTTCTTGAACAACTTCTATTTATTTATTTTTTGATTGAGGTACATTTGTTTCTGTATTGGTACACCACACCTCACGGATCACTGATGAAATGTAGAAACAACTGTATTTTTACTTGAAATGTTTTAAAACTTTTTTGCTGTGTTCATATCCCAGCCTTGGTTTAAAGGCAATATGCATGATGAGATAGAAATACTCAAAACTTATATGTCAATGTTGTCCTCTGATAAAAATGGCCTTTAAGAGGTCAGAACAACTAAGAGCAGTCATGAATATGATTTAAATTGGATCCTTGTGTGCATCTGAGGATTGAAGAAGAAGAAAAGTGATAGTACCTTGTCTCAGAGTCATTCTGAGACAATAAGGCTTCAGCCTGATATTCTCAAGTACTAAGACACTTTTTTAAAATTTATTTTTCTTTACTAGAGTTCTCCTCACTATTCCTTTCCACGGTTGTTATCAGTAGTTTTGTTTACGTAGTATTCTAATGGAAAAACATAATGAAAAATAAAAATAGACTGTATTGTAAAAAGATATTATAAAAAATTTCAATTGCTGCTTTCTTCTTTCAGCAGGCAAAATACAATACTATTGAAGCAAGACAGATACTTATGTCCATATACTTCTTTTTTACCCCTTTACACTTCCTAATTTGTGCTGGAATGGAAATGTTGCAGTAGCACCAAACATGAACTAAGTTCTAATATTAAAACAGTACCTTTATTTCCCAAACGATTATACATGCTACTTGCTTGAACTGGGATTTGACATGAAGTTTAAGTACACTGTACATTTTAAAACAAAAAATTCAGTATTTTTAATCTCTCATTTTAGAAGTGCTCTGACCTACTGCTCCTGTCTCTGTGTTGCTTTTGCAGGAAAATGCACACTATTTTCACAGTATGAAAAGCTTCTCTATTAAGTGATTTTGCTTTGGTTTTGTAAACTGTTGTGACTTCAAGTTGCATAGTATGGAAATATTTTTTACAAAGAATATGAGACCAGAGGGTCCTTATTCAAGATTATTCCTGGTAATTTAACTGAAGGTACAGATATTTAATTGAAAATAATTAAAAACTGTAGATGTCTTCTTTCTTTTGTTTCAAAAAGATTTTTACAAATTTCCTTCCCATTTTGAAGGCAACTTAATGAAAACAAAATAAAAGGAGTGGAAGTGCAAATTTGTTTTGTTCATATTCTCTATACCTCGTAAGCAAACAGTTCTCTCAGATGGGATATGGAACTCCATTTTAGTGTTACTGGGAGCCCAAAAATTGTGCAAATACAGGTGATTGTGAAATACTGTCAAAAACTGGCCGGGGAGCAATGGAAAGTATGGCCATGCTTTTGTATGCTATATTTTAGAAGTAAATTTAAGAGGAATTATTTTCTTTATCCTTTCGATCTATGCTGTACTGGTTGACTAGATGTCTGATGGATTACGTTGCATAATTTATATCAATAACTATTTATACAGTACAGGAGGCATTACACTTTTGTTTAAAAGATCATGAAATAAAGTTGCAGAAATATATCCCTTCTGCTCCTTCACTTTGATTATTTCAGAAGCAAATAGTTTAATATATTTGAGAACTACGTATATTCTGAAGTAGCTATATATAAATTTTTTATTGTATCCCTGTAGTGTTCAAGAGGAACATTGGAATACATATTTGGACAATGTGAACTGGCACTCCAGAATTTACAGACTGATTCTGATTCAATGGCTTTATCTTTGAAGTCACTGGAAACTGCAGTTGTAAAGCAAGTGGAAGAAATACATAATGAGGTGAGATGATCAGCACCGAAAATACTTCAGCCAGATTCTGTGAGGTCTAATCTGATCATGGAGTTAATGACAATTAAGTCTTTTCAGCTGCTCACAAGGCATTGCTCTGTAGAAGTTGAAATGTGATTTTGATGACTTTTTTATTTGGGTGCAGTAATTGGGATTAACTTGACTTGATACTTTCATTCCTATGAAGTCTTCATTTTTCCTTCTTAAGATCCCTCTGCTGGTAGAATAAAAGAGTAGTTTCAGGAAGATTACACCAAATCTGGCAGCGTGATGGACAAATCAAACTGCTCTAGCACTTCTCTAACAAAGAGGGAGGGAAAAAAAAAGACTGAAAAAAACTTAGAGGGAAAGAGCAGGTAAAATTTTTGAGTTGCTTGTCAGGTATTGAACCGGGTTTTTACAGAATGCTGGATGTGACACAGTTGTGAGTATGTGCTTTGAAGTGTATTCTGAAGAAAAGACAGTGGAAATAATTGTGAAGAATATATTTAAATATGTCGTTCTGTGCTAGAAAATATGCAAGTGTAAAAATGCACTTTCACAGGATTCCACTCAATCTGGCAGTGCTTTCTGGTCTGAAGTACAGATCTGGAGTCTTGACAAACACATTGATTTGACAAATGAACTGAAATATTGGAGGGTATTTTGGGAAACTGCAGAAACAGATAATTTTTCCTGTCATATAAAAGATAGAAAGTATCACAAAAAATGTAATTTGGCTTATTCTCTGTTAGTGGATAGAGTCAGAAATGTGACACAATGGACTGGGTCTTCTTACAAGGGTAGTGTTTCTGAAGATGGCAAACTTAAGAATTCTTTTTTTCCTTTCTTCTTACGAAGTTACAGAAAATGTGGTCAAAGCTATGTATTGGGAGTTTAAAATGGCAGGTTGTTTAGCTGCTCTGGAAAGCTGTCCTGCTGCCTGAAGCACAGCTTTCAACTGCTCCTAGCTGTAAAGCACTGGCGATCATCTGCCTTTAAAAGTAGCTATAGCAGCTAGCTAATACAAACTTCTGAACCACTTTTTGCTTAAATATCAGTGGTTTTTTACATCACTCCTATAGTCAGACATTTTAGATGAGCTGCTCTGTATTTCTGTGAAGATAAGAGTGATTGCTATTAGGAGCCGTGTAGTACATGGGTAATTTTCACTCAATTTAGAATTTGCATAAACTGTTTAAATTGCTGTCTGATGAGGAATATAATACTGTGTATTTTTACTAAAACTTCACAGAACACATTTTTGTCTGTGTTGTGTTTACAGTTGGTGAAACTGAGTATAGTGGTGGCAAAAGATTTGCACCCTTGACTCTTAGCAAAACAGCACCTAGAGCAATTTAAAGAAGTCTGATGCATGCAGGGTTTTACAAAACATTAATCAGGCTCAGTCCATAAAACTATACGCATATGTGGTTTGCACAGCTAGGGCCACATGCACAGCTGGTGTAAATTTGCACGGGTCCTTTAACATCAAAGACATGTGCCGTTTACATCAGGTGAGAGACTAGCCCCTGGTGTTTGCAGTCACCTGAATAATTTTGCTATGTGACATACAGGGATGTTTCCTGTTATGCATATGGGATATACTGTAACAGAAATCGTTGTTTAACTTGTACATATTGCACACTTAGACTTAGGAGACACATTGGATCTATATTTCATTTGAAAAGAGAATACCCACTCACCTCTTTTTTCTTTTAATTCTTTTTTCTAAGGTCACCTCTTCTCTTGAAGGATAAATTCCATATGTTAAAGTGCTCTTTCAATTTCATTTATTCACTGCACAAGCAGACAAAATTACTAGTGGCTGATCATTGAGATAAATGCACATTTCTTTTTTTGAACATCACTGAAGGGAAAACATATGGATCTGTGAGGCTAATTCTACTTTTTTTGCATGTAAAATCTTCCCACCTTCTACTGACTGTATGATAAATCTTTGTATTTTCAGGCACTAATACAAGTTTTAGGTTCAAATTTTTCTCAGGCAGATGAAGAACAAGAACATGTTTTCTTTCTTCTAAGAGTCATACTGTTTACTGTTGAAAAATGAGTCTTCCATTTGATCAGTGTGATCAGGATTTGGCCACTGTCTGTCTTGTTTTTCCTTACTTTGTTAGTGTTTTAAAATAGAGAAGACAAAATTGCACAAAAAGCCAAACATAGAATTAATGAAGAACTGCCACCCAATTTTGCCTGTGTTATTTCTGTTCTGAAATACAGCTTTCTGTGCAAGTTCTAGACCTCCTTCTATTTTTTTTTTTCTGTTCTTCTGGACTAGAGATCACGAGTTTGAAATTAGGTTAGTACTCCTATCTCTAGAGGGGATGGTACAGTTGTATTGTACTTGCAAATATCATAACTGAAGTTCTTCACGGGGTTTAACTTGGATAATTAGATGCAGCCATTGTTCTGGATTCTTTATCTTTCTGAAATGATACGGGTTTGGTTTTTTTACCTCTCTTGCTGGCACCTCTGAAGTAGTCATCAGAGATCATTAACCAGAACAGAACCATGGTACCATGAGGCTATGTGGGACTAAGCTAAAATATATTAGTTTAGTACACATTCACAATCTGTACTGAAATTAACTGCTCTGCCAAATGAGGTCTGGATGAATTACCTGTGTCTGCTAGAAGGAAAAAAACCTAAAAGCAAGTCTGAAAGAATGAGGTATGATTCTGTGCCTTCACTTTTGTATTCCTGGGCAGGAAAATTGACTTGCTGTGCTGGCAAAGTGGATTTGAACTGAAGATCTGAAGTATAGCTGGAGACTTAGTTTTTTCCACTTTTGTGGTGGGCAGAGAAACCTCTAAAAGAGGTATGGATGAGTATCTGGGGGATGTCTTTACTGATGTTAGATTTCCCAGAGTTCATTTGTCAGAGCCCTATCTTGGATGTCTTTACAGAGGTCTTCCTATCAAAATAGTAAGATGCTAACCCGAGGAGGTTTTTAGCATCTCTAGCGGGCAGCCAAGTGGAAGTTTAATATTTCTTTAGACTTAGCTCTGTTGTCATGGTCTCCCTCACTAAAACAGCCTTCAAAGGAATATCTGAGTAATTGCGAGGTATGTGCTGTTTGTTAGATGTGTGAGTCGCTTCACTCCCAGTATGTACTTTGTAGTTGTAGTAAAGATAACCTTAATTAAGGGTGTTCATGTCCTACTTGTCTAAGTAGTGTATGGGCTTGAAGTCTGAACAAATACTTGAATAGCAGGGTATCCAGCGAGCAGAGTGTAGCCGAGTGAACAGAAGCAATTACCTGGACAGCTGTGAAGTGGAGTAGCCTGACATTGCACACATAGCGTTAGAGGTTGAGTGACGTTACCCCTTTAAGCAGTCAAATTGCTGTTTGGCCAGTAATAATTTATCCTGAAATAATTATCTTGCAGAGTTCGCTGAACGGGAGCCTCTTGCCCCTACTGAACCACACTTGGATTTCCAAAATATGTACAGCTACTGAGTATGTCCCAAGCAGAGCTACAGGGGACCTGGGGAAACCCACTGGCAAGCAAACCCTTTTTAAAGTAATAAAACACTGCTGGACAGGTGATGTAAATGCTCATACACATAAAAATAAATCCACAGAGAAGATCATTGCCAGCCTATTCTTCACATTTCAAAGAAAATGTGCTTTCCTGGGTCTGAGAAATGCAAAATCTGATAACAGTTCCTGTTGCATGAGGTAGTTTCAAGGCTTCTTTATTTGCCAACACCAAACTAATAAATAGGATATCCTCTATCAAGTAAAACACTAGAGGAAGTTTTGTTGTATCTGGGGATTGTGTTGCAAATGTGGCAGGTTTCAAATACTCAAGTTTGAAAAGGTAGAGTTTTGTCCTCATCAGGGTTTTTGTTCAGCTGTGATTATCAAATCCTGATTACCATGATTAATACTTGCGACTGAACGGGTTGCTCGGTTGCTTGGGAGGTACAGTCACTTTTGCCTGCAGCAAATTTATTTTTATGGCAGCAGTAGATAAATTTAAGTGTGGTGAATGCACAGGGATGTGGAAAAGTCTGGGCTAGCAAAGTTGAAGGTATATAGTGTTAGACACTGAGGTCACTGCTGAGAAAGGGTAGCAGTGTACACAGCCAGAGGAAGGTTAATATGTTTTAGCACATCACAGTTTGCTGACAGCATGGTTGGTGGCTGGCTAGTACAGAAAAGAGAAAATATAGATCACCTACATGTGTGGCATTTAATAACCAATACTTTTAAATAATTGACTGAGGAGCACTGCCTCACAAAATGTCAAATGCTACTGTTGGCCTTTTACTACCCGGTATTGACTATAACCTAAAACTGGCCTTTAATCATTGCTTAAAGGACAACTTGAAAATATGTTGAGGTTAGACATACAAGGCCTGATTCTGAGCTTACTTGCACAGATGTAAGTCATGAGTGAAAATTAATTAGGAGACAAGAATTATTCCTAAAACACTCAGCATATATATTTTTTTATGTGTTAATATGTTTAGGTATTGTCCTGTTCATTCCTGTAAAATGCTTTCTAATGCCAGCTAGCTAGTTCTGACGTATGGAAGGCTCCCAATGACATAAATCTCTTGTTCAAAATCCTTGGCAAGAGCTGTTAACCTGAGAGTTTTGTCACGAAAGATTCATGTTCTGTAACTTCAGTTCTACTAAGGCTAGAATTGAGCTTTTTGTCTCTCTTCAGTGTTTACTGTTGTGTTGCTTGTTGTTTTTTTTTCCTGGTACAGCTCCTCCTGTTCGTGGAAGGAGGCAGGCCAATGGGAATGCCTTCATGCTAGAGGAAAAGATATTACTGAACAGTGTTCAGTGAAAGCAGGGGGACATACAGCTTTTAAGAGAACTTAGAATGCAGACAGTGTATGTTCTTGTTAAAACATGTACTTAGTAGTGGATTAGGTGTGAAAAGGGTTCATGTGTTAATTAAAAATACCAAACAACCTTAGCATAACTGGAACCTCGGGAGGTTTTTAGCAGAACTAAGTGTTCATGCTTGCGTATGTCTGAAACAGAGATAGATTGGTAGAGAAATTGTGTCACCATTGCCTCATCAAGATGATTTTTTTTTTTTCCAGAATCACCAGTTATCTGTTCAGAGCAGTTGACTGTCAAGCAGCTTGATGGCTAAGTTGGTGGGTTTTTCTCCCCAACTCCCATTTTATTAACTCAGTTTAGAGCTAAACTGAGACATTGTGAGATGAACGTGGACCTGAGTTTGAGCCCTAGTAAATGGCAGTCCACATCATCCAACAGCCACGTGTTGCGATTTGGTACACTGACCTCTGATGAGACCAGCTAATCCTGCAGAAAATTAACTAGCCTGTTGCGAAACTTTACCTCTTGTACCTAAAAAGCAGATCTTCTGTGTCCCCTTGTATATTCTGTATGGGATCAAGATATGTTTAAAATTTGGCTAAGATGCCAAACTTAAGTTAGACTGAAATTGCATAGATTAATGTAACAAATCAATATGACTAGTCCAAAATCAGATTAACTGAAATAGATTATTGTCATGAGCCATACTGTAATATTGACTTTAATTTTTTACAAAAATTTTTGCATTGCTTAATGGCCTAATGTGATTCATTTCCTGAAACATGTTTGCCAGACATCATGTGTTACAGCCCTTTCGTGGCAGAGGCCAGCAAAACCAAAAAGAAGTAGGGGGAGAAAAGTGTCGAGTGCTTAAAACTCTGATTGAACTGTTGATATGCTTAGCCTTTCCAAAACTGTATATACTGACTTTTTTTTTTTTTTTTTTTTTTTTTTAACAAACCCTTGTTAATACTGTAGAGGAAGCAAACTGTTGTCATCAAACTTCTCTGCTAAAAAGTCAGTAGACTACAGTCAGTTTTTTTTTAAAAATATTTGAAGATCTATGTCTGCTAACTAATCATGTCGTTATATTTTACCAACAAAGCTGCTTTAATATTGTTTTTATACACTTCAAATTTAAATATCTTTTATTGTAATCTTTAACATATATTGACCAAACATTGAGTTAACGTTAACTGGAACACTTTCAGATTTCTGCAGCGTTCTGTTCACCCTTGCGGGAAATAAAGTGTTAGGTGACAGCTTTGGGCAGTTTTCTTTATTCTTTCACCTTGACAGGTTGTCTTTGTTTGCATCATCAGAGCTGAGCAGGCATAAACAAAAACTTCTTTGTGGTACAAATAATGATTAAAGCAGCTTTGAACTCAGTATGAAACGTAGCTACCACAACAAAGATAAGTACAGAATTCTGAAGACCACAACTATAGATTACTATTAAAGGAGAAAAGGCTCAATGGAAATTAGAATAAATTGAATTATTTTGCTTAAAGAGTATTTGATGAATTATATGTTTATATTATGTTTTAGTAAGCTAATATTTCTCTTGTCCTAAAGTTGATGGGCCATTGTGTAGGAAATTTTTTTTAAAAACCCATATAGTAAAGTATTATATCTTTTGCTGTGTTTCATATTCTAAATAAAAATATTAGCTTGCCCCTGATGGAATTTTTATTGCTTCAGTGGGGGATTTGTTTTCTTTGTAAAGCACACTCTCCATACAAGCTTTGTCCTAGAAAAAACTGTTACTTTGGGTGCCCCAGAAAGCTGAAAGCTGCTTTTTTTGTTTCTGGTCTGTGCGTGTTGCTCAGCGTTGGAGGGTGTTGGTGTTAGGGCAGACCCAGCAGAGGCAGAGTGAGCGCTTTGGGGACACCCCCTCTTCCCTCTAGGTCTGCTCAGCAGGGCTTTTGTGTTTCCTGTTGAGACCAAATTAATGCAAAAGTTATTGATAGCCTACCTGGTAACCAGATTATTTGGTAAAGTATGAGAAACTATATTTCATTATAATGCTGCGCTCTCGTGCCACAGCAATTGACTCGGCTGCGTTCTAGCAATTTTATTACTGCAAGTTTTTTCTCAATCTTTTAGATGACTGAAATATTTTCAAACCCACGATGTTAGTCAAAACAAGCCAGGCTTGGTACATATTTGACTGAGTTGTGAATAAACCTGAACTTTTAATGTTCTTTGTACATGTACCACGTGTGAAGGAAAGAGTTGGGTTTTGCACCTCTCTAGGTTTGAAGGGAGTAGCTCAGGTCACAAATTCATGCAAAACAGAAATAAAATAAACAATTAGGTGTAAGGGTGCATTTAGAAATGAATATTTTGGTAACCTTCTCTTTTTCTGTGGGATTGTTCAGATATAGCTGGGTTCATGCATTACCCCATTCCTGCCCCAAATAGTGAACATAGATGTTTATGCTACCCTATGTTTTTCTCTTGCAGGTTGAATTTGAGTGGCTTAGGCAGTTTTGGTTTCAAGGCAAGCGGTATTTGAAGTGCACTGATTGGTGGCTTAAGCCTATGACTAAACTGGAAGAATTTTGGAGAAAAATGGAGATTATGGTAAGTACCAGTTTTATAGTCTAAAGTCTCTAGAGCTTAATTCTGAGACCACTCACAATTGTGTTTTTAATTGTACTGTAGTAACAGGATTTAAACTTTATTCAAAACATCTGAAAAGTAGAATCAATGTCAGACTTCCACTGCCTCCCCTTATGTTTCTCCCCCAGTAGCCAGGAGAAATAACAAAATAAGATCCAAAGAAACAAGATTTTAGTTATTTCCTGACACTGCTTGGTTTTAAAGTTTGACGGCCTCTTAAGACGACAGTCAGATATTATTACATCACATGAAACTGTACATTGTCAACTTTTTTGTAAACCACCAACATAGTCAACTCTGCCAATGAGAGCCATGGTGAATGCATCTGAGGAAATTTGAAAGTAACATCTGATGATCTGGAGGTACAATTATATATGTCTGTAATCCACCTGCACGCTTACACCATAGCTAGAACCAACAAGAGATCAGTTTCTTGAATAATTGTGGTGATATTGGTTCCTGTATACTTGAAAATATATCCTTGCTTTCCTTGAAAATGGGCTTGGTGCCAAGCACTGTTAGCTTGCTTGCTGTTGCTGTCCAAGTAGGCGCTCAGTTGTGAGACTTTGCTAGTGTAGCTGTTGGATGTCTTGCTTATATCCTTATGTCTGCACTAAAAACTGCTTCCCAGTCATTTCTGCTGGTCATAGCATAAACTCAGTTTGCCCATAGTTGACCTGGAAAAGTTTGTAATGCAGCTGAGGAGGCTGAATATGATTTGTAGTAGAGGTGGGTTTGAATCTCTGGAGGTATGGTGCAACAAGAACATGCTCGTGAGTTTTGTGGGAAGCGGCGTGACTCACTAACCTGCTCAAATATTGTAAACTTTTCCAGCAATGGCTGATTTCACACTTGGAAAGTGAGTGTAGAAAAGTGGAACTTTCATTTGTGAAATCAGTTGCCACAAGGACTAAGTGAACATCGACCTTTCCTATAAAGGGGGAGAAAATATTTGTAACTTGTTTATGTGGGCGTTTTTCCTCGTTTTTGTGTTCGTATGTGCTCACATTCTTGTATGACCTTTATAATTTAAAAAAAAATCTTTTGGTTTGTTTTTCTTTCAAATTACAACTTACTTTCTTGTAACACAGGCTTAGATGAGGTAGAGACAGGAATGTTTGATTGTTATTTTATATCCATTGTGTGTTGAGAACATGAAAAAACAGCAAACTCAGGAATTCTCAAGGGTTAGGTTTTCTGCAATTGGTGTGACATTACCATGTGTCTCTAATTAGGAACACGGTGGCGTCAGTGTATCTCCTTTCAACAGGCCTCAGGATGATATTTATCAGCAAACTGAAGGTTGGGCCAAGACAGAAGCTGCTTCTAATTTAAATTTTAAAAAATTGCTTTAATGTTCTATGACTTATAACATATTAATCACAATTAATTTCAGCTATTGAAGGAGACAGAGAATGTTAATTGAGAGTGTCTGGTTTGTTGGGTCTCTGAGTAAATTTGATGCGTACTGTATTTGGGACTTGGAGGTAGGGTGGGTTTTTTGGGGTTTAACCTGCATTTCGTCCTTTAGTGTTTCACACGATGACAGTAGAGGGCAATGTTGAGCCGCAGTTTTAATGCAACAACAGGCACTGACTTCATAAAAATACACAGAAATGTAGCATTAACATCAAGAATTATCCCTGTTGCTTCGAGTCAGCTGTAATCTCTAAGATTCCATAACACAGGAAATCAATTGTGGGTTAACAAATTCAACAGCAATTTAACATAAAAAGTGCAGTGTTTTGGTGCATGCGTAACTTCCACAGCATTAAGTTAAATCAAAAAGGTATTTCTGAATGTGCCCAGTAGTCTACAGTCGATGTTTTTTCTCCAAATTTATAATTTTAGCTGGATGGTTCTTAGGAAAAAAAAAAAAAAAGAGGCAAAATGCTCAAATTAAAAATATCTTAGAGTAGTTGATCTTGTCTCGGTAGAGTATTATTGCTTAAAAGGAATTATTTCTTAAAAGAAAATAATGTTTTTTTCTTACATTTGTGTGTGAGGTGAACAATTCTTGAATTATGGGTTTTTTATATATGTTTCTAAAGTGATACAAAAGTCAATCTTGGGTTCCCATGTGCCTTTTTTCTTTCTTTCTTTTCTCTTTTTTTTCTTTTCTTTTTTTTTCCCCCTTGTTTATTAATGCAGTCTTAAAGAAGAAAAAGTTTTCCAAAGTAATTTCTGTTTCTGCTAATTATAATTGATCCAGTGTCACAGCAAAGTACGATAATGCAGGAAGTTTAACCCAATGTCTTCCACCTTTGGGCTTTGTTTAATATTTTTGTACATTATAGCAAGCACACAATTTTATCATAATGTTTATTCCTGGCATTTCTTTCCCTGAGGATAGTTTTACTTAGAGCTCGCTCTTGTGATGTAAATGTTAAACCTTTCATTTGAATGACATTCTGATAAAACATCACATTTCCCCCAATATTACCTCATGAATTTATGAACCATTAAATCCAAAGCAGTTTAACCAGTCGTCTTCCCCTTCTTCCCCCTCCCTTGAAAGTATGAAGGCTATTCAAATGTTTGAGGGTTTTTTTTAAAAGTCATCCAAGATTAACACGTTATCGTCTGCAGCATCGGGGTAAACGCTTGCTGAATTCAAAGGGAGAGTTACCATTTGAAAAAAGACTGTACAAGCTTTGCTTTCTGGGTAAAGAGAAGTCTGAAAAGCTGAAATCTCATGTGATGTGTGGAAGTCTTACTGTAGCTGCTCTGAGATTCAGTGGAGAGACAATTTGTCTCTCAGGGTCTGGTATCATGCAAACCTTGCAATCTGACATTTATTTTAGCTATGAAAATCTTCTAACACCGTGCCAAATCAGTAAGAACTGCAGAAGTCCTACAGTCTCTTTTTTGTTTATTTTGTTTTAGACTTATTCACGTTTGAATAAGTAAAATGTAAATCAATTAAATGTTTTTTGTGTGTAGAGGGAAAAGGAAACGTATATTATTATATTGAAATATTGAATCTTTAAAGACTTTTTTAACATATCCAGTATACGTTTTAAAGAAAATAAAATAAATGAAGACCCTACTAGTGCTATATGGTGTGAATTGTATTTCCTGCTTTGACAGTCCATTTAGCAATGTAGCAATGTATTTATATGGCAGTTGGCCTTAATAACCTTTATTGACTTTAGTGGGTAAGAGCCAAGACTGGGATTATTAAAATGTATCAGTTTCATTGCAGTATAAAATCACAACATATATAATTATGTTAGGTGGGCTAGGCTCCATTTAATCCCACCTATTTATGCAGGGATTTGGCAAGATGAAAAAAATTGTTGAACTGAAATGTAGAGAAAAGTATGACTGATTTGGAGTTATATTTAACAGCATAACCGTTTGCCTACTATAAAGGGTCTACTCACAGGAATGAAACATAGATCTTAAAGAACTGATTTTTAATGGTATAACTGAAACACAAGTTATTCTTATACCATTTGTTTCACTTTTTGGCATCCCAAAATACAGCTAACGATAATGAAATGCGGCACACCTTTTAACTTATAAATGTAGTGTAAAAGCAGAAGCGTGCGCACTCTGCGTGGTTGTAATGAGCAAAGTGGCATTTCATGCAAACTGTTATCTTTCTGCACAACTTTCATCTTGATTTGTAAGACTTGAAAAATTGTTTTTATTTGTCATGTTATTAATGTTATTCTCAATAGCGTGCTTTTGTCAGTTTTTATAACTAAATTGAAATCGGAGAGCAAGCCTGTTTTTAAATTTCTTTCCTTTTGAGATCTGTTTCATTATTTGCTACTGTTGCTACATATGAAGTATGTCGTAGTTTCTGCTATAAGCCACTATTGTCAGGGGCTTATGGCCTGACAGTTAGAATTGAGTCAGGCTGAAACTTGAGCTACAAAATCTCAGCCCAGGGCCATAATGTATTTCTTCCCCCCCCCCCCCCCCCCCCCCCAAATTAAAACAAGGGTTTAAATATGTATTTAAATCAGAGTATTTCAGTTCCAGAATAACCATGAAAAACTGTAAGACAAAATATGCTTTTAAAAGGAATCCTAGTTTTTGTAGCCTTTGGCTTTTTAAACAGCTAACGAATTACAGTTAAAAAAATAGATAATGGCATCACTGACAGACTGGTTGTTTAGCTTTTTTCAGAAAATGCAGAGCAACTTAAGTGATGTTCAAATTGGTTTGACCTTGTCAGCCAAAATTCAAGAAATTCTGAGGTATGATTTTAATTTCTTGTTTAGCTTTGCTGTTGTGCTTAGATGTGGCAGTGTCACAATCCTTTATTGGAGGGCCGTGCAGTGATGGGTGATCGTATTTGCCTAATGAGCTGTGAAATGTAGGCACAACATGGCAGCTCAAAGACCCCAGTTTTAGCCATATTTCTTGTCTTTTTGGGCTCTTCTTATCTGTTTAGGCCAGACCCTGTAAAGAAGCGTATTTTTTGAAAGTTATTTTTTCTGTACACTAGGAGTCAGATGTTTCTGGAAATGTACCTTTTATCTTCAACAACAACAACAACAAAACCTGATCCTGAAGACTTGTTTCCTTTTTCTTTTTCTTTTACTCTAATTTCTTTGACCCCAATATTTTTAGCTGTCAGAAATGAGAGAAAGGATTCAGCATTGTGTGTAGTAAGATCTCTACCAATCTTTTTTTTTAAAAAAAAAAGTGAAGTTGTATTGCATATCTTTCAGAAAAAAAAATATTTACAATTCTGAGGGAATTCAGACTTAAGCTTCCAAAACAAAGTGTGTGCTGAAAGCACAAAGGACTGTGTTTATGATTCTCTTTGAAGTGTTTTTGCAACAGGATAAGGAAAATTTTAGAAACTGTCTGATAGTGTTCAGGGTAAATACTTAAACCCCTTTAGAGAATTTCACACACAGATACTGTGCAGCAGAAAAAAGGATACTTATGTTTCCTAAAGCTGCTACAGCCTACAGCTTTGTACTTAAAGACAGAGGTGTTGAATAGAATTCTACTGAGGATACATCCAGTGACAATATCTACAGGAACATCAGAGCAAACCAGTGGATAGCACTTTCTGTTTTTAACCCTTATGTGAGCTGGTTGAGATCTAAACTGTGTTGATATGAACCACTATAACATTTCTATTATAAACTGGAATTGTTAAAAGGGCAGTCTTCCAACTCACGCAGCATACTGCGAGAATTACACTGAAAGCACTAAGGTTATAAGGTAAACTGACATAAGCCAGGAAAAATTTAGGACAATTTACGTCTTATGGGGAAGCGAGCTGCGTTTCTGACAGCACAAACGGGAGGACCATGGGTGGCTCGTGCAGCTGTGCACGTTGCGTGGCTGGGAGCGTGTGCTGCACCAGATGGTGCAGAGGAGGTGGGCACGCCGTCCCGGTGTGCGCTGCCTCCTGCGTGGGTTTGCACCTGGCTTACACGTTTGGTGTTTGGAGGTGTTCTTCTGCACACAACCGTGTCTTGGTGAGCCTCAGGTTTGGATGGCTGGAATTCTGTTGTCTTGTGCTCAACTCTTATGTAACAGGGTTTCTTTCTGTCGTCTTCACTATATTTTTGTGCTCTCAGATGTATGTGGTTGTGTGCAGTATGTACATGTACTTGCATGTAAAACGTGACAAGCTATGTGTTAGTACTTAAAACATAGATACATATAACACACAATCAGCAGAAATCAAAATTGTGCATATTGGTTATACACCAGTCTTGTATTTGAGTTGTGTAAATGGATCTCTGTGTCTGAGCTGAACACTGTGGCGTAAACAGGATTCTCCATCACATGTAAAAGTTTTCCTTAGTGGATAGACTATCAGAGCTGGTCCATAGCATGACTGTATGTGTACGTACATGCTTCTGCACGCAAATACATACATAGGTATGTTGGGGTTTTTAACTGTGATGATCTTCTAATTAACTTCTTAACCTCTGAATCATATAAAGTTATATTTAGAGAAAAGGCATTTGTAGGGAATGAGCACTGGGGGCAACTGCTTACGGTTCTCAGCAGCAGGAACAATGTAGGAAGAGTTTAAAGAGCATTAGACTGTGTTTGGTAGTATTGCAAGTCACCCAGTGTATGGCAGAGAGGGATAAGCTCAGAAGGTAGGTCCTGGCATACCTGTGAATCCAGTGTCAGTCCTGGAAGGGTATTTTATAACCTGGTGTTTCCCTTTTTTTGTTAATGGGAGCAATGTGATCGATTTCAGTGAAAGCAGAATCTGTATGATGGGGCTACTGTAGATTGTATAAAACTGTGTGCTATTTCCACTGTTTTCCCCCAGAACCTTGGATGGACACATACTGGAATAATAAAAGATCTTTTTATCAACGGTGTGTTTATTGAGGCTTATTATTTGCCGTGGAGATAATGTGATAGTATTGTGCTATTGTTTTACTAGTCCAATTATTCTCTGCAAAACCTTTTAGGTTCTTAGAAATCCGTTTTCTCGTAGAAAAACTGAATGAAAGACCATATTTGAACACTGAGAATAACATTTCTTGGAAAGAAATTCTTCTGTTTTTAAAATTTGTGTATGTGTTGTATAAAACTTGATTAATTATTAACTATAGTTAAAGTTGTTTCTAGTTCTCATTTATGCAGTCATAGAAGTGATCAGATATAGAGCTTATGGATTTGCATATTTGTGTATGTATGTTTATTGATATGCTGCATAGATACAAAAAAATATTTGATTTGGTGTTAAAACTGAATTATGGTGGTTTGGCAGGAATGATTTTTTTACTATCATTGCTATAAAGGTGAAGTTGTGATTTCGAATAAAAGTGCAAGCAAATGGCAATATGACTAAAATGTCACCATCTACGTTGTTGTATTTATTTTTTTTTTAGAGTACCACTGATATTGCTAAACAAGGTTTTATTGCTATTGTGCTTTAGTGGCTATGTAACCACTATAAAATAGAATACAGCTGGTTTACTTGCCAAATTATTTCTGTAAGCAAAGGAGGTGACATCTTCTGAAAAGCTGCCTTTGCTGCCTTTATATCTTTTCATAGATTTCTAGGTTGGAAAAGACCTTAGAGATCATCCAGTCCAACTGTCCCTAATCTCCCATTAAACCATATCCTTAAGTAGTTCATCCACCCTTTTCTTAAACACATTTTCTTTCCTATCTAATCATCAGTCCTTCTAATTCCTAACAAGATCATGGGTGAATAGTGTTTTGGCAATGTATTTTTGAAGTTACTTCATCTTTGATTGAAATTACAGCTCTCATTTTATATATAAAGAAATAAAACTTGGCTTCAGTACTTGCCATGGAAAGCATTATGATCTGATGGATTAGGTGCTAATTCTTTCACGGACCCTCTGTTTAACTTGTGCAAGTAACTTAACTGTGCTTTTCAGAATGAGTGTGGAGATCAAAACATTGAGGTCTCTTTGGTTTTAGATTGTAGACTATTTCTGATCTTAAATTTCTCATCAATAATATGAGGCCATGATTTTTACTGTAACTGAAAAGAAGTTACTTATTGGCTGTATCCTAGAGAGAGAACATTCTGCAGTTGAAGGAACCCGACAAATTTCTGCCTCACCCCTACCATGACTGGAAATTGTAGAATTTGGGCCACACCTTCAGATTATTTTTTTTTTTTTCAGATGGTCAAGTTCTATCTGTTTAAGTATGACAGAAGGAGCTTACTGTGTTTTGGCTGACCCCAGTTGTCTCCTGGCAGTTCCCAGTTCTAGCTCTCAGGAGCTTTTGAGTGAATCTTTTTTGTGCTTTTCATTTCTTACTACACATGCTTCTGCTTAATAATCCTGAAGCTGTAGACATGATATAATGTTTACTGTTTTGCAGTAGGAAGATAATTACTGACTTTTCTTGCATGTCTCTAGTTAACACACATTTTGGCAGTTCTCCTTGGACTGCTAGTGAATCTGAACTCTATATAATTCTCACAGCAGAGGCACTAATATAAAGTTTAAATGTAGCAAATCTTCTAAATTATTCCTGTAAAATAATGTGGTTGTTTATCACAATCAGACTAATGGTGTCTCTTCAGATGACTCATTTTGAATTTCTGTAATGGAATGGAATGATTAAGGGAATGGTGAGAACAGGCCAGATTGTTGCTTGTGAATAGGAGTGGCATCAGTGAAGCTATCCGACTTCATGCTTGGCATGCACTGTTCTGCCAAGTGCACTGTTAATAGCTGGGAATAGTGCATCAGTTCATGTTGTCTGCCTGCCTAGGGATCAATATAATTGCGTAATAAACTGAAGTGATTATTTTTATGTGTGTCTATATATGCATGCATATATACACTGCTAATAATGATGTTTTAGCACGATCTTCAGGCTGCATGCTATGTGCTAATGGATTAAAGCTTCACTAGCTAGAAGGTCAGTTGTTTCGTCATTGTTGTGGTGGGACTCAGCTTGGATAAGTGAATTAAAAGACTCTTCTTGTAATTCAGACGTGTGGCGGAGCAAGTTTACTCATTGTCATCGTTAACTGGTTGTTCTCATTCTCTGTCCAGTGTCATGCTTCCATTTCATGAGATGAGAGTTTCTGTGCTGAAATCGTTTGCAGTACTAGGACCACAGAATTGACTCCTTTGCTCAAAACCGATGATTGGTTATGTTGCTGACGGAAGATTCGGTAGAAATTACTTTGAGATTAGCCTGTACAAACCCATTTATGCTGATGCTGGGTGGTACCCAAGCGCACAAAGGTTATGCTTTCCAGAGTTCCTTGAGGCAATAGAGTATCTGAAAACCTTTCAGCAGCTAAGCTTTGTATTTCTGTCTTCTCATGTCTTATGAGGAAGAGGAAAGAGCACTGTGGTGTTACATGTACAGGGGTAATACATCTATCCCCAGGGAAGCAAGGATGAAGTAACATTAATTTAATTCTGTATTGCGTTTATGTAGATGCTCAACGCAAAGGCCAACACAAGTCCTGGCTATATCTTGGTCTGAAATGTTACAAAGCTTTTAAAAGGATTAAAAATATAGATAGTCAGGATTATTAATATTTCTCACTTTTAACAGCCCTCTCCTGTAAGTAGTATCTTCATTAATGCAGCCTAACAGTGAGTGACTTTGTCTCTCAGAGGAATGACAGTAGAGAAAGGGGAGGTTACCATGCAATTATAGTTTTACAGTCAAGGCTTTTCAGACCTTTATTTCATTACTGATCTTTTGTGGGCTTTCATGTAGGATGTACTTGATACGCATGTTTATAAAACATGTATACATCCAAGGGTCAATTCCACTGGTGGTCATTACACTAAAGGTGTTGTGAACTTACACTATCAAAACTCAGGAATCTACTGGGGAGGGGAAAAGAGAACTAAAACAACAGATGAATCAGTCTTGAAAACTCATAAAACGTGCAAAAATATTGAATAAACCAAAAAAAAGTCCCACTGATTTCTTTAAGAAATCCTACTGTTAAAAACCAGGATACAGGACGGTTTTCTCAAACTTTTTTTCATTCTTTTTCATCTTCTACATTTTGTTGTTAAATGTAAAATACTGTAATTGAATCACAGCATTAGCTAGCTTTTTCCAACAAAACAGCAGATTTAGGCTCTTTGCTGCTACTTTCAAAAGTAATATATATTGCGAGAAAGCACCAAGACAAAAATTGAGCACGTAGATGTTATAATCCCAAAGGAATAAACTGACTTCTACTAGACAAGCTGAAAGCTGATTAAAATATTTCTCATCCTTTGGGTATGCAACAGCTTTTGATGATGGAGAGTGTATTAATATTCAGCTTAGCTGCTTGTCGACACTTCAGACAGGTCCCAGGAAAGGCTCTGATACTGACCAGGTTTTCTCACTCTGCCAGAAATCTTTATGAGACACAGAGCAGCACCCTTGTACTGGCAAAAGCCAAGATAAGAGTAATGCTGCTTAGCTATGTCTTTATTTTAGAAATTGCTTTTAGACATTTTGAAAGGACTGGAAATTTTAAAGGCTTCTTTTAATGATATAAACTCATTTAGATACAACAAAGGAGAAAGGTTAATCTTAATTGTTTTAAAATAAGGCTGCTGTAATCTATTCAGTTTTAAATATGTTGTTTCAAGTTGTATGGAAACATACAAAGGTCCCAGTAATAATGTCAGTGACTGGGGATTTTGGAGAGAGTGTTCCTACTGCAATTATTTTATGTCAAATCTGAGGTATTGGAGTAATGTTCTCTTAACTTCATCTATTCCCTTGTAGTGTAATACCTACCTTCCAGACAAGACTGAGATGTAAACAGCTGCTTTATCAGCTGATACTTCTGTTCTTCTGTTGGCATGCTGACATATGGGGTGTTTGCTTTTTCCCCTTCTGCAGTGACTAAATATATACAGTATCTCTGGAAAACATGTCATACTCTGTGTGAGGTGCCTTTAGGATGGCTCCAGGGCTAAATACTTCCTGTAATAGGTGAAAGAGCATGGCTTAATCAGCTTAGTTACTAACTTAATTAAGCTGTGCTTTTTCTCATGGTACAGCCTTAAAGTGTATTTCATTTAGAAACTGTATTTCATAGTTGCGGAATAGCACAAGGTTGGAGAAATCCTGTGGGTTTTTATAGTGAGCTCGAAAAAGGTGACATTTTCTAGTTATTCTGCAATGTGAAGAAGTGAATTGAAGGCGTGTGTCTTTTTGCTGAAGATTTAAAGGAGAAATTCTAGCACAGTTTAGATTGTAAAGGCTTCTCAAACTGAGAAAGTCTGCTTTTCCTTTTTTTTTTTTTCTTTCCCCTCCCATCTAATTTTAACATTTTTGTACTTAGGAAGATCTGTCCATGTTCATCCCAACCTCGCCTTGCCTGCGTGCAAATGTGTCACCAGATTCTCTTATTATTCCTTCTCTTACTGTTCCTTGGAAGAAGGTAAACTACTGTGGTGTAATTGCAAGGATGTGGATCTTCTCTCCCCTGATCTCTGTGTCTCAGCAGAAAATATGATTACAGGATAAAGTATTTTGAACTGAGTTGCTCCTCCTTGAGATGAGTTGCTCTTTATGTTCTTCATGATGTACTCCAAGTTAAAAAAAAGGTCTGATTTTTCTCTTGGGGAAATGTGGAGATCCTGATCCTAACGGAGTCTTCCTGTCTGGGAGGTTAGAGAAGATTGATTAGCATGGCACAGGCACAGCTGGAAACAGTAAGTGTTGAGGAAGTTCTCATCTCATTTGGTTCATCTGGTATATTAATGCTTACTTACTTACCTGTAGAGGTTTTTGAAAGAGTAGGATGTGGGGGGGAAAGCAAGCAGGACAGCAGGCTGCAGGTTGTAGTTGGCCAGGGAGAGAGTGGCAGCAGGTGCCAGTAGCCAGTGAAAACATGGGAAAAAGGAGCTGGGAGCAGTCCTGTTGACAGGAGAACAGGACCAAAGGCAATACGAGTGAGAGTAAAACTCAAAACAGGATTTTTGAAGTGCTAGAGTGGGTTGGAAATCTTGAAAGGAGACGTATAGGTGGAATGGACCTTTGGGTACAGTAGGAATAGAAAACAAGCTTGGCAGGAAAAGCTTTGGAGAAGGAGAAAGAGTAGGAAAGGATGGCAAAGGCTCTCAGGCAGAAAAGACTGGTGTGTTTTGGGCAAAAATAAGATTGAGGAGGCTTTGCAATAGGGGAAGTGGTTATGGAGAAGATGGCAGAACATAAGGTAGCTGTGTCTCCTTCAAAGCAGAATATTATGGGTAGTGACTTCTTTGATTTTATTTTTTTTCCATCCCTTTTTAAAAGTTTGTGTTTTAATAGAAATTTCTTCATTGATGCTTTTGTGCAGTAATAATACTACATTTAATATGCTACTGGGCTACACTACAGAACTAAATAAGGGAGAAATAGTCCTTGTTTAAGCCAAAAAGAGTTCCAACAAATGCAGGAAGTTACTTAAAATATGTTAGAAAGTATTTGATTTAATGCAACAAATTTAAAATTACCAGGAAAAAAAAAATCAAGGAGAGGGTTAAAAAAATCTATGCTTATATAATTTAAAGAATGAATGTAATGTTTAAAATGTGCAAATTATTTGTGTGTTTATGTACATAAACACATGGGCACACGTGTGTGTGTATATATATATACATGCATGTGTACACATAGAGGGAAGGAGGTTTATCTGCTCAAGTACTGAGCTGTTCTCCATAATGCTTGAAGCTGCAGAATCTGACTGAACTGATACAACATTTTAGGTTCTCATCATAGTACCTCCCACTGCTTGGACATAATTCTATGGTAGACTTCAGTGTTTCTTGATTATATGGGGTGTTATAATTTCCTGATGACTGGTTATGTTATTTATAATGCAGAGGGTGTTAATCCTTTGGTGATTAACACTCTATTTGAATTACCAGAGGTCAAAAGGTACATTCTTTTATTTGGGTATTTTTTTTCAGTGTTGCTTCCTTTGATTTTTTTTTTTTTTTTTTTTTACTGAAGGTTTTGTATTCTTTTTAATCTGAAAATTACTTTGAGACAATTTGGGTTGGAGGGAGGAGAGGAGAGGAGCATCCTTCTTCCTTTGGGTCCCAAGTCTGTTGAAGCTGCAGTCATTAGAACTTTACTTCTCTTTGAAATTAATAGATCCTCCAGAAATCTTCCATTTAAAAATAGTGAAAATCTCTTAACTGAAAGAAACGTGGTCAAAAGGACATGGAAGGACACATTCCCTACTTAGCCTCTAAAGGAGTAGATACCTACCTGTGTCTCATTCTAAGCCACTTTTGAGAGGTTTGTTAAAGAAAAGGTTGTGTGTGTGTATAAATGTGTGTAGAAAATTGTCTGTATACATATGCACACGCACTTTGTAATGTATAAACATGTATGGCTGTTATTTCAGGTGATTTGGAGATACTGTAGAAATTCTTGTCCAACTGCCAGGTCTCTCCCAATTACTGTATTTTCAGAATCGAGGAGCTATTTTAAAAGCCTTCAATTCTTTCAAAGGTTATGACTGCACAGACATTACCCTTACCCTAATATTTCAGGCCTTTGTCTAAAGACCATTGTCTTTTTTGTGTTTTGCTGAGCTGTGTTCCTTACAGGACTGGAGCTAGAGAGGAAAGCAATGAACGTGTTTTGCCGTTTTGTTTTTCGTGTGATCCTGGGATTGTGTAACTGTTCATACATCTCCAAGAGAATTCAGTTATGTGTCTAGGCTTTCTGAGTTGCTGAGTCCACCTGCAAAGACTTTCCAGTGGTCCACAGCAATTGTCAGAGTTAACTGAAGAATGCTGTGACAGTGACTTTGCTCTCTTCTATAAAGATGACCGTAACGCGTTCCTTGACTGCAAATGCTGAGGTAGATGTTCCACCTGGAGGTTTCTTCACGCTGTGGGCATTCCACCTACTCCAAATCTGGACAAGTATGGGGATGGCAGAAGACTTCTAGAGTTCCCTCACTGGCATTTTTCCACTCTAGAACCTCTCTGGTAGTACCTGAAACTGCTAGAAGCCAGTTACATAAGAATTGCATTGATACACAGTAGCCCTCTGCAATGTTTAGGACTTGCACATTACATACAAACAAAGAAGGTGGTGAAAGAGCAAGGAAGAAGTATTAACGTTAGGAAGACAAAAATGAAAGGAGAGCAGTTTATCTGGTGGGGTCAGTATTTCAAGCTTCAGATTGTAGTATGTTCTCAACTCAAATGATGCTAATCTTGGAAATTTTCAAGGGATATGGTAGCCTGCCTCTGCATTTTCCAGTGGAGGCATAACTGATCTTGATTTCATGTTCTAAGAAAACTCGGCATCAGACTAGGCTGATCAAGTGTTAACAACGTGTATTTTGCAGAGCTGGAACATGAGTTCACTGGTGTATAAAAGCTCTGTTTTAACTCAGTCACCAGCTTGGGGCTTAATGCCTGAACTGCTGGATGAAGTCATTCAATCTGTCAGAAAATTGAAACATATTATAATAATCTACATTTAATCTACGTACCAAATTTGTGGGTGTTTTAATGTTGCTCAACAGCAGATAGGATGACTTATTAAGCAAGTGGAAGCGCAGAGGCAAGATGTTCCTGTCCAGCTATTCATTGGATGGTTTTGTTTTACTGTCTGTTGTGTGCTGGCTTTCTCTCTGCTTTTCTCTCTGGGGTTTTGCTCAGAGCTCTGTGAGGTGCTAAGATTAGTGCTGGTTTGCTTTTGTCGTAATCTTTCGTGTTTACTGTGACAGATAGGTGAAAAAGTAGTATTTGTTCTGCTCCAGCATGCAAGGAATCCAGCTCAGACACTGAGGACAATTAGTCCTATGTTGTGGGATGAAAAGCAGACATGCTAAAATTTTAGGGGTACTTTTCTCCTGCACATGCTCCAGGGGGAACTCTGCACATAGAACTGTGGCTTCCTACATGACTTTGCTAAGACTGTTTAAGTGCTGTCTGCCATTCAGTTGCTGGCCTGTGGTTAGCTTTATTTCCCTTGTACAAATACTAAAGGCTACACTGGCTTCACTCCTTTTTTTTGTTCCTTCAGTGCTTCACTTATATTTTAATAGTTTTGTTTATGCTTAGAGATGTTTTTTCTGCTTCTGCAGAGAAATTGAGAGTAGTCTGGCACCACAAAATGTATGGAAAGCATGAGAGCTTGAAGGAGGGGGCAGAATTAAAGGCCAAGGTGGTTTTGTGAGTAGAGCAGAGAGAGAAATTGGGAGGAAATAAGTTGCAGAAAAGAGGGAGGAACAGGAAAGGGAAACAATTGTAAGAAGGAAGATAGTATATCAAAGTGAGAGAAGGGTTAAAAAATAGAGAGGAATGAGAATGAAAATAATAGAAGTATAAAAGAACCTTGGAAGTGCAAGAGATAATGTAACAGGAAAGAGAATAGTAATAAATTAGAAAGTGGCTGTACTTTTTAAACTTTATTTGTAGTCCGCATGATGAAGTTAATGTGAAAGCTGATGCCTCATCTTTCAGAATTATTTTTCCTTTCCTTCCTGTTACTCCTTGAAGTTAGAAAAAAACACAGTAAGTGATAGAACAGGAAAGAGAAACTAGGCAGCTATTTGCTTTCTTGGATCAAAAGAACTGTAAGGTATTAATATGAAGATCTGAATTTTCATCTATTAAACTTGTTGGCTGCAGCATTTAATAGGGTCTTGCTATGGGAAAATGAAATATGTAAACTACTAATAACAAATGATGCAACTAGTTAAAAATGTGACTTTTGTGTGATTGTATTATTTCACTTTATATATCAGAAACAGTTTTTTGTCTGCTTATATATTTCTGAATCAACTTTCTTGAAAGACTTGTGTTATGGTCTTACTTTAGCAGAAGTCAGCCTGAAAGTCTGCAGGTAGAACATCTGCAATAGTGTGTATACGTAAGGATTTTAAGTGGTGGGCTGCCTGATTAAAACTAGAATATATTTTTTAGTAAAACTTGTTATTAGTTTCGTGTATATCCATTTTTACTACTGCAAGGGGAAGGGGAAAAAAAAGTGGAGGGAGAAAGGAATTAGGGGGTAGCACAAAAAGACTGAAAGAACGTACAACTGAAGGTGTAACTTAAACTTCCGTAAATATCAACACTTTAAATGCGAATAGTAAGATCCAGCTTGGTAACTAAGATTTGCTCCAGGAAAGATGGAGCGAGTTGTTTGCCAATTTGGCTAGTATAACTAGAACAAGTTTTTATATTGAAGATTATGGGGTGTATAAATACGTATTATATTATAATTTAGCTAGTCCTGTTTCAAAGGACTGTTTCAAGCTGAAATCTGCTTGACTCCTTTTTATAGCTGTCACAAACAACTGCTTACTTGCTTGGGCTGAGCTATAAATGTTTGCAGAAGTACTGTAATCTTTTTTTCAAAACAACCATTTTAAAAGTTTGCGTAATGGACTTAAGTAAATAACATGACTCTCTCACTAGGGCTATGAATCTGTTGCTTGTGATGCTCTTTTTTGCTGACTCTGTCCATAAGTGGAATTTATACAATTAAATTTGTTACTAGAAATTCAAATATGCTACTTGAAATAAGCTTAGAGATGTACCTCAGAAATATATTTTCTGTTTAGCTAAGTAAAGGAGAGGACAGATGAAAAAATTCCCTAGGCAAATGAATTCTTATGAACAGTGACGAATCTTTTCCTTTGCTGTATTAATTTTATTGTATTTTCAGAAAAAAAAAAAAAGGAAAAAAAAAAAGAAAAAAAAAGACCTCCTGGGGTTTCTTTATATGTTCTTTATATTCAAGTTTATCATTTAAAGGTGAAAAATTTAGAATATCATTTCCAGGCCATGTTGTAGAACGCAATGTGAACACTTCTCTAAACAGGAAAAATTCACCCTTTAGGATAGTTTCCAGAGAATTGCGATGGTCTGTGAATGGAATAGGCTTTAAAATTCTGTGAAAATCTGGGGACTGCGGAGAGGAGAAGGATGTCCAATTTCCCAAGAACTTTGTTTTTCCTAATTTATTAGGAACGTTGCTCTGTTTTCAAAGGCATCAGCAATATTGAGCATTACGTTATCCTGCTTTAAAATGTCTTAAAAAGTTGAGTCTTCTACAGAGATTCTCTGTTTTAAACGTAAGTTTTGACACCTGCTTCAGAGGCTACTTTAATGCAGAAAAATGCAGAATTTTCTCTCATAGACACTGTAGTGGTTTTCCACTGAGAAAGAATAAGCAGAGACAGACTACTCTGCCAAAAGGTAAATCTTTGAGTCATGTTCATCACAGTTTTATTTTTTTCCTGAGGTGCATTCCTGGCTTCTGTAGTTCTGGAGGATTCGTTTTCCCTTCTAGCATCTCCTCAGGGTCTGCCTGTGTCTTCACCAAACCTGCTCAGTCTTGACAACTGGTTTGAGTCCACTGTTGGCACTCGTCAGAGGAGACTGAACGGCTCTGCCTTTTCAGGGGGTTCTTCAGTGAAAGCTTGGAGCGCCTGAGCACGCTGTTGTTAATAAGCTTACACTACTTCTCTCTGGGCCAATTCTTTCTTGTTTCCACGGCAACTTCTTAAGTAACTCCATCAAGCAAAGTATGCTTTGTAGCAATTCGCTATTAGAAGTAATTTGATAGTCTTTTTTGTGAACTGTACCTGTCACTGGGTATTTCTGTTTGGGCTGAACACTCAAAGTCAGCTATGGAGTGCTCGGTTGTTGCATCTATTGTGATATTTTTATGTTTGTTTGTTTTTTGGTTGGTTGGTGGTTTTTTTTTTTTTACCAAGATAGGAAAATGAATATGGGTTGTAGCTCAGAAATGAGGGTATAGGATTTTATTTGTATATTTTTTTAAAAATCAGTATATTGTGATCCTTAAGATATATAGACTTTTTTTTTTAGGGAAAAAAAAGCTCTCTTAAAAGTTTATTGCAAAGTAAATGGTTAAAACGGCGCTGCAGTTACTTGAAAGAGACAAATATACATTCATTATTTCCTGAGTATGTTGTTTTTATGGGAAAGCAAAGGAAGCAATGGCTGGGTGTCATTAAGGAATAGCTAGTGGAAAGCGGTGAAATGAGCAATGAGACTTGTAAAGTGTCATGAAAACTGAAACACCAGGGTACAAAGTACCGCTTATCCTCACAGATATGGATACCATATGGCAACATGAAGGGAAATGGAGAGTAGGAGACAAGAATCCTATTATTTCTCACACTTTCATTTGCTTGCTATTTGCTTTGGGCAAATGACATAAGAAGTTGTGCATGAACCTTCTTCTGGCACAGTATTTATTGACAAGACACCTGTCTTCCCTGTCAGGCTCCTTGAAGTTTCTTTGGTGTCATTCCAGCCTTGGCACTTCTGATCATAATTTTATTGTTGTTTGTCTAATACTTCTGGAATAATCTTCTCTTGACTGTTCCTAGGTTGAAATCTATATTCATTTTCTGGTACTATAACCCTTTCTTCTCTTACAACATTTCACTTATTTTCCTTAAGAATGGCAATCTGCTCTGACTGTGTTAGTACTGTACCTGAAATCTCTGCCTTTTTTTTTTTTTTCCCCCTTTCTCTGCATACTACCATCTCTGGACAACTTTACTCTCTCTTTTATATATCTTTGGAATCAGATAGATTGATTGAGAGTACTTTAAGAGCAGACATTGAAAGGATTTGGCTTCCAGAAAGACAGCTATGTAGTCTGTGTGCCTTTGAAATGATGTACAGGAGGAGAGCCTTTATCAGCTCTGGAGGGGCTGGTACAGCTATGAAAAGATTTCTCACCTCCTCAGCTGCTTCCTTCTTCCCACCTCCTAAACTACACACCTAGGTGTCCCTGCCCATGGCAGGGGGGTTGGAACTAGATGACCTTTAGGGTCCCTTCCAACCCAAACCATTCTGTGATCTACTGGCCAGAGTTTTCTTCATTTTATAACTGTTTTGTATGAGTTCCGTGTTTCTCTGGAATTAACAGATCTTCCTTAAAAATTATTCAACTAAGTCTACCACTATTCAACACAGTTCTCTTTACTGTATTAGTTGTTTAAAATGTCAATCCTAAGATCTTTCACTTTTGCTCTTCTGACTTGAGTGTTCATGAAAATTTGCTCTTGAAAATTTGCTCTTCTGATGATATGCCTCAAAGTTAAAGGTTCATTGTTAAGACCAAGTAAGAGTGTTGTACAATATGCAAAACCAGAGAGGGCATGCTTACCTGCTGTCTTTCATTGTTACATCAAAACTTTCAGCTATTTTGCTTCACACCATTTGAGGGGACTGTTAGTGTATTTGGTTTTGTCCTCACCTAAGGTTGTGGAAATGAGCAGCTATTTGAGCTATTTGACTGCGTTACAGCAAGATAAGTGCAGGTCCTTTTGTCATAGCACTGGGTGCTGTATCAAGAGAGAACTAGAAAGCCTGCACAGAAAGCTGGTATGGGAGGGCAAGAAAATTGGGCAGAATGGAACAGAAGATGTTATAAAGGGAGCCCATGATGTATTTCTTAGGCTTTGTGTGTTACAGTTCTGAAAATTAGTGCTTCGTGTGTTGTATCAGGCTGTTGTGGGCATGTAGTGGTGAAATACAGATAATAGATTGCCACTCTTCCTACTGAAGCTATATAACAGTCTCCTAATTTTAGCACCACAAAGAAATGCAGTTTAGCGGTTTGCTATGCTATTGCGTTTACTGCAAATATTTGAACTTTCGTCTAGGAAAGCTGACATTTTAAGAAGTATTTCATAGTTACAAAGAATACCATTACACCACTATAATGAAATTGCAGTGCTTTGCTCAGTAGAACACTAGCCTATTTGTGGGGAAAAAAATGTCCAAAGGACATCCTAACTTCTGTTCTCTAAAGAAGTGCTCAATATTACACAACGTTAAGGGATAGAATCAACCCAATATATTCTCAATTTCAGAAACAGGGAAAAAACTGAAATACAAAGCTGTTCCCACTAGAAAAAAGTAGTAAATCTTACAAAAATCTGTAAGTTTTCCTCTTTGACATACATTAAAGGCATAAAACTTGGGAGATTAAAATATGTTTTTAATCTTGGTTTGATGAGCAAAACTTTCACTGTAATATTTATTATGAGAGGCTCTACTTGTGTTGCCTCTTCCCTTTGTTCTGTTTATATATGACTTCCTCTCTTCCAAAAAAGTAGGAAGTATCGCTTTCACAAAGTCGAAGGATATTGCAATGGTTTGTTCATTTAAGCTGAATCGTAGGCCCACGTGGCAGACACAAACTTTTCTTTTGTTGTCCTGGGTCCCAGAGGGAGAGCAATGCTTTCTGATGGCTTCCCATGAATGCCTTTCATTTGTGGAGGAGTTTCAGTGGCTTATGCTGACTGTACAAAGATCAAACAGGCAGGAAAATTGTGGTTTTGAGAAACTTAGCCAAGATCTTTGTTATTTTTCTCAGAAGCTTTTCTTCTATAACCCTATTTTTTGAGGACAATATTAGGACAATTAGTTGTAGTAGCTGATGGAAAAAAGCTCATTCTATCATTTTGTCTCTAAAATTTAAGTATTTTCTTAGTTATTAGGAAATTTGTAGGCACGTATAAAGAAAATACTAACCATAATTGCAGTCTGTCTTTATTGCATTTGGAATCAATGGTATCCAAAATCAAGTTTTAAAAAATGTTGTGGCTGCTTGGTCCTGCAGTTTGGTCTATATGGGGACACTGTGCCTGCAGAGCTCTGCTGAAATCACCCAGGTTTTTTTCCCTGGGCACAAAGGTTTGTCAAACATGTTTGGTTGGGGGATTTGACCTGTTGAAGTCTCTTTTGTTTCAAGAACAGTTTTGGGTTTTTTTCTCAACAGGTCTTTTTAGCATTCTCCATAAAGATTTTCTTTTTGCTTTGCTATTAGTAAAGTTAAGTATTGGAAAGAGATGTGCAGACCACAACATCTTTTAAACTGCAGCAATGGCATATTTTGCCAGCAGTACGCTATTTTCATTGTGTTACTCATATAAAACCTCATGTTTGTCATACAAATTCAGTTTTTGTTGAAGGATTATTTTAATAAAACTAAAATGGCTTCAGTTGCTGAAGCAAAACGCGTAGCATCTTTAGAGGTCAGATGTAGCTGAAACTTGAACAGCTGTACAACATGCATCCTAGATTGTTTTTAATTGTCTTCCCTTTCTCTAACAGCAGTAATTCTTGTTTATATTGTCAAGAACCTTTCCACTGAGCACAAGCGCACCATACTTTAAGGTCACATGCTTAACCCCACTGCACGGTCACAATGTAAATGGGCCCCCTTTGTTTTCATTAATGCTGAGGGGTGGGTGCAAGGCAAGGCTGTTCACAAGGCTTAAATAACTTATTGTAAGTGTCTCTTGAAGAAAGCATATTTTGTCTCCATACCACAGTTGTTTAGCATTACTCTTGTGCATCCAACCGACAGCCAGTTTGGCAATGGATTTTTGTGTGTCATTTTGTTCTTTTGACCTGTGATGCTTTTTTTTTTTAACTAATCTAATGGATTCACCTCCAGTAATACAAAATGAAGAAGCTTTTCCTCTTTCCTTTCCTGATATCCTAAAAGCAGTAGACAAAGCTGGCACTGCCCTTTTCCACCCAAAACTCTTTACAGAACAATTTACCAGTTGCTGTTTGCGTGTCGAGCTAGAGGTTTAAAATTAAGACTTTCTAAAAGTATCAAATTAAATTAGTGTGCTCAGTTTAGAAGTGAACCAAAGTATAGTCTTTTGAAAGGACTTGAGGAATTTTAAGTAAGTCTTGTGCTTTTCTACCTGTAGTCATTGAGGTATGGAGGAAAAATATGGTTGAAATCTTAGAAGGTATTTTTGTGTTTGATTACCTAGAATTGGCCTCAAGTCCCACGATTTTAGGTGATTTCAAACCCAGTGCTCATTGTAATCTGTGGCTGGCAGCTGTAGTTGGTTTTGTAGGCCAAAAAAGTTGAAGTCATGCTCTTGAATAAGTGCTGCACTGTGCCAAAAATCGAGCCCTTTTTTGGCAATATCTCTGTTCCAGGTTGTTTGTTTTTTTTCAATATTTGGTTATAATTTTGGACCATGAATGTAATTTGATTCATGTCTGGTTTTGAGACTCATAGATCTGTAGCAGCACATGAAAAGAGTATGTACATGTGACTGTGATCCATCCAATGTGATGAATTTGATCCAAGAGGGTTGTATGTAACGGTTTCTGGGTGTGTAATGAATGAATAAGCACTGAATGAACAAGGCAAGGGGAAACTATGATCTCTAGAAGATGAAGCAATAATACATGCTTATCAAAGCAGAACACCGTTGTGAATACGGCAAGTTGTAACTTAGTAGGAATAATACTTTGTTGGTTTCAAACTGTGTTAATCAAGATAGAAAATTGTTTTTTGTTTGCCAGCTTGCAGTTGAGACAAAAATAGGGACTTTCCTGAGATGAAAACTCTTCACTGTGAGCTTAAGTTCACAGTATTTGGTTGTGGTATTTTAAAACCAAAATATTGTGACAAAAACGTGTTTTCACAAGTGATTATCAAAATGTTGTTTTTCCTTATAACAACTGCTATGCTCTTAGGCTTTGAACACAGAAATCTTATGTCTTGGGTTTTAATTTTCTTACAATTCATCTAAACTTTCTACATTCTTTTTCGTGGGTATTATATATGTGAGCAGCTTACTGTATCTAGTGACCTCTCTAGTATGAGAATAACTGTTTGAACTAATTGTAGAAATTTAAACAGGGTGATATCTGCCAGCCTTGAAAGAAAATTATTTCACATGCAAGGATGTAATGATATTTTAATATTAGAGTAGTTCTCTCTATTAATAAGCATTTAAGAAACATTTTTGTGAAGGAGAAGAAATAAATATATAACATTTTAAGACTGTAAATAAGTAGTACAACAAATATAAGTCTTCGAGCATGCAGTCTTCTTGACAACAGAGTTGTTGATGGATGTGAAAAAATAATCAAATATTGTTCAAGGGCAGTCCATAACCTAATGAAAATGTTTTACCTTCATTTTTTTTCCTAAATGAATCTAAACTTATCCCTGAAAGTTGATTTGGTATGTATAAATGATTGCATAATAACATCTTAAAAAAAACTTTAAGAAGGAGAAAAACAAAACAAACAAAACCCAAACAAAAACCCCCAAACAAACAAAAAGAACAACCACAAACACCAGCATCCTCCGGTATCCAAATATTGGAGAGACCAGTTTTTTTATCAAATAACATGCTTTCTTCTTTAAAAAGAGAAGTATTTCTATATACCACATTAATAGCTTGGGTGATTGTTCACATAGACTCTCTCCTACGTGTGGACTCTGAATGCTGTGAAGGGTGATTTGCTGCCCTGTGTTGTGGTGTTAAAGCAGAATGTGAAGTAGACACAGTGACATTAAATGGAGACTTAGAGCTCCAGTAAAGCTCGTCATCATGGATCTTTAAGGGCAGAAGTTTTTGTATCGGAGAACACGGGTCAAACCCTCCTCCACAAATTGCTGTTTCTCGCTTCTGCAGCAGCCCAGAAGATCCCAAAGCGTGCTGTCTTAGGTTGGTGGGGAACATCTCCGTTGTGGCGTGCACTCACTACGTGTCTGTTAATGACGCTTGGCCAGTTTATGTTAATACATCCTTGACATTGCTTTAACTTTTCCTAGTGGATTAACTGATCCTTCTGGAAGGGTGCAGAGGTGATTAGTCAGCCACCTTTGACCTCTGTCTTAAGTTGGACTTTGCAGCTGAACTTGAGAACCCGTATCTTATTTCAGGCACCTATAGAAAGAAACATTAGTGAAGGGTAAGGCAGGAGCTGTGAATGTCGCAGCGTAGTGTAACAGGATGTATTGTTACGGGGTGTCACAGAGTAACAGTGTTTTCTGTTTGCCAAATTGTATTGTCACCGTTTCTGAGCACATCAAGTGTCCTATTTCTTGAATTGCCAGAATCTTCAGCATGTGACTTTGGTTCACACAGTAATCGACGTGCATATATTCACAGCGATCTGTTGAACATGATATTTGTTTGTTTGTTTTCTTTGTCAGGCACGTGAATCGTATGATAAAAGTTTATTTTCCCTGATTGAATGCGTTGTCTTTAGTGAAAATTGTCTGTATAATGACTTTTGATGTAATGAAGTTTTCAGGTAGTTGGTCATTCGAGCTTTAAATTCTTTCTCAAATATTCTTCTATAAAGACTTGAATGTTCATGGAAAATGAGTGTGACCAATTGACAACATTTAGAACTTGATTAGACTCTAAATAAAAATACTTGAAGAAGTATTTTAATGCACTAGTAGGTGACAGGAAGTAAATTTTAACATTTTCTTAACTGATTTATTTTGCCCCTGAGCTACTTCCTTGTTCTTTCCTTCTGTGTACTTTTAATTGTTGGGTTAATTGGTTGATGATCTTCCTTTCAAGGATGAAAAATGAACCTTTTATTTTCTTTCTCCTGAGGAGATAAACTAATTGCAGAGAACTTTATTGCTCCCTTCCTGAGAGTGTGAAACAGAGCAAGAATCCTTCCGAAAATCAAAATAAAGTGAAAACAAACCCATGTGGGATATCATGGAATATTAATGGAAGAAAAGTGCTACTTTGATAGCATGGGCTATTAACATGTTGTTATTTGTCATATCCACATAGCTATAACATTGGATCTCTCTGATGAAAGGAAAACATGGGCAGAATCCAAACGTAAAGTCCAGGAAGTGCAGTGTATAGCATAGTCTTTTCCTGGAACACAACTCTTATCAAAATAGAATAATCAATAACTGGCTATAGTTTGCATTAACGGGTTTATGAAGTGCAGGTGTTACAGATATATCACATTCAGAAGCACAATAAATACCAAGAAATGTTACTGAGTTCCTGGCATGGTGGAGGTAGGCAGCTGAGTGTCCTCCTTGCAAAGTGACCTGTCCTCAGAAGGGGTGGGGACTGCCGGCACGTACCGTGGATTGATGCTCCGACTCCGTGATGGCATACTGCAATTAAACAGAGTGCGGCAAAAACGGTGGTGGCAGGTGTGATGTCCATGTTGTACCCTGGTCTGTGTATATCTGTATAAAGAGTATACAGGCGTGCATGTAGAGGATTAGGCAGGGTTTACTTTCAGTTTAATTTACTTAAATTTAGGAGGAGGGTAGTTCTTGTTCTGGAAAAAAGTGTAAGTTTCTTTTGAGCCTACAAGTTTGTAAGTCTGAGTGAGCAGACGTATTAATTATAACAAAGCATTGCCTTATTTAGCATTGTAGGTGTTCCTGGACTACTGAATTCATTTTGAAATTATCTTTTTCCTTGTAAGTATAAGATTTGTGTTGCCTATATATACTAGTAAGACGTATTCCCCTTTATCACTCATAATGAGAAATTAGTGTCCATATATAGGTGGCATATATATATATTACAGGATTACGTAGCTTTATGCACCAGTAAGGCAGGATGACGTGCAAAACTTTGTTCTTAAATATACTCTGAATGCAAGACAAGTAAAAATAAGTAATTCCTTCCCCAGAAGGAATCTGTGTTTTCTGCATCTGAAATAGTGACTGTACATCTTACAGGTGACTGTTTGGTGAGTGTTAAATCAGTAAACTTCTCCGTGTGTTCTCCTTTGTCAGTCCTCTCCTCTCTTATATTATACTTACAGGATACTCTTTTGTACACATAAGATCATTTATTGTATGATTCTTCAGTGCTTATTAGAACTGCACATAATTGTTGATGCTGAAAATTCCATCTGCTGGCGAAGTGAACTTGTGCAGGTTGTACCTTGCAAAATGTGAGCTGTCCAGAGCACACATTAGTGAAGTGAGTCTTGTACTGCATCTTAGCTCAACTGATTTCAGCAATAGTAAATAATCACTGAAGCATACGCTGCTGTGCAGTCCTTCAGAACTTAAGTGTTCAGGGTAACTACTGTTTGCATGTGACCAAAATGGGAAAAGGGAGGTGTATACAAAGGAGTGAATTATAACAAAGAACACTTTCTGCTTCAGTTCTTGTTCAGAAAACATATGTTCAGCCATGCAGGCAACAGTTGGGGTAAAGACACACTGTAGGTTTGGAAACAAAAGGCGTGTTCTTTTCTTGCTTTCACAATGTTTTCAAACATATTCACTTGTTAGGGACTAGCCTGTCAGCTGGATCTTCTTGCAAGTGTGATTTCTTTTTCCCGACTTCTTTCAAAAGCTTTTTCCCCCACAATGTTTTACACTTCATATAATCCACTGTGCGTGGTAGGCCTGCTTCAGTCTTTGTGCTATTGATGATTCAAAGGTGGAGGGGCCATGCTCTGGGAGAATGTGGCTAAAGGGTAACCTTTCACTCACCCATACATCTGAAGGTGCTAAGCCACTCTTATTCCAAATATCTTCAGGGATATTTGGTTGCTCTTTCTTGATGAGATGGGTTATACTTCACCTTTAGAACATTGCCAAACTGATTAGTGCAGCAAAAATATTTTGAACATGTTGATCTTTGTACCTTTTTTTTTCTTTTATAATTCAGTATTGAAAATCTTTCAGAGACCCATCATAACTGCATTGAATCATCCAGTAAAAAAGAATTATTTTTTTCTACTGGAAATTAATTCAGTTTTGGCATGCCAGAGTAATCAAAAATTACTTGGTCATTACTTCTGTTTGGATTCCTTTTTCCTAAATATATGATTCAAGACCCTAGTATAAATATGTTTATATAGGCATGAAGGTAACAGTTCTTTCCAAATAAACTCTGCCTGGTTTAATTTATGACCTTTAAACTCGTATAGCTAGAAAATGTACTGCTTTAGCTCCACAGGTATAGTTAAATGGTGTGACTCTCTAGTGTAGTCAAGACCTAAACTTTCTTTCGAAATGTCTAAGTGATCTACTCTCTGTAGGTTTTTCTGGGTCGAACTACTCATCTGTCAAGTCAGGTATTCATCCTTTGTTGGCAACAGTTGAATACCTCTAAGAGAGGCAGGGCTCCCTACGTTTTAATGCATTTAGACTTGTATATAGAGCTTCAGCATATGGCTAACTTTAAGCATTCTGCTCTGTAATTGGGTTATGTACTTGCTTAGTTTAGATGTGCGCCGTTGAATATAATGGTAGGGGAGAATATATAATCTTTGTGGCAATGGTTTCTCACCAGAAACTTGAGTTTCCATTCCTTTTACCTACAAAAATACAAAAATCATGTCTTTCATAAAATTCTCTATGCCTTTGTATTTTATTTAAATATAGATACAATATTTGACTCAAAGACAAACTGTTTTAGTGTTGGAAGTGCTCTATCAATAAGCAGAATGGTTGTGGAGTTTTATTTGCGTGGCTCGGGGGTTATTCGTGTCTTCTGTCGGAGTATTAATAGTGTTGGCTGAATTCAGTAGCCTGGGAAATTACCCCTGATGAACGTCCAATGATTAGGATTTCCCCTATAAGGCCCTTCAGACCATGAGGATCATTTAGTCAACTAGAAAATCCACAGACAATAAAACTCCATGTAAATATTTTCTAATCGAAGGTGCCAGCAAATACATTCTTGCCAACACATGTCAAAACTGCCAGAAGATCTGTGAGGATGGGGATTAACTTTTTAGCACTGTCATCTGAAGAGCCTTGACAGGGAAACATTTTAAAATGTTTTTCTTTGACTGCGTATGACTGAAAAGATGTTAACGGTAGATAAAACTGATAGAAAGCACTTAATGATACTGACATATATTCCAAGTCTGCGCCTTTTTCTTTTCATTGAGCTCTGTGTCAGACATCCTTGAGAATACTACAGCTTTAAAATAAATTGTCCTTCCTTCTCAAATGAAATTTGATGATTTGTCTCCAGTCTGATAAAAGAAAGCACATGCTAGTATATTGCTTCTTTTCAGGAATTTTTTGTTTTGTTTTATAGGCTCTTTAAAAGTAAATTATGTTTTAGATGTTGCAGTGACTTCTCTGTCTCTCTGGAAGAAAACAGTTAATAATAATTTATTTCCTTTCAGCTCCCATGAGCCTACCTTCATCGTACAGTTTGCATATAGCAGCTAGTAAGAGTAGAACGTACTGAACCTTAAACAAATCTATTAGGATCACCATGGCAAGAAACTGGGAAAACGGCAGGAAAAACGAACAATGATTTTTGTAAACCCTCCAAAGGTCAGAAAAAGGCTTTCAGTAAGTATGCAGAGGCTAGAAATCACATCCCATTTCCTATCATAAGAAACCAGTTGTTTTAGCAGCAGTGGTTAATGTACTGTATGTGAAAGATTTAAGACTAGTTGGAAAGCTTTGCTTCTGTTTTATTAGGCTGCTATTGAAAAGCCAACAGCATAACTTCAACTAGGTGCTTTGAGATTTCTTAATGGGCTGTCAAGGGCAAGACACCAGGTCTGTGCTATACTAGCTCTTTCCTGTACATTAAAACAACAGGGGCCAAATGATCATATACAGAAGTATGAATTACTTGATGCTTTCTCTGTTCCATATGGTCAGCCATGTCTTTGGCAATTAATCATGTACAGAATCAGTTGAGTGCTCTCTGAAGCATTGAAGTCAACATTTAGCTGTACCTGTGCCAGTGGGGGCAGTGGGGGTTGCGAGCGTAAAATAGCAGGATGAAGAGCTGCTGGCGCCGAAGCCAGAGCAGCTGGCTTCTATAAACAACACTTTTTTCCACTTTACTTTTTTTTTTTTTTACTTTCTTTGACAAACACAAGCCATTTTTCAATATCATCCAAAACAAGAGGGTTGCTGAGTGAAACTGTGGTATCTTGCATAGTGGATTAATAAACAAAAGGCAGAGAATTGGATTTAATATGCCCAAATTACTGGGTGATAACTTAAACCATACTGGCTGCTTCCATCATATCATATTTTAAGTAAAAGTTTTAAAACTAAAGAAGAAATGAGCAGTGGTTTGTAAGCAATTACTAGCTTTTTTTATCACGTAGAAGTTATGACATGTTAAATTAACATGGCTTAACAGATTTCAGGTTCTGCCCCCTCCTCCCCGCAGCCCCCCCCCCCCCCCCCCAAGAAAAAAAAGCATGGTGTTCTAGTTTTACAGACTTTCGTCAGGATGCTTTTTGCACTAAGAGCAAAATAAAGTTACCAAAACAACAAGATACAGAATGGCATTTAAAATTTTAGCCCTGCTTACAGATTTTACACTTTTAAGTTTTTCCTTTCTGTATTAGTTACTGATTATTGAGAGATGACTGCTATATTAAAGTAAAAGTGGAGAGTAAAGATTCAGAAGCTTATCCTATTTAAACTGGTGGTGAGTAAATTAAATCTTAACTCAGAGTGAAAAATCTGATTTGTTGACCCAATAAAGTGGGACCAAGAGGCAAACTGTCCCAAGTGCCACTTCAGTTCAGACTGAAGGCTAATTTGTTTGACAGAATACTAGGCTTCATGTCTCCAGCTATACAATATTTCTAACCTAAAGTCTGCCTCCTTGAGAGGTCTGTATTGAAGGAAGGAAAATCAAGCTTTAAAAGACTAAAAATGTACCAGTGTGGGTTTTGGAGTGCTTAGAGGTTGCTTTTTTTTTTTTTCTCTTTGTAAGCATGTCATCCTATTCACCCAGGATACATACAGTTAAGCAGGGTAGCGACCTATTTATGTTGAAACATAGTTTCTTCTGCTGTGTGTCTAAGACAATAAAATATTGTTGTAATCCTATTACAATACCTAGGTTAGCTCTGTTAAGACTAATAAAAGGTATCTAATTTTGTATGGGTATCCTAGGTGAATAGTAAGACTTGATTATAACAGGTTCTATTCAGTCCCATGTCACTGATATGTTTTGTCAGTGGGTGTGAGAGGAATATGATATTGCTCTCTTAAAATCTCATCTTAGTACCTTTCTTTCTTATGTGATAAGAGAAGATGCTCCGATGGCTGTTGCCTGATATGTCAGTAGAGCACTACATTTAGTTCTGCCGCTGTACCAGGAGGAAGGTAAAGGCTACAATTTCCTAAATACTGTCTATAACATAGAAGGCTGAATTGGCAACTGATATATACATATATAAATATATATATATGTGTGTGTATATATATGAGTATGTAGCTTTGGGCTTTTTTGAGAGGTGGGTTGTGTGTTTGTTCTTAAGACCATGCCAAGGAAATGCCCTAAATACATTAATAGATGTGTAAGGAGAATTGTGGAAGATTTGCTGTAAGTATTAGCATTACTACTTATTAAAGAGACATGCTGGCCAATGAGACAAGAAGTTGCTTCCCTCAAGTGATAAGCAATTTGCGTAATCTCGTTGCTTAGGTTGTCCAGGATATGTTTTTGCCAGCTCAGGAAGCAGAAGAAAGAAAGTTTCAACAATTTGTAAACATTACCACCCTCAAGAATCTCTGTGAACACAAGGATGAGATAAGACAGGCTGTAGGGCTGGTTACGTTGTTTATTTATTCTACTGTCCTGCAGTCCCAAGTGTGCTGAAACACCCTGAGTCAGTGTTGAGTCCAGTTCAGAAAACTGAAGGCTTCACTCAGCGTTGGGCAAAGGGGGCCTCTGCAGACAATTATCTGTCGTTAAAGAACGTTAAAAGAATTGAGACACAAGATCAGATTTTCTTTGATGGGATGTGCTTCTATAGCGATGTTCAAAAGAAGGTCATTCTTGCCCTTTAGAGCAGGAGTGGTATCGGCTGGGTTTCTGATGGATTTTTATCAGTGTTGATGTGAGGAAATGGCTTTCCCAGCCGATAACATCTTTGACCAAGTTTCTTGAACCTTTGACCTTTATCAGTCAAGGTATATATTGAATCCGCTTGTTAAAAATAAATCCCAAAGCAAGTTATGTGGAAAAGAAAACTTTCTATTGAACGTGTTTTATAATATCATTTTAACCGGAATGCTGCTTTATTTGTTACAATTTGGGGTTTTTATTGAGATTATAAGAATAGCAAGTTATTAAGAAATGCTGCTATAAAAGCTACATATCAAGCCCTGCACTTGTGTTCTGGGTAACCTTCCTGCCCTCAGCACTCTTAGGAAACAAGTAAATCAGTTAAATTGCTACGTATTGTTGTTGTGTGTCGCTTAATAGTAGTATTTCACCCTCTAGGTAGCTGCAACTATACTCACAGGGCTTGGTAAGGAAGCGTTTATGATGTCAGTGTCAAACTGTGAGTTTAACTTGGACTGTGTACATCACTACACAAATGAAGGGTGTTAAATGAAGGCTGGGCCGACATAATTGTTCTCTCAGTAAAAACTAATTTATGTTCAATATCCAGAATTATGATGTTCCTGTTGATGGAGGGGACTTTAGGTAGTGGAGCTCAGTACCAAAGTTGTAATTTGGCCAGGCCATCAGAATTCATACAAAAGCATTATGGGATTATGAATACTTGGAGAAGTGGTCACTCATCTTCTCTGACTGATAATACTCTAAGCGTATCATCTTTTCATCAGATTTTAACCGAAAGCTATCAGTTCTCCATGCTCTACGCCTTGGGAATAACTTATTTAGGGGATCTCGATGTTTGTTGCCTGTGAATAACTGTACTTTCAGCTTTGTGAGCCATATTGTCATTAAACTCGGGGCTTTTCTGCAGTCTTGGAGAGAAGTAGACTTCTACACTGTCACCAGTGGGTTTCCCCATCCCGTTGCCATGCAAGGATTCTGAAAGGGAAAACTTGGTGTAGTGCGACCTAGCTGTGTGGCTGGAGTGTGATCTCCCTGTTATGCAGAGATAAGCTTTAGTTGTTGCGCTGCATCAGGTCTTGCACATGCTAAATGTAAAAGTTAAAGCCTTAGTAGGTGTATTTATTCTGAATGACGAGTGTTAATTTACATCGATTAAAGAATGTATGTTTCTTCATCTCATGTGAGTACGTTCTCACAGGCTGAAGTCCTCTATCAAATCCTGCTTTAAACTGTGCAGCTGCTGGAATTGAGGCTGTAAGATCAGGATTGTTGAAGCTGGCGGATACTAGGGCTTGTGGAAAAGATGTTGTAGGTCAGCACAAGGGAAGCCCATGTCATGGAATCCTTATCTGAAAATAGTCTCTGGCTTTTTGTTTGCTTTGTAATGTCAAAGCAGGGTCAAGAATGTGATCTGTATAGACAGAGTTTTGAACATTTTGGCTTTTTACAAGAAAACGTTCCTTTTGATGTGTAAGTCCCATACGATGGGCTAATGCCTTTTGGTAGGCCAACTGATAGAGCTAGGAGACAAGGAGGAAGATGACTTTTGCTCTTTGTTGTCTGGTGGTGTTGTAACAAAATTATTTTCTGTCTCTATGAACCCTGTCCTGCTTGTCTCTTGGAACCACCATGGCAGTAGCAATGTTGCTGCTACTTTACATGGCTTAAGAAGTGTGTAATCTGCATGTTGTTCTTTCATGTGGGAAAAAAAAAAAACAACCACAAAAAAAAACTGTCAGGCCAAGGATAGATCTTCCTGTTTTCACAAACTGAAGATAATAACAACCATTTATCTCACAGAATCCCCGGAGGAATTTTAGTAGGTGTATGTTTGGCCAGAGCAGAATGCACTCTGTGTGTGATGTTGAGAAGGAGGCTATGTGCCATGTCTTTTCATCATGTTGCTCCTATAAGAGAGGCCATCCTGGGAGTAGCAGTTGCAGCTCTTGGTGATGTTTGAGTTGTGTTTTCAAACTTACTTCCACAACTACTTGAGTTAGAAACGTATTTTTTGCCTCCTTTTCTGTGAAAAAAAAAAAAACCACAACTAGGTTTGTGCAAGCATTCTGCCCATTTAGTGGTCCTTCCCAAAAGCGTTCAGATACTTCGATATGTGCGCAGAACATGTGACTGAAGGTTAGAATACCAAAAAAATTAAGTGAATATCAGTGGCTGGTTAAGGGGAGAAGGGCAAATACAGTATCTTCACCGAAAGAAAAGACTAGGGTGTCGGCTCTAGATCTCTGTTGGAGTCAGACTGCTGCACGCCCAATGAGCACACGTACGCTGGTTGACATACATGTTAGTAGTGTGAGTATCAGCACGTGCTGCTTCTTTCCCAGGTTGGCAGACACAGGGAAGCATAGGGGAAGAGAGGAGGAAATGGTGAGTGAGTAGTTGAAGGTAAAGATGGAGTGAGGACGTTGGAGTGGGCTTGCTGAGAGGGTGAAGGACGATAAGATGATCTGCAATTTCATTACATCCACTTTAAGTGTTGACACAACGTTTAGGAAGGCCAATGACTTTTGGTCTGCAGGGACTGAGTGTCTACTGACAAAGACCTAAATCTGTTGTGTAGATCTATATTTTTTTATTAATTTTTAATTTAGTCCATAAATTAAAAAATGTAGAGTTTTACTACTTATTTATTTGAAATATTTCATGATAAAGAGAACAAACATGGGGACATCACCAGAAATTCCTTTCAGAAGATACAGTACAAACAGGTATTTTCTTCTTTAGCTTCACCAAGGATCAAAGGGGACGGGGAAATCCCCCAAATGAACGCTGTATTGGGGAAAACATTTCTGATATGATTTGATACAAGAAAATATTTAGGAAAGAAAAGAATTGTATCTCAAGAAAATGAAAGGTAGAATGCACAATGTCTTGTGTTACTTAAGGCAATGAGATTTTAAGGTTTACCTTATGTGCCATGTACATTGATTAAATACCAAATATATGGTGGCCATTTCTAACCATCATTTACTGTATTGATTTGTCAGCAGTGGAACTGTAATAAAAAAACTATTGATTTACTGTCCTTATTTGCTTATGGGCTTTTTATTAATTTTACACATTGTTTCCTATTTCTAGATTATAATTTTTATGTGGTTTTTTCCTTGAAGACAAGCCTGGTCCTCTCTGAAGTTGGAAAAGAGGAACAAATTGAAGATCAAAGGAATGAAACCATCAGCTGTGTCTTGCTAGTTCTTACTGAGCGACAAAAGCTGCGTAAAGAATGGACAGCAAGGTGAGAAATCTTTTAAAATTTGTAAGATAATAAAATTAGAAACCAGTTTATCAAATATACTCCTATAAATCCCCTGGGGCGGAGCAAGTTGACATTAAAAAAAAAAAAAAAAAAAAACAAATCAAGATTTTTACTGTTCAAATAGTATTTTTGCTTGAATGGAATAGTCAATATTTCTGCTTCTGATTTCAGAGTTACTTCGTGGGGTAGAATGCTCCCTTACTGTGCTTATATAGTGCAATCTATTGATAATAGCTTGATAAGCAGCATACATATTCGAGGATTGGTATCACCTGAAGTGCCCTGAGGTTTTCCTTCTTTGCTAACCATATGAGCAATGCTCCTTGCTGGCATGCCATGCCAATGGATACCGTCCCTGTCTGCTTTCTTCATGATCCTCACATTTTCTCGTGGTGTGCTACTGGTGTTAACTGAGTTGTGTTGGGTGAGATTGGCATAAATGTAGATATTGCTGGAGTTCCTATCATGTCATTGCTCTTATAGTTGAGTTCTCAAATTGAACTTATTGCCATGGTAATAAATCAGGTTATGTTGTTAATTTTAGTAAGTTTTTTATGTTTTTATTTGAATAAGTTTGTTACTGGAGCGTGTAGTCAGATGAATGCATTTCAGAAACTACAGATACATCATACTTCTAGTTCTTTCAGAAATACGTGAATTCAGCAGAGAGAACTTCTACCATATGCCACCTTGTGTCCTTCTCTGTAGCTGCTAAATGAGTTGATGTCACCTTTTTCCACATCTATTTCTAAAAGCTATAGATTTGTACTCATTTAATAATCTCTTTTCTTATTTATGATATTTACATAAAATATCTAACAGTCTATGAAATTTTTCTACAAAATGTACAGCTTTCCTTTAAAAACAGATGTCCCGTGCTTACAATTAAATATAGTTTTTAGTCAAACGCATTTTTGAATGAGATTTTGTTAATCAAAATTAGCTCTTAATTGGCATGATTTTTTTACCTGCACTAAATATTCCAGTTGAGTTCTCCTGTGTTTTGTTAGTGTGTAATTTTGGAAAGTTCCTGAAAATCCTATGGGATTGACTTAAAAAAGTTAATTGTAGATATTGAATCTGACATTTGAGTGGCTTTGCTGTTCCAAATGAATTACAGTGAGTGGCCTTGAAACTGTTTAGGAGCTTTAGACAAAAATTAAACATTATTGCATAGTAGCAATTATTATTACTGATTAGAGACTGTGTTTTGTAAGTCTGCATTCTTACCAGTAGGGAATGTTTATTTGTGTTCTTGTCAGTTGAGATCTCAGAGTAGAAGAGACCTCAGTAAGGTGGGTCTACAATATTGTTCGTATGATTGTGTGGTTTTTATTGCTTCCTTTTTGAGGAATTTAAGGGATTTTTGTGGGATTTTTTTGCCTTCCATCACCATGCTTACTAAAAATGCAAACGGTTTGAATACATTGGAAACAGAGGATATCACTTAAAGCTTTTCTGCAGGACACGTGTATTTTTGTTACGAACCAGGATAGAAAGCTGCCTAGAGATAGGAAAAGGCTGAACAATTCCAATGAGTGAAGTATCCTTTTTTTAGTGTTCGTTCAGTTTAACAGTGATTTTCTAGTACACGAAGTCATCGGGAAGCATGGCAATCGGGACTCATTTAAAAGTAACGTGGTTGTAGTGTTTCTGGCCTCTGCTCACAGTGTAGTCAGAGGCTGGAGCCAGTGTTGCAGCTGTAGACACAGTCTAGTCTCTGACACAGAAATGCCAAAGTTCTTGGGTGGGGGTGGGAAGAGGCACAAGCAGACAAAGTGCAGACCTCCTTAAAACTAAACACCTGAGAAAAAATTTCAAGAGCATTGAAAGTGTCCTTTGAGTATTAAATATCCATAATCCTTTTTCTTTCCATTTGATGTTTCCCATCCCACTGACCTATCTGAGAGTCTCATCCATATGATCTGCATAAACAGGCTGTTACCGTACACCTCACTTTACTTCATCAAAGCTTCAGCTAGATGTCTGGAATGAAGCACTGGCTGTGGTAGCCATCAAGCATACGGTGGTGAAAGTTATAAAACGTCCACCGTGGTACTAGCAGGGCTGCCCATGTTTTAGAGATCAGTCTATTGTGTACTTTGGAATTACATGAGAAAAATGTGCTTGGACAGGAAATAATTAGCACTTGTCAAAGGGCAGGCAATAGGTTACAGTATTTTACTTTCAACAGGCTATCAGGGGATCAGCTAGATTAGATAATAGAATTTCTTTCCTCTGGAAGTTAAATACAGATGACTCTAATTACCTTACATTGTGCATTAGAGAGCACATTATGAACAGTACAACTTCAAGAAATTTAGGTCAATGAAGGGTGGGCAGCTGGCAAAAACTTTGCTCTACACTTAGTCTTTATAGAGTTACGCAGACGTTCTGTTCTTTCGTGGGTTTTACTTGTGTTGTTCGCACCTTAAATAAAAAAAATACATGCTGGGAACTGTTAGTACAAACCGATTCAACTTTTAGAAATTTAGGCTTTCTCAGAGAAAGGCATGTGAACTGTTTTGATATGTGTTTGTATCTGCGTGGTTAAAGCATGTCCTTGCATTATTTGCTTTAAGTTGTACCACTGTTCCTGCATATTAAATAACTGAAATTATTCTCTAGGTTTTTATTTCAGCTCCATACTTCAAAACACATGGTAGTGCATTTAGTGTTCTGGCTCACTGTTTCATCTACTTTTGACTCAAAGATGTCATCGGTATCTTAAGTATCTGAGCAATTCTAGGGGTTCAAGTTGTTCTGTGTTGAGTGTAGTGATGCAAAATACTGCAGGTAGGACTCAACGAGTGTCCTCAAAGTGTTAACAGAAATGGTCCAGAGTTTCTCAAGCCCCAGACTTGTTTATACTGCTGGATAGTGCCTGATGGACAGGTTGTTATAGCTGTTAAAGAGCTGCTCTAGCCCTTTGAACTGACCCCTTCTTGACCTCTGCTTAGAGAAGGTCACTGTTCAGCTTATAAAGTAAGGGGAACCCTAGATTCTACTGTAACAAATAGAGGGTAAAGGGAACAGCTGCGAATTTTGGAGTAACCATGCAAACCTGTGTAGACTTTTTAGGGTCACTGTATGATAATGAAAATTGTTACCAAATTATATGGAAATTTAACAGCAATAGTGGGAAAGAGAGGGTGGAGTCTAATGCATTGGGTTTGATAAATGAAGTGTGAAGTTACCCATCTGGCTCTAGACAGCCCTCTTTTTCTCTACGAAAGGGGAACATTTAAAAATAACCATGGTACATCTAGAATCAATGACCCATACAGAGAGCTGGAATAGATCAAGATTTAATGGTGGCTGTGGAAGAAATTATCATTTGAAAAGTGAGACAAAGGATGAAAAAGTACAGTTCAATATCTGCACCTGATTCATTTTCAAAAAAGGCCTTAATATTTTTAGCCCGTTGATGATGCTGTTGGCTTTTTTATTTTACTTTTTAACTGGAACCAGAAAATTTGTTGTATCGTAAAGAAACAGTTTGGCTAAAAAAAAAAAGTAGCTGAATTTCAAGAGAGAATGTTGCACTTTTCCTGATCAGTAAATGCCCAAGAGAACTGGACAGATGATTGTGTCTCTTATTTCCAATGGAATTTGTATCATGCTATAATAATACTGTCTTTAATGCTTGCATGACATACTTCACTTAATTGCTAGTAGGTTTTTGCTATATTTTTCATATAGAACCGTTTACTGCCACACTAACTTGTCATCAAGAAATCAACAATAGATTAAAGGATAATACTTAACTACATTGAAATTATTAACTGCTAGGAAAAAACATGGTTAGTTAAACTATTACTAAAATAAGTATTTTTCCTGCAAATTTTATTGGTCTAAAACGGTTTTATTTTGATGCAGACTCTGATGTCTGTTTTGCCCTGAGTGAAATTGCACCATTTCTCTTAGGGGAAATTCAGCCAGTAAATGTAAAGTTTTGGAGAAAGACAAAATGAAGTGGAAAGTTTGGTAAGAAAAATGAAATTATTTATGATAGGCATATTTTCATAGTTGTGCTAGTTAGTCAAATTCTGAAACCTTAAGTTCTCTCTAAGTCATCATGTAATGACAAATTGCCGTAGTGAAAACAGAATAAACATTCAGTAAATACTTTGGACCAAAATAAACACAAAATTCTTCTGGTTCATGAGATAAACAGCAGAAAAGCGTTAATTGATTATATCTTGTAAGAATCAATAGCTTAAAACCTTGGCTTATTGAAATAACACAATGAAACAAATCTATTTTATGAGGTCATTCTACAGCCCATAACATTTTGTAGATCACATCACTATGTTTTTTTTAGAATTGCTATTATTCTATCTCTATACAGCACTTCAAAAAAAGAACCTTTTACTCATGGCAAATCGTATAAGTTTCAGGTTTCAAGTTAAACTTGAGCTCTAATTCCTTAGTGTTTTTTTGCCTTTGTCAACCCCCTTCTTAGATCTCCCAATTTTGACATAACAATGCAAAGGTACGTGTTTTTTTTCTAGCCACAGTGAACACTTATCATGCTCCTGAGGTAGTTTTGCCTCTCAGCATTGAAATCTGGATTGTTATGTGGACATTTGTATAGGAATTTAAATTATAAGTAAATAGTGTGACAATTGAGTCCTAACCTGGGATAACGCTGTTGCGTTCTATAATAAGAAGAACGATGAAAAGTCTGAGTGGAATCCTGAAATAGTGTGTATGTTAAATGAGATACAAACAGGGAGATTTTCATATATTTTATTTTCTGTTTTGAAGAAAAAGTTAATTATTTTTTTCTTATGCCTTACCCCTTTATGCTTTGGAATTTTAGATCATATCTAAGAAGGTAATTGAGGTAGTTTTCACTCTTTTTTAGTTCTCGTAGGAGAAGGTGGTGTTGATGTAAAGAAGGAACATATTTCCTTCTGTAACAGAGAAGTCCATGGGTTAAGAAGTTGGCATAGGCTTTGGGAAAATCGGAGCAGTTTTATTCCTTCTGTCACAGACTTTGTGTATTTTTCAGGAACTCACTAAATACTAGTTTTTAAATCAAATGTGGTAATATCATTGACAAATACTGAAATTTTTTGCACTCTCACAAGCCTGCCAAGATGATAAATATGTGAAATATTGTGAACTCTTCGGGAACTACTGCAGTGGGAGCTACACTAGTTCCAAAGATTTAACAGACAAATTGCAGGGGTATCAAAGTCTGACAGAGAGTGGGAGGAAGTATTTGGGTTGTTTGAAACTTTTGTGGTTGTTTTGTGTAACATTAGAATGACAGCTTTTTTCATGTTGAGGAATCCAGCGTCCATGTTTCTGAAGTTAGTAAGGATCTCAGTACACACAGCTGTGTGATCTCCAGCAGGTTTTTGTAACAGTTGTCCTCTCTGGACAACATGTGTGTCTGCTGGAATGGATACTCAGTAAGTTAACAACAAGCATAGACAAAAAATTTTGATTCATCATTTTGGAAATCCCAGGCGAAAAAAAAAGAGAATTCTATTTGAATTCTTTGATAGTGATATTTTGTGTGTGTGTGTGTATGCTCTTTAAAAGAAGAAAATTCAACTGTTCAGCACCCAGTATGTAATCAGAAACGATCTTTCAGAAAGTAAGTGTACATTATGACTTAGGTGGCAGTGCTGAGTACTGTATGTTAACCAGGGAGATGCTTTGAGGCAAACTGAACACCACCCTGGCAGCTTGCAGATGAATGGAGAAAACACTGCGGCCTCGATGAAGTTGTCAGGTCTCCTGCTGTAGTTATGCTTGGACATCAGCTGCCTTGATTGACCTTTGACTTTTCTCCAGTTGCTTATTACCAGACTTCTCTTGCTTCTCGTGACCCTTCCTGTTTTCCGCCTCTGTCTTTCACCTGTGTTTCTTGTTTTGAGGAGCCTTTGAAGCAGCCAAGCTTGGGATCAATAGGTGCAAGTACTCTACAGAATAATGGAAATACGGCTTGATTAAATGCTGCTGTTTAACCACCACTATTATTTCCTTTGAAACTGTCTTGACCCTTTACCCTTGGAAAGGCTTTATGTTTACAAGCTGTGGCTGCTTACAGAAAATTCTGCTGCTTACCTTGTGATGTCACTATGTACATCGCAAATATGGTGTAAAAAAGTGTTATTTGGTGTAGGGACTTAAAGCAAATGGTATTACAGGGCAGTCTGGTAAAAGTCGCAGAACTTCTGCTCTGTGTGTGGCTTTTGTGTGTGTCAGACTCTTTCAGCAGGCGCTTTGCAGGCATTGTTTACTCCAAGGGTTTACTTTGTCATTTTGATTTAGTCTTAATGCTCCACTTCTGAAAATCGTAGAGATGCATCATCCAATACCCAAATAATGGCTATATCAAAATTCTTTGACATTTCCCTCTTTTGATTTCATGCTTTTCTTCTCGTTATGTTAGATGGATTTTTCAAAAGATGATTCAGTGGCACTTCCAAAACTGACAAATGACACTAATTTAGTCCTTATTTATAGTGCAATTAAAGTTTCCAAAACAAAGTGATAAAGAATTTTCCCATGCTATCAGAATGTATTTGATTTTTTTTTTTTTTTTTTTTTTTTGCTGAAGTGGTTAAAATTTTGACTTTATTTCACCTGTACTGGCTTTTAAAGTCAACATGGGTGACACTTCCTTATTTGTGTAAGCTTTCATGATTGCAGAACAAGAAAGATAGTATTGTTTTTCCAGTAGTTTGACAATGATTTGCTCACTACCACTGGGAGATCTGAATGCTGGAAATGAAGATTGTTGCGTTTCCAGGCTGCAGGATACTGGAGATTGAATAGATCACAGAGGTGACAAATTTATAATCTGTGGAGACAAAGTGTTAGCCACATCATCAGACAGTTGAACCACAAAGCAACATTAGCATCAGCTGTCATCGTTCCTGTAAGAGAGAATGGTGGCTTCCAGAGGCAGGAGAAAAGTCGGGAGAATTGTGTCGTGTACAGTGCTCTGTAGCTGCCTGTATTAGATGAAGACCTGATGTTATAAACTAAGGATAAAGTGTGACTGGTCCAGAGAATGAAAAATTATCATAGATTGACTTCGCTTTATCCATTGATCTATCTTCTGCAATATCAATCCTTACTTTCCTTAGCCCTCAGCAAAATGTTCTAATGTTATGGTATGTCACAAGTCCGTAAAACTACTTGCAAACTTCATATGAACTAAAACTAGACATTTAAAATTAAACAAGTCTAAAGATAGAATTCTTTCTTCTGTAAAATAATAGAAGCCTCATCCAAACAGGACTGTGTTGTTAATGTTGTTAGTACCATTATTGTCACAGCTTTATCTGTCCTAAAGCTGAATTAAATAAATTTAATTTGGAGGAAATAATCTGTTTACATTACCAATACAGGAAAAAGAGGGTAATATAAAGTGTTTACCTAGCCAAATGGTGTGCTTATCATGTCATAGCATGAGGCATGAGTAAGCAGATGCTAACGTAAGTTCATGATTTAAGTCTTAAATGCTGTCAACCTTATGTTATGAAAGTTTTTCCACATATATAGAACTTGACGTCTCCAGGGATTGGTAATGAAATACTAAATCTTTTGTTTTCAGGTCAGCAGTTCAAATGTGGTTCAGGTAGATAGTGCCAACGATTATTCCCATTGGGTATCTGTGTTTGATGGCCTATGTAAAATGCATTGGTTCTCCAGTCCTAGTAGGCAGGTGTGTATATCACACAAAGCAACTGTTACAGCTGACACTAATTGGTACCCTTGCTGGCATTTTCGGAGCAGCCAAAAATTAAATGGATGTAGAAACCGAGCAAGATGCTGTCAATGCTCTAAGCAGTCTAGACCATGGTTGTGAGGTAGTGGTAAACCAATGAATGTCATGGTTGACTGTGGGCAGAAAAAGGATGTCAGTCTGTTGCATTGCTCTACAGTTTGCTTGCACTAAAAGTTATGGTAACGTACACAGATAATCATGTGCTGGTGAGAGAGCTGCAGTAGATCACTGGACAATGTCAACAGCATTGGACGAGAGGGAAGTGCAATCCACCGGGAGGTCAAAGAATGGCCTGGAGATGTATCAACTAATTGGAGAAACTAAGAGGACCGGGAGAACAGAATTAGATTTACTTGCTTGTTTTCACACTAATGAGATTATTTGGCATTTTAACAGTTTAATTTGGCCATATTATGTGTTCTGTTTATTTTGTCTGAATTTTCAATTCTTGATGTATCACTGCTGAGGAATTATTAAATTATAAACTATGAGATGATCAAAATAGCTAAAAAAGGAAGTTGGCATTTCCTATGGTTAAGAAGTTCTGTAAAAACAGAGAACTTGGGAACCTGTTGCATAGCATGCATTGTTTTCATATTCTTTGTCTTATTTTGGTAAACAACAGCAGCCCCAAATGGGAACAGTGCTTAAAGCACATGTAATAGTAGCAGAAGAAAATCCTACTATAACTTACTTGAGTAGCTTAGCCAACCGAGAGCACTTCTAGAGGTATGCAACACCCCAGTTTAGTGGTAATTCATAACACTCATATTTCCGTATTGCTGTGTTCTAGAGGTTATCTAGCCTGGATTGGTGGTGGAGCAGGTGGGACTCACGGGTGAGAAGGGTTTTAAAGTAACATGAGTGATATAATTAGAAATTGAGAGAAATAATTGAAACAAAAATCTGTCTTGAGATGGATCAAAAAGATACAACTGAGAAGCAGGCTCTCCAAATGCAGTTTGTGAGAGAAGCTAAGAAAAGTCTATGGAGTATTGAAGTAAAAGCAGTAATACTAGGAGAGCGCCAAATTGTGCTGGAGAGCATTTTTTATACGAGTTTATACAATAGTCTTAAAATTTTTGCCAGTTGTTTTTGAGCTAGTTGACATTTTTCCATTTTTATTTTCTCATATTTAGTAATGTCAACTTTTGGTCTGAGTTCTGAAAAATATTCTTATCAGAATTGGTTTTGACCACCTAGTAAAGGTGGATTTGAACAAGTGTTCAGGAGATGTAAGGTAGTCAATAGATCCATTCCAGCATAGATGACTTGTTAGCTGTACAGTATGTTTATGGCAAGGCATAGTTTGCTACATATAAGGTCTGATTATTTTATATTAGGCCATCCTGAATGTATTTTAGGTATTTGCCTTTCTTTTTATATTTGGAGATAAGGATAATCCCAAAATCCAGATGTATGTGTTAGGGATTGAGGAGGAGGTTGAAGGAGGGGAAAGAAGGGGAGGAAAGGGATTTGGGAGGTAAGAGGGTGCAATATTGGAGAAGTTTTTTAACTGTTTTGCTTGCCTGTAGGTGACACTGTTGCATCATTTATCTGTACATTTGCACATATCTTGTCTAGGGACAAAAAAAAAAAAGAACAACAAATTTCATTAAAATAATTTGAGAGAGATTCAAATAAATACATTACACTAATGATTCCTTAAGCCTTGGCTAGAGAGTAGTGTCTTAGATACAGCCGGATGAATCGCATGTTCTCCTTCTCAAAGATGGCAGCATTATTATAATATTATTTCTGATTAACTAGCTCACTAGCATTGCATCTTCAGTTGAGTATTCCCTTGCCAGGCAAGATGCTAAAGGGATTGCTCTGCATGTTTCTAAAGACTAATGCAATAAACCAAGATGATAATACACTGATGGGGAAAAAAAAAAAACTTAATTTGCTGCTAAGTTATGGCAATGTAAAGTTAAAATGTTTTTCTTTGCTCAAGTCATTTCAATTAATAATGTGTGCCATTAAGTGAAATCTCATAGAGGATTTTTTCTTCTTTGCCTTTAAGTATGCTGGCTACAGAGAAAATGAAATATTCTGTGAGACTTGAGCAATCGTCTGTCTCCAAGCTACGGTGTGCCTGCTGCCAGATGTTCAGGTGCTGGTGCTGCTGCTTTGACATGTATATCTCTTCCAGGCAAAAAAACAATATATACATCAGTCCAGGTGCGAGGTGGCCTTGCCAGCAAACCTGCCTCCTCCTAGCCGTGACACTCATCCGCTCCCCGCCAGAATGTGTACGTTGGAAGGGGATTGTAATTAACCCCTGGAAAGCATAGGTTTCACTAAAGTGATGTGCGCAGTAATGATATTGTTAGCTTCCTTAATTTCCAGTTTCACCATCAATTATGCCATGTGTTTCATCCAGTTGGTGCTTCCCTCCCAGTGTTAATTATAACCTACAAGACTGTTACAGTTAATTTTATGGCAAGCATATTGTCTCTTCAAGGCTCCACAGCGGCTCATAAATTATCTTGAAGGTAAAATGTAACTTGGGGAACTAGTTATGAAAATTCCATCCATCTCGCTTAGGAGGTGCAGCTGCTACTGTCAGCTGCCTCGCTGCTGCATTGTGAAGGAATTACGGCGGGTCAGGTTTAAGCGGCTCGGCCCAGGCTGTCACCGAGGAGGAAGGCTGTCCTGGCCCTGTCAGACAAGTACCTTCTGCCAGTCCCTTGAGGTTTCACTTTGCAGGCAGCCAAAGGCAGGCGGTGCAGGTGGACGGTCCCCGAGCTGTCTCTATTCATTACTTTACAGGAACTTGTTTTAGGTAGGCAGGTAGGGAGACCTTTTCACTGTTGTCATAACGTTAGGCATCATCTGCAAAGTGCAAGATAGATAACTCTATAAATAACGCGCCGTTCCGTTGGGCCGGGGTGGTGGAGAAGGGATGATTAGCACCGTAGGCGCACGTGAAGTAGCTCGCTGGTTTGTGAAATGACTGTTGGTTTAATTGTGGCGATAGCTCGGTTTGGAAGAGCACATCTGTTCGCTTTTCTTTCCCACACACAATGCGAGGAGGTGCGATTTCGCTGCGAAGTAATTTGTGTTGGAGTTTCACATCAAATAAATTAGCGTGGGCTTATGTTGGAATTATTTATGACATCTGCGTGTGCGCGTCTTGTTTTTTTGCTGAAGGAATTGCAAACGATTATTTTCTTTTAAAGAAGAGGGGAAAAAATAAGGAAGAAAAATAAAGCAACCCACTACTCGGAACAATGAGCTCGGCTGTCAGTGCTATTTATATTTGTGTAGTACAGTCGTATTATTATTATTATAATGTTTCATTCTGCTCTTTATAGTAAAAATACAAAACTACTATAAAAATATAATGCCTTATTTTACTGTCTGTTGCTTTAATATTTCGTATTTCAATAGTTTGAAATGCTGTCAAGTTTTGGGTGTTCCTTTAAGAATGAAACCTAAGTACAAATCAAATTTCCTGAGAGGCTTTTCTTCTTCCACTATTTTACCTTTCGAAAGGACTTCTGTGTTTACAGCGCTGTTCCCTAACCTCATTTACAGCCGGGAGGGCATATGAGAAGGAACGGCGAAAGCCGATACTTAACGCTTTCCATAGGCAACCGCTGTGCAGATGTGAGTGTACAGACCCGTTGTGAATAAGTAAATGTTGTGAATTCAATTGAGGAGAAAATGAACAAACACGATAATGAAAACCAGCAAGAATAATGTATTTAAATATATATTGTTCATTTGTTTTGACAGTCTTCGTTCGGTTTCAATTATTTTTGATCATTCATTATATCATTATACAGTGAAGAAAAATCTTTAAAAATATTGCTTTGTTAATTGGACCTTTCATATGTTTGCAAAGTGGGCAAAAAAGGCTGACGAGAGAGTGCACATTTGTACGTTTCTAATGTAAGTTCATTATTGCTTTTCCCCTGGAATTTATTGTACATCTGCCTTGTGATATCTTTTAGAGGTCCATTTTCTTCCCAGAATCAACAATGCACATTCTGGTGTTTTCAGAGAAAAAACTCCCCAAATTTCAACTGACCAGAACTCTGTATTTTTATTTGTTTAGTTTATTTGGAGGGAAGCTGTGCATTAGGCACAGCCTTGGGCAAAGTGAGGTGTAAAACCAGGATTGCCTCAAGAGTAGACCCAGAGGCATTGCTTCTCAGAAGTAGAGTTCCTTCTTGGATTCATCCGTTCCTTGCCTCTCACAGAAGAGATAGGGGAAAAATTATAACTCTTGTTAGCAAATATCATTAAATGAGGGGTTGCTTCACCTGATCATCTACGTCATTATCTCCTACACTGTAGGATGATGAATATACAAAGATTATTCATCAGTATTGCCAAAGCAGTCCCTCCATTGTGGGGTACTTCCCAGTTATGATTTTGCATCATAACTAGGAGGTATCTGCAGTTGTTTTAGTGTAGTTCTCACTAAATTTTTGATGAATTTGTGTAGGTAGAGAAGGTTGGGGACAGGGAAGATATTTGAGAATTTTAATGTCCCATACTGGTTTCTAAAGGGATAAGACGACTGCTGAATGTCCGAAAATATTTCTTTTTCTTAAAATTGTGTGAAAGTATCTTGATTATCATGTCTTCTCAGACTGATTTTTACACCATTGCAATATTGCTGAGTTCAAGAAAGTTCCTCTTGATTTAAGTTAGTGTAACCGAGAAGGGAATGAAGGCACAGGTCCTGGTAAATATCCTTCATGTTTTCTTATGATGGAATCTCAGACTTTTATTGTAATGCTACTGCAGAAAGACGAAGCTGATTGGAAAAGCCTTTATGATTTGTAACTTGGCACGTAAAATGATCATTACCGAATTAATTCTCTTTTAAATATAAGAAATATTTTTTGTGCAATTGAACGAGAAAACCTTTTTCAGAAGAAAGTGCCTTTGTTTCCTGGCTCTTGGCCAACTTCAATAGGAAAAACTGCATTTGGAAAGCAATTGAACGATGTCGTATTGCAAACTTGTTTTTTAGGAAGATGAATTAAAGTAGCTGTAAAATAATGGGAGAGAGGACAACTTAAGAGTTGGATCCAGACCACTCAGCTGTCACAGGCTGATGCATTTAAAAAAATGTTACTGTTTCTCGTTTAACATAACTCAATATGTTCTTTTATGTCATGGACCGAAAAAGAAAATGAATTTTCAAAATAGCCTCAGTATTATATAGTAGTTAGATTCCAAAAAGCGTTTGGAGAAAAAAGGGGGGTTTTTAGTGGCTTTAGAGTCTTATTTGACACACAGAATTTAGACTTTTTTTTTGTTGTAAAAGAAATAATTTATAAGAGCACAAACTCAAATGAAATGTTTCTCAATTAAGTGCACTTTTAGCTGAATTAATTTCTAAAGATAAAAACAATTTTGTAGCTTAAATATATGTAAATATCAAAGGGATTTAAATGAGTGGTTGTGCAGATCAGTGTTGAAGTTTGGTGCTTCAAAATGTATAAAGAAAAGAAATCATAATTTTTAATATTGCTGTAACAGGAAAAAATATTTTTTGAGTTTTCTGGTTGTTAATAGTTAATTATGAAGTTCCAATAACATGGAAGACCTCTGTGCATGTTGAATCTTGTGAAATCAATGGAGTGCTGCATGCAGTTGACCGTTCGCTCATTCAGTTTGCCCATGAAAACAAGTTATCAATACTGCTTATCTCTGGTCATACCCTAATATAGTGCATTTTGATGTGAAATAGTTTGTCTTTTATTTCACAATATTCATGTGCCTTGCTCTTTTGTTACTATGAGATGGAAAATCACTGTTCTTCACTGCCATTTTAGGGCCTTCTGCTGTATTTGCTGTCGATGTGTAAGATAGCTGGTTTATAGTTTGCCTTGGGTGAGAAGTTTGAAACTCTCCGAGTAGGATTGCTAGACTACCAAAATACTAGGCAAATATAATTCTGTGATTAAAGTTACATGATTATGAAGCAAAGGCTTCATAGGTATTTGGTTCCTGGCTCAGAAGAAGCATTAAACAAGATAATTTCAAGAATGTATGTAGTCTCTCTGAAGAGCTATAGCTTGCAATGATGTAAATGGAATCACTTACGTGTTAGAATTTTCACATGTTGGAAGCAAGCTTCTTTAAGTGTATGGCTGACTTCTGACATGAATTGAGATCCTCTTGTCATTAGTCCTTCAGTTTAACTATGCACACAGAAGTACTTCGTTGAAAAGACACTTTCTTGGTTTGATGGATTCGGACTATACGTAGGGATTTCTCTCTCTCCACGATGTCCTTCTGTAAAAGGAAATCCTCTTGGTCTCTCTTCAGACTGTTTTAAAACAAACCAACCAGCTAACCAAAACAAACAAAAAAATCTCCCAAAACAAAACAAAAACCCCTTGAACTTTATCTACATTTATGAAATACATAACTTTTCTTTTTTTTTTTTTCACTAGAAGCTATAAGCATATGCATTAGTGTGCTTAGTTGCTGAGCTTGAGAAGTGCTGACTGACCTTTTCTGCACACTCCTAATTGCTAGCTGATATGGAAAATACTAATCCTTCAATTTGTACAAAATTTCATTTTTATCCTACAAAAGAGACTGTAAGGAAACAATATACTGTCAAATATACAAAGAAAAAAGTTTTCATTTTTGTATTTAAGTGTACCACTTTTGGAAATGTATCAGTTATTATGAGGTGAAATTGGTGATGAATACAGAAAAATAATTTTGTTTGCCTGTTCATTTTTTTCTGCTCAAAGCCTGACCTTTATTTAAGCATATTATTTTTCTGTGTCACACAAAAAACCCAAACCTTACAAGATTTATTGGCATTTGTAGGGAAAAAATAAAAGGATTTTCATGTTTTGTAAGAAACTTAATACACTCTCACAGATGGCCCAGCTCAGGTGTGATTTTAATTATGAGATAAAACAAAGCCCAACACAGTAGGAAGGAGTCTTAATAAACGGCCTGAAGCTTTTGTCTTCATGTGTCAAAAAGCCTTTTTATTGCGTGATGAAAAATTTTTTTTACTAGCTGTTTCTAAAAATGCTTAAAAAAAATACAAGGGCTTCCAAAGTTCAAGTGAATTATTTTGGTCAAGTAAAAAATAAGAATTCTTTTTTCCATTTCTTTTTTCTTCCCAATAAGTTTAGATTTCTGCTGGCAAATGACAGAAAAAAAGAATGCATTATTAATAATTAAACCTGCAAGGACACAAATCCTTTATTTACAAATAAAACCATTTTCTAATTAGATACCGTCCTTGTTTGTTGATGTATCACATTGCTTAGTAGTAACAAAACCTGAGAATTTTTTAAGGCTGGCTTAAGCTGAATCTATGATCAGAAACTAATAATAATTTAAACCCTGCTATGGTATTCAGCCTTCATTATTAAAACACAAATAGTATGATCCTGTTGTTAAATATTACTAGTGTATTGTAATAATGTTGTACTACCTTTCCCTTAGTGGGGAATTATGAGGACCTCATGTTAGGACCTCAGTGTCCTGACATAGTTAATTATCCATAGATAATGGTTTTCAGCAGTAGCTGTTCTGAACATCACAACCTCACTGTTAAGGGCTTAATAAATATTTGCAGACTCAGGTGCAGAGCACCTACGTACTTCTCTACAGAAGCAAACAGCTGTGGTTTCTCTCCTGTGCTATACATCACATACAGCGTCCCATTTATTGTGGCAAACCTAATGGTGCAAATGGCAAGCTTTCCGTCCTGTGTTACGCTGTGGTGATATGTTTGTTGCAGATACGCTAACTTACCTTTCATGAGTCATCTGTCTTTTCTAAGACAAAAATATCTTAGCTGAATATACTGGGGTTCGTTACTGGAATGCTCTGTATATTGATAAAATTATTTAAAACTTCATTTTGGAGTGTGTAACCACGATCACCACCGATGCTGGAAGGTTGAAAACTGAAACCAGATGGTTCACAAATGAATTCTGCATCCATGAGCTTACTTTTAGGGGACAGTTATTTGTAATAATTATTTCAATTATAGGACAGTGAAGAGCATGAACATAATGAGATTTTACAAGTAATACAGCTTAGGGGTGTTTTTTCTGTATGGCTGGATAAGTCTCAAGGGGGGAAGTACCCATAAAATTCAGGTAGCTGTGCATCACCTCAAATTGTGGCTTGGAACGTTGGGTGATTCCTATGTAACATCCCATCTTTAATTGCAGTTGAATAATGGAGCAAAAGGAGGAAATGCGAGGTTTATGCATGTTTGAGCCACATTCAGGATCGGGCATTCTAGCAGTGGTTCAACTCATGGGCTTTGATGATGAGTAGTCAGTAAGCCTCTCTGCCTCATCAGAGAGGGATAACAATTTCATATATTTAAGGACAGAGTTCCTAATAGAAACTCAAACTTGTGACATTGGAAGGAAGTGAACAGTGGTAGGGACAGCAATAGTGTTATTAACAGTTTTATCTCAAGTTTTTTAATATTTCATACTTTCCTCAGAGCATTAGCTCTTAAAGACCTATATTTATGTGTTTCAGCTTTTATTTATCACAGAACTGCTAAGAAAGGTTTGATAAATTTCCTTGTAAAAGCCTATAAATGTATTTGTGCTTTATGCTTGTATTTACAAACATGCACACACGTATATACTCGTGGCTTCTGGAAGCTGACTGACAGCTTTTGTAGGCTAAGGATTGTCAGCTGCAGGAACACAATGAAAAAGCTCCAGTAATTAATGATGGTTTTTTTATTAGTGAGTTTGTAAACTAGACATATTATGTGTTACAGTACAGTGCTTTCAATTTAGAAACCTCTTTTTTTTTTTTTTTTTTCTCCTTATGGAAAAACTAAGCATGTTAATGATATTTAAAAATGTTGGGACATGTGGCCTCTCCTCTGCACTGGCTCTTGTAATCTTATTCAAACTTTTGGATGCGTTCAGTTTTAGATACAGAGCTGCATTGTACACTAATGCAGTTGCTTATATTTGTTTATTCTGAATGTTAATATACCCCTAAATACTGAGAGGGAGGGAATTCCATCTTAATTGGAAAATAAAAATAATGTTATGTCATTATTAAATCACAATATATAATAATGAACAGTATACCTTAGTTTAGAAAGTAGACTGTATCTCTTTAGCTCTTTGTATTATATTTTAGAAACAAAAATTGTTTCTAACTGCTCTATTGTATTAAATAGCTATAGAAAATGTTTTGATTGGCTGACATGTCACAGTAGTAGTAATACTTGAAATGTTACTCAGCAAATTGTTTGAGTATTCAGTCCAAAAAAACCCAAAACAATTAACTTCATATTTCTCCCAGAGATTTCAATGCTTTCAATGAAGGCCTCAAGGGGAAATATTTTTTTTTTCAAAAATTTTCCATTCTGTTTTCCCCCTTGCCCTGCCATCCGTGCATCCTTGGTCCTAATCCTTTTCCATTTTTGGATTTTAAGGATTATATTGTATTAATTCATCTCTCTTCTCGTCATATTCATCATGTATTATGAGAAGGTATAATAGAAATAGTAATCTATAACGAATTAATAATGGTGTATTTTAAGCTTTTGATCATGTGCTGACTGTGGGAGGATTTGGAAGGCTAGTGTGTGATCCATATTCTCTAGAATTTATAGTCCAGTTTAGGCAGGAAAGTGATCCTTGTCTGTCTTGTCCTGTGTGCATCATCCACTGTGATTCTCAGCTTATGCAATGCCAAATGCTCTATTGATATTTATCTTTTCTAAGATTTCCAGGAACTCGGTTACTGATGGGAAAGGGTAGCAGTCGTAGTTGCCTTGATGAGTGAGTGTCTTGACTTTCACGGATTGCCGAGAGGCGTGCATCCTCAGCACCGATTGACCTGGTCTCTGAGACTCTTCTAACTGGTTTCTGGTTGTCAAATACACAAATTTTATTATACTCATCATCCAGCAAACTGTGCAGTGGCTGTAGGAAGCTTTGTCTATCAGTGTTAATATGACCGTGAGCATTTTGTTTCAATTGAAGTCATGGTTAAGACGTTGCTTATTCAGATACCGGTTGTGGCTTTGGTACAAACCTTGGGAAAGGAGTTTTAATTCTGATGTGCATCCTGCGTACAAAAGATTGTCTTTCTACTTTTTGATCCGATTCTGCTGATTGACTCCAAGTGAATCAAAAGCTGGTAATACGGGTCTGTTCTACTCCCACAGATGCTGCGTTCTCCGGTGCTGGATGTGAGTAGTGCGGACGGCTAACGTGTCACTAACGTGACCTGGCTATCTGGCCACAAAATCATTCATATCACATAAAGACCCAAAGTAAACAAAGGGTGCTGGTTTTAAGTGGTGATAGACTGTCAGTCTGAAGTGTTATGTCTCCCCATCAAACAGAGGACTGCGATGGCAGTGCTTGCTTCCCCTTAATTTTTAACAGTACAAATTTAAAAGTTACTTGAAAAACACACACGTGGCTCTGGGATTAAAACTCAGCATGAGAGTAATTTAACTACAATGATACACCTTTTTAATTGAGTGCACCTTAAGATTCTGCTGGTAACCATTCTGCTGGTAACCTGTGCCCCTTTGAGTCATTAACAAAATGTAACTGATCTTGATCTGTTTTTTTGGGGGTGTGGGGGGGTTAATCTTCACTATAAGCAAGACAAGAAGCTTTTGGCTCATGAAAGTAAACGTTTTCGATCCTTTGTTGTCAGATCCCACAATTTTCTCTACAGCAGACTTAGATGAAACGGGAAACTGATATGCTGAGCCACTGGAATTGCAGTCTTGTAATTTAGAAATATCCATTTTATCCCTTATAATTTCTTCACTAAGATTCTCCAGTCTGAATCTGATATAGGTAGGAGCCAAGACAAACAGTAACCATTTATAGTCATTCAGACCAGTTTGGATTTCACTAGAATATAAAGCCAAAGAGTTCTTGGCTTTGTTTCATGTGTCTTGCAAGGATAGAAAGTGCATTTAAATGGTAATACCGTAGCTGCATGTTTCTGTAACATCTGCAAGCTTTTATTTTCACCATTAAAAAGTTGAGAAAATACTTGCTTTGTGAACTCTCTCAATTTACCAGCTGAAGAGCTTGATGGAAGGTCCTTCAACTTTCTAGAAATAACCTAGACAAAAAACTCTCTCCAGTCCTTCAAGCAGGAGCTAGAATGCAATGATACCAGCTCTGCCATACGTGTACTTATATACAGGAAAGGGCAGGTGCATATCTGTTCTGTGCGGGGCATTGCCTTGAGAGTGCTGACATGTATTAAGAGTTTTGATACTTCAAAACACTTCTGAATGCACAGCTAACTTGCTGTGGTTTTAAAGAGCAAGTGCTGCAGCAGATAGTATTTGCAGGACCGAGCCATAAAATTGCTTTCATAATCTACTTGTTTACTTGTTCTAGAGATATTTGCCAAATAGCTGGAATAGCTTATAGAGAGTGTTCCAGTTGTGTAGCACAAAAACATGGAAAATATATTTATTTTGTTCCAGGAGTCTTAGTCATAGAATTATAAAAACTATCACAACAAGCTCTTCCCCTGATTTTAGCATGTTATTTCCCTAGCACCCAACATGCATGTGCACGCATACCTGATTTCCTGGTATGTACACTGAATTGATACATAATGAATCCTTCTAGTAAGCAGAGTTTGCCAGAATATCATTCAGAATTTGTCTTGTCTTGCCCTGTCCTCCTGCATTATACATAACTTGAGATGCAGAGCTATGGTTTAATTGTTCAGTACCTCCAGAAAAGTCTTTTTAGTGTAGCTTAGAGTATTAATTCTACCTTATATAGCACTTTGTATGTGATATACAAAAAAATGCTGTGACAAGCTCTGTGTGGAGAATGTCCCCCCCACTGGAGTGCATATATGAGGATGGAACTCTTCTCATGTGTAATTAGTTCTGAATCAGAATAGATGAAATAACAATCAGTAACATCTAGTTTAAATGCATGTCACAAAAATACACATTGCATATTTTTGTCTCTGTCAACAACTGTAATACTTATTTCTTTGCGCAGTAGATTATTATCTAGTTTTCTTTCTTCTGCTTCTCACAGAGAAGAAATTTGCTATGAATTTCAACTCCCAATCGCTGAATGGAGTTCAAAGACCAAAATACTACTGACTTTCAGTACTTTAAAAGTCCACAGTAGTCCTTCATCCATGTAAATGATATTAGGGGGTGGAAGTATTTGCCTCAGTAGAAAGATACCTTATATGGAGTAAATTGCCAACCAGATATCCCATGGAATAGCTTTAAAAACACATAATTTTTTGAGAAGGTCATTAATACCAGTTGTTAAAGCAACCAGCCTAAAATGCACATTTCTAGATTCAGGATGAAGATGACATTTGAGTTTGTAGTCCATCAAAATCTGAAGTTTTCACAACATCACTGCCTAATGACTCTTCACTTTTAAAAATGTTCATTGGCATGCTTATTCCACTCCTGTGTTTAAAGATAATGTTGCCTATAAAATTATATTTTGAGCTAGAATTTAGTTCTTTGTTCTCTGCTTAAGGTTAAAGCAGCTAATCAGTAAATAAGCAGTTTAACGGACTTGAGCAAATAACTGCATTCTGGATAACTAAATTTGAAAACGGTTTCATAAAAATCTTTCCAAATGCAAAAAAAAAAACAAACCATAAAGCATTTTGAAAGAATCTAGATATTTTCTTGTTAGCTCAGAGCACTCTAATTCTATATAGAAGTAATTAAATGGATTTTAAACTAATAAAGAGGCTTTTAGTTACTGTATATGTTTCACTCTGGGGGTAGATAACCTCAAGATGACCTTTCCACATCTGGGGTCAAGTGCTAGCAAAAGTTGCCTTATTCTTACACTTCAGCTGGGCTGGCATTTCTGACAGACGTGTAAACAGATGCAAGCATTGTTGCTAATGACAGGTGATTATAAGTGGCATGGGTGCCAAGGTAATTAAACCATGCCTTGACAGGAACATTTGGTGAAATGGTATTTCAGCATTAGAAAAATTGTTGCAACACATTTTTCCCTGCTAGGGTGTAGACCTGAATATCATTCATTTTGATTCTTTGGCCATAGTACTCCAAAATCTGCTCATTGCTTTAAGTCTAAGTAGTATTCAGTGTAGGGCAAGGGGCAAAAATAGCAGGTTGAATAGAGTACGTACGAATGAGTAGAGTTTTGGAGCTTCGAATTGAAGCATCTGGTTCTAAGAAGACATTTAGCATATAAATACAGCAGAAAAATCCAGCATGGAGAGACTGGAGATGTATTATCTTACTTTATGACAAGATAATGGTTATTGTGCTGGATTTATTAATGGTTGAATTATTGTGCTGTTCTTTGTCATATGTTTCTTAAAGGACATCTTAATTGCTTTTACTGCTGCAAATTTTGGTTTCTAAATCTGTCTAAGATTTTTTGTGTGTGAATGTACTTCACAATGAAATACAGATTACTCTCGAAGTGAGAATAATGGTTGATTTAGAAATAATGTACTTAATATTAGAACTTTTATGAACTTCAGGTAGTATATTCTCAGATCTTCATGGAGCAATTTCATAATTTAAGATGATTTTATGTTTACGATTCAAATTTCTTTTGCTGGTACTGAGTGATGCTAAAGGTACTTATTGATCTTGGAATTCCTAGCAACTCCTTATTTAAAATTAATCACTTGCATATTGCATGAAAGCTGTGGAAAAATTTTGTTTAATCCTATAAATTAATCAAAATCGATTTTATAAAACGTGAGTTACCTAGTTTAAGAATATTTTTGCATTATTCTGTGTGAAATTCATTATAATCCTAGGATGGAAGCTAAGTGTTCACACTATTGATGTTCCTTTGATATTTGCCTCAGCCTTGAAGCTATGAGTGTTTAATATAATAATCTCAGCTAAAATTCTGGACTTCGACCAAATCTGGGAGAAGAGCTTAATCCTGTTTATTTTTCATTCAGGGCACTCAGAATGGAAAGAAATTGTTTCTCCCCACTGATTGGTCTGGACATCACTAAAGCAGTACAAGATACTGCTACAAATAGTAGATTGTAGCTAATACAATCTTAGTATTTCGACTGGGTACCTAGCAAAGGGTCTTGGGAATCTAGTAGTTCTTTTAGTTTAAAGCAGGTTCTCGGAAATTAGATTTTAAATATGGTGAAATCAATTTTCACATCAGTTACTTGAAGAGATCCAGTTAAATGACTTGTTAGATACCTTGCTTCCACATTCTTATGAAAAGAGGGAAAAATGAATTAAACCCATCAACCTATCTCCCAGTCCAAGTCTCTCAGCTTTCCATCCAGGGTTTCTTCTAATGAATGTGTTAATAGAAGGTTAATATGCAGTTCATGTATTTGTGGAATTTTAAGCCCTTGGACTGGGTCAGGTTCTGGCAAAAATTTCTGTGGTGCAAGGAAGGTGGCGTGAATATATCTGAGGAAGTCAAGGGTGGTGGTGGTGGTAAGCGATGTGCCTGTCAAGTGCAGCAGAGGTGACCTAACAGTGCAGAAACACCTCTATGGACAAAATAAATTGGGGAATTAGTTGTGTGGATTATTAAGCTGAAAAGTGGGAGGATAACGTTGGCATTTTTGCCTTCAGAATTTCCATGTACAGGAGCATTTCAGGGGTTTTAAAAAGCTGGGAGGTTTTCCCTTGTCTTCAGCCTATCAGTGGGTGTGCAAATTATGCTGCCTGTTACTGTTGGCAGCTTAAAAGCAAAGAAACCGCAGAAGAAATAAAAGGATTTGGATGCCTGTTGTTGAGAGGTGTAATGTTTGTAAAGCCTATCAGAAATAAAATCAGCATCATATTGAGGTCCAGTATTAAGTGTATGTGTTTATACGTATAACTTTTTCTGAGGGTTTTAACGCTGTGTGCAAGTAACCTTGGAGCTGCCAGTTTGTTTTATTTCTGACGTTGCCTGCTAGTCCCTGAAGCAGATAAACTATGGATTTTTTTTTTTTTTGATCTTCCATTTGCTAGACTTTCGTTATATTGTGGTTACAGTCACAATGTCAGCACATAAAATGTTAAACATCACTGGTCTGAAAGAAGCTTCCATTGTCTTCTACTTCTGGTGCCTGGGGATTCTTTCTAGTCTTGCAGTGGTGGTTCTGTCAGTGTAATATGTCATGAAGCATTTCTCAGTAATGACAGACATTGAATATGAGTGACAGGAACTCTGACCGAGTGAAATGGGTTCAATTACCAGAGATGTAGGGTTACCTGAGATAAAACCAAATGGTCCAATTGTGCTCGTTTTTGACCCTTTGACTCCCAACTACCCAGCAGCAAAGACAAATGGCTGATTAACCATCCCCTAACCCTCCTTTTCTGTGATAAACTTGTTTGGATTTCCTTGTCTGAATAAAAATCTAAGTGTGGCGTGTTTCTAAAAGGAAATATGATAGGAAAACAATGGGTACTGGTGCTAGTCATTTTCTTCTCTTACCGACACAAAACAGAAAACTGTCATTCTATCTTGGAATGTATCTAGGACATAGTGTCCAGAAATCAATACAAGATAAATGATTGCTCTCTTAACCTCCCTTTCTTCTGCTGCAGCGGTTATGTTGCTCCTGTTCACCTGTAGCCAACCTGACGCCAGAATAAATGAGAGAACCTGCCATGAAAAGTATCTTCTTGGGGTTTTTTTGTGTGTGTTGGAGGGTTTTTGTTGGGTGGGGGGGCAGGGGTTGCTAGTCAGTGTTGAGTGCCGCTTTACACTTGTTCCAGTCCAGTGCCTGCAGCTCCCAGATAGAGTTATAGCAAGCTCCCTAATTAAACTGTCGCTGTCTGCCCTCACTTGACTGCCTTTACAAAGTCATTTAACTAACAGACATTCCTGACTATTAAAGCTAGGAGCAGCATGTCTCCAGTACTGGAGATAAAATGAATGAAATTTGTTAATCTCCACTGACACTTGATCCTAGATGTTGAACTAATGCTGTTGCACCTGAACTTTTTCTTTATTGTAATTACTTCTCATGTTATTATTTCATATAATAAATTGGAGGAAGATTTCAACAGGTATTAAATTATTCAAGTTGATTTATGGATGCTGAGTGAATATGACATTCATCTTGTGCATTCTTCAAAAGCACGTTTCAGTGGATGTTCAGAGCCGGATTCAAGGATCGTGCTAATAGAATACTATAGTAAGAGGATGTATTTCCTTCTTCTGAAAGGAATACCATTTTTAAGTCTATACCCTTTAGTAATAAAGATAAATTTTGCCTTTGTGATTTTATCCACTCTTAATTTAAACAAATACTTGAAATGAAAACTAAATACACTTTCAAAAAGCACATCAAAACAATTGCATGCCATTGGTAAAATTAAGACTGAAAATACGGAGTAGAATTCAGTTCTGTTTGAAGGAACAAACATTTTTTTAAAAAGCTTTGTAGTTTATTTTCCATCTCCTGTATTTGTTCTATGTTCTTTTTCTGTGATTCATGGATTCATAGAGTTCAAGGCCAGAAGGAACCATTAGATCATCTAGTTTGACCTCCTGTATATCATAAGACATTACATTTCACTTGACTGTCCCTGTTTTGAATCCAATGATTTGTCTTTGGTTTTAAAGGCATCTTTCAGAAGGATGTCCATTGGTCTGAAGACAATGGAAAATGAAGAATCTAACACTTCTCTGGAATTTAATTCAATTGTTTATCAGCATCAGAATCTAAAAGTTCTATTTTCTATTTGAATGCTTGTCTTCAACAATCTTTTAATCTCTAGTCCTGACTATATTTTTTTCTTCTAGCCTGTACTTCCAGCATTGTGAAGTTTCTATGGGATGTTAGAATTTAACATCTGAAAGTGAAGAGCAAGACAAAAAAAAAAATCTTCCTGCTTTTTAGGTACTCTTGGATACAAACTTACACAGTTCGTTTTAAAAGCTTATACTCAACAGATGATGATATATAATGCTTTTGATTCTTCATCTCCATCTTCATCATTAGGTTGTGCTCCTTATTTGCAGGTCTGAGAGGTATGTTTTGAATATTTCTGACTTTTCTGTATAGTGTGCTTAATAAGGGTATAAATACTAGGAGAATAAAAATCATAGAATGATTTGAGTTGGAAGGGACCTCAAAGATCGTCTAGTTCCAACCCCCCTGCCATGGGCAGGAAAACCCTCCACTACACCAGGTTGCCCAAAATGATCTTAGGAGCTATATTTCGGCATAATTTTTCTGCAGGATTGGAAGGAAGATACTTTCTTAAAACACTTAAACACTGCCTTCCACCCTAGAGATATTTCCTTTAACTTCTTCTGCTAAAAGCGCATAGTAATGCCACTAGAGTCTGACACTGCGATTCGTTGAGCTAAATCAATGGATGCGATTTCTGAACTCAGGACATTTGGATGATGCTATAACTGGTTAATCATAGGTGGTTAAAGATAATTTATTTTCTGTGAAAAGAGTTTTTTTTTAAAAGTTCAAGCTGGGTTGCTTTCCAGATAGATCATCACAGGGGTATTATTACATTGTTTCTAAGTGATACCTGAAAGCTGTGGTATGAACTTCCTTAGATAAAAGAGTATTTTTAAGCTCGCTTTTAATAGCTTCTTGCATCTGCTGGCTGAAACAGTATTGTGATTCATTTTTAATCCCAGAGGTAGTGGATAACCACGAACTACCTGAGTCGCATCATCTCTGTATGACTAGTACTATAACTGGTGCGGTTTATTTTGCTTTAAAAAATTGTTCATTGTTTTTATGTTCCCAAATACTGTTCCTACCACATATAAAGAGAGTTCTAGAGAAGTTCTGGTGATTGCTAGGTGTTATGTGCCCTCTGTTTTTAGGATTTGTCCTTTACAGCGAACAGCAGCCAACAAAAATACTGTCTATTTTCTTTTAGAAATAGAATTTTGATCATAAATGACTGGATTTCTTGAAATAGATGAGTCATGACCAATTTTAATTTTGTTCATGCCAGAAAAAAATTGGCTATGGGTCTCTTTTTCTGCTGTATTTTTTGTAAGAGAGATTAATACTGAACTTCAAACTCAATACTTTGACTCAGCAAAAAGCTATGTGCCTGTCTACACAATACGCAGAAGAGACCTACGTCTCCAAGAAGGTCTTAAAATGTTTCACCTTGTCATAATAGTTTCTTAATTCCTCACATCTTTTAATGCCTGTGGATTAACATCCCCAATGCAACTTTTGTGTCCTCATTGTGCCCACCAAAGCAGTAGTCTTACAGTTGAATGATGTGGGGCTGCAAAAATAAAGCGCTGTAAGTTTAGTGGAGAGTATTCAGAAATTGATACAGGCTATTATTCAAAGAATAGTGGTTTTTTGTCTAGTTGGTGCAAAATCTGTCTTCTGTTGTGTAGAATTTACTCTGATTTAAGCAGATGATGTAGGCCAGATCTTTAGGGCTATTCACAGAAATAGAATGTTCTACAAATTAGTGTTCGCAGCACCAAAATACTGGGCAGCAGTGGCAGCAGGCAGAAACAGATGGAGGAGAAAAATACATGCATCTTTATTTACAAATATAAAGAAAACATCTATCTGCATAACTAATAATCCAAACTTCTATGTAGTAAGCAATCTTTTCTGAAAACAAGAAATATTTCAATAGCATTTGAGTATGGAGGAGTAAACAGTTCTCTGCCAGTCAAAAATTTGCATTTATTTCCTTAACATTATTTATATGTTGCAATAGTATTCCTAATTTATCCTTCCTCTGCCTCCTCTTTCCTATTTTGTCCTTTTACTCATACCATTATAATCTACAAGAATAAATTATTTGAAAACTAGTTCTTTGGTTCACATACATGCATTTTTACCCTCAGATTCCATACCATCCAACATGTGTGACAAAATCCACGTCAATGTATAGTGGACTGCAGTCCCATGCTGTTCTTAGCGGTGCAGCTATCCAGTAAAAATGCCTTCCCCAGCTGCTGGAATGAAACTTTGCAGTAAACCTGCCGTTGCATCCCACTTGGAGCACTGCTTCCACACTGCCCAGCCTGAGTTTGATGGGCCACAGTTGATCGAGTGGTTGATCGATGGATAATACACAGTTCAGTGCTTCAGTGGCACTTTAAGGCAAACTTTTTTACTAGTTCAGGTCAGGATTCATGCTCTATGCCATGAGAAGTTTGAGGAAAAAAACTCTGATACTTTGGTATTCAGAAGATTTAAGAAGATCGTGTGGGGCCAATTTTTTTACTCTGTTATGTAAAGGGCAGTGGGTGTGGAGATAAAACTATGTAGCACCAAGTTTTGAAAGGAAAAAAAAAAAGTGGATGTTTCCAGTGGTATATTCTCAAGACTTAAATATGATCTGACAAAATCATCCTGCAGTTGCTTACTTGTCAATTGTGCTTTGGGAAGAGTAGTTTGCGTATTGTGCTGTATTCACTATTTTGATTTTTAGGGGCTTTTTACCTGTTGATCTTTTGTTTAATGTTTGCAACAACTCTTGTATTAAATTCAGTGTTCTAAAGTAGTGGGAATCTATTTCATGAGTATAAAAGTATGTATATAGGGCAGGTTTTTCTCTCAGTTTTTAGAGATCTGTATTTAAAACCAAACCAACCAACCAACACAAGCAAAAAACCCCACCCTCTGTTATTTCTTAAACTACAAGCCACAAGATCTGCAAAATAAAGCACTGTTTAGTGCAAGTGCCAGGAGCACAGGGGATTTACTACTTTACTACTAAAGGTACAGCATATAGTCCCTTGTGTGGCTGCGTAAATCTACCAGTCTTTGTGCGTGTCTCAGGAGAAAAGGGTGGAACTGTGGAGTGAAATCGAAATTTTTTTGTAGATTTTTATTGCATTGAAAAGCTGAACTTTTTTGCAGTCCTGTAAATGATCATCTACCTGCAAAGTCAGTTGACCTCTTGGATTTCTTTCACTCCATCGTCCTGTAGAGAGGCTGCTGCAGTCAGGTGCAAGGGTTTGAAAACACAATTCACAAAGATATCAGAAAAATAATTTGTTAATATATTTTCTGGTTCAAATGATAAAATAATAATTAAAAAGAACATCTGTGATGAGAAGCAGCAAGACTTAAATGAAAAATGATAGAGAAGTGAAAAAATCATGAAGGAAGACTGCTTCCATATTTTGTGAGAGGGAGAGCAAATCCGAAAATTTCTGAAATAAAACAAAGTTAACTTATGTAGGTAGGACTTGAGTAGGAGTAACAAATGTTTCCATTTGGGAGGGGAGTTCTTTCACCTGTAAATTCATGTGAACAGTAACATTTTGGAATAAAATCTAAAGCTAATTTCATATATTTCCTTAACATACTCATACAACTTCACCCAAGAAACCTTGAACCCAGAATAACCTCAGACTGCAATAAGTGAAACTATCTGAATTTAAATCTCTCGTACTTGAAGTAAATTTCTGATGAGTCATATTTGCTTGTAAATACTTGCATTCAGTCTTTCAAAACCATCTTCAGGTCACTCAGTTCTATACTGTGACTTCTGATATGGCGAGGAGGCCTTTCGGTGCTCTAATTAAGGTCCAAAAGGCCTTAATCAGCTGATCCAGGAGCAGGATCATGTGCATGCACTTCTGTCTCGAGATTAGTGCTGTATAGTCCCTATTCTAGCAGAAGAGAAACCGCAAGTTATAAATAACATTATGTCTTCCTAGACTGCGTTAGTAGCTTGATGGCATCTGAATCACAGTAACCCTTCTCCCAGTTTTGGCTTTGGTCATGTTCATAGAATCATAGAACAGTTAGGGTTGGAAGGGACCTTCAAGATCATCTAGTTCCAACCCCCCTGCCATGGGCGGAGAAATCCCCCACTACACCAGGTTGCCCAAAGCCTCATCTAACCTGGCCTTGAACACTTCCAGGGATGGAGCATCCACAACTTCTCTGGGCAACCTGTTCCAGTGCCTCACCACCCTCATAGTTTGTTGCTGCCATAGTTTTTGCATGTGGAAAAGAGAACGCCAATACTTAGTAATAAGAATAGGCAAGAATTAGTAAATACTTGTAATACTTGCATATAAACTTTGGCAACCATTCTATGATTTTCATGGTTCTACAAAACATCAGAGGCTAACCTGGGTCTTAGTAGGCAAGTTGCATCCTATTTAATAGGTTTCAGGGCTGAATATTAAAGTGTAAGAATAACAGATTTTTTCCTGTGCTAAAGTTGGATTATTACCTTCTATCAAGCACAGTCTTCTACATTTAGCTAAATTTTTCTGCCTTTGAGGTTTTGATGAAAATTGTCCTGTGTTTTAAAGAATTTTCCTTAATAGGCTTATGTTAAAAGGTAGTAACTATAATCCTTGGTTTAAATGTGATGTACTTTGGCTATAGCAATTGATTTTTATAATTCATCTTTTATATGAAGTGCTGGAAAGGGAAAAATGTCTACGTTAAGCACAAGTTGTTGTATTTGGATTCTGTCCTGGGAACTTATATCGATAAGGTTGACTAATCTGGAACTGTTTTGATTCAAGAGATACCTGTACCCTCATTCATGGAATGTTAAGACTTCTTGTTTGTGGCATGTCCTTCTTGATGTAAACATTACACAGCTGTTTTTTGCAGGCTTGGTTTCATTCCCAATGAAGTCAGTGGCAAAAATTCTTTGACTCTTGTGGAAGTAGATGGTCCATCATGTACAAGTTTAAACACGGAGATAAGCTTGAAGGAGTGTTAAACTGGGGTAGATATCTTTTTATATAAATATCATATTATGCTAGTTCAACAAATGTGTATTTGAGAAAGATGCAAATTTAAAAATGAAGTGTAACTGTTAGGTGAAACTTCCTAGCTGTATCAACAGACTAGATATCTTCATACTTGGAGTCACCCAAAATATTTTTTTAACTGTTGCAAGCTATTCTGGAAATATGTTAATTAAAATTTACTGAATGTCAGTGCAAACATCATATTTCTAGAATGTAATGATATATCTGCAAATAGTAAACTTTTATGAAAGATAGTATGAAGTCCGTCTTTTGGAAGCTCATTGCCATGATTTTGATATTAATATTCTTCGTATTCTAGGGAAAGGTGTCCCTGCCCATGGCAGGGGTGTTGGAACTAGATTATCCTTAAGGTCCCTTCCAACCCAAACCATCCTATGATTCTACGAAATAATAGAAAATAATCTCTACATTTCCTTAGCACGTTTAGTAAGAGCAAAGTTTCGTTTCACAGATTCTAACACAGTCGTGTAGTCTTCCTAAAAGTATGTGCTTTATTAGCACTTCTGTAAAGTTGAATTCATTTCATTAAGAGAATACAACATTTTCTATGTTGTAAATATTTTCTTTATAACCATCAGGCTCAGATAGGACAGGTGAGTATTTTCCATCACGGATGCCTTGATCTTCGTAGGTCTGCAAGCTAAACCAGACCTCGGTGCAACTTTGTTCTGCGGGTATCCGCAAGCACACATAATGCTGTTAATTTTAAAATTCTGTTGCTTTAAATCTGCAGCTCTCGTATTTCATCTGTGTAAATAAAGCTCCTCCTGCAAGCCAGCCAGGAAAACATATGATACCATTTGCGATTGCAGAATGCGGCATGCTGTTCTTCTGTAATTATAATGGCCTGAGCAGTGAGGGGTTGGTTAGCCTTCCTTAGCAATCATTAATCTATCGCGTCTTAGTTACAGTGGCCCATCTTGGAGAACAGCAGTCCTTGGCACGAGGCACCTTGGGCTGCGAGTTTGTTTTGAGCAAGGGATAGCCTTGTTTGTTACATGCTGCTGCTCGCCGGTCCCTCAGGAGTCTGGGAAGAGGTTTTTTCCTTGTCTTGATTGCTGCTTGCCCTCTCCCTCACTCTCTAGCTTGTCCCTTTATTTCTCCTTGTTGTGAAAGTTTCTTTCTGTGTGACTGGGAGTCTGTTTAGCAGACCATATTGCAAGTGAAGGTGCATCGTTTGTTGCCTGATTTTGGCAACGCTGGGCAGTCAGCTGGGATGTAATTAAGACTCTGAGAACAGGCTGTCTTCTCCACAGGAAGGGCATGTTAGATGTTGCTGGGATTTGGGGCTGTCAGTTTGGCCAAGGCTGGAAACTGAGAGCTAGGGACAGTGATCTTTTCTTTCATTTATAATCCCTTTATGTACAGTGTATGCACTTGGCAAAGTTTACATATAACCTAGTGGCTGGAGCTTACAAGCCACTGCGGCTGAATTAGCATATGTTACATGTATATTTTAGTAATGTTTTAAAGCAAGTGCAAATTTCCAAAGTGAATTATGCATGTATGACAGAAATAGGGTTGTGTTGCATTGGGTGTCAAATCCCACAACTTTTTGTCAAGACCGTGGATTTTACATTAAAAAGGCAGAGAGACTAAACGAGGTAAAACAGTTTTAATTTTTAACAGTTTGGTCCAGCCCAAGGAACTGCTCTCTGACAGTTATAACTGACATTTGAATAATTGGATTAATTCAGAGAGGGGCAAATCCTGTATTGATGGCTGTGCTTGTTCTATATATTTTTTAACTTAGAGATGGAGCTGAACGGTTTAATTATTTAAAGGATACTTCATGCAATGTAAAATATTGCTGTTTGGAAACTTTGGTCTAAATTGAAGGAGGAAAAATATTTGCGTTATTTCATTCTTTACATTTAAAGGCTTAATGAAACAAATTATGGAACTTATTGTTTTGTGCTTTGTAAGCCAATGTAAAGAAAACTGGGAGATGAGCATGATTTAGTCGACCAAATTCCAGTCTTTTTTACACAGGTGTAAACCCTCAGTAATAATCACATTACGCTGCAATTGCAGAATATTCCATCAATGCTATTGCAAGGATCTCTTCCAGTTTTCTTAAACCTATATTAAACTCTTCTTTTATTCAGACTTTTTTTTATTATTATTTCCATGAGAAATTTAACATTTACAAGAGAAAATGGTTTCACTGTGCTGAAAGCCAAGGGTAGGAAGGCTAACTATTGTCTGAGGCTGTTTAGAACACCAGTTTGGTTCTGGCTGTTTACCCAGCAGGACAGTGGTAGCGTTAACGCTCAAGGAGAAAGTGTTGGTTCACAGCTTACGACATTAACACCCTGTAAGTGAAGTATGAAACATGCCTGAGAAATGCCATGTGCATCTACGGATGCATGTATGATTTTAGACAAGTAGAAGTGCTTTTTTAAGGGATAATGAAGTCTGTTTTGGTTGTGTTAGTTTATTGGAATGTTTTTATGCTGCAAAACAAGCAAATAACATCTTTCCCAAGCATTCCCACTTGCCATTCTACGTTTACGTATTACATCATCATAAATTCTGCTAACGTAATTTTGTTTCCAAAAAGGTTTGTTTCAACAGATTTATATATAAAGAACCAAGTGAAATTTGAAAGTATGTGAATGAATTCTAAATTTGTCTGATTAGACATCGAGGAAACATATTCTTTAAGTTAGTTTTGTGCTTTGTTGTCCTAAGGAGTTTCTATACATTCCTGAAATGTTTTATCATTTGCTTTGCAGACAAGCCTGTCCAGCTTTCCTGTATCCAGACTAGCGTTCCTTTGGGAGTTCTCAAAGCCTTTTAAAATTATGGGGCTTTTGGTGTTGTTTTTTTGGTTTGGATTGTTCGTTGTTTTGTTTTTTTTTCTGGGGCAGTCTAAGGAAGTCCCAGGAGTGAAGTTGCCATCTGTCCTCTATATTAAAAGAATCTTCTATATTATATACCTGATGTTCTTGTCCCAGAGATAAATGTTGATAATTAAAAGGACAGCATTTGTCCTTTATTCTGAATAAAAATTGTTTCTTATAAACAGTTACGAAACTTATGAACAATTTTTAGGTTCTTTAAGCTCATATTTTCTAGTCTGTGTGTCCTATTTCTTTTCATTCCAGAGTTCTGATAAGTATTGGCAAGTAAATTGAATAGATTATTAATCCAAGCATGTGCAGGTATGATTTAAGGAAGGCTTCAGCAAGGCTGAATGCAGTAGAGTTGTAGATAAATTATTGTTATAGATAAGTCTGTCTTGTGGTAGAGAGGAAGGAAGAGAGCAGGTTGAGAATGAGAGATTTATTTGAGCCAGACACCTATTTTGGGATTGTTTCCTCCATAAAAATTGCAAGTTAGGGATTCCACCTTCTCCCTTCAGGAAAGCAACTTTCTTCATTGAATGATCTTCCTTCCGCACCACACGTTTACCCAGGAACCATTCTACATCTTTACACTTCAGCTGTAGCTCATTAGTGTCCGTAGTTGCTCCCAGTGGTCCCTCCATTCAGTGAGTCTCATAGTGCATGCATGGTCTGAATACCAAGTACCTATATGCTGGATATCATGTTTATGCAAGTCAAGATGATAATTTGTAAGTAGCATCCTTGTTGTTGTTTTAATACTATCTCCATTGGTGGTTTTAATACAATAATGTATCTATCAATAAGAAGAGTGGAAAAAAGAGTGCTGAGATGTTGCTATAATAATCTATTGTGCTGCTCCTTCCCCCATGGTAAGCAGCACCATGGCAGGTCAGACCAAAGATCTCTCTAGTTCAGTGTCATGTAATGCTGGACAATAGCAGATAAAAAAAGAAAAAATATTAGAATAAGGGAAGTATACAGTGATACTCTCTCTGGATACTGATCTAGCTCCAGTAATTTGTGACTAACAGAATTTCTGATTCAAAGGGGATGATATTTTTGTATGTAATGGTCCTGCATAGATACTTCTTTTCAGTGAATTTATGCAATCATTTTTGATTAAAGTAGACTTTTAATACTCTGTTCTGAGCAGTTGCAGTATATACTATAGATTATGACCACACCCCATACCACCTCCCCCCCCCAAAAAAACCCCAAAAAACCCCAAAAAAAACCCAAAATCTCATCTGCTTTTACTTGTATGTTTATTTTATTAGCAAATAGTGAAAAGTAATTCCCTAGGTAAGTTTAGGGTTGGGTTTGTTGGTTCGGGTTTTTTTTGTTCATTCATGATTTATTGAGTTCCATCGCATCTCCCTTTTGTGGTCATTTTCTAGGCTGAGCAGTCTTACTATAATCATTCTTCATACAGAATCCTTTCAATATCACTTTTCTTTGTCTTTCTTAACTGTAGGGTACCTGCTTTGAGGAGGGGAACCATAACTGTTTACTTCTTCATGCTTTGGCATCTAATCCTATACAAACATCACCATATTCATATAAATGAGTTCATTTTTCTTCCTAGTTTGAATGGGATTTTTTACTTCTAATTTGTCTAAAAGAGCGTACATATTTTTTGTGAAGTGAAATGTAGAAATTGATATAAACATGATGAGTAATTATTATTTTCATAACACAGTAGATATCTAGCATCTACTCTTCAAATATAAGATTGTATATTCATTTAATTGTGTGTATCATTAAACAGACAAAGTGCAACCGAAGTCAGATCAGAGTTTATTTAGCTGCCTTGGGTAGAAGAACAAAGAAACTTATGATCTCTTTACTAGGCAGAATAGTGGTGCTGAGATATCAGTGTACCTGTAAAAGTACTTAACAAGTATCTGTTCTAAGCTGAGGTTGTATTCTGTCTGGAATAACTTCGATGCAGAAAACTTATTCAGAATTTAAATTCAGGAGCTGTGTTAGCAAGACTCCTCCTTATAAATAGGCCACTGAAGAGGTATATAGATCTTTATATTCATATTTACTTCAGAAGGCTTGTTTTGCCTACAGTGACTATCATTTCATTGTCGTGCCAGACTATCAGTAATCAGTAGTTTCATAATGACTTTCAAAAATTTGTCTCCTGTGCAGCAGTTCAGTGTATTTCTGTCACAAGCAAAGCCTTTTGTCAAGGTAGCAAAAACTATTAAGTTTTAGCAACTAAAGATTTCCTATCAGTAAATGTCTTTTTTTTGGTTTTATTTTATCCTAAAAATGTTAGTGATTTGTAAGGCATGGAAATGTATTAACATTCATTGATGCTTTCTTATTTGCTCTGATTGTCATATGTAGTCAGTTACTAAATTTTCAGTTAATCACTTTATATGAAGACAAAATATTTTGCATGATCCTTAATGACATAACAATAGTCAGATGTATGCTGTATATAGATGGAGCTATTCGAAAGGAAAGTGATTGACAGGCAGTATGTTTAAAATGCCATAGCCCTGTGCCACCTGGCAGAGAATGCAACATACCACGTATGCCAGCCTGCGCCTGCTTTGTATAGGCAGGGCAAGAAACGGGAAAACTAACTTACTCCAGTTACAGGGGAAGCTGCATGCACTGTGCAGCATAATTCAAGCTGGACATTGGGCAGGACATGGGGTTTGTAAAAAGTTCCATGGGATCTCTGAAGGCCTTGGGATATTATTTTTTTTGTTAAGCCAGATCTTTGGTCATTTGGGGAAGCGTAAGTGAAGGCTCGTCTGGTACCGCCATTGAATAGAAATGCCTTAAAACGACTCTGCGTGATCACTGTGACTTTTAAACCTGAATACTCTTCTCATAAATTTTGAATTTCAAAGTTGATGGTTTGCAGTAGTCCTTCTGTGGGTTAAGGAGAGACAGAGCGGCTGGGTATCTCACCCTCGGAGCATGGGCATGGAAAGGTCTCTTCCCTGGTACATGCGAGCGCCCTGTGGTGGAGCAGCCCAGCTCTACATCTCGGGATACTGGTGGCTCAGCAGTGAGTACCCTGTCACTGCCCGAGTCATGTTTAAGCCTTCATAAAAGCCTTGATGGAGCATTATAGGAGAAAAGGCAAGCGTCTGTATGCTGAGTTACTTTAGGGTTGTTTGAGATCCATCTCCACCACCTATCCTTTAGTTCAATAACATCTAAATTAATCTAGAAACTCTTTTAGACATCCAGGTTTGAGATTGATTTTGAATATCTGACAATGGTTTTGCAGTTTACATCCTGGCAACCAGGATGCAAAACTTATCAGTAATGGTCTTCTGTTTTTCTTTGCCTGAATTTGGTCTCGTCTGTACCCTCCTTCTCTACTACTAGGGAGAGGAGTCAAGTCTTGAAAGAGAAACTAGTAACATGTGAACTGATTCTTAGAAGGTCTTAGGTTGAAGAGGACTTCATTGTCAAGTCTTCGTGTTTGTGTGTTACCCTCATGTTACCTGCAACTAAAAATTTTGAGGTTGCTTCTCTCCTGAGAATTGAAATTTGTGGAAGGGAAATAAGACACTCATGCACGGAAAGTAAAAAGAAACTATATGTAAAGTTTAAAAGCCTTTGCAAAAAAAAATTAGTATTTGTATAAAAAATAAATATAGCAGTTCATTTGTGGATGAAGACAAATAACAAAAGAAAAACCATCATTCAGTAGTAAAATGTGTCTGACAGGTTGGATGTGTGTTTTAGAAGATGCTGCTAACAATTGGATAAAAACATGATGAATTCAAATATGGGACACAACTGTAGGATACAACATAACACACCTGATGATTGTTTCATTTCCATAGATGTTTCCTGCCTTGCACCATTTTGGGTGCAGTGAGTTTGCTACTGACATTATGCATACGAGAGGCATGTGTTAGGTAGTTGTAAGTGGATTATTTCAGATGTCGTTCTTTAGCTTCTTCAGAGTTGTTTGTGCAACTTCTGATATCAAGTTGTTGGTTAGTGTATGTAAGGTAACGATCTCTGGTTATGAGTGACCTTCTAGAGCGTATACAGAATTATTAGTCTTTTTCTTCTTAAAGTCATCCTTTGCAGATTTTCTTTTATACAATATGCACTTATCTAATGCTATAATCCGTCTGATTGTAGAAAACTTAATACAGAAAAATCCTGTTCCCCAATACCTACTAATGCACTAGGTTTTGTTACCTTAATGTTTTTCTTTCATTAATATTGATTAAACTGTAGAGGGTTTCATTGCTGTTAATAGGGGGCACGTTTTAAGTTTTAGATCATTAACATTTAAATAGATTTTAATTGTTAAATGTAACAAATTTATGCACGTAAAGATTCAATTTATTCAATTAATTTACATTTACATGTTCAGAGATCTTTCGCTAAGGCTATTCTCATAAAACTTTAAGGGTCCCAGAAGGATCTCTCTATACTTTTATTCTTTTCATTTTATCCCTGCTACTCTCTCCATGTTATGTCTTTGAAATTGCTAGGCTTTTTTTCTATGTGCTATTTAATAAAATAACGTTTCTTTTAGCCTTTTAGACAGAAGTTTATTTCAACAGATTTATCTATAAAGACCTAAGTGAAATTTAAGTGTGTGACTGAATTCTAAATTTGTTTTACAAGTTTGGGAGCTGATCATCTTCTCCGTTATGCACACATGAGAAAAATAAGTATCTGCTTGTTTGACGTACCATGATCAGTCAAAGAAACAATTCCTGGAAGTACTTTTCCATCTGCCCCAGGTTCCAGAAGCCCAAATGTAAATAGGTAAAGTTTGGTATTTTATCTCATCCTCTAGAGGAAAATTCTGAAAGATTGTGTTCTTATGTATTCTTTGATCTTGGTCTGGCGTTTCTCTGGAAGCATATTATCTTGGATGTATCCTCTTTCTATTTACATAGCATATGAATATATAGGATAAGTTTTGATCAGCTCAGCAAAAATTTGCATGTTTTACTTTACCAAACTAGTAAGTTAATATCGACTTGCATGATGTCAAGATAAAATACAGTATAAAGCAAGGACAAGAAAGACAGAGGTGAGGAACATCTCTGAATCTTATGAACAAGAAGAGGAACATATCTTGCAATATTGAATTTCACGAAAGAAGGGAAACAAATTTCTTCATTTCCATTGAAGCTCATAGTTTCATAGGTATGCTCCCAAATAACCTACTACTGAAGATTAAATGTAACACTTTTTATGTTACTATATGTTCATTGTGCACTGTGAAGTAATTTTCTCAATTCCTTAACCCAACATGTAAAAACAGGTACTCAAGGGATTGTAGAATATGTAACGGTCATTTGAAGTTTTTAAGTGGATAAGAAATTCACAGAGAGATGTCAGGGACATGATGCGAGTTTGACAGTGGAGTCAAATCAATAGACAGCAAAGGGTTTAATATGTTGGAAAGGAAAAGTTAATAAACTCCCTATGAAGGAACTGGTCATTTGAAGAGACGAGTGGACCAAGAATGGCTTGTGGGAGGAGAGGAACTTGCTAGAAGGCATGTGGATGGGAATATCAAATGAATCTTAAATGCTCAGACACATCAGATTTCCAGGATTGTGGGCATGCAAAATTAAGGACAAAAAATATGTAAAGGAGAATGGAAATGGGAAAGGCTCTAAAAATTTTCAAGGAAAGTATTACAACATTTAGTGGAAGCAATTTCTGTGAACAAAAGTTGAACTAAGCTGAGGTGATCAAAAAGTAAGCTGAGAGGAACTTGAAACAATGATAGTACACTGACATTCAATGCATGTAGGAGGAATAAAAATTGAAGTAAAGATGGAAGAGGAAACTGAGATTTAAAATATCAGTTTTTTTTCTAATGATAATAAACATCAGTGTTTTGGGAGGGGTTTGCTAATAAGGAGTCAAAAGATGAGTGAGATAAGAGAAGAAGAGATGAGGAAAAAAAGGGCTTGAACGCGAAAGGGGAAGTTAACAGTGAGTTGACACAAAATACAATCAAAAGGACACGCTACTGGAGTACGCTGACCATTAAGGAACGAAAGTATATGCATATCTTGAGGGTGACTTGACGTGTTCTTGTGTTATGAAAGGCAGCTTGTGTGAGGAGGTGGAGTGTTTTTCTTGGTAGTGTTTTATCCTGTCAGACATTATTGATTTTAATTGTGTAGAAGGTATCATGGAAAAAAATGGCAGCTCCACTGTGCTGGCGCTTACTGGTTCATGGGTAAGAGATTTCTGTGCAGAACTGTTGGCTTCAGTTCTGGCAGAATTCAGAAATGTAATTATTGTTTGTGAGGGACAAAAGCTCAGTTGAAAGTGTGATGACTTCATAATTGAAAAATAATAATAATAGTTCTTCACTGGGTCAGTTTCTTGACTTTCTGGTAATCATAGTCTTCTATATGCCCTCTTCCAAGGAAAAAAAAGTTAGAGCTATATCTTAATAGAGGAAATAGAGCTAAGTTGCAAAGTGATGTGAATTATCTCAAAGCATAAAACCAAAAATTCAAAACAAAGGTTATTTCCCCCACAAAGATAAGAATATCAAAAAGTTTTTATTCAGCATTTCAGTGAAGAATTTTTATTTCTATGTTTATAATTCTACATTTCTCCATCACCAAATGCACACATATTATGCCTTTGATTCTGAATTTAAGACAGAGGACAATCTGATTTCTAAAAAGGAAAATCTTTCATATGAGAGCATGATGTTAGTCTTGGGCTTCTGCTAATATGAAAATAAGAATATTTACTGCTGAAGGACTGAGATCTACACATGAAATATCTATGAAGGAAATAAATATTTTAAAATGCAAGCACTAAAGTTGTATTGGCACTCCAAAATAGGGTCAGAGGCTGGCTCCTCCTTTACAAGTGTCAGTGTTCTAATGCGTATTACTGCATACACTGAACCTTTCATGATAAAGTAACTACTGTTGCTTTTTTCTAATGAAAGAAACAGAGTTCTCTTTTATTTCAAAAGATCACAAGACTTCTATAAATAGTAATATAGGGCTTCAGTATTATGTGAAAATGGAAGTTTTCAGAAAGATGATTTATTCTATCCAGACCGCACAGAAGAGACCACCAGAATAACATCTGCCTAGCAAGTTAATTCATGTTTCTTTTATTGAAGATAATTTCTTCAAAATGAGCAAAGAAAAAGCCATGCTCCTGCAAGATAAATGTATCTTTTTTCATTTGATCCATTTCGAATACCAAAGCATGTAAAAATGTACTTCAGCCTGCATGTACATAGCCTTAGTGCACAAAAGGAGAAGTGTGCGACATCATGTATTTGGAAGGCGGGAATTTCTTCAGTCTCAGCAGCCAAGACTCCTGTTCTAGGTAGCATAAAGGATGCAGAAGACGACCAAACCTTTATCTCAACACATTCTTGCACCTAATATTGGTGATGTTATTTGATCTCCACCATAAGAGAGACATAGATTTGTTGGAGCGTGTTCAGAGGAGGGCCACAAAGATGATCCAGGGGCTGGAGCACCTCTGCTACGAGGACAGGTTGCGGGAGCTGGGATTGTTCAGCCTTGAAAAGAGAAGACTTTGGGGGACCTAATAGCTGCCTTCCAATACCTGAAGGGAACCTACAGGAAGGCTGGGGAGGGACTTTTTACAAGAGCGTCCACCGATAGGACAAGGGGAAATGAGTTTAAGTTGAAGGAGAACAGATTTAGATTAAATCTTAGGAAGAAATTCTTCAGTACGAGGGTGGTAAGACTTTGGAATAGATTGCCCAGAGAGGTTGTGGATGCCCCCTCCCTGGAGGTGTTCAAGGCCAGGTTGGACGGAGCCTTGAGTAGCCTGGTCTAATTGAGAGGCGTCCCTGCCCATGACAGGGAGGTTGGATTAGATGATCTCTAAGGTCCCTTCCAGCCTATGCCATTCTCTGTCTGATTCTATGATCTATCTTTTTAAGATAGACTACTAATGATAGAACTTTCCAGTCGTCCTATTTCCTTCTGATGTGCAGTGGCAACGAAGAGTACTCAGATCTACTTCCTGACTTTGCACATTCCCCTGAATTGGTTTGTGTCTTAAGAGTAGAATATGTTTCAGTTTCAAGGTCAGGTTTGTGTACAGAATCAAAGTGTATATTATGCATTAAGTAATTGTCTGTAAATATTAAACCTTGGGTAATGGTATCTGGATGCATAAAAGCAAGGGAAGAGTAGACTATTAATAAAATAGAAATTAAGGAATATAGATTTTAAGGATCCTAAATGGGAATCTCACTTGGGTCCTGAGCTTGACACATACTAAGTAGCGGTAATTAAATGCTGAGCAATCTGAACTTCTGCTGACCTGGCTGGGAACTGAATTTGTTTCAAATGTGTCTCCTATCACTTTAAAGAGTCCCAAGTTTCCGTTGCAAATTACATATGGTTTTGTGTAAGTGGGAAGGTTAAATAGCTTGTGCTCTTTACTTAACTTTTTCTGCCTTCAAACTGCTGGTAGATGAAATGCATGTTCAGCTGTGCTATTCCTTAGAATTTGCTATAATTCAAGATTAAAATTCCAAGACAAATAATGAGAGGACATGAGGTGTGGTTTATCAGGGAGTGGTCACCTCAAGTCAATCTGGAATCTGGTTAGACCGCAGCTGCTTGCGGTGTCAACAAAACTGTCTCATAGGAAAAAAGCGATCCCTAGCTGGAATTTGGATGTCTGTAGATATTCTGTTTAAGCAAATAAAAACTTCAGAGAACATATGTATATGCATATGCAAAACAACTGTGTGGGTTGTGAAAACTGGTGCTTGAATTTCCTAATAAAATATTTTAAGGGGATTTGTTCGGGTCTGCCAGATTAGGGGAAAACAGAATCATAAATTCAGGTAGTTTATAACTAATTATCTAAGAGGCAACTAAATAAAATTAAGATCTCAGGAAAAGTGAAAATAATGTGAATTTGAACATTTCTACAAGTTCCTGGGTGCTGAAGAGTTGTCACTTCGTTGTGCAGAGGAGTCCTGTTTGAGTCATTGTCTTTTCTTTTTTTAACAAAGCAGCAACCACACAACATTCCTTCCCCAATGTGTTTCTTAAAGAGGACAAAGTTTAATTCAAGTCAACCAGTAATAAGTGGCCTACAGGTGCTGAAGGCATCAGTTTAACTTGAATGTTTACTTTGGCATTATTCTGAAAAAAATATTCAATATCCTTAACTGTCAATTTAATATAAAAATAATTTTTAGAAAAAATTAACATGCTTTTGCATGTTCCTACAAAGCTCTGCTTATCAGATTGTTTGAACCTTCATCAGTCATTTGCAACCTAATGAGTAAACAGAAATGTAATAGGATACAAAGAACAGTCTCTAGCAAAGTGTAGATGTACACACAAAACCTGCATAAAAGCTGCACCGTGATCATAGATATGAATTTCACTGTCTTATATCCACCTACAGAAGTCTGTACAATTGGCTAGGAAAGACAAGCATGCAGGAGGGGGGGAATTCTATAAAATATAAAGTGTGAACAAATAAGGTAATTAAAAGGTAGGATATATTGTAGATAAAAATGTATGATTGCTTTTTCCTTAAAGCGATACTCAATAGAAGTCATAGCTATTTGCATGTAATGGAAATATATTCATACAAAATGTTACCACTGTCTTAAGTTCCTGAGAGTGACAGTAGGAATACGGAATCCTGCATTTTTGCTTCCTTTTTCTGACTATCTCACATAAGCTTAAATATGCCTTATTAGTGCAAGTCATCCTTTTGTATTTGTGTCCAGGCTTGGAAATTTTAGCCCTTTCTGGTAAATATATTTGAATGAAAATTAGATTTATTTCCCTTGTTTAAAGACCTAGGAGAGTTGATTCTAGTCTTTCCATTGTACTTACTAGATTTTGATTATTCCCCCAAATTTAGCTCTAGTGAACATATGTTTGCATAGAGAGAAATAGGAATAAATACGGTATCTCTTCTGAAGACTGCAGTTCTCTGCTAAAAATAAAAAAGCACACTGATTACACTGTTAGGACATGATTTCTGAGTCCAGCCAGCTCAGACAGGTCTGCCTAAAACTATAATCAAGTTGACTGTATTGCATTGGTATTCTAATTTCCAATTTGGGATTTTGCTACATAATCTCTAGTAGAATAGGTCTAATTTTTATGAGACCCAAAGTCTTCATATAAACTGTCTAAATTTTCCTCCATGTGTCTCTGCTAAACTGAGATGTGTCTTCTGGCTGAGTTGTAGAGACATTAAATTACTGAGTAAATCAATACAGCACTGTTATGTCACTGTATCTTTTTCAAAGACCAGCTCAAATTTTGTATGCTGTAGCTTTGATCCCTTTCATTTAGTTCTAAGTACACTTGTTATTATAGTAACTGTTGTTTGTATGTTATTTTAGCTTTTTACTTAAGTAGCTATTTAGCAATTTAAATGAAAATGTAATTAGGTTACATCTGTTTTACATGCATGTAATACCACACAGATGTAAACTTATATTAAAACCATATTTTCTTTTTGGCAAAAAAACGTAAGAATGAAATTGTAGCAATCATGCAATACATCTTGGTTTTGGTTTGTTGTTTTTTTTTTTTTTTCAATAGCGTACACAAGATGTATTCCAGTGTTTATGTTGTGATGGTAACAGCCTTTTCTATTTTTATGAGACACAGCATGGGGAGCTAACGGATGTAGCCTCTTATTTCAGTTGTACAAGGACAAGTACACTGTTACGCTGGTGTAAATCCAAAGGAACTCTGTTGAAGTTAGTTAAAATTCCTTACCGAACTCATCAGCTTCAATAACTGAGTCTTTATGGAGCCAAATTCCATTCTAAGCATCTCCACTGAAATAAAGAATCTTTGTGGGTTTACACTATTATGAATGACAGTGATATTTGGCTTTCAATAGCTTTATTTTAAAGAAAGATGAACTTCTTGCTGGACTGATCTTACAAAATGCCGAGTGCCCTCAGCTATTCTTGACTTTGATAGGGTTTTTTTCTATGCTCTGGAAAAAGAGATCAGAGGTATAGATTCAATTCCAGCTTTCTCTTAATCTTTGTATGGGTACTTAGGGAAGATACTTGATGTCTCTGTGCTGCTGTGATCATAACACAGAATTTCTCCTGCCCTTTTTATCCTTTTCTTTTTTTGACTGTAGGCTCTTCATGGCCGATTACTACTCTTAGTTTAAATGGTATCTAGCACAGTATCAGGATTGTGAGTAGTGTCCATTGATACAGGTGTAAGTCAAGTCCCAAGTGAAATATATAAATGAATCGAGGTACCCAGCAGTTCCCTAAAGAGGACTAGTATCTTTTAAGACTTTGGAATTGCTTTGGAATAGCTAATTTCTCTATCAGTAGGCTAAAAATAGTAAGCGTTAATATGTTTATTCTGTAGCATAGTGCACAATTTCTTGATAATGTAGTGCCTTGAAACCTGCATTAATAAGGTAAGGCTTCTTACTCATTTAGTTTTGCTTACATAAGCATAAATTCAAAATAAACCATGTATATTTTACTTGGAGCAAGACTTTATTTTAGTAGACTTATTATTTCAAGATATACTTCTGTTCAATAACTCTGCCTTTTCAGAGAATAATTATGAAGGACGTAAGAAAACTGTTGCTTGTTTTTCCTTTGAATATTTAAGGCTCTGCAACTGTAAACATAAACATATGAGACTATATGGAGCCACTGTATAGTCTAGAATCAGAATATAAATTTAAATTTAAATTCCTTCTTATTAGAGAATTTAAGGCTAAATCTTGCTGCTCGTAAGTGTGAATTTGGTCCAAATAAGGACTTTGAGATTGTCTCTTCAGAGTATTTAAAAAGGTAGTTTAATGCAAAGATGATAGGAAGCCACAGAGAGTCAGTATTATGGTATTGTTACTCAGCCATGCCTGATAGCCCTGCTACAGTTTACGTTTGTTACAAGGTTTGTGTTTCAGGGGTGCGTAACTTCGTTATTCTGAACAATTCATAATGACTCACTCAAAACAATTTTCTCCAAATCCCTAATTTATTTGTTTTCTCTCATTTGTTTAAATTAACAAAGACTGGCACTTATCCATGAAAAATCCACAATCCAAGTCGTGGTTAAAAATTATTACTAAGTAGTTTTGTAAATATTGACAAATGGTAATATTTTTGTAAGCATATCGAGTGTTTTGAATATCTAGTTTTTAAATACTTTTTCACATATACTGTGCTACTCCACGTTTTGGCATTTCGTAGAATTTATCTTTTGCTTTTGTGTTAACCAAGCTAATCTAGTTAACTTGGCTGTATAAGGTACTCCAAGTTTTCTTCGTGATTTTGCCAGAGGAATTGATGGACGCAGAACCGTTTACTTCTGCCCCCACAGAATTCGGTTGATCGGTTGGCTGTACGCAGGGTTGTACATACGATATGGGCACAGTAATATTAACAACTTGGAAGAAGAAACACAAAGGTTATTTCTAAATGTTATCATTCAGTGTTAACTTACATGATGACTGGCTGTATGATTTATGGTGACTTTAGGTAGGAACATACTATGTACTCTGAATTCTTTCTGTCTCCTTCTGGACAGCCGTTATCTCCCTTTATTGCATGTGAAATGTAACCGCCTGAGGTTGGCAAGAAAAGCCATCTCAGAGATGTGGTGGTGAGGCTTATAACTCCTAAGTACTTTGTCCTGGATCCGCAGCTGGTCCAGCCCTGCTACTCAAGTGTTCCTTCCTCTCTTGGCAATGCGATGGAACGTGCTGTTCGTTGTCCTTAACCTGCCCTTTTATGCCAGTATGATGTAATGCTTGTGGTAAATAAAATCATTGTAGTTGAGTTATGATTCAACACTAACTTTAATTATTGACAGCTCTAATTGACTAAGATCTCTGATTAATACTATTTTAATAATTTAAAAATAGTCTTACAAACTAAAGATACTGAATATATTTTAAATTCAAAATACTGTGTGGAGGCGGAGAACATAGCGACATAATTAATAACAATTATTAAAGCACTTGATGTGGCATGTAATATCTTTCCCTTTATGTAACAGCAGCTTTCCTTGCTGAAGAGGTAAATGAGTGTCTGTTATGACTGCCAGAGTGAGGAAAGAGCATTGAAACCTGGACTCAGTATCAGATCATGTTTCACTAACAGAACAAGATTGATTTATTGTGTTACATCAGGGTTAGATGGACCTAGTACTGCTTCACCACATGCTATTTCATTCCCTTGTCTACTAAGTATGCAAGTACAAACAGCTTTAACACAATTCTTTACCTAGAAACAAGCCTGGGGCTTCATCCAAATACTTTCAACATATGAAAATTGAGCTGCTTTGAACTTGTATGTTTTTGATAACTGCTTGGTATGCTTCCTGGAGGATCACCTGTAGGCTTTTCTTTCCAAATCCTAATCCCTTTGATTAAGTGCCAGGACAGATAGCTCTCATTGAATAACTCCAGTCTCATAATTCTTCCTTCATTCAGAGTTGAAAGGGAGCTGCTCAAGCTTCAATAGGTAAATCCTCAGATTTAGTTAAAGTAATTCAGACACTTAGAAACTGAAATTGTTTTGTTCTGAAACAGGGTTCAGATGGGCTACTGAACATTTACATACCACTTGCTGCCAGAAGCTGTAGGATGAAAAAAACAAAACAAATTTTTTAGCAAGAAGGATTAAGAGTAGGAAAACTTTGAGAACCAGACATTAAAAGACAACCTGGCATGGAAATTTAGACCCAGAAATAGGAACATAGTTACTTTGCTTGACTGCTCTTGTTTTCTTTTTCTACAAGATCAGACTGTGGTGCTGGGCTAAACATTCCATTCCTTCCTTAGCCCTTCTTCTCGTTACTAACTACCAAAATAAGGAGTAAGCAGAGGAGGGGGGGGAATCTTATTCTTTTTATCTTTACAAGTATGCCTGCTGGGAACAAACCTGAGCCAGTTCAAGGTTCTTCTATTTAAAAGTATTTGTGGCAGAAGAGTATGACTGGGAATTAGAAATAAACCTGTTAGCTGCTGATACCTTGGGGTAATAGAGATATCTACTGCATATACACTTTTTGCACATGTCCTTTTGCCATTCAACTCGTGAGACAGATTTTCGTAGCTCCCTCAGTCTGAAAATGTGTTGACTTTAGCAGAATGCAACCTCCTGAAATAGAATGTAAAACTGAGTGTTGTAGCACAATACTGAAGAGCTGGCCCATTCAAGTATGGTCAACAAGAGATGGGGCTTCTATGGCTAACTGCAGTTTTCAGTTAAACCTGAGAAAAAACCGTTGGGTGACTGTGCACCTTGCCAGCAGTAGACTTTCAGGCAAGTCCTTTTGCCTTTTTGCTACCAGATTGTTCCAAAATTTTCATGTACCCTTAATCTTGTAAAAAAAAAAAAAAATTTTTTTTACACTCCTTATCTCCTTTCTTTGTTGCTGCTATGGTAGGCAATAGTGTTATTTCTGCAGCTCTTTAGCAGGTAAACCATGCTAGCCATTTGAAGACATGGCTTTACTATTAAAATAAACCATCTTTGGAATTAATTATAGATGTCAAAAACTACAAGAGTAGATTAAAAATGAGGAAATATATAAAAAAAGCCAGCCCCCCCATGTCTGGGGTAGTCTGACTGTTCAGATCACTTTCCATTGTGACAGTAAAGTTGAACTTGTTTTTTTTTTTTTTCTCTTAAGATGACCATTTTTTCAAATCTTATCCTCAATATCAAGAAACTTGTAATTGAGTTGCAGCTCTGCTCCATCAATACAATTAAGTTTGGATATAAAATGGAATAATATCCAGCTGCCACTAATAAGCAAAAGCAAGTAGGCAAGATGGCATAAATGAGGCAAAATTTTTAAGGACACAAGTGCTAATTTCTTTGATGATCTAGAAAATATTTATCTATGCTAAATGATTAGAATTTCAGTCTTTTCTGAGATCTTGCTGCAAACAGCATTGCAACACTTATTGTCTTAAATCATCACTAACTCAGTCTTACATACAGACAAGGTCATCTCTGTCCAATATCGTGAGGTTTTATAAGTTCTTAGCTCTAACTTATTATTTGATTCTTTAACTAATTTGATAAATGAATGCAATAGGTCTTTGAATTATTTTTAAGGCAATGACAACTTGAGGGTTCTGGTTAATAAGATAATAACAAAAATAGTTTGGTTAAATAAACTTTGAAGCAGAAAGCCTGAAGGTCTCTTGTTATTGCCTCATTAACAAAAAATGCCATGAAGTTGTTGTTATTATCCTGTAATGGTTCTCCTTCTTATCACTGTAGCATTCTGATCAGCAAGAATATTTAATGAAATTGCAATAAATTTTAAGAAATTACGTGTACCCGAGCAGGACTGTAAAAATGAAAACAGAAAGATTTAACATTTGAGCATACGCTTTTGAAATGGAGAAAGATTCTGCGTGTACTTACGACAAAGCTCTGGAATGAAAGCAAAAGTTTATGACACATTTTATTACACCTGTAAATCTGAAGGCTTAGCTATAGTTTTTAATTTTTATTTTGCCTCTATAACTATTTTTATACCCTTTTTATAGTTGACTGGCCCAAGGTTTAAAATAAGTTCTGCTGGGAGTCTATGCCCCATTAGTCTTCTGTAATAAAATGTGAACCTGGCTAAAGTAAAACATGATGCCTTAAGAGCAATTAAGAATGGTCTTTTGTAGATAACTGTAACATGAAATACAATCACTGTTTTTATTAATGGATTTGGGAAAAGGAGCTCAATGATTTATAGCAGAAGAGTGCATTATTTTACATTTTTATTTCTTTTATTTTATGTCTCACTCTTCAGAAAACCTTTTAAGACCCTTGAAATAATCAAATTCTGTGTTTCAAATGTTTATCGTGTTAACATGAACCTCAGTATCTGTTTTATTTAGGTAGTCCTATGATGTCAACTAAGAAGGTGTCCTTTTCTTGCTGTTACTCCAATCCCCCAAAAGTGCTATTTTTGAAAGAAAAGCTTGTTGAATGTTTTATAAGAGTGATAAAATGTAAAAGCTGTGCTTTGTATTTTGAAGTGGCAGGATTTGTAGGACACAGACATAATCTACTGGGCATTGTCTGAACACTAAGCATAGCATCTCATTAATGCTTAGTTTCTTAAAAACTGTAAACACACTTGACAGATGTTTCTCTAGTAGTATAATAATAGTTTCTTTGTGATTAGTAGATTAAGCTTCTAATAACTTGAAGTCTTGAAGATCGGTGTTTAATATGGCTGGAAATGGATTCTGTGCTATTAAACTTGGAGAGAGTGTAGTTCTTACACTTGAAACATTTAAAAAGACTTCAAGGACAAGTCTCTCCTATTTGGATTTTAATTGTCCTTAATGTGCTTCTTGCAAGCAAGAAGTGTAAATTTGTTGTCATTATGAATGGGGGGAGAAGGACAAAGAAGGGAAAGGAAAGGCTAAAATGATCAGTATCTTTTCTCATCTCCTTGAGACTGTGAACGCTGTCAATGTTAGGTGGGGGATGTACTCCTTTGGAGGCCCTGTTTTCCAAAAGCCCTGAAACCACCTTCTGGGTTTCTGCAGACAAATGAGTTCGCTAGAGGGGTATTATACACATGCCACTTCCATCTCAACATCTCTCTGTGGGGACTTGCAAAATCTTGAGGCAGCGCAATCTTGCGTATACAAATTGAGCAGATGTTTTCTAGGCTTTGTACTGGTATATTTATCTCTCAGATAAGAAATTGGTTAGTATGTGCTGGCAAGTGTGAGAAAATTTTCCAATGAAGGTAGTTCATTGTGTCTTTCAAACCTGCATTGCCACAGCAGAGCTGTGCGTAGCTTGAAAAAAAAACAGCCATGAGGGTGTACAGAGAAGGGCTTCACCAATATTCCACAGGAGGTGGCTGCTGGCATTTGGCACGTGCGGGATCGAGGTAGGCAGAATGTGTGCCTGGTGAATGGCAGAGTTTACACTCCTCTAGGCTAGGGAAGCTGGCAAGCCTAAATTCTGCCTGATAAAACTGAACTAAAATTCATGTTTTTTATTGATATTTGGAAAAGTGATCAGAAATCACATGAGCTGAGCTTGTCTTAAACTATATATATACTGTTTATGTACGTGTGTGTGTATATATATACATTTATATATATATATGGAGTAGGAGATATTTTAGTGTGGAAGAGACTCTTTATGATTCAGAAAGGTAGTTGCAAATATGGTTTTGACAGCCTTCTGGTTTACACCACAAATTTTGTGGTAGTGATGAATTTTGGGGTTAAACCTTCTAGCCCAAAACCAAGGGGTGGTCTTCACTGTCTTCGAACGCTTGTCCCCAAGTATTATTTGGTAGAGACGGACAGTAGCTGACATACACTGTGCCAGTAATATCCTGTCTGCTGTAACCAAACCCTTCCCTAGCCAATGCAGTGCCCTATTTTTGGAAGGTGCTGGCTGGCAGTACAAAGTGGGCAGTTAGTCACCTTGGATTCCACCCGCTCAGCTTTCATCCCCAGGGGCTCGGCTCCATGCGCAGCGCAAGCTGCTCTTGGCATGGGCCCTCGAGTCAGTCACAATTCTGGTCCTCCTTCAAGATAAGGTCTGAAATCAATCTTCCCTTTTGAAAACTCGTATTGTTGCCATAGGCGTAAGAATTCAGCCTTCGTTTAAAATCAGTAGTGTATCAGAGTTGCTGCCTGTGTCTTTCAGAAAATGTTTTGTGGATTTATCCGGAGATTCGTAGTCTAGAGAATGAGAAGCTGAGATGTGGGTTTCCTGAGCTTAGCCTGCGTCAGAATGGCAGCAAAGAAATGTTTAAAGACTAAGTCAAGGAGTTTCAAAGGTGATGGGGGGAATCTAGTGCTTAGATTCTCTTTATAAATGGTAGGATTTGTGCTCTGAACTGATCTAATACAGCTCTGAAATGTACCACAAAAAATCTAAAAGGGCTGAAGGGTAGAGTAGGCTGAGGAAAAGTCTCCCTTGAGAGACCAGCAATCAACCTGTGCAAGTCCATATACCCCAGATCAACCTCCAGAAGAGACAAATGAAAATCAGAACGGCTAAAACATATTCTGCAAACTTCCAGAAATGCCTTCCTGCTCCCTGGAGTCGTTTGGAAGGAACAAAGGGTTTGTCATACAGTGCTGCACGATCTGGGGTATTTGGCAATGAAGAACTCAGTTCTGTCTCTAGCAAATCTAAATATAATGGCATTAATCTAGGTGATACACACAGAATGATCTCTACCAAATTTACACAGTGATAGAAAATTTCAAAGAAAATACTCATTTTGACATCATACTATAGGAGTATAAATTTACTATGGTTTTTGTTTACAAAAGTTGCGTGTTAGGTATTTTCTTCTCTCTCTATGATTCTGAAAATATTCCTGAAAGAGGATGATAATTGTCACTTTGCTATAGCACTGGATCTTTTATAAACTTAGTATTTTTACTCAGCTTTCACTGCTAGTAACAAAATGGCCCATTTCTAAGGATTTGTTCATGGTTTGCTCTATGCTGTGAAAGTGTACTTTCATGTGATGTTTCTCTTACTGAAACTGTCAACACAGTTAGGAGATCTGCATGATAATTTAATTATCACTGATTTTTTTTTCACATTAAAGCAATTAAAAGCAACTTGCAGAACAAGTCAAACAATGAACTGCTCATACAGGCTAAAAAGAATTCTTAGAGACAAATAGTTCATGTTTCAGAGATGGGAGTGACTGTGGTTGAAGGCAGTGTATGATTACTGGCCATCACAGACCAGCTTTTGTGTTTTTTCCTCTTTGCTAATATAGTAATTAAATAGTTGTTATGGATGCAATAATTACTCTTTTAGAGCTTTTAGAATTTTAAAACACTTCAGACATTCTTGAAGGACAGTAATTAGTGGAAATACGGTGGATTGTGTTAAACAAAATAGATACTTTGTTGTCTTCTCTGTAGTATTGACTTGAGAGTGAATAATAACGAGATTTAAGATGCACAAATTCATTCAGGGCCTTTGGTTGAGAACTGGTGTTGCCGTGCTTCCCCATGTAGTTTTCTTCATCCTCTCTAGCTGCTACTCAGCCTTTTATCTTCAGAACAGGTGGTATGACTCAGTAGCCCTGTATTTTAGTCTTCACTGGAACTTGCCATTTTTAGTCATATTTTCCGTCATTTAAGTTTCCCAATATGAAGAAATAGAGGGCCCCGTTAACGTCTGTGAGGACTTTGCTGTTAACTACAGCAGACCCAGGATTTCATCCAGGAATTTCATAGAGATTTTGCTTGTTTCAGGTGCAGAGCTGCAAATACTCTCTAGGATTGTAGAGAGTGTACATATCACATTTCAGAGGAATTGACCTAATAATCTTATGGAAATCAGATGCAGGCTAAGGATTAATTCTATAGAAATGGATGTTGGTACTGTTCTGGTTGAGCCTTAGAATTCTGGATGCTTGGTTTCATTGTTTTCTCTTAATGTATATGGCTGGCCAGCACCAGCAAGTAACTGCTTATGGCGTTATTCATAAGATGGCTGTTCACAAATTTGTCAACAAAACCTGTTATCACTACCATGCATCCTTGGCATTTCTGTTGGCATTTATTTTCTTTGTATATATTTTGTTGGTGATGTGTTAGTATTTATTATGGTATACCAGAATTATTTTTTTTAAGGTAACAAAATAAAACAGAGGAGCATAGGAAGAAATAATGTTACTATTTGGAATCAGTAAATATGTTTGTATACTCACTGGTTTTAGTTACATTTTTAATTCTGTTCCTATGAGAGATTCTGTACTGAAAAAAAACTTTTTTTTTTTATACTGCTTATAAACAGTCAATAACTAAGCAAAGCTTAGTTTGATTTACAGGGCTCATCATTGACACTCGTCACTCGTGCACAGGATAACTCATGCCTTCAGCTCCCTTCCTGTGTACGGTAGATCTTCAATTAGCGCTGTGCTGATTTGCACATCTGCAGCAGCTTTATCCTCAGACTACTGTATTGCTGGTCTTAACTCTCTATATACAACTGTTGCATGTTGTGGAATGTATACTGGTTTAAAATATTTTCAAGTAGTTAGGATAAAGCTGAATTGTGAAAATTCTTATGTTAAATGGTTCATAAGGAACCTGTACTTTCATATAGAAAACGGAAAATACACATTTTCCTATCTACTTACTTGTTGAGTATAGGTAGCTCAAAAATGATTTTTAATCAATTTTTCAAGTGTTTCTATTATCTGCTAAGAAATCCTTCTGCATCTTCATAGGTTGTAGAATTTAATGTGGTGTTTGTATGTGCCAGTGTATGTGACATTTGCTTCTGCACCAATTGTACTGAGACACCTGATGTTGATGTTTTGCTCCTATATACTATAAGCAATTCAAAATATGCACAAAGGAATTCCACAGAGAGAGACATACTTCTTTAAAACTTAGTTTACACAGTCTTGGAATGAAGCAACCCACAGAGTGGTTACTGAGATCGGCATAGACAGACGGTTGTGCTTCCATAATTTTTAATTGCAATCATTTTTAGTTATTTTAAATTATGGACTAGAAGGTGTTTGTATTGAAAAAGGCTGAGGTTTTTGTGGTTTGTGCTCTGTTTGAGGGGCTCTGGCTGAAATTCGTAGTCCTTTCAGGAATCCCCTCAGTGAGTTTGGGATGAGTCTGTGAAATGTGGAGAAGCATTAGTTAGCTGACTGCAAAAAGCAGCTTGTACAGACAGGAGAATAGATGTCTCCAGCCTCCATGCATGAGGTATAGTTTAAAGTCACATTTACTCAGAAGCTAAATGATATGTTTGCACTATCTAGCATGTTATGTTTAAAGGATGCCAGGAACACCACTGATAGTCAAAAGATTTTTAGTGAAAATATGTTAGTGCATTGAAGCTGGGTTATAAGATACTCTGTTATGAATGTCTTTTCAGCAGGAGGTATTAAACTTGCTTGTGTTCTTCATTTAAGGACAAATGTCAGATCATCTAATGCTAGATTATTTTTTTTTTTCGCTAGAGCAGATAATGTTGTGACAGTGTTTCAATGCTGTTGATTTACCCCATAAATTACATCATGAATGAAAACATTTCAAAGGCATAAACTGTTGGCTACAGAGGTGTGTTTGCTCTGCTTACTTAAATCCTTATATTTCCTTTACAAAATTTCTTGAAAGTCTGAAATTCATTTTGTGTATTACCTGTAGACTGTGAGGAAAAAGGATTTCCACAGAACAGAGGAGGAAAAAAAAAAGAGCATTTCAATTATGTAATAAATAGAAATGATTATGTTCTTTTTGTAAAAAAAAAAAAAAAAATCATCTCTGTAAATTTTAGAGCATATTAACAGTGTGACACATTTGACAATTGTTTCCAGAGCTTTTCTGCACAAGGATTAATTTAATCTTTGGTTTCTTGTTGGACTCTTCCTGCACTGGATTTGAAAATTGTTTTTGAGAATATAGTTGCTTCAGGTCAGATGAAGAGAGTGCTAAGAATGCAATCACGTTGGTGAAACACTGCATTATCCCTCCGCGTGAACTGTCTAGTATTTTGATTTTCTATCAGAATAAACAAGGGCTGAAAGATGACTCGTTCCTACTGATTGTGTGCAAACTTTCTCACTCAGCTGTTACCATCTGACGTCTGGTGGGAGCAATGGTACGGCAGGGGACGTGCTGTGAACGGCGAGGTCCTCCTGGTTGGCTGCCACAGAAGACTGATGGCAAGTCAGCCTTTGTCAGGTCCATTAACGCAGACCCAGTCCCTGTGTTGGGTCATGCATTGGAGACACATCTCTCTTCTAAATCAAATTAAGCTTTTTCGTACATCTGCTTTTTATCACTAAGATTTCTAAACTGCTGATGCTTGTTACCGTGAACAGAGAACGTCGTCTTACTGGAGCACGGAGTAACTGCGTATGGTTTAACAGGCGTACGGACATGTTAAATCCGTGCTGCAACTGCGCGGCTTTGCGGAGCGAGGCATTTGGTTGATCTGTTTGGGCTCATGTTTGTATAATTACTGCAGATGCTTTTAAGATGTAAAATTGCTTCTGATCTTCCCTTAAAAATTGAAGTTAAGGAGAGTTCTTTGCCCCAGTTGTAAAATTTGCTGTGAGATCTACCTGCTATAAGTGCTGAGCAGGACTGGCAGAGAAAGCTACACTAGGGGAGAGCCTCCTTTTGTCTGTTCTCCTCAGACCCTGTGGAAAAGCTATTGGAAAATAAATAAAGGTCTGTGTTGTTCTTAAAGATAAAAGCAAGTTTAAATATGTTATATAGAAGTTAAGAGTAGGTAAAAAAAAAAATCAATGTAAGGAAATAAGTAAACACTGGGTTTTATATAGAAATCATTCTGGTTTGAAATAAATATGTAAAAATAAACACAACAGTCAGTGTTAACGTGCAGACTTAAGAGCAGTGAAACCCATTTGTATTACAACAATAACCAAGAAGCATACTTGTTTGCTGCGAAAGTTTTTAAGTCAAATGACTGAAAGAGTTAACCACTTGGAGCAACTCTGCTAAACTGCTACGGTGGCTGTTGGCAGCAGTAACAGCCTGCAGAGTTTCTCCTCCAGTACGGTTCAGTTCAGTGACTAATTCATTCAGAGCTGAGAAACCAATTGAGAGTTGAAAACACAGGAAAGCGTATTTTCCTATTCTAACCTTTGAATGAGTTGATATGTAAAGGACTTGAGCTACAAGTTTTAAATGCTTGTTGGACATTAAAAACAAATATAGAAGGATTAATTTCTTTGTAATATATCTAATGCACTAACTTTGTTTTTATTTTAGTTAAAAAACGATTATCCAAGAAGTGATCGTCTTGTACATTTTCAATTCTTTTCCAAATGTAGGCATAAATCACACTTGTTGTCATTTTTACTAAATATTTAAATAACTAGTAATTACTTCTAAAGTACTAAAATGTATAGAATTGGCTAAATAGATGAGTATGGTATAGAATTGACAAAAATATGTATGTCATTTTGTAGTTATTGTACTGAGTTGTAAAGCTTTTTTTAATAGTTTCTAGTCAATTAGCAATATTTTTATAAGAAAACAATGGAAAGTTGTAATTAGTATTTCTCAGTTTCTTACAAAGAATCCCTGCCTTTGGTTCCACTTCTGTTTACTTACTTGATGTTTTTCCTCAGAGCTAAAACTGTTCTTCCATGACAAAATACAAGGTTCACGTGTCACATCTTGCGCATTTACAGATAGCAATAACTGATCTATAAAAGTATCTCAGGTTTGCCTATATAAATAAATACTTTTTAAAAAGGCCAGAGGTCATATATGTTTTTGATAAATTACATTCTTTAGCCAGATCTTTTGTATTTTTTTCTATACTTGTAAAAGCAAGTTTAGACAAGGAAGAAGTCCCGTGTATATTCTCAAAATAAATTTAATATAAGCACACTTCCTAATTTGTTGAATGTGTTTGGGAATTTTGGAAGAGATGTTTAGATAAACAGATGGACTTAGAGAATTGAATTACAGGAAATACTCGGTTTGAAGTTTTAAATTTAGTTTTTCCTCACCTTTTGATTTTGGAAGTCAGATACGACTTGAAATATTTTTAATCTATTATCTATTGTTGGCCATGATCTTATAGTTACCTAAACAAAGTCTTAAAGTGGTGTTCACAAGAATACGTCAAGTACTGGTTGAATAAGATTTCAAAGGAAATTTTTTCTTCTTTTTTTTTTTTTTTAGAATTGCAATTGTAGATATTTTTTCTTCTAGTTTATTAAGTTCTATTTCATCTCTCTGTAATTTCAAGTTCCATAACCTTTTCCCTCTTATTTCAGGAGATATTTTGCATATGAAAATATCACGTCAAAATTTAGCTCAGCCCTTCATCAGGCTTTTTACAACCTAAGTTAGAATTCTGTTTCTAAGATAAACAGATTTGGATCAGAAAGATTTTCAAGTAGCTAGTATTCATTTGACTGAGAGTTCAAGTAATGTCTTTAATCATATTTTGTTGATTATTTATTAGTTTCTGTGGGAAATCAAAGGACAGACAACCTAAAATATGTCTTCCGTAAAATACATCATGAATCAGAAGCTGTAGCAAAGAATTTCTAGGAAGTGTCTTTCATGTACCAGTATGAACTGATTGAGAGATAAAATATACATCTTTAGTGTGTGTATGACATGCAATGAAGGCTGACCCAAAAATGGAAGACTCCACTATCTGGCTGGAGTAGAATTTGTGCTGCGTTACTAGAGTAAGAAGATCTATTGTGAGAGAAGAGAGTATTGCCGTTCTGTTCCATGTTGACTGAAGCATGATGGTTAAAGCTAATTGGTATAAAAAATTGGCATAAAAGTGCACATTAAGAATGTGTTGGCTACCTTTGGGAACTTTGCAAAATAGACATTTCCATAATTGGCGTGTACTTGTATAGTGTAGTAATAAAATTTCGTGTCATCCAAATATAGCTCTGAAACCCCAATCAACTTTTAGCACTCACTGTATATACTTTCGAATGGTGATAGCCAAAGCCTAGCTTGGTACTGACACTAGCTGGGAGAGAATAGTATCTTCTTGTAGGAATGTAAAATATGCTGTGCATTTTATTGCAGACATCTGCAATAGAGAAGAACATTAGCTATTTGAAAATGTCAGTGATTATGTAAAACTAATTCTGGATTTTGAATCTTCTGCTGAAAAAATACCATTCTAAGATTTTTACAAGTTTAGCAACCCACATTTCATTCAGAAAGCTCTGTAGCCAACGAGAGTCACCAGTATCTGATGTTATGAAGTATTTAGCTGGTTTCTAGCTAACAATTCATGTTTCTGAGTGAGCTTTTCTAGCTTCTTCAGCTTGCAGGGGACTTCTGCCTGCTTCACCTTTCCTTCCTTTCCCCAGTCCTGCTTCATGTATGTTATCTAGATTTCCTGCTTCTGAAGGGACCGGGTACCTGTCATCAGAGATACAAATTTTACTGCAATAGTTTGTTGGTATGAACTAAGCAGACATGATGTCCATCATCAATGCCATGGCATAATGCTGCTGGCTGCCTAGAGAAGGACAAAAATACCAAGGAAGCGATACGTGCGACCCACCGAGAATAGTAAAGAAAAAAATAAAATGGCAAACAGATTCCTGCCAAATTTGTAGTGGAATTTGGATTTTCTTCTAAAATGTACTGACAGTTTAATAAAAATAATCAAAGTATTGAATATAATAAATAAAACCAATTATTTTTACTTTGTTTCCAGTTAGAGTGGTAGATATATTTTTCTTTATGTATATTGATGTGGCAGTAGAAATTGTCCTATTCTTTTTCCCCCACCACAGGATAACAGAAACCAAAAGATAAATATAAATTTATAGAAATTAATAAAGTAACATCTTCTTCATTTTGGATTGCAAAGCAATCAAATATCTTGTAAGAATAATATCATTCTTCTGAAAAATACATTGAGCTTTTTTCAAAAGCATTGTTTATAGGAGAAAAAATAATTATTTCATGTAAGTCTTTGGCATTTCCTTTTGGGGATTTCTGAAGGGCAGAGTCTACTGGAGTATTAAAACAGAGGTTTAGTCCCGTATTTGGAATTGGGTGGTGTTTGGCAGCCTAAATATCAGTGCTGCCAAATGTAACGTGATTCTCACACCACTAATAGTTTCTACTTAGGCCATATGTGAGATTTTGTAAATGTCTATGGAATTGTGCAATACTCATTTTTGGGGATGACCTAAATATGCAAACACAAACTGTGTTCTCATTCTGTGTCCTACGGCAAGATCTCCACGTAAGAAAAAGTACAAGCCACTCACCAAAATACACCAGTTTTTATTTTGTGACCAGTAATCACCTTCAGCGTAGAAGTTCTGTCCGTCCAAACAGTGAACTCCGTTACCTTGTGCTTCATTTTCTTCCAACGAGCCAATTGCTTGAGGAAAGCATCAACTATTTATTACTGTCTATAGTAGAAATAAATTAGATGCAGACTTTCAAATTAGTTTGTCCACACAGCCCCAGGTTTGCATGCCTTTGTCAAGAAGGCCAATGATGTTACTGCAGTTTATTTACTTGTATCTCAAAGCTAGAGCAAAGCCTGTTGTGTTTTCCCCTAACCTTTTCACAAATACCTCTTTTTTTTCTTTGTTGAAGTGAAGTGATTTAAAAATACTTCGGAGCAAGGATTTTTTTTTTTTTTAATAGTCATTATTTAGTTTCTAGATGTATTGGTGAGGAAACAAAGATTACCTTGTTCATAAGGGAATTGGTGCCCCAGGTTAATGTCCAGGTGCTCTTTCAACTGATGTCTGAGACTAATTTCTTCCTGGCCCTCTGGTAACCAGCTGAAGCAGGAGACCAGCTGGTATATCTTCACTCTTGCATACCAACATCTTTCACTGATTCCCAGATTTCCTTATATCCTCGGTACTTCCTCTACTGCTTAACAATCTTTGAACAGTAGTTCGAATATAAGTGCTGTTGTGCTTTGCAATGGCTGCATCTCAATTGAGGAATGAGTGATTTTTAAAAAAAATAAATATATCATGATCCTCATAAGCTCCATTTGTCAAAAGGTCATAAATTTGAGAAACCATCAAAGGTTTCCTAAAATATGCTTAACACTGAATATTATCTGGTTTGAATCTTATGAGTTCAATGGCATTCAGCAGTTAATGCTACAAAGAAGGGTTCCTAATATATTTGATTCAAAGTTCAGTTTCTTATATTCTCACAGACACACATGTACCTGCTGCCACCTGTTGAAGTTCACAATTTCAGTTAGTTTTTGCCTGCTACCCATAGACATCAACTGTGTCAATCTAAAAATGTGCTGAGCAATAGAGGCACCTGATGTTTCTTTCCTGCATTCTGAACTTTATAATGCATATATTGTGTATTTATTTTTTAAGCTTCCATGCAAGCTTCACAGACCTTTTGTATTCACCATTTGGTGTATGACCCATTTGAATAGGGAAAGTAATAAACAGAAGATGGAAGCAGCCCCGGGGACAGCAAAGGGGCAGCCATCCATTTCAGCTGCATCTTTACTAAAGAGTTTACTTACCCCGAGGGTACATGGAAGCTTGAGAGCTAGAGTTTCTTGTGCAAAAAGATGACAAAGTGATCTTTGCAGATGCTGTTGACCTATGAAGTAGGAAGAAAGCAGGTTCACTAGGTAGGGGTGGAAGATGTTAGGTGGGAGTACCAGCATTGAGAAAAACAAATTTAACCCCACATAGTAATCACCAGCTTGAGGAAATAGACCCTGAAGACCATCGTCAGGGAAAAACAATAGGTTTGTGCGGGATTCACTGAAAGGCTTAAGTCCCAGGTAAAATAACTTCAGACTTTTTTTTTATAAGGCGGGATGAAACTTCACAGTTCAAATGCTTCTCATTACTACTGTAGATGTATTGGTGTGATGTGCTTGTTTGTATATAATTGAATGACGCTGTGAGAAAGCAGGTTATGTAGATTTGCACATTTAGCCCAAATTAATTGAATTAAAAAAAAAATAAGATATAACTGTGTCAGTTACAAAGGACTGGTAATTAAGATGTGGAAAGAGAAGGAAGCTCTTGTTTACCAGGGTGGCCTTATAACTCCATCTCTGTGTTCATTGTAGTCATTCAGACTTTTCTGTCCCTGTCAACACTACAAACAATTAAACCACTGTTAGCAACAGTGGAAGGGGGAAAGTGGAAGCTACTTATAATGGTTTGTATAAAGTATTGTTGTTTGAGCAGCTCTTTTAAGAAAACCTCCAAAACAATTCCTTGGTATTGTCTGTAAAAACTAAAGTGGAGGTCGCCTGAGTTATGTTAATTGTCTCATGTATGTGTTAGGGATCTTCTGGGGCTTCTTCAGTTCTACAAGGACCTTCACAGCATAAATACATGTTCTAATTATAGAATCACCATTTACACCACTTATGTCATTAAGTATAATTGTGCTTGCTATGTGACATGCCATGATAGAGCAAAAATTACTTTGAGAAAAATGACGCAACAGAATCTTAATTAAAACACCATTAAGTATGTAAGACATGCTTATGAAAGTGTAGTGTGTACTAAAGGCTGTACTGTAGTTCTGGACATAGTCAGATAAACTTTTGTATATGAATTCCACCATGATATTTAGCTAAGGAAATACAAACAAAATTACTTGACAGTTTACAAGAAGGCATTGCAGAAAAACTTGGTGCTGTGTAAGTGTGACATGAGTCTGGAGGTGACACTCTTCTGTCTGTTCCTGACATGATATTGTCAGTGGAGAGGTATTTGCATGAATCCCAGGACAGTGGTGGAACAACAATATTTTGAATAAGACAAAGTTCTATCTTGGAGTTATGTGAAATTCCTAGCATGGATTCTACAAGCACTCTAGCAAAGAGCAAATGGTGGTGCAGACTCAGTTCCCTGGACTATTTCATTTGGAGTCTGATATATCTTTCCTAAACTGTTGATCTCTGTTAAACAGCTGCTGCCTTTTATTTAGACCTGGCTGGTGTTCAGTGATTTATCTTCAGTTGTGAGGCTAGTCTAAGACAACTCATCAAAGGCTTGACAAAAACGGTTTCTTAATGGGAAGTAATTTTCCAATTAACAAATAACAGAACTGTAGTAATGCGTTGGAGTATCTTTTGGTGTGGCTTAAGCCATACAGTTGCCTAATAAGAATGCCTAATTGTATAGGTTTCATTTTGTCTAGCTGAGGACCAATTTTGACGAGGTTCTAAGGCGTTATGAGATACTTCTAACTGAAATTTAAATTCAAGATCATATCATATAATGGAAATGGAGCCATGCTGCATTAGCATAATTATATCTCTCTAGTTGTAAATATTTATGGAACAATACTCTGAAGGCCAAGTATAGTTATGTGCCTATTATTCCACTTGGTCCCAAACATTCAGAAAACTAGTTCTAGAAAAGCAGTTCTAGGAATAGTTTGTTTGTCAAGTTATAAATAAGCTTTTAGAGAGTTTAAGCTCATCTTTCTAACATAGATTTTTTTTTTAATCTATTTATTCATTTCAAATACTTCACTCTTGGATTTTTTTATGGTATCCCATGAAATTTTTTAAGCTTCTGTAATGAAAAAAAGAAGAAAAGCCACTTTCATGTGAAAGTTTCTGTTGGAAAACATGCTTTTAAAACTCACCTGTACCTTTCTTTTAAATTAAAGGCCTGGGAAGGGACGTTGTCTGCTAGGTATCTCTCTTAACATATGGGCTGAATTACTCAGCAAAGACTTGAACCACGCTGTTTCAGATTGGTTACGGTGGTAGAAACTGCCTGCACTGCTCTGCAGAAGAGGGATGGATAAAATGCTCTTTGAACAGTCAAGATTTTTTAAAAAATGTCCAGTGCAGAGGGCTTGCATTTGTACTTGGCTTTCTAGACCTGCCTCTTGACCTTCTAATTACTTTATTTGAAACAGCACTGAGGGTATAATAAAACTGGAGGTTGTCTCTCGTTTGCTTTATCATAAATTAAAGCTGTTAGTTTGGTGAGGTGAAAGTAGAGGCAGAGTGTTCATTACTGCTCAAGTGACGGCTTGTCAATAGCACTGCCTTTTAGTTTGTTCTAGTCAGCACTTGCTGTGCATTTTGTTGGACCACTGGGAAATAAATACAACAAGATTATACATTTGGAATACCACAAGAGTTCATGAAGGGAAAAAAAAAAAAAAAAAAAGAATGATAAATTATACACTCTGTAGAAAGTGACATGCTATCTTGTGCTATTAACAACCAGAGATAATTGCAGCGAATTGTAATTGCAGTTTGCAACTTACAGTACAGTGTGTCCAACATCAATCTTAATAGTGAACAAAGCAATTTATATTAAAAGTTAATTCACTTGGTAAGTTTCGACTGTATACAAGGGAGCTAACAGATGTAGCTTTTCAGAAAGTTCAAAGGCATTTGGAACATGGAGAGAAATGCTAATGTAGTAAGCCTTAGAGAAATATTGCGTTACTACTCGTAATGAAAACAAATGTATGCCATTATATCCCAGTTTGTGTTTATTTAATAAACTGTACAGTTTTGTACATTGAAGAAATTGTTTCTGAATGTAACAAAACCAGACTTTTACTCATAGATTACGCAAGAATAGCAGTTATACATATATAGAGTAAAAGGGGTCTAGATTTCCATGTATTCAGTTTTAATTTAATCTTTTTATGAGACCGTACTAAAATGAGCATGTCTGTGTATGTGTTTATATTTATACATACGTATTGTTGGAGTTTTTAAATCTAGGGTTTTATTCTGGAATTGTTTATTAGTGCTCAGGGTATTTTGTGAGGGTGCCTGGCTATAATTACTCTAGGTTTTGAGTGATATCTTTAATCTGGTTTAATTAAAGTGAAACTTTGTTTTGTGAAAGCCTAACATCCCTTCTAATGGAGATGATAATCTTACTTTCACTGACCATCTGCTGGTGCCCTAATGTCTGGAAGACATTCTGCTGACTTTGGTGATGTGGGCTACAGCACTTCACGTTTACTTTAGCAGGTATTACCCTTTTCTCAGGATTGTGGTCAATCCTTGGTGTTCGTCAAGAGAGAGAGATTTCCCTGAACTGGAGAGTCAAGATGTAACGCTTCCTGTTCTGCTGTTGAGATTGACTGCATATTTGTAGGTGACCATCCATCCAATTTGAAAATGCAGGGTGAAAGTACTGCCTTTTGGATAGTTATTTGTTAAAGTATGAAAAAACTCCAAATTAAAACATACTTAGATTGCCTAATTGAATAATTGCTGCCTTTTTTAGAATGGGGAAAAGACTGGAGGGACGGGGATTGCGGAGGAGGTTTTACTTACTGTATCACCTTATATATCCAGACCTCATTCAGAGGATTCATCCAACACAGAAAGGAGTATCATTCTTCATTTTAATACCATCATGCTTTTTCATAAACATCTTATCCTGATGAGACAGCGGAGTTCTTGGGCAGACTCTCAGCTGATACAGACTTCTGAAGTTCTACTGAATTCAGTGGAACAAATACATTTAACACTAGCTAGTGATTGAGTCCTACACGAATTTGGGGAGTAGCTGAAAAGCTGGACTGAGGCTGTTGTTCTTCTTTATGACATTATTTCCTTGAGTAGTTAAGAGTGTATGTTTCAGGACCAACAAACTTGCTTAGATGTATGGCATGGGTCTTTACTTGTCTCTGCTGAAGGAGATCCAGAGTTGTACTAAACTTTGTCTCTCTTACAGAACATAGCCATGTGCTTCAGCCAGGGTTTTTGGTCCAGGCTTCAGTAAAGATTTATCCTATTAAAAAGTACAGTCTTAAGTTATTTGATCATTAGTGTTATAAGGTGGAGGCAAAAGAGCAATATGTAGTAGCAGTTGGCCGCAATTTTTAGGATGGGATATAGAAGACAAAAAAACCTTCAATTTTTGCTGGAAGTGAATTTTATCCTGTAAAACAATGCACTATATCTGACATATATTGGCAGGAAAGGTAATTTGAGAAACTCAGTTTAGAAATGTTAGGTGTACGGTTTTCCATTTGTTTAGCGAAAGCCGTCTATAAATCCAAGGGGTGTTTTGACAGCCAGTCATCTGGATGTACAGTATTCAATTAAAATTAAGTTTATTTTCGTTCACTTTTCCATAGCTAAAAGCCGAATTATTAAAAATATATAGTTATCTTATATTTTACTTGTTTTTATCAGGAGCAAGTCTCTGTGTATGTGAATATGCTAACTAATGTAATCCATTTTACGGGAGAAGGGCTTGTGGTTCTTGCTGTATATATTATTTCATATGTCCTAATTGAAATTGAGTTCTTTCTCTGTTTCCTCCTTAGCTTTGTGACTATTAGTACATATTCTATGCATTACTCTCTTAACAGAACACCTATCCAAAAAATCCCAAACCAATTTAGTCCTAAAATGTATGACTACTCTGTAACCCCTTTTACACTGCTGCAGAAGAGCAGAGGGCAGCTGGACGCGGCGATGTGTGTCGATGCCAAGTGCCCCGGTGCTGCATGCAATGCTGTATCTGTGCTGGTATATCAGGTGCCTGTGCTGAAGTAGCCTTGTAACGGGACCTCTGGCATTGGGGCAGCAGAGACGTGGCTGCCTCTCGCTCTCCCCCAAATAACGCTAGCGGTAGAGTAGCGGTGCATGAGGCCTGGAAGCAATATCAGTCTGATATGGAGTGAGATTGCCTTGCAGGAGAAAGGGTGGGAAAATACAAATGTTCAAGTTTTTAAAAAACTCAGCCATTAACACCTTCCTTTTAACAGTCTCATTAAAGGAGACAAGTTTTCACAGGAGTTCAAGTACCGTGTATGTATTTACCCTGCTTTATATACATTCCATAAAAAGGTGTGCCTATCTTTTTCTCCAGGCACTCTTTGAGAAATGTCAAAAGTGCAATTATACAAATAGGCTACTTGGGACCCTCCGTTCACCCTGTAATTAACATAAATCATAATCTGGCAACAAACCTTATTCCTAGTCTTTATCATCTCCCACCAGAACAGTTAAATGGCCAGACATCCAAATTATTGAGCTGTTAGTAAACTCTCCCCCTGAAACAGAATTTATTTTTTTTTTCTACATATGTATATCTACACAAAATAAATGTAAATATTAGTCTCATTAATCAAATCTGGCTTAATATTACCTGTTCTTTACGTAAATTATGTTCTTTATGTAAATTATTAAGCTTTGTCAGTTAATGAGTACGTTTAGCATTAATTTCTAGTATGTTTAGCATCTACTACAGAGAAAAGTTGCAAAGAATTGACAAAAGAAACCTAGTGTCAGAAAGCTAGTAAGAATGAAAATGAGCAGTATGAGAAAAGCCTGAAGAATTCTACCAGATACTGTAATGGAGCATGCCAGGAAATACCTTTTAATGTAATTAAAATTGAAAAAATTTACAGTATTCCTGAAATAGAGTAATGTAAGTAACAGAAGGAGCCAGTGTAATATCCTTAGGACTTCTTCAAAACTGAAATGTATTGAGCATAAGGAGAGGAACAGACATAACAAAGGTTAAATTGAAGACTTATAAAGGAAGGACAAATGTCATAAAACACACATCCAAGATGATCTACTTCTAGGAAAGAGGACTAGAGAAAGAAAGGCTTTAAAAAGATGTTTATACAAAAAGATGTTAATAAAACTGTAAAGCCACTGATGTATAAAACTGGAGAAATGAGTAAGAATCTAAGGAACTTCACTTTCATCAACACATTTTGAAAAATCACTTCATTATTTACATTCTTTCCTTATTTCTTAACAGAGCCACAGTAAAAGTTGTACGTTAAATGACTGTGAGACAACACTTGAATCACTCGAATATGTGAAAATCAAATCTGGATGACATGTATTTTGTAATCAGGAAGGATCCGACTAATGACTCCTTTTTAAATATTAGGGCACTAGAACTAGATGAACTGATTTACAAGTGTAGTTTGGAAATAAAAGTAGTAAGTTTAGATAGTTGTAAATTCTAAGATCGTACTATTTCTTTGCAACATTCAAAGAATTTGTGTGCATTCAGTGAAACACTTGTACGTTTTGGTACAAATTCAGTACCTTCTAAAATATCACTTCATATTTGTATTTTGTGTTCACTAATACAAACAACGTTATGTTAGTCCTTCCGTAGTACTTTTTGGCTGTAGATTTCTGAATAAGTTCCAAAGAGGTAAATAATATTACCCATCAGGAAACTGATGAACAGAGAAGTGCAATAACTTATCCAAAGTGACTTTGAAGTATCATGGTGGATTACTTTATTTATCATTTTAAAATTATTCTTTCAAACAGTAAAACCAACAGTCTGATATTTACCATGTAACATAAACAAAAAATAAGCGATACAAGAAATAAGTTTACCAAAACCATTGTCTGAAAACAATATGCCGAAAGCATTTAGACCATTCTTGCAAAATAAGGATTCAGTTAAAAAATTGAGATTCTTGTAAAGAATTCCAATAAGATCCTCTTCAAATTTGAACCTAATTCTTGGGAGTGGGGAGAAGAGAGCAGGAATCTGTTTCTGTTAGGGAATTTACTTTATTTTGGTGCAATAATTGTTGGAGCTGTATTTCCAGTTCTTAGGACTTTCAGGAGGAAGGACAAGTCTAGCTTTGGTTACATCAAGAAAGATGAAACCAGGCCAGTTCTGTGTTGTCTGTGCTAGGAAGAAGCATGAACAATTCTGGTAAAGTAGTAAAAATAGGAATTATTTCTTTCTTCTCTGTGTGTGAAATATGTAAAACTGGTGAAGTTATCGAGAGCTAGATATTTACTGCAGTGCATTTGTTTTCAGGATCTTGAGTAGCTCTCTCATTTCAGGTGTTATAAAAGAGATGTCTGTGGGGACTTTTTTTCAAAGTAAACATATAAGTAACAGTATTAAATGAAGAAAAGTTTAGGTTATTAAATAAAGTTCCGACATTTCTTACTTGCTCAAAATATTTGCGGCAAGTTCTGTGAGGTAGAAAATGAAGGGAATGTGCCATGCAATTTTTCTTTAGCCTTTTTGCAATGCAACAGGGCAATCGATACAAATCTTTGCAGTAATCATATATTGATTTTCCTAGAATATAACTCCATTTAAAGCATTTTTATCCCCAGGAGTGAAAGCATTGGAGGCTATCAAAGGAGGAAGTAGCTTTCCTTGACCCCATCTACAGTTCACATTGATTAACAGAGGCTAGGTAAAATAAATAAATATGTGTGAGAGAGAAGAAAGAAGAGAGTCACAGAAAGGTTAATACTGGCTGGGGAAGAAACATAATTATAGTGCATTAGGGTTTTTGTAAATTATTAGGTCAGGATAAGCTAGCAAGTGACTTGGAGAAGGTGGATTCTTCATTAAGTCGGAGCCGAATATTACAATACGTATTTTTCACGGGCTGTGCTGCAAATTCAAGTAACAGGGAGCTTTGTAATGATCTACCCATGTACACATGCAGGTATCAGGATAGCAAAATGGAGTTGAAACCGGTAGGTTTCACTTTACCCTGTAAAGGAGGCTCCATTACGATATACTGAGTCAGGGACAAATTCATAGTGAGTGTGCAGCGGCGGCACTGAAATTCAGAAGGTTGGTAATTCTGCACCACTGCGTTTTCATTCATTGTAAAAATGCCATTGTTGTCAATAGTTTTAAAAGCTGCAGAAATACAATAATTTATTTTATTTGTTATTGAATTTTATGAAAATTATAAATAATGCAAGATATTCTTTTAATATCATTTTAGTAACACTGAAGCAAGTCCCTTCTAGTGTGATGTATTCAAGACAGTTTCCAGTTTTTAACCACTTGTTTCATTCACTGAAAATGCAAAGTAGATGACACGACACCTCAGGCAGGTATTATGTTCTGTAGTGGATTACTTCTACATGAGGCAGTAAAACCAAGGTGATGCAATAGGTGGAGAACATATGCCATAATTTTGGAATCAGAATTTTTCTCAAAGCCAGGGATATTTGGATTTCCTGATTCTTCCTAGATGTCCTAAAAGTCCCTACAGCCCATCCTATGCAGCTTTCAGCTCTGTACTTTCAGTTTGGCAGTTTTACCTCCTCTCCTGCCATTTATTTCTATGATTTCCTGGCCCTTATGCTCCATTTCCTATCTTTTTGTGGCTGAAGGTAGGTTTTGGCAGATCAACCTTTATTAAATTAAAAGATGCATGTAGCCTCGTTATTCTTCTCCAAGAGTTGTACTTGATACTGTTTATTTTATCAGCAACTTCAGAGTTTTTTTGCTTCAGACAAAGCAACTACTACACATTGTCGGATAAAGTACTTTATCTGTCAGCAACACTCTTGTGAATTAATCATAATTCAATAGGTTTGCTAATCAAGATTTGAGATGAATGTTTTGATAGAGCAATCAGATTTGTCTAATCTATCATGACTTGACAGTTGCTTTAGGCAGAGTGCTAACTTGGCATTAGTGCCTGGGTTTGATCAGTTTGGCATGGCCCCACCAGTCAGTAGCATCAGTTACTGCAGAAATGGACTTCTGGGTAGATACTATTTATAGTTATTTTTCAGTTTCAAGAGAGACTGGAATGAAGCTGAGATCAGGCAGCTCCCACCTATCCCGTAACGCGTTATCGAACTTTTTGAACCAGGAGTTCACTTTGTAATTTTCACAAATAACAAAAGTACTCAGAGCTTGTTGACAAATCTGAGACATGATTTATGGTAGCGTATGCAAACATTGCTCAGAACAGAAAGGGTCACTGGAATTGAAAGGAGATAAACTTAATATATTGTTAAGTGTTGCTAATTATGAATCCAGTCACGTCTGATGTCACTAAAATTTGTTCTCTATTTTTGCCCAGTTAAACATTCTTGGGGGTAATTTACAACATAGCTTGCAGCAGTTTGCTCAATTTGAAAGCATAAATGAAAGCTTTCATTGTATATTGACATATTTTTCTTGTTAAGCAATGTTTAAAGTACTGATACAAGGTGCTGTAATAGTGGGTTAGACTGAAAGTGCAAGTTTGGTACATTGTAGTCAATAATGCATTAGTGTGGGAAAATGAAGGAAAGAATTGATGTGGGTTTTGGTTTTTTTAGCATGGATGGAGTCTTGTCTCCATGTAGAAGAAAAAAACCCTTCAAGCATCAGTGGTTAAATATAGACCTTTATTCCCATTTAATTTAATTTTAGCTTATGTGTCCGTAGTATGAACCCAATATATGTGTGCGGACCCCTAGTTTCTTCGTCACCTCGACGTATATTCTTTCTGTCGTGCTAATCTTATGGTACTTGTGATTTTTAGGATCAAGTATCATTTACCTGTTAATGTGATGAGAAGCCTGCTATAGACTGTCCTCTCTACAGATGGTGGTTATAGGTGATGCCTGTTCTTGTGCAGCAGGCTACCATGAGAATTATGTACCATTTAAAATCTGTTGAAGCCCTTGACACAGAGCTGAATCCAATCCCTTGCCAGCAAGTTGTAAACTCTTCTGCCTATGTACAGTTTCTCCCTTAATCATTTGAAAGTTTGAAATGCATTAGATAAGCGAAGAAGCTAAAAAGTACCAGATCTGCTATAGATACTCACCTCTAAGTCCAGAAAACAAAAATGTGCAGGTGTAACATTTTAGATAACGGAAATTAGTGTTCAAATGCCCTTACTGTTCTGGTTATGAAGGAGTTTAGTTCAGTATAGTGGCAACTTGCAGTGCTAATATTTTGGTGACAAGATGAGATAGGAAATAGACTGTCATTGAGTGATGAGCTCAGAAGACCGTGATATGAACATTTGTATTCACTTGAGTTTAAATAAGCAATCATAAAGCTAGGTCTTTGTAGCCATGCTTTAGTTGCTTTCCTGCAGTTACCTGTGAGCTCAAAAGCTCACTAACCTCCAGTATGCCTGCAGAGATGCTTTCTGAAGTCCTAGTGCAAATACTTCTTAAAAACTGTGGTGGAGTAAGGATGCCAGTAGTGCCAACCGCTCAAGAGTATCAGCAGGTGAACTGAGTCAGAGTCTAATGCTCTTCCAGTCTGTATTGAATCTGTTGCAGACAGTGAGGACGATAAATCTTCTCAGTAATGGTCAGTGAGGTACTTTCCTGGTTAACTTCAACACAAGCGAAATACCTTTAATATCTGCTGCACGTCGGGGAGAACTTTTGTGTGCCATCCTGTCGTGAAGATTGGCTAGTAAAAAACAAAAAACAGAAAAGAAACGCAAGTGCAAAGAAAAATGTACTGCTAATTTTACCTTTTTGGTTTTTTAGCGTAGCCTGGCAAATTAAAAAGAAAAGAAAGAAAGAAAACAACCAACTAAAAAAAACCAACCCACATTACCTTTTTATGACTTTTGTTTTAAAAGAATTTTTGTATTTTTGCCAGTCACTACTCTGCTAAAAGCCAAAGTGAATATTATTTGTACTTGTGGCTCATAAATACCATAGGCCTGTTTCTATGGAGTGATGAGAATTACATTGACTTTGCCACCACAGGATTCCTTCTAATATCCTGTCAACAGTCTCATGCCCTGCGTTTACTGCTGTGCTCAAATCCCATCTCTCCATAACATTTTCAAGGAATAATGAAAGGGCATCCTTTCTGATATCAAGCTACTCTATTGTTTCATTTGTGCACTCAACTGCTGTTGATTACTTTGCAAGTTCCCTCTACCTGCTGAACTGAGCAAAGTTTTTTCTGTACAAATTTAGATGAAGGCTTTTTGATGATCAATGAAGTACCGTCTATGTAAAGTGGTTGATTAAATTTCCTTGCTTCCTCCATCAAATTCTGCAAGTTAAAAATCCCCTTCTGAGGTTCTCCACTCACTCAAAACCCTGCTGCCTCGACAGCCACCTTTTGACTTCATTTTCTTCATGATAAAATCTATCATGACATGCAAGAGTGCCTTGCTTATGTGAGATGAATGATGGTCCTGCATGCTTACTACAATAACGTGAGATTAACATAGATCAAAGATTTGCTAGGGTTATTAAGAGTAGGCAGCCTCCACGTACTTAATTCATCTGTTTTTTTTCCATTTTGCTAGTTAACATATCAAACTAATAAATAGCAATGAGTCATTCTGGTTTTTTTCTTTAGAGTGCTAATAAATGTATTTGAGCTGACAGTTTTATAATGGTGAGGAGATAAAAATGTTCTTGGTAAAAAGATGCTCCGTGTGAATACTTGTATGCGTTTCTGTTCACATGGTCATATATATAACACCTGTGTGATCCCTCAGGCAATTCAGTCATTCATTTTTCCTGCCAATTTGCTTGCTTCATTTTGATCTATGTTTGCTATCATTTGTCAACTGACACCTTTAGCATGTTTTCACATCAGTTGTTTTGAGAACATGAATGCTGATAATTACATCAGTACTGCCCCGTCGCAGAAGGATAGACCAGACAGTCACCTGGGACTGCTTTTTTAACAGTTAGTTAACAGTTATTAATTTCTTATTTTCATGTGTTGCAAAATTGCTGGTTGCTTATAATTTTTTTTCATTGCAGATTTGTAGGCAGTAACTAGAACTCCTTCATTAAGTGCATGTCCTCATGGCTTCGGTATTGGAGCTTGGTGTTTAGGTGTTTTCCCAGTTGTACATGTCCTGCCTCCTCTCGTATAGATGCCAAAGACCTAAAGAATAGTCTCAGGTTTCCTGTGCCTCAGTTATTCTCCACTTCCTTAGCTTAGAGCAGAATTCCACAGAGTTTGTGCATGCACGTGACCACCATCTCTGCATTATCAAATTTCCATGAAAAACCAGTCTGCCTTTATCACGACATGCTGAGATTTCTTAAGGGCTTCATGCAAATATTCTGTAGAGTGTCAGGCATTCCTTATAATTTCTGCCTCTTTCTCGTTACCATGATAGTTCCATCATCTAGATCCAGCTGCTGGTTGTTCCTGCTTTCTGTGAGGGCAGTCTTCTCTCTAGCCACTCGCTTTTATAAAGGAACATAGGTGAGATCTGAACAGTAATTGTGGTTCTCATTCATATATGGCTTTGCACGAACAAGCTATCCAGAAGACTCTTTATCAGAATTAATTTTCTTCCCCAAACTTCATGCTTTGAGAATGGAAGCATTTGATGCAAGGAGTAACTTGTCTTTCTGTGTACATGAGACTAAACATTTAACCCAAGTGCTTTCATTTTATTTAGACGAGGATCTAAAGACATCATGAAATAAGCCAGAAACTCATTGAAACAGAATCATTTAATCTTAACAGAAACACATTTCATATCTGTAACCAGTAGGTGAAGCTCCATAACACAAGTCTTAAATAAAACAAGAATTGTTCCAGTAGCATTAAACAGTGCTACTGCTTTAAGAGACTTACCCCAAAGGGCTTATTACCACAATTTTCCAAGTCTTTAATTTATTACGTGCTCCATGTTTTACTGCCTTCCCCAGATTTTAGTTATCTCAGCCCCACTTTTGAGTGCTGAAAGGTCAAAAGGTGCACTGCAAAGCTGTGAGTGTAAAGGCACATCAAATGCTAAAATGTTTAGACCATTTGAAATCAAGGAATAAAATATAAAGCTCTTTATTTCTGAAGTGCTTGTGCATATTTTAGAATCCAGCATAAAACCTCTTTAAACATTATAGTGCATAATTAACATTTGCCTTTTTATCTGTGCATTTTTTCATAAATGTCTAGAACAGGATTTACTGGGAGTTCAACATGGGTGTTATGGCAAAAGGTCTGTCAGGTTTTCAGCCTGAAATATAAATGTGAGAGGTGTGGGTTTTTTGGGGTTTAGTTTTGATTTGTTTTGTGTTTGGTTTTTTTTTACTAAAATTTCTTTTAAAGCGTGTCTCTCACAAGGACACAAAGTTACAAGGTATTCACATCAACAAAAATGCAGCCTCTCATGCAGTCTGCAAACATCTAAATGTACATGTGTTATAAGGGGACACAATTTTGTTATTTAAAAATATACATCTTACATTTATGTAGCACCTTTTATCCCCAAGGATCCCAAAGTACTTTAGAAAACTCTTAACATATGTTGGATTGTCTAGCATACCACTAGAGTATTGGCACCTGTGGTACAGAACAGAGTGGCTTTTTAAAGAAGTAAAATTCTTTTAAAAAATACAGATATAAAAGACAGTTAGCATCCAGGTGAACTGCCACTAAAGTGTTTCCATTGATTTCAATGGGAGGTACACAAGGAAAAAATCAGGAAATGTCACAATTTTTTTTTGGCAGATTTAAAAAGAAAAGCACTTTCCAGTTTTTCTCCCCTCAAAAATTTGTAGTTTTATGGAATCACCTTTGTACTGCTTATGATTTCAGATCCTAAAGAGACTTTTAAAGCCATTTCAGTTTAACTTCAGCTGCACATACCTAAGGTCCAGAATGTTTTCTATTATAAATGAGTAGGACTTTAGTTAGTGAACAACCTGGAGTTTGAGTAAGAGTAGAATGGATGCTGTTATCTTGAAGAAAAATATGACTATAATATTATGACTATAATATTCACTGCATTGGCAATGAAGAGAAATTATGGTGGTGACTTTGAATAAAGAAATTTAAGAATTTAACGTATTTTAAAATACATTAAGTTTATCTGTCTAGCTATCTTTGTATAGATGTAGTTCATAGTGGTATGTACAAGAAGTGCTTCCAAGATTTGTAGAGGGAAAGAAAGTCAAAATAGTTTTCCTCTTCCATATTGACCTGGGCACTTTCCTTATTTCACTTCTGTGTGCTCAGGGTCCCAGACAAGACAAGTCCTAGTTGACTTTTTTTTTGTTTTTTTTTCCCTCCTGTGGCTATTTTTGGATTGATATACCTTTCAAAAAAACATATGCCCAAGGCTGTACCCCTGAACGCACATGAAAGCTACTGGTTTTTTGTTTACACTGTCCAGCTCTGGCAGCTGGGTGGGTGCTGTGGCGCTGCGTTAGAGGTGCTGTTGGCACAGAGAGGTGTCAAGCAGAGTCACTCCTGGCATTGGCTGCAGCTGCCATCAAGGTCAGGGCTGTAACTGAAATGGCAGCACTAAGCTTGTCCGGACGCAGAAGTGGTTGGTGATGGCTTGAAGCCACCAGTACCGATTTTACGCTGCCAGTTCTGGCTGTGCTTCAGTAAGAGCTTGAGTAAGACCAGTGTGGTTTCATCTTTCTTACAGGTGTTCTGTGCCCCCATAGCAGCTAGCGCAGTCTCCCAGGCCCTGCTAAGCTGGGAATGGGACCAGCACCGTGGAATGGTTGGGGTATTTTTGTTTAGTATATGAGTATTTGCGATCACGGTTGCTGCGTGTAAAATATTTCATAGTTCTGAGTCATAATAAGTACTGGAATATGTTGTGGTAGATTCAAAAATCGTCCTTGGCATTAGCACTCAGTGGTAATACAAGCAGCGTTAACTCTTTTCTAGAAAAAAGTGTGCTTATATCCTCTATCAAGAATGTGTGTTCTAGATGAAGACCTCTTAATATACAGTATGCTATCATTCTTAAAAACGAATTTCACTTTAATTATTTGTCACAATAAGCATTTGTTGGAAGACACCTGAAAAATCATCGTCTCAAAATCTGGTGTGTTTATCTCAGCTTTGAGAAACCTCCTACACCCAGCAACAGTAGCCAGCCCATGCCCATTTAGCTCCCTGGAAACATCCCAGTGAAAGGGCTTTTTAATTTCTGATGTAAAGTTTTCAGTTAAGAAGTATCACTTTTTTTGGCAGTTGCATGAATGAGTTTAATTTTTATAATTAAAATACTTTGATTAATTTGTTTCATTGACTATAAAGGTCAACAACATTGATTGCATTTAGGCCTTTTTCAGTCTAAAGTAAGCAGTAAATATTTTCGTAAATGAGTTCGTCTGTTGTTAAGTAAACATGCAAATATAAAAGAAAGCAGTTAATTTGTTTCTTACCCCATTGACCGTCCTGCTAATATTCACTGTCACTTTGTAGCATGAGGAACTTCAAGTCCAGAAAGCCCTGTGGGCATTCTAATACCATCTTTTTAAATAAGTATTTGACTTGGGGATGTTTCTCGCCTTCCACGCCCAACATCCCTTCCTCAAAATCCTCTACAAAGAGAAGAAGTTTTAAATCATGAGTAGTCTTTCTGATGTAATGTATTTTAGTTGCCTTTGCAGCCGTCGGATGTGTTAGCAGGGTGGGGTGAAAGTGGTGTAGTTACTCTATGTTGTTATATAGAATGTAAAGAACTGGACTAGGAAAAGTCATGATTCTTTTTTTTTTTTCTCTAAAACATACTCCTTAAAGAGGCAGAGGGAAGAAAAATAAGGCAGCCATTGCTATGGTAAATAATTTGAGAAATATCCATAATTATGCTTTATCCGTTTCATTGATTTCATGCAAACTAATGGCTTTTGTGTGTATGTTTTTAGTAAGGCTGGATGAGTCTCATAAGAAATTAGTATGCTTTGGAAGATGTCCAAAACTTAGATAATGTTTTTTGTTTGGTTTTTTTGTGTTTTTTTTTTTTTTAATACTACTTAATAAATATTCTATAGTTAAAATAGCAGCTCAGTGTTGATTAGATCAGGATAGATCATTAGATCATGCTTGTGTTCTGCATGGGCAAAATTTCAAGTCGATAATAAAATATTGTTAATCAGTGGATTGATTTGACCATAAAGCAGTTGTATATTGATGCAATCAAAGCATTAAATTTGAACATTGTCATCTCTGGGTGCATCAGATCTGAAGGCTACATTGCAAGCTATGAATTCCCCAGTATGGATAGTTATCAGAGAAGGGGATTTTTATAGGAGATATCCACCCTCTACAGAACGGAAAGGGTGAAAAGTTCTCTAATGAATATGATGCAAGATGATCAAAGCAGATCATCAAAGTATGCAGTAGCTACTGTACCAGCCGTATCTCTGCTAACGGCTCTTGCTGTCTGCCTGTCACTGAACGGTAGAGAAAGGGAGGGGGAAAGTAGTGCAGAGGACAAAGTAACATGGTGGGGAGATTATTTTCCCAGACGTGTTCATGATATTTGAGTCTCTAGGTCATATTTGAAACCATAGGTTGGAGTATTGTGCTGTAATTTTAGAGGTATGGCTTTTACTGAGCTAGAAGTTGTAGTTCAGGAGATACACTGAGGTCTAGTTTTAGTTCTCCAGGAGGTACTACTTGACATTAAGTTTGGTGCATTGATATTAGCCATACATTGATTCAGAACCAAAAGCTTTGCCAGCCATTGTGAACAGCTGATCTTTTCCTCTTAGCAGGGAGTTTTCAGCAAGCAATTTTTTATGATGAAGAAATTGAACTGAGATTAGAGGACTAATTTTTAATTTCAAAATAAAAGGGCATTTGAGTTTGGGCACAAGGGAGGTTATCTTCTTTTTGCCTAGCACCTCTAAAATTCATTGGAATATGTTTATTAGTTCTCTGAAGACTGAAAAGGCTTTAAATTGTCAGTGGCACATGTACTCACATACAGAAATCTGAGAGAAACCGAAACTTCTTTTTGTTTTGACTGGCACTTGCAAGTCATCAGCTAAGTAAAATGCAGTATGTAATGCAGTACGTAGCTGTGAATAATTTCCTCCTCCTTTTTTTGTGTTCATATTTTATTTACTGTGTCTTGCTCTCAGAACTCCAAATAATCTTAAAATAAATCTGATCCTATTTGGTAAGACGACCAACAGTTTCTTCCCTTCTCTCTTCCAATCAAATCAAATACCTTATCAACCTACAAATAATCAGAGCAAGTCTCTTGAGAATACCCCACAGCCGTTTCCTGACTTTTCCCAGAATGCTTCCTCAAGTCTTAGGGAGCAGGGAATGCCAGGGAAGAAAAAAAAAGCCACTAGTCTAGCTTAAAAGAAAGAGACCTCACTCACTCACTTACCAGCATTGCTTCTCTTAGGCATTTCTTCTGCGTACAGTTGCAGCAATTGCTGCTGTGGGCAGATGAAAAAGAGAGAAAGGGCATTTAGGCAGGTAATTTCCCCCGAGTTTTAGAAATTTACAGGACAAACTACATTTTAAGATGTGCTTAGAAGACAGCAGTAAATATAAATTTCCGCTGCGACACTTCGCAATGTTTAGAGAACCATCACTTAGTAAAGAAATTGCATGCTGGCTGCCGTTTCCAAATAGACTTATTATAGATATGAAACATTATGGAACTGTCATTGCCGTGTTTTCTATGGTAAATGAAGTAATCATTCAGCAGAAAACAAAACCAAACAAAAGCAGGTGGTTTGGTGTCCATTGCTAGCTAGGAAACAATTATGAAGCATGCCAGAGCAGCTTCAATAAGCAGAAAAGTTCTGTGATATCTTAACCTAGTAATGTTGTGTTGTGTGGTTACACATCTCAAATGAAGTCGGAACAATTAAAAATTAAAAGACTGCTTTTAGATTTTTTTTTTTTTTAATCTGTGCGCATTATGATAGCGTAGAGAACTCCATCTCTAATTGGGGTAACGCTGCGTATGGTGATGAACAGATGCCTAAGTGCCTGGAATTAAATGGAATGAATGGCCCCTTCTGTAGTCGCAAACCCTAGAGAAAAGAGATGGAGACTTACTCAAGGCCATGTAGCGATCTCCTGGCGATGCCAAGGTGAGGCGGGTACCATCTTCAGAACCTCAGTCCAGAGCTCTGCTGGAGCTCGCTGCCTGCCTTGTGTGGAGAGATGCTCCAGCTTCCCGCAGGCCAGCGCTTCCATTTCTGGGCTCTGAACGTATTTGAGTGCTACTGTAGATGTAGGATGGAAATCCCTATACTTCTTTTATAAAATAAAGGCACTTCCTGTCGCTGAACGACATGAACTGAATGTGCAAGCCAGCCCTTTTATTCATGAGAGCTTTTTTCCTGGTTTGGGCTCAGTAAAAACAACAGTGAGGGCTGAGTGATTTGATCACCGTTAAGTGTAATAATTTGTCTGAAATTATTTTCTCATTGTGATTCTGCAAACATGACAGAATAGGAAGAGGGGGCAATTTACACCTGCTTTTAATAATTCATTTTAACATTGACACGTGAAAGAAAATCTCCATTTGAGCTCAGAGGTTGCAAGCTGTTTCAGAGCAGAAGGAGGCAACTTGTTTGCACTGGTTTCTTACTGCAGAATGTTTAAATTAATAAAACTGCATGAAATAAATACAAACGTATTGAAAGGATTTGAGAGCTGCAGTTTGTGAATGAGTCTATCTGAGGACAGAAATGAGACCTGTGGTATTTGGGTAGGAATTGTTCCTTAGGCTGCAAGCTGCTTCTAGGTCCATATGCCTCTGTCATCCACACGTGCAAAGAAGTCTGTGCAGAGGGGAGGGGAGAAATGTGGCCCTTTATGATCAGTGGATTGAGAGCTCGAGCACGTATAAGCACTGCACTATTAGCACAGCCCAAGACCAAAGGTATTGCAAATTAATTGAGCAAAAAAATTTCTGTACAGTTGGCATGTCTGTTCTTACATGAATCAGAAGGAAGAGTTGGGCAGAGAGCCTTTTAGGAAGAAAAGAAAAACATATGTTAGTTATTGTATTGAGAGGATGTTTTTATGAGAAAAGAGGATGCTGCTTCATTAATAACTCTGACATGTCACACCAATTCTGGTAGGTCTGATAGATTAAACATGAACCTCTCATTATTCAAGCAGCTGAAATGTATTGGCTGCTTTACCCACCTAATATTTATTCCTTGCACAGTATAACTACAAAATTGACATCTTCTTTTAAAATTGTTTGGCTGTAATAAATATAAAACTTTCACCACTGATGTAAAGCATTGCTAGCTGGCATCATTTCCTATCCCTTTTTAATTATTCTTGACACTTTGGAGAAACATCTAATATAAATCTGTAATGTGCTCTGATGACAAACTACACGGTTGGAAGACCATGTAATCTCTCCACAATTAATTAAAGTGCACAGAGCTCTTTTTTTCCCCTCTTTTTTTTTCCCCTTTTTTTTCTCCTTTTTTTTCCATCCCCCCAGCAACCAGATGCCACTGACTGACTCAAATAACATTGCTGTCAACTGTAAAAAATTAAGATCCAAACCCTAAGAAAGGTACTTAAATAAAGAAACCAGATGCCAGGTTATTTTTCGATATTATGGCATACATCTTGGTGGAAGGCACTATTGTTCAACATCTGTAGCTTTACATACTTAATTACTCACATAACTTAGCAAATCTGTCGGCAGTTTATTTCCACAAGTATCTGTCACTTCAGCAAATCCTTTATTGAAACTTGAAGGATGCCAATCAGTGTGAATAGTTTACCAGCACTCCTGGAGCAACTAAATTAAGGAGGATTTGACTGCTGTTTGTCCAATGGGCATATCCTTTTGTTTTTGAACGGGTGTGAATGTTTCAGAAGAGCTTCAACTCACTGCTAGAAGCAGTTAGCGATGCCGTTAGGCTCACAGGACACGTGGAGTCGATCAAATGCAAATTAATAACAATTTTTAGGCAACATAAGAATGTTATTGCAACGTTTACTGACTGTAATATTACTGTGGGTGGAAGACAGGTTAATAAAAGGTGTTTATTAAATATTACTTTACCACCATATGACTTTTGGTGTGAAGTCTATAGCCACAGGAAACTGCAGGTGCAGGTTAATATGCAAGATGGCAGCAAAAGTTCAGATACTATTAATTAAAGTTAACAAGAAAAAATTGCATAAGCACACTCTAATTTTTCATTGGCATTACAGTATGAAAAAAATCACTGTTATTATTTAACATGGATATTTTTATAGAAATGTTTGAAATATGTTAACGTATTTTCTGCTGTTTTTGTAAAAATAGACTAAAAAGGATGGTATGCTAGTGTCTTTCCTAGCTGCCTAGCAAGTGTATTTAGATCAATAAAGTGTTTTGGGGTTACAGTTATTTGGAAAAACTCCACTATGCTTCATTATTTCTCAGTTAGGATTGGTTTATTACTTAAAAAGAGTTTTTCAAGCATCGTAAAATAAATCCTTGTTGATGTTAGTGGGGCCTTTTGCGGGTGGAATGTGCAACTGTTGTGAGAAGCAGAGAGTTTCCACCTCCTGCACGTCTGCTCTTTGTGCTGCCCCGTGCAGGGTGCCAACTGCAGGGCAGGTGTCGGAACACTCGGTCGCTTCAGGATTAGGAGCATTTTATAATAAATATTTACTCATGGAAATAACAACAAGGATGTAACTTCACTGTCTTAGTTGATGACGTAATACTGATGATGTCGGATGCAGGGGAAGGTCCGTGGCTTTGTCGTGTTTTGGAGAGGTTTCTCTTTATGAAATAGCATCAGTGTTTGTAAACTGTTCTCTAACTCACTCGCTTTCCAGTTCACGTTTCACTTTATGCCACCATTCTCTCACTCCTCATGGATAACATGAATCGATAGGTTTGCAGTACCTTTCCTTGCTGCACGACGTATTCCTTAAAGGAAATTTACTACTATTGCTAGAGACGGTGGAATTTTTTTCTCCTGCTACTAGACAGTTGGCACAACTAGAACCTAAACTACGCTGTACTTGTTAATGCTCTTGGAGAGAAAACTCCTCCTTTTTAGCAAAAAGTACTGACTCATCAGCTTTGTAAGCATTCTGATTGAGCGCACGCTGTTTCCACTGAAATCTTTTAAAAACAGAGCAGTCAAAACTACAGAGCCGTTCATAAATGGGGAATGTGGATGCAACGTGGTGGTTTAAATTCATGTAAAACTGATACAAACAATGTATAAGCTTTTCTGTTCTGATTATTTTTGCTGTGTTTTTTTTTTAAATACTTTGTGTTCTGTCAAGAGGTTTCCTGTGTTCTCCATGATTATAATTTTTCAATCATTTTATTTGGGGTTATATACAACATAATCATGTTATTTATACTTGCATAATAGATGAGGGATTTGAAACTGTGTTACAAACTATGGATCCAATTTCACTATCAAGTACCTCCAAGAAATCCCATTAGTTTCACCCATTAATTTCACCCATTGGGGGATTGGACTAGATGATCCTTTGAGGTCCCTTCCAATCCCTGACATTCTGGGATCCTGTGATTTTAGTGGGCTGTAACTGAGAGAGCACATACAGATCCCCGTGAATGCGTTTACGTGCAAGACACTTCTTGAAACCATTGGAACCGCTCCTGTGGCAGAACACAGCAAGGCTGGAGCACGAACAGCGTAGAGCAGGCAGGGGCATTCTCCCTAAAGAAATAAGGACTAAAGCTAGGTGGCATAAAACTTGCATATTGAAAACATTCCAGTTTGGGCAAAGTCAACATGCTAAGGGTACAGGAAGTGCCAGGGGATTTTAGTGACCACAAATGATTAGGAACTCGGTTTACATCTCATCTGACCAATAGTTTATGGCGCGCTGTGGTTTTTGCTTTTCTGCAGCAACATGTTTCTTGGATCGTTCAAAGTCTTTGGCTTGCAACACCTCTGAGGCATGGGTTAGCTCGCAGTAATGTGTACTTTGATGTGTCTTATTGTTAAATTATATAGTGCATACAATTTTTCATTTTATTTAATACAAATCATTTTTATTTACTTAAAAGGAGCAAGCTGTCTTATTATATGTGTTTGGCTTGGAAACAAAGGAATTATATTCTTTTAAGAGGTGTTTTATGTTTTATGGTTACTGAGAGAATACATGGCCTTTTAATAGGCATTTATATAAGTGGGATCCATGTCTCCACTCTATTATATATTTTCAAATAATTAAAAGTGCTATACAAATGCCATATGATAGCCTTACAAAAAAGAGGGAAAACCCATGTGGTTTAAGATGTCGGGAAAAAAAAAAATCCAGTTTCTTGAGGAGGGGAGGAGGCAGAAAGGTTTATTAGGGTAATTTAATTTCTACTGATGCTACAAACATGCCTGGGATGAGGATGTGGGAGTTCAGATGGAGACGCTGTTTGTACTGTTCCCTATAGTGACCTGTTCTTCATTGAGACAGTCAATTGACACAGACGCCAGTGCATTTATTACTGAGTCTACTGTAAATGAGACTTTCAGTCTTGCCAGGGATAGATATTTTTCCTGTGTTCACCACTATCACACATCACGTTCAAGGGAAGGGGGAAAAGGAACTTTTAAAACAATAATATCAAACAACTTGGAAAAAAATGTTAAATATTACCATATGAAGAACTGATTAAATTTGTATGGTTTTCTTTCAGTAAAAATTGATATGTGATGAAACACAGTGCAGCTGGATAACTTGTTTTGGCTATAGTTCCAGTGTTCTCTGATCTCTTTACCCAGCTATATATAAAAAAAGAAACCGTATCAGCGTTCTTGTTCCTATTGTGCAAGATCTGACATAAATGCCCCCTTTTAATTTTTCCCTTACCATCTGGACTGTAAAAAACTTAACATGAGTTTGCCAGTGAGGTAGTTTATCTACATATCTTCTTCATATTCAGACCTACTCTCAGATACCATTTTTGTATGTCTACTCATCACCGTTTTCATGCATTTAATTTGAAAAGCTACTGTACTTGGGCATTTCCAATTCAGCAATGCTGGGGAACTGAGGAGCAGATGCTGCCCATGTTTCCTTTTTGGTGTAGCCCAGAGGCAAGTATGTTCTGATAGCTGGGAACCGAAGGCTAGGTCTCAGATTTAGAAGCTGTCTTGTTCTGTTTTTCAGACTCCATGGGGTTTTATACATGGTCATTAATTAGTGAAAATGCCACAATGTTTATGTACCTCTTTGTGTGTTATTGCAATACTTTGTTGGTTTTGTTTGTGTTTACTGGGTTTAGGATCATGGTATTTTTAGTATGTTGAAGAAACTCAGGAGCAGTTCTTCCATGCGGGTAATGTTTTCAAACAGTCAACTCATTTTTAAAAATCATAAAAGCTCTGTTGAAGTCATAAACTTATGCTCGTCAATATCAGCAGTGATTTTAAAATTCATATTCCTTATGAATGTTCCTCAGTACCTGAAATGCAGGAGTGTGAATTTAGGCTAGTTTGCTTATTTTAAATTCCTTTCTTCAGCCAAATGTCCTTATATTGCAGGCTTTTTGGCTGGCACAGGAAGATCAGACTTCCTGCTCATTGATGTAGATAGAATTTTTCTTTTATTTTGGGAGTGGCAGGGGGTTGCTACAAAGTTTAATTTTCCATTTTGTTAACTAAGAACATATGCCAAGGGTCTTGGACTCTCTGAAGTACTGACTGACATAAATATAATGGCAATCGAGCATGGGCTGGGGCTGGAGAATCTTGGATATTGTCCCACTAGATACTGGAAGACTGCAGATTTTTTTAACTGGGATAGATAGCGTGGGTAATTTGCTCTTCACTTTGGCACACTCTGTTTAATTGCAACTACAGCAGAGCAAAACCATCTGCTAAAGTGATCAAGGTCGGAGTTTTTGAGTTATGAACGTTAGAGAAAGTCATAGATACAGTTCTTCTTGTCATTTCTTGTGGTGGAACCCCACAGAGATATACCCCGTTCTGCGTATATAGTGGTTGTCTCTGTTGTTTGGTAAGTGCCAACCATGTGTTCCATCCTACTGCCAGTCCTGTACTACTGCAGCTGCTAGCACACTGTGCTGCTTCTGCTCGCTCTGTTTGTCCGTGGTGTTCCTAACTCCTCCATATTTTTCAAGGGTGTTTGGTGCAACACTGCGTTGGAAAATAGGCAAAAAATGAGAAAAGCTTCGTGACTGTTGTAGAACAAACTGAAACTTCTAGAGCTAGGAGGTTTTCCATACTTTGTAACAAAAAAGCTCTATTTTAGTCAGATTTTCTGCTTTTGCTGCTATCAGAACTTTTTTTTTCTTATGAAAACTTTGCACCTTGGACCATCAGAGAGGACTACAGAAGGAATGATTCCTCTGTTCTTGTGTTTGCTGCTGTGCATCACTCTCATGACTTACAGACCGTTCTTCATTCTCAAACATAAGCTTGCTCTGTGAACATCTCCGCAGATATTTTTTTTCCTATGTAGAATGCTACACTTTTACAGAAAAGAGCACATCTTCTCTGGAAAAAAAAAAATCTGTAAGGCCCCTGTAGAGAATTAAATAAGAATAGGGATTTATATCTCTGCAATAACTAGATTAAAAATGAAATACCTGCAGTTAATATACTATTAATACTGTAATTCTACAGCAGCCTTTGCATACCTATTAATTTAATTCTCAGTAAATTCTAATGAACTTTTATATTAAAATAAATTATTTTTCTACTTCAAGTGAAGAGCAGTTATTATTGTTTATTGGATGACAAGGTAGAAAAGATTTCAATGTGCATTTTATCCCCAAAATACTAATGGCAGAATTCTGATGTTCTGACAATGTTCTCATAGAATCATAGAATGGTTAGGGCTGGAAGGGACCTTCAAAGGTCATCTAGTCCAACCCCCCTGCAAGGAACAGGGATATCTCCAACTAGATCAGGTCGCTCAGGGCCTCATCCAACCTGGCCTTGAACGTCTCCAGGGATGGAGCAATGTTTAGCCTTCCTGAATGTGATTGTTGTGTAAGGATATTATACCTCCTTTTTGTCACTGCCAGCACTGCACGATTATACTTGTACAGATTTTTTACGCTCAGAGTTCATACTGTATAACTCAGAAGTATTACAGAACCTACCTTTCTTGCCCAAGCCCTTACCCATGGAAATGAAGGCTGATAGTCTAAAAGGAGCAGTCAGTGACTACTTCCGCTCTTTGAACAAAATTGTGGTCCAATTGTAGGCATTTTCTCTGCACATAAAGAAAGATCATGGCGTTTTATACCCTTTAAAACTTGCTTGTTTCGTTTTTCTGTCTTATCATTGCTACCATAGCTCTCTTTCTGTTCATATCAGTTAATGTCACATTTGTGTTGCCAACTTAACTTTCTAGGGTACAAAGTCTCTTAGTCATAAGAATATAAAAACTGCTATGAAAGTTCCAGTGAAAGGTCCACTTAATTCAGTAATCCAGTCTGAACTCATCCAGTTTTGAAAGCTTAGAGAAAGAGTGGAGAGTGAGGATGCTGGAAGACAAAAAACTGTTTTTCCTCATTTCATCTTTACTGGACGTTTCTGTGAAGGGGATCTGGTATAACTAAGTGGGAGTTAAATTTGTTAAAATACAATAGAACATTGTAAAAATAACTTTAAAATTTGCATTCAATTATGTGCTCATAATTTAATTCACGTGTGTGTATTAATTCTGATTTCAGCATGCTGTGATGTATGTGCTAAGTTCTGACTGAGAGCCTAAAATTAGAATTTCAGTTTGTATGAATGAAAACAAGTTATTTAATAGGTGCACAGAACTGAGTTAGCAATTCTGTATGTTCTGTGATACCTTTGTTCACACAAGAGGAATGCTATATCATGTTCTCTATAGCAAGGTTCACTCTTTAGATTTTTAGGATCAGTAACAGACTTCATAAAGTTAATAATTTTTGCAAAGCTCAATAGCTTCTTTCTGTAAGGGCATTGTCTGCTCTGTAAACAATAGATTGTACAAGAACAAAAAAATCCTCAGAATCACTGCCACTCCCAAAAATACGCTACGTTGCCCTAACATCCAGCCAAGCGAAGTACTGTATGCATGTGTGTATGGGATGATGTGTTTTCACTGGAAAAGAAAAAGCGTTTAATTTTTAGACTATGTTAGAATACCTTTTACACTTTTTCCTTTAAATAATATCAATCCATAAGTATAACTCATTGGAAGGAAAATGGTATATATGTGGTGCTTAACTTCTGAGAAGTGGCTACTGCCTGAGCTCTGTGGCTACTACCTTTTTTTATTCTAAAATCCTGATTCTGACATGATACAGAGACAGCAGAAATGACCCGGAGAAGGTATGAATCATCTAAAACAAAGGAAAGCAAGTGCAAGGAAACAGTAAAAGAAGCATTCTTCTCTCAGTTCAAAGTCTTGTCCATCTGCTCTTAATTTATCATCATGCAGAGGTTGGATCTTTCACTGCTGTTAGGCCACACAATGAATCAAATCCTGTTTCCTAATTTCCACCATTCTAAGTTATGGCCCTAGGAAATGGAATTCTGCAGTTTCTTGCCTCCCTTCCTGACAGATGGAGGAAAGGAATGAGGTGAAGAGAGGAAGATGGCAATGTAGACCTTTCACTTGGAATCTACCTAGGTTCCTTTGGCTTGCAAAAGCAGTGACTTTTTGTATATTTCTGACACTTTAGGTAAGGAATTTCCACGTCCATTGTGTACTGTCTTTATTTGTATATAACTGTGAAGAATTTGTCCTTTTTTTTTGCTAGATTCTATCCAATATTTTAATGGCGTTTTATAGAAATGAAGGTGAAAACGTTCTATGACTGAATGAAAAAGAAAACCCAAAGGGCTTGCTTCATGCATTACTTCGCTGCCCTCTTCCAACGAAGTCAAAATTACATGAAAACCTCAGAGTATCCCTTCTCAGATTTTATTTGATGGTTTCAATATGCCTGATTCCTTTATCTAGATGTTCCTGAATTAAGAACATATACAATTGGGTAGGAATTTAAAATAAAGTTTGGGTTCAAGAAGTCTCCAAACCAAGTTCATTGATCTGCTTGAAAATGAACTGCTTCTGGTAAGATGTGAGAGGAGTTGGGTATGAATTGACAGGAGTATGAGTTCTAGTCTAGAGGTAAGGAGCCCAATTTACTGCTCCGTTGTGTTCTCTGGGCATCTGTGTATCAGGGTACGACTTGCTGCAAAATTAGAAAGAATGCTCACACTTCACATGTGCTGACTAGGCAACGTGCACATAAAGATAATGCAGAATTCAGATGTTTCTGGGATGTCAAAGCAAGGGAGGTTTTGGCAGATGGTGTTCAGGTCTGGTTGGAGTGCCTGTATGCAATTCCACAAAGAGGATGTGATGCTTATGTTTGGTTTCAGCCTATAATTACTCAATGAAGTCAATATCTGCTACCTTCAGTTTCCACAACTGTGTTTTAAAATATAGATAGCTTGATGGGCCCACTCGTGGACCACATGTCACCCCACAACACGATCCCACTTGAAGGAAAATAGAGGCTGCACAGTGAGGGAAGACTTAGAGCCCTTGTGTAAGTTGTACGGTAAAGTATCAGCTCTTGTGAAATTACCTTTAGTTATTGTGTTGGAGGTCTGTAGGAGACTTGCTTTCCCCAAAAAGCATGTTGAGAAGACATGGTTGTCTCAACTCTCAGAAGAGCTTTCTAAATTAATTTTTAAAATTTAAATAATTAATTTACTTATTACATTAAATTTATGTAAGCTGTTAAACGTAAATGCTTCACTTTCCAGGGGAACCTAAATCATTTGTACGTTGTGGTGTAATCCTTGTCTATTAGAGCCAAAAGAGTTTACAGCGAGGCATGGCTTTCTCCCACCCGTACCGTCAGTATGCAGCCCCTTGTCTTACACATCCTGGTGTGGGTTTTTCCATGAACACTTTTTGCTCTTTAGTTATTTGTTGTAATTATCAAGTTCATTTTTCTCTAATAGATGTGATTAAGTATATTTAGCACTGTGTAATGAGTTTTCTGCCTGGTTGCATTCTGGCTAATAAGGAATTCCTCAGAGTCTCTTCTGACAGCTGCTGTGGATCCCAGGTTTGTGCTGCCACAAGAGACCTCTTCCATGAATTGCTAACATTAGAGAAATTAACTCGGTTAGACTAACCATAAAATCTGGGCTGAAATTTGATTACTAATAGATCTCGTGTTAGCTTTCAGCAGCACAGACATCGTGGTGTTCTCTTGCACAGAAAGGCCCGCGAAAAATCATCAGAATTCAAAAATACTTTTGCATTCACACATCACAAATATGTAAAGTTCATTGTGGAGGCTGGTCTGATAAAAAAAAGGTGATTGAAAATCATCCTAGCAATAATTGGTCAGCGTTATTTTTATAGTAGTCTCTTCTTTAGTTCTTACGATCCATCTGCTAACACACCGGTCTATGGATCATACTTTTGTTATCCATACCACTTCCTATTATTAGACCAGCTTCTAGATTTGTGAGGCTGAAAATGATGGGAAAAATCTGTAATTGGTGATGCAGTGCTGTGGTGTAGTTGCTTAGCAACGGTAGCTGCAGCCTCTTCGCTGAGTCTCCGGAAGGGGGATACAGAGACAGGAAGATGAAATAAATACACTTTCGGCATGGTTGACTTTGTAAGAGAATGATAAAGGTTGTAAGTTATTTTTCTGCTAAGTGCCAGTGACTGTGGGAAAAGTCTTCTGTAAACAGACCCTGCAAAAAAGGAAAAAAAAAAAAAAAAAAAATGGAAACTGGTCGCTTGACTTTCTGAATTACTACAAGGGAATGAAAACACAGCAGTAAATATGTTTTCTTGCTAACTGTGAGCCCGTGTTGTATTATGTGGTGTTTTCTGCTGCAGTGCATAATCGTTACAGAAAATGCAGAATCATAACCATGTGTCTTCTATTTATCACTACAATTGAGTACCAAATTCATGGAGAATAGGGATTGAAAATTAATGCCAAGTACCTCTTAAATTCCCTCCTGGTATGTTAATTACATAAAGACTGTTCATAATAGGGTTAGTGGTAATGTAATAATTGTGAATAGGTCTACAATTTTAAATTCTTTTGAGATCTGAACAACTCTACATTTAGGATCACACAATATTAATTTCTAGGGACTATATTTCAATCCTGTTCTGATTTATCCAGTGAAATATTTTCCAAAGACTCCTGTGATTACTAAAGTATCACGGTGTTCTTTTCAGTACCGTATATCCCACACTCTGAAGCCTTTGCAAATCTGCTGTGCTTGAAGTTTCTGTAGAGCGAGGTATCACATTTACTACGTTATTTATGCAAAATCTCAGCCTTTAGAAAGCATAAAACGCAAAAGGGAGTGGGAAGCAAGGTGATGCAGATATATCCAACTTTGTTAAGGGGCTCTTATCTACAGTAACCAGCGACACGCAGGGTTTTTCCAACTGCTGGTTATTACAGCTACTCAGTGCTGCCTTGCAATTAGCATTGGAGCACCTAGATAAGGTGGATATATAGGAACTAAGAACAGATAACATAATGCAAACAAAGAAATTTAAACCTTTTGACCTCCTCTGTACATGTTTATTTCTGAACTGAATCTTAAGTGAAAGAGAAAAAAGAGTTTCTGTTTCGCTATGATTTCTTTGGGAAAAAATATGTTTAGAAATTTAGAAAGAAACACCTAAATGTATAAGAGTTTGTATTGCTTCACTTTTACATTGATGTATTTTGCAGATGATGCTGAGCTTGTCATAAGCCTGGCCCTAAAATTCATCATAAATAAGACACTGCATATTGTAAAAGCAAAGAGGTTTTGATCTAAGTGGGAGTCTGCTGGTTCATTTTTAGAAGGTCAGATTGATAGACAATATCTCACAGTCTAGATAGTGACTCTATCAAACTAATTCTTAAACACATAGTACTACAATGAATTATTCCTGTCTTGGAAGTATGGTTTATGACCTTTCTGCCCCAGGTATTATTGCTGATTATTATCTGAGAATGGGTAGTAGCATGCTTTTTGTTACATTGGGTTTTGTGTGATTTTTTTTTTTTAGTATTTTATTTTAACCCAAGATGTTTTTTTAAACAAATATGTTTTATGAACCATTTAATACAGCAGATTTCTGATAAAATAAATTTCTCTTATAGCATGGTAATAAAGAAGCACTCTTCACCTTTTTTTTCTCTTAGAGGTTATTGTTTAAACTAGTATCTGAGGTTGTGCAAATATTTCTGTGACCTTTTGTTTTCTGCTTTTTTTCACACTGATTTGCAGAAAAATGTAAGCATTTCAGAATTTTTTAATTTATTTTGCAAAATCTGTGCTTGCTAATTGCCAGCTTTTCAAAAACAAAATGGTAGAATTTTTCATATGAAGCTGCATAAAAGATGGACCTCTTTTGTATATAGAATATTGCCTGTCCTTTAGATCTATGTGTTTTGCTTATGGAATAAACCAAAGTAGGAGAGATAAACTAATATTTTGTATAAGCTCAGCCAGACAATACACATGATAAAGATGTTTCATCTTCTTATGTATGCAGAAAATATGAAAAATTGTAGTTTACACATATTTTCTCAATTCAAGTGTAAAATTGGGCCCCCAGATTGCCCTGGGCCACGGTGGTTGTGTTAAAGAAGCACTATTTACCTAGCAGCTGAGTGAAAAATGATCAGAATATTAGACTCATCTAGGCCACATTAAGGAGCCATTGCATTTCCCGACAATTTTATGCTATCTCAATATGAAAACAGAGCAATTTCAGCTCATATCAGGTTATGATCGGCAATTACAGTTGCATAATTCACCTAGTCGTCTCTTTTCAGGGCCTTTATTTTCCCTCTTGGTGACATTCCTGAGAAAGTGCCTGATAAAAATGTCATATATCATCCTGGCTTTAAAACTCGTAAGGGGGTAATCTGCTATGCCTTGCTGAGCCTATATTCATCACTAGATTTTTGACTTGGAGGGGTCATGACACTCATAATTTCCTTTTTGATATTGTCCTCACTAGATATGACAAGGGGCTGTAAAAGCTCAGTTGTATGCTGTGGTTAAGAGCCATTCCAGTGGGGCTCATCACTAGCAATAACAGTGCATTACTGTGGATTGTGCAGTAGTTGGCCGTTTCGAAGATAATTAGATTTGATGTCAACATTTCTTTATCACCTGCATCCTTTTGTGCATCTGCGTGTCAAGTTGTTATTTCCGGATTTATTAGCACCCTCAGAGCTACTATCTATCTGTCAGCCTGTGTGGTGTTTGTGTTGACAGTTGTAAAGTTAATTACTAGTACTAATGAGCATCGGGCTTTTGGTGGACATGGCATTTTGGGCATTTAAAACCGTAATTAGATTTTTTTTTTCCTTTGTGTACAGCCACAGGAAAAATGCACAAAAGAAAACAAAACCCAAACTGAGCACCCTGACCTCAAACCTCTATCTCCAGTTTGACATTGTGTACAGTATCTCTCATTCAAACAACTCAAAAAGGCAGCTTGTGTGCTTTTTACTGTTTTTTCTTCTCATCATTAAGTCCATGAATATTTGTTTTATCATGTCATCCAAACTAAGATCTTTTAAGAAAGTTTTATTTTCAGGTGACTTTATACAAAACATGCCCAGATAGCGTATGTATCAATCCTTCCCTTTTCTGTAAAAGTACTTGTGTTTTAGCACACAGTCGGTGTGAGTATCGTGTTTAAAAACAAATTTGCAAGGACAGCCAAATTAGCCCATCCTCACATTTTAAGATAACAATGTATTCAAACCCGTGACCACAGAGACACTTATTGTTTCTTACACGACTGTAAATCCAGAGTAATTTCAGTGAAGTGAGATTAACACAGGTGTAACAGAAAGAGGAATTTTCATACTTATTTGCCTTGCATACGTGCTAAATTCCCTATCCTGTAAATCGTATTACCAGATCTTTTATGTGATGTTCCAAGTAACGTGTAACTCATAGGATTTAGAATAATGGCACTTATATGTGACATATACTTTATGTAAGTATATTGTTTATTCTACTGCTGCAACTAAGAACCACTCCCTTGCTGCTGTTTCTATTTACTTTCTATTTATCATTATCTGCCATTTTGTTAAACAACTACCCTTCCCAGACATAAATCATCTGTAAAAATACTCTGGCTCAGAGAAAATTTCACCCTGGCACTGAAATGATGAGATAACCATTTTCATCTCTTGTTGAAGCATTGAGATTTATTGGGCTTTGATGGGCTACAGACCAGACATCACTCTCTGCTAAACAGACTCCCACTTGCATTTATTCTTATTGCATTTAGCAATTCAAAACGGAGCTCCCCAAGTCCCCGCAGAGCCCCTTCCCCACTGAGGCGGGGCCCGGGACGTCAGTGTTATTGCTTTATATTAGATAAGGAAGGGACACACGCTGAAGCATGCGGTGATTCAGATGATTTTTTATTTCCGTTTAGCAGTGATGACAGAATGTCATAGTGAAATGACTTCAAAAGTCATTTTTCCCTCTGCCCTGGCTCTGCAGCCTTGTCCCTCGAGGGCACTTCCATTGTACAGTTATATTAATTCTGCTAACTTTCAGACTTCATTGCTGACAATAGGCCTTTTGGCTTTCTCTGACTATTACATTAAATTTCCCATCAAACCATGTCAGCCTCTGAGGTCAGAGATTCCGGGAGAAGCTTTAGATATTTTGCCTTTTGACTTCACGGGCAGGTATTTCTAAATTGCTTTTAGGTTTGTTTTTCCAGTGTCGGAAATCATATCGAACCTACCTGAAGACTGAGACGATGAATGCTCATCGGGTGAAGGACGAACGGTCCGCAGGGTGGGGAGGGTGTGCGCGGACACGCGGACACGTGTTTGCTGGAACCCTTCTGTCCCCAGTCGTGCCGGCGTTAACGAGGTTCAGCCACCCTTAGTCCAGCTGCATTTCTCAAGGTACCAGAGTCTGACCATACATTTCATGCACACGCCCCCGACCGTTCTGTAAGGTTCATCTTCCAAACAAAAGGCTTTTATTTTATCTCAATGTACATTTAACTGGTTTTATTACTCTGCAGTTTGTTTGACGTCTTTATAAAAAAACCAAATGCAATAGTCTTCAGTTCACAGTTAGGGAAACTGAGGCACAGAGAGGTGAACGGTTTTAGCAAGGTGGTGGAAGCATGGGAACACAGGGGACTCTCCTTCATGGAGCCCTGTCAGCTGGCATCGTCTGGATACAGTGACCGTGAAGGGATTTCTAAGAATTGAAGTACAGTGGACTTAAACAAAGCGAAACTTATTTACATAAAGATGGTTCGTGTAAGAATCATCGAAATCCTAGATTGTACTATGTGACCATGAAATAGTTTTTAGATTATTGAGCAAGCTTTGCTGCTGAAGCATTCTTTTTTTATATATTCATCAAGATTCTCAGCCTTCTCCCAGTCACATATAAATCGTTTTAACTTGACGGATTCTTTTCTTGTTGGAATAATTTTACATTGGGAGGAGGGACAGAGAGGGAAGTATTTAAACCAGCCCTTGTTGAATAAAATTTTTAAATTATCACAGATTCACATCTAGTGTTGAACTGGAGAAAATGTTACTTTTAAAAATATGTTACTGCATGTGGAATACAATTAAGTAAAAAAATGCAACAAAATTATAGGAAGAAAAAAAACAGACTTTACATGATAGAAACAGATCAAGAAACTTCAAGCTTGGATAGCAAATAGAATTCACCAAAATTCAGTATGTACAGCTATCTTAGCCACTGTTTTGAATTTGTAATCATGGTTTCTGTATTTAGAGAACAGGAAATCTGCAGTATTTTCTTCCCCCAAAACTCCATTCTTTAAAAATAAGGCAGAGGAACAGACTTTTCAGAGAAAAAGATTTCACCTTGAAAGGAACTTCTGCTCATTTTTCGTGGTAATTTTAGAGAACCAAAATCAGAGCTGTCTTAATTCTTCCCTGAGAATTACATACGTCTAGGGGAACGCGTGCGCGTGTGTACAGAATAGCGGGCGGGTGGCAGGACCGGAGAAAGATGAGCTTAGCAAGGCAGTGTCGATGTGTTACTACCTGCTTGCAGCCATAAGGCTGGGGAATCGTTTGTGACACTCTGGGGACAATTTTGTCACCCTGACAGTAATGCTGTTATGCACCAACTTGACACACAGGAAGAATCCATAAAGACAGATAAGTAACTGTGAAAGTGGCTGGGGATCAGCCTGAGTGCTACCACTCACCTGCAGTGACAAATAGATAGTCATGAAGGATTGAAAATCCTGCCCAACGCGGAGATATGTCAGTCCAAAGCTAGAGTAGTGCCTGGTTACACGGAGGTTGTAGTAAAAATACACCTAAGGCACGTGCATGGAAGAGCCCCCAGGCATAAGAGTGAGAAGGTTAACTTCAAAGTATATTAGTTCTTCTTTGTAGCAATTCTTTTTTTTTTTAGAATACTTCATGTCTTTCACAGTTGAGCCAAATTCTTATACTAATTACATTTGATTTGGCCAATTTCTGCAATTTTACCTGAAATCAGTATAGGTTAACATTGATGGAATGAAAATAAGAATTTGGCCAATATGATTTTTGTGGGAGCCAATGGGTCTGTCTCTGAAGTGTCATTTTTTTAGTAATTATTTTATACCAATAGAGGTCCCCATCTGCAAATCAAATAAAGAAACTTGTGACTTAACAAATCCGTTCTGCTTTTAAAAATATTGCACTTTAGCTGTTGCAGTAAACCCCAGGTGCTAAAAATAGTGCCAAACCCTTTGCTGTTTATTATATTCAAGAATGTGTTAATTCCTACTGCAAATGCATTTCTTTTTGTTAAAAGAAAATAGTGACTTGTAGTTTTTAAAATGTTCTTTAGAAACTTAGTGGTAGTTTTAGTACTTTTCTTGTTTTTTTTTTTTGTTTAAGACAAAGGGATGTAATCTGACCTTGAAGGCCACTTCTGAATCCAGTCACTCTTCGTGACCTTCTTGTCATTGTTCATATTTGATAATTTGCAGTTTATTTCTCAGGAAAGAAATGAGTTACAACCAAAGGCAGATGATGTGCTTGGGGTTTTATGTTGTTTAGTTTACAATCCTTATTTTCCTTACAATCTGGCCACTGGCTTTCACTTTTCAGAAACCATCCTTTGAAGGCGATCTCTGAAGTCATTTTGATCCCTGGAATAGAAAGCAAAAAGAACTACCACCCTTACGTTCCTCACATCCCACATGCTCAGGATTATTTTTCCCATGTTTTTTTCTTTTTTCTTCCAAACTGGAGGTTCATTGTTGTGTCCCCAATTGCCTTCCTTGCCACCATCTTCTGAATAGCTTCTGCAGTGCACTGTAACGGTACAGATTCCCTTCACTCAAATCCCTTGTCCTGGCTGGAAAGCAGCAGGCACGATGGGGCTGACGCTCAGCCCCAAGTGCTGATCCCAGCTTCCTTGCTGAGCACTTACATGCGTCTCAAAGAAACCTTATTTAATTATCCGTTCCATACTCTACTAGTTTCTTTTTAAGTCTTTGCCTCTTCGGCATAGTGTTGGGCACAGGTTTTCCAGATGATTTGTGCAAGGTGGAACATGGTGGTTCATTTGGCCTCCACCCGACGTGATCTGTGCTGACCTTCCTCTGGTCGCTCTCTTCGTGAGCTGCTGTGGCATGAACCTTTTCTTTTCTTGAAGATGCCCTCCTCTGGAGGTCTCCTCTGGAGGTCCTGAAGAACGTGGGCTTGGGTTACTTCAGGAGCCAGTCCCAGTAATGACAAGCTACATAATGAGCTTTTGGCTAGTGACACTGATTATCATTACCAGAACTTTCAAACTGTATAGCAAACATCTAGCTTGCTTCTCCATTGTTATATCTTATATGAAGCACAGAGCAAACCCTAAGAAAGAGATTTTGAAGCTGTTTTCTGCCTTGCTGCTCCTTGTCTCAAGTTCCTCCTCACAGAATGCTTTTTAGGCTGAAATCAAAATATCTGTCGCCCCCAGGATCTTCTCCCTTACACTCCTGCACTGTTTAGCCTTTTCTCTTGGTTTTGCTATTTTATTTTTTTCCTTTTTCTTGTCTCTGTCTCTTGTTGTAGAGTTCTCTTTCAGACAAGCCTTCTATTGCTCCCAGGTCTTCCGTTGCTACCAGCCCATATGAGTGGGTTCATTTTCTTCATCTGCTTACTTCTTCTTGTCCCAGGCCATAACAAGTTTTGCCTTTGTCAAGAACCAGTTGTAGCCATTTTAGCATAGTATAAGGGTTTTTTTCTAATTATTTCTGATTGTTGCAACACTTCAGGATGAACTTAAAGAACAGTTTTACAGGAAAAAAAAATGTCTCTGGAGAAAAATGAAGATAGATCTTTATAAACTTAGGTTAATTAATTATACATGAGTTTATCTCACGATGTTAAAGATGATGGCCCTCGCTCAATCATTATTAACGTATATTTTTAGATTCTAAAAGACCGTTTCTAATGTGTTTTCAGCTTGTATTTTTGAGCAGGTAGATTTTGTGTTTCTGTTGCAATCTTGAACAGTAAAGCCTTTTTAAAGCAGAGGTTAAGTTTATGTGTTATTCAAGTCCAAGAATTTCTTATTTGATAAAGATGCAGCAACTACTGTGAAATCTTTGTAGGTAGTAATAATTTGCAAAGCAGTTTCTAACTCCTGCCATTTTACCATTTTTTTGCAGATACAATTATTTGAGCTAATAAAAATAAAGGTCAAATGCTTTTTCTCCAAAAAGTGCAATTTTTATAAAGCTAAAACTCTCCATGGAAAATATCTTCATTTTATTAAAACAAAATCTGTTTAATTTTGTATGAGTTTGAGCTGAAGTATAAAAGTTCAGGTTTTGATTATCCAAAAACATTTTGTGTGATTTGAAATTGTCTTCTAGAAGTGCAGATTAAACTCCCGTTTCGTTCTGTTTGTTCAGCTTCTTGGCAACAATAGTTTATTTTTGATGTATTTTGGACTTCATATGATAAAGTCATGTAGCAGCCAGTAGGAGTTAAATGGCTGCTGAATAAATTGTAGGAGGTGTAGTCTCCCAGAAGGGATGTCGACTGTAGTGTGAACGTCAGGCTTACCTGCCACAACTCCCATCAATCTATATGTCACCATGAAGACCACAGTTCAATATCTTACTGACCAAAAACCAAGTGCTTCAACTCAGCTCTACAAATAAGAGTGAACATTGCAACTTGGAATTATTTGGGTGTTATTTGATTAAAAAAATGCAATCTGTAAAAAAGCAATGGAAATTTCAAAATTTCCTCTGGCACAGATTCACATTTTCACTCAGCTTATGCGCAATATGCCATTGGCAAAGCAATTCTCGTCTGTAGTCAGTTGCTCTTGTTGGTTGAACTGAATGCTAATGGAGGAGCTTTTATCTCATTCAAAACATATTAGTCAGAACCCAGAGAGCAAGAGGGTACTGCCAAAAGATGTCTTGTATTGACAGCAAAACTCAAGCTCTAGAGCTCGTCTCTCCCGTTTCCATTCTAATCTTGGCTCTGAGTTGGGGAAGGAAAATACAGTTTTTTCCTGTCACTGCTTAGAAATACTGGGGGAAAAAAAAAAAGTTTGTTTACTTTTTCCTTCTATTTTTGTAGTGTCTTTACCCAGAAGGTACGTAATGACTGCAATTCTGCTTTGAATGATGCTAACGTAGTAGGTGGGCTTTACTGCCTCATGGATTTGCAAAGGGAATTGGAAGACAATTTTTATGCTTTTATACTCTCTTCTGTACAGTCATAAAAAAATTGGATGTAATGATTCAACATGATAGAAACACTATAATATACTTTAGAAAACTGATAATGGGATATCTGTGTTTCTAATGCTCACATTTCTTTAGATTATATTTATTTTGCCTAGATGTTCTGAATGTTTTCAGTTTCTGTGTCCATATCTTTCTCATGAAAAGAATTTTGAAACTGTGTTGACCTGTCCCTGCTTGATGTATAATCTATGCATATATAAAATATGTGCATGATATACACTATAAACATTGCCAATAAGGAGTGACCTATGTTTTCACATGTACGTCGTCTTTGTGCACAATGGCTTAACAGAAACTTTTTAAAGACTTTAGGAGTTCTGTTCTTGAATTAATCTGAGCTAAGACTACAGGTTTTGCTAGTAAATACATTTTGCATTGAAGACATATTTTTAGCCTGAGTGTTTGATGATACAAAGCTAAAGCCATAGTCTGACCAAACCTGCCTCTGCAGTCTGAGGTCCAGCACTATTTTGTAGCCTACAAAATTAGTAGTTTTTTAGCCAAGACCTTTTTATTAATGAAGTATGAATCTCACAATGAGTACCTCTTCAGATTGAACTGGAAATGGGTAGAATGATGTGGTCATTTGTCATCAGGAGATTGAAAATGAGAAGTAGAAGTTTAGATAGCCTGAAATTCAGTATATATGGTGATTACTACATCTGCCTTTGTTAGCCGTGATTATCATGCATTTTCTTGATGATTGCAAGCAGATTACTTCTAGGTTTGTTGTATTTTCTTCTTTAAAAAAAAAAAAGTATACCTTCTCCATTTTAGAGAAGGCCCATGCTAAACTCCTAGATCCAGTGCTTTGGCTGGTACACGTTCTTCAGGCAAAGTGTATGGGATGGGAAAACTCAGTACAGTCCAGGAAAAGAATTCCATCTTTAACTGCTTGATCCCAGCTAGTGAATGTTTACTGTGTTCCACTGACTGTCATGACACTATGTGAATTTATGTTATTTTACTGTCACTTTTGAGATTACTACAAAATCTAAATGGAAAAAAATGTAGATTCCACACACACCCCAAAAAGGCAATGTATTTGTAATTTTGTGGCAGGAGACTTTGCAAGGCTAGATGGTTTTCCATAACACTCCAGATTTTTGTCTTTATATATAAGGAAATAACACCTTGAGCCATTATACTTAGTCATCTGCCACAAAGCTTTGTATCCAAATTTTTAACCGGGCATTCTGATCTAGGGTTTTCCTAAAGACATGGAAGAAGCATAACTTGGAATCAGGAAAATCTGGATTATATTTACTTCTAAACTTGTGATCATTAGATAGTTCAAGCTGCTGCATCAACCATCTTATTAAACATTTTCTCATAGACACCTCAAATCATAATTTCTTAGTTGAGTAGCTCTGTAGTCATTGTCAAGTACTAATGGGGTCACAAGTGGCAAATGTAGGAGATTTTTTTGTAAAAACAGCTGATTTGATATGTCAGTTATTGTAGGCCTTTGTGGTAATAGTTCATGATTAGTAGGTATCTGTGGAAAGTTTCTACGAAGAATGCCCACGAACAGCTAGCACTTGTAATTATATCTCGGTATGACACTTCAATTGAAGTCAAGTGTTTCTGCATCACGATGGTAGCAAGTTAAAATATCTTTTCATTGCACAAAAGTACAAATGCAGAGAAAGCATAAGGATCCATCTGGCTGAGTATCCCTCTCTAGCAGTGACCACCAGCAGATATGTAGGGAAAAGTAATACAGGACAGTTATTTATTATATTTATTATATTGTTTGTGATATTTGTTCCCTCAGATATCCTCCCTAATACTTGTACAGTTACATTCTCCCCTTTCCTACAAATCTTCAGCCTGGTACACCATATACTTTGCTCTTTACTAGACTGTTACTCCAACCAAGACCTCTGCTCTGTTAGAATCATATATAGATGTAGGTATGGGGAGGGGGATGTGCAAACATGGCCCTTATCGTAAGGTGGTGAAGAGGAAATTCTCTGAGAAGTATTGGACAACAATAACTAACTTAGGGGGAAGAATGGGGAATTCTGGAACAGGGCCACCTACCTGAAAACCCTGGTTGAATTTACGATGGAGTTAGCTTTTAGTAAGTTAATTGCTGGGAGGAAATGGGTTCTTCCTACTATCGGTCACAAGAGCTTGAGTGTTCACTTTAAAAACCTGTGACCAGTTCCCTTGTTTATGATACCAACAAAATCCTTAGGAGTGTTTGATGGGACACACTTGTGTTCTTTCAGCTGAGCCCCAGCAAGGAGTGCTTTGGCCTGGGTAACAACTTAGGCCCTTAGTGTTCTCTCTGTTTGCTTTGTGTAGGTACTAGAAAGGGCAAAACCCCCTCTGTTCAACAGGAGCAATGATATTGAGCGTCTGCATGACACCTAAGCCCAGACTGTATCATTTTGTCCAAGAGGAGGGAGTGGAAAGAACACTGGCTTTGTGGGTGTTTGATTAGAGATCCCCACGGTGTATCCAACCAGTTAGAACATGGGGTGGCTGAAAATTCCGAAGTGTTTCCCACTGAATAAGCAGTGTGGACACAAGAAATTGTTTTGCAGGAATTATCAGTAGGAATTGAAGTAACAAGACACTGTACGTGTTCTGCAGAGAAGCCTTGGGTTGTGCACAAAAGGAGGAAAGCCACAGCATTACTAGAAGGGCTCACAAAGGTCAAACCCTCAATTACAAACTGAATAGATTGTAAATAATACACGTAGGTCACAGACATATCTCTTTTTCCTATGATTAATTATGCAAATCTGGTATTCTGTCTCAGGTCAGATCTATGACCATATGGTGCGTTTCTTTTTTGTGGAAAATTTCTATGTTCTCCTCGCGCTTCCCAAAAAGCAGCTAGTTAGTAGAGTTTCAGAACTTCCAAACTGCATTTCTTGCTAATTTATTTCAAGCAAAGTGCATTTTATGGGCTTATCTACTAATTCTTTTGATTAAAACACAAGCAAAACTCAACCAACTTGAACAGGTTGAATGCCGCATCTGTGCAGAAGATATCAGCACACTTATTTATGGCTCAAAGAAACAGGGTCTAAATTAAAGCAGCTATTGCTATAGAGTGGATAAGCGGCCATTATGAATTATCCTTAATTATAGCGATTTCCTAAACTAATAAACCTGCTAAATCTTTATTGCAAAGGTTAGTTTACACAGCGCATATAAAATCCGCATGTGCTACGCATCAACCACCAGCTGTCTGACAGTGTGTTGCTATTGCAGTGAGTGTTCACATAAATTTTATGTTGGTTATATTAACAGTCAGTCCATATCACTACCCACAGATGCCAGAAGACATAAAAATTGCTCTCCAGTGAGCCTAAATATCCCTAGAAGCTAGTTGTGTCTAATGTTCCATGTAGTATTTGTACGTGAAAGCAGCAGATTGAAAAGTTATTTACAGATGAATATTTCAATCCAGTTAGTTCATATTGGCCTACTTAGGCTTCTTTGCTGGTTTATTTGTATGCTAAATAATTCACTAAAGGTTCTTGTTTACTTTCAAAAGTAGTTTCTATGAAATGCAAACAACAGAACCAACTTTAGGTGCTCGGAAGGCTAAACAGCCCTGTTTTAAATGCAGGTCAGAGCTCCAGACAGCGTCTTGCAGATGGCCTGTCACTCTCAGTTTTACCCTTCTAGTTGCTGTTGTTTTAAAGAATTTACTGAGATATGATGTTTTCATATAAATTTTGGGGAAGAATGGGTGATTTTCTTCTTAATCCACGGGCAAATGTGAAGTCCTTCAGGGTCTTCCCATTAAGCAGACAGCGCTGGCAGCACGCAGTGTGTTGCGGGCTATTAGATGGATTCTTGACAGTGCACAGGACTAGCAGGTGCCGTAGATATGTGATTCCTCCTGCTGTAGGACATAAATATGTTTTTTGCATGAATTTCTGTGGCACAACGTTTGCTTGCCATTTGTTGTATACTTTGGTTTCTTGCTTAATTGGAGCCCTGGACCCAGGACTTTAGGAGCACTCCTGACACAGTCTAGATCATAGAGTTCATCCATGTGCTAACTTTTTACTTTATAATATTGATTTTATCATTTTTACTGTTTGTAGAAGGAGTTGCTTTATTGATATTTACTCAACCCCTCTTTGTGCAAACGCTGTAGAATACTTTGTTGCAAGTATTGACATACATCTGCTGGCTGCTTCACCACCATCAGCTTATTTCACCCAAATGGTATTCAGATGCAGTAATTGTTTCTTGCTATTGATTTTAGATTGCGTTTATAACATGCTTCCGAAGACCGTAGCGCACGTGCCGTGTCTGGCTAGAGTTTCAATTCAACCATTTCAACAAGAATATGGATCACACCTATTAAAATTGCAACAGTGTAATATTTTAAGTCTAGATTTGCAAAGATCTCTCAGGAAAGATTGAGACCAGTCAGTTCTTGAGAGATTGTGAAGGAGTATCTGAAGGCTTCCTAAAGAATAATTGGTTATTTTTGCATGTATTCTGAACTATTAATGAATATTCTAGCATCACACTACGGATGCTATACTGTCAATGGCGACCTGTTTTTGTACAAGATACGTAGTTGCTCAGGATTAGGTTCACAAAGACAAATTAAGAGCCTCTTATTTTGTGGCCCGCGTGACCTACCGTTTGTAAAATGAGGACTTTTGGCCAAATTAGATCTTGAACAATTGCTAGAGATGCGTGACTAGTGCAAAATAACTTCTGCAAGTATTTCTTTAAAGAATGAGTCTTTTCACTTTGTTTGTGCTCGAGCCCCATTCTATCTTTCCACAGAAGTTTTTATGAATAGGTTAACTGGCCAGAGCGCCATGGAGGCACATGCCTTTAGTGGTATTCCCCCAAAGAATAAGAACTCTGAGTCTAAAATTAAATAAAATGCTTGCACTAGGAAGTACCCAAGCCTGAAGTAGAAGCCTATGATATGACCTTGTAAAATTAACCAGTAGAACATCTATGATATGTATTAACATCCATCGACTTTTATCGATTACATATTTATTTCTAAATTTTTTTTACACAACAGACTATATTCTTTATCCTCACTTTATATAACATTAGGAAACCTGACATAACCTTTTGAAAAATCAGAATAAAGTACGTACTATAAGGTATAGGAAAATTTATTTCCCTGTGCCACTAAAATGTGAGCTAACTGCCGAATTGTTACTGATTTAACTGGTGGTGCATTTTGCCCAGGAAATGCTGTGTCACCCTACTGGTTATAGAATTATGTGTATGGTAAATACCTCCTTGAAGATCTGAATAGTAGGTTTTAAAATTAATTTCCATGCTTATTTTTGAAAACTGAGTTGCATTTTGGTTAAAAAAAAGAAAGGTGGTAAATTAAATACAATGGCATACAGAATCCCTAGGGAGGTTAACAGCGGTTTACACCAAAAGCATTGGGACAGTTGTGAAAATTTTATTTGCATTAAGGAAAATAAAAAAAGTTAGAATATTTCATAAACATGCAAGAGCATATGTGTATGTGGAGGACAACTTAAAACCACCGGGAATTAGTTTTCCCCAAAGGAGCCGAGTTGAGCATTGTTGGTATTAAAATACAAAACCCGGCTACGTTTGCCAAAATATCAGCAATCAAATTGAGTCCTCATGTGATTGCATCAAATAGAAAACTCGGCCCCACAGGTTAGCTGTGAGTAAAGACAAATCAGCAGCACTTCTGCGACAGACAGGCAAACTGAAAAAGCCATTATGAAATATTAGCGTACGTGTTGTGAGACATCAGTATTCTGCAGAAGCTGTCCCGTCTGTCAGTGCTGCCATAGCTGCCGTAGAGTACACATATTTAAGGAAATTTCTTCTGTGTAATTTTTATACGGGGAAAAAAATCTGAATTCATTCCAACTCATGCGTAGCGCTGAGAAACACAAGCTTTCCGAAAGGATTTAAATTATATGCTTTGTGTTCTTATAAGAGAGGGTAAACGTTTTGCAAGTCTACTAAATGTTTGGAATGCAGCATTTAACAACAGAGATATTGTGGCATCTTTAGGCTGCTTCTCAGCTTCCTGCTTCCTGAGGACTTTTCCTGAATTGAGGGGAGGTTTCCTCTGCCAGGAGCTCAGGGCTGGGCTCCGTCATCGCCAGTTAATTGGGCAGAAATCTGGCAATGGGATCGTTTGAGAGAAGCACATGAATGAAGGCAGACAGGCATCCTGCAACAACTAATTCGCCCACGTAACACATCTTTGAACTGTCTAAGGCATACCTAACTGTTTACATGCTACCAACAAGAGTAAATACTCCGAACAGAAGGGAGAGACAGAGTTGCTGTGAATAAAGAAAAAGCTTACAAGACAGCACATCTGCTAGAGAGTACCTGTCACCTCTAGTTACGAGCCGGAGGCAGCCCTGCCTCATCGCAACTAGAGAGACCAGTTTATTATTCAAAGGGGAGAAAGGAAGAAGCCAACTTAGTCTTCAACTTTCTGTCTGATACGGTGTCAAAACATCAGTTTCAGGGAATCTTGTGGACAGAATAGTGAGGATAAGTTGAGTCAGTGCACTAGCAAGAAAATAGCTAAAAGAATCTATGGCTTCAGCAGATCTCAGTGGCTATCCTCGGTAATAGCTGTGAAAAGGATTGATCACAGCAGCTGTCAGGTGTAGACAAGATTCTGCCAAGGAAAATACTGCTGGCAACGGGGACGAGAATTTTATTAATAGCTAAGGTAATCTTGTTATCTTTAAGAATCCTGACTGTAGTAATTTAAAAAGCAACAGCCTGTTTGTCATTGTACTGTAAGGCTGACAAAGGCACTTTTAGAGGGCCTTAAATTATGCCACTTCATTTTCTTTTCTCTTTGGAATGCCTATTGTTTATACGTATATATTATGCAGTAGGTATTTGGAACAATAGGTTTTAAAGAGAATAGGTATTATTGTCTTTGGAACCTATTGTTTATGCCTACAGCCAGGTCAAGTTTCACTCCTTCCGTTAACATCTTCAAGGTCAGGTAGAGTGGTCACAGTCAGTTTTCACTGCTCTTATAATGTTTTTGTTTTACCTAGTATCCCTTGGAGAACAGACAAATTGGGTGCATACATGTAGCAGGCCATCTTGACATTGATTTTTGAAGGTTCATTAGATAAATGCTGACATCATAGATTGATGTCTCTTTAAAACAGTGCCTAGCACAGAACCATTGGGGGAATCAAAAATATCGACTTCCCATGTTTGTGCAGAAGGCCCACTGGAGATCTTCTGCATTAATGGGTCCATCAATTTAGGTGTTCTTTAATTATTCTAATTGTACACCTTGCAGCTGGAAACTGACTTTATTAGGACTTCTGGCTAGGTAGTCACACATTTCGTGAAGAAGAAATAGCAGTGGATAACAGTGACTTTTATCTACTTTGTCATCACGTCTTGAATTGTTCAGTAATTCTTTTTTATTATTTTTTTCTTTATTATGGGCTAATTTGCCTGTGTAACATGGCGGTAAAAATGAATAGGAGTGCAGCGACGGGCCAATGCAGAGACCAAGAAGCTATATGGTACTTTAGAGAAATACATGCTGGTAAAATAAAGTTGATGGTTTTGTTCGTGTTTAACCCCTCGCCCTGGTACCATCAATAGATTGAAGACATCATTTGTATCTGCAAGTGTTTGTTTAATTAAGACCTCCTAAAAATCTTTGCTATCGATTCATTCCATTATCTTATTGATTAACTGCACTGGATCATGTACTTGCTCTTTAGTGGAAGGCAACAGTTTCAGCCTGCTGTCATTTACCCACAGATGTGAACAGTAAGCAATGTTCAGCATCCATGTCTGCCAAAGTGTCTTGTGTTTTAATGAAGTACTGGCTGCAGTTCCCTGTATTACATGAGAAAAGCCAGTTGTCTCCTGCTGGTGGTGTGACCAAGCATAAAGGTTTTCTTCCAGTTATTCATAAAGCAGCTGCTTACCAGGGAATGTTAGAAAGTTGTGCTTTGCATTTCTATGTTAAAATCTAGAGGTTTGAGTCAGAGCAGCAAATTAACACGCATGACCTGCATATTTCATTTCCATCTTTTTGTATTTTGTTTTTTTCTGGACTGGACAATTATGTAAATCAGGAATTTTTTTTTTATAATATGGTGTCATATTTGTACCCTGCAGCTTCCCTTTGTGGAGTTTGCTGCGTGACCTAGTGTTAATATATGTGTATATCTGATAAAAGCATCCCACCACTGCCTCTCTGAAGATTTTTTTTCTCAGGAAAATAATTCAACAAAAACATTCTGACTGCTCAAGAATTGGACTGTCTGTCTACATTTGTGCAGCCATATGTGCCCTTATTTGTCAGCTCTTTGTCATCTTTTTTGTAGAGAAAAGTCCCTTCCTTATACCAGCATGATAGCGACGCGGCGTGTAGTACCTTATTTTACAATTCCAGAAATTAGTTTCTGTGTTGGAAGTGGGAATCTGACAACTCAGACCTGCGGGGACCAACTGCCACAAGGTCACGCAAGTGTAGTGCCCCCGTGAGCTCGCCCACCCCCTGGTAGGCTGAGTGCTGGTTTCAGAAGTGCTCATGCTGCCGCTCAGGTTTTCAGGGGGTACCATTAGTAGCAAGAAAGAGGTGATGACTGACAGTAAAATTATGGGTGAGTTTAAAGCAAAGGAAAAAACCTAGCCTGGCATTTTCTCCTTCTGTCCTGACGTTTGAGTGACAATCCAGATTGGTCTGGAGGAACTGCCAATATTTCAGTGGAAAATTTTAAAACATTATGCATGCCATATTTAAGTGTTTCTGAGGAAACAGGGCATATATTCTTTATTTTCACATGCAGCTCTTTTTTGACATTTCCAATATACTGTATGTGCTGTGGGTGGTCTCCTAGTGAATGCCAGTGGGTTCTTTGTTGCCGTTGTGAAGGGAGGGCTCAGAAACTCCCCCCATGACAAAATCGCTACTTTTTTCCTCCCTTTTTTGATATAAAAGGAAAACTTCTTCACTTGGGCTCTTCTAAAATTCCAGCTCACTTGAGACTTTTGTGTTTAGTTAAGTTTATATATCTGCTGGCATGCTTTGTTAATTTAAGCCAAACCCTCAACTTTACCTTGGCAGAGATACTGATTTTGTTGGGTTCCATGCACCCTGTTAAATGAGCTGGTACCAAAACAACATCCAAAGGACAAACGACTGTGTTCTGATTACTTTTCAGGGTCTTTGATGGCAGCAGTAAGTCCTGACTCAGCCTTTATGATACCTTAGCATGGCAATTCTGAAGGTCTCAGGTTATTTGTAACTGTGTAAATGCTAAAACTAAATTATAAAGAAGTAGTTATTTAAGGTCTTCTTTAAGCCATCTCTGAGAGCGTATCACAAAACTTTTTTTTTTCCAGAATCCGTTTATGTGCAAATAGTCAGTTCTTCTGTTAGCTATTGTAAGTAATTGTAATATTTGTCATATAAATATGTATCATATATGAGAAGTGGCTGACCAAATTCTGGAATTGTGCAGGACAGGCTAGAAAGAACTACCTTGTCGCAGGCATCTCCTTTTCTTCCCTTCTGAATTTATTCTGTTTATTTAACCCCAATGACTTCATCACCTTGGGCTTGCTGTTGTAGGAGATCCTGGGAATCTCCCAGTTGTCTGGTAGTACCCTAGAAGGGTTTATCTCAAAACAGACCTAGAATTTGGTGGGCAATCAGAGCAGGAACAGAAATACTTGCCTGACAGGTCCATGGAAGACTGAATGACTAAGGCTGAAGACTGCTATTGGTTTTAGCAGCAGGCTGGGGGAGTGGGACGGGACAGGACTTGTTCCTTAGTTTAAAAGGGCTTTCTCAATTACACAGTCTTGGCATCTATGTGATACTCTTTCTGTTCCGTGACTGGCTTGGATTTTTTGCTTAGCGTCAGTCTGCTCCATTTCTTAGGTTCTGTTCTAAGCACTTACCGTGATTAGAGAACAGAGCAAATACTCAGCCAGAATGGATTTTGTCCAGTTTTTGGCCAGTAATTCAAATGATGGGAGAAAAGCTCCAGGTGTCCCTCCTTATTTCATCTACAGATGGGCTAATTGGACCCACTGTTTGTAAATTACAGTGCAGCGCTGTAAATTCACTTTAGATACCCTGAATGAGTTTAAATTAACTGTAATTGGGTACTGGTGAAGCACAGCCATATAGTGTTGATCACCTTGTTGAGGTCTCGGTTTACTTTGTAAGATCAAAGAGATATAATATGTACTGCTCACTGTTAAGTGTATCCTGGCTAGCTCAGGGATGCTTAGAGAAACTGGATCACACCTCTGGATTGTGATTTAGGCTTTATTAGTTCGTATTTACAGAAGTAAAGAACAGTACAGTTTCAGCACATTACTGGAAAACAGACTGGTTTTGTTTCTTACTGTTCTAAAATGCAATTACTTTGTAATCTTGAGTAATTCACCTATATCTCTACAGGAAAATGTAGATAGTAATAATATTGATATAAAGGGTAAGTGTGAGTCTCAGGAAAAAGGTCAACATTTTAGATATTTTCTGTAACGACAAAAAGTCAAATTCTTAAAAATTTACTATAACCTTCAATTCAAAAGACACTTTAGCACAGGCTAGTGAAAGTATTTTATGTTCCCAAAACATACAGGAGTTTCGAGAGGTCTTTTGGATGTATTTAGCTGAAATTTCCGAATGGAAGTACTTGTTTTGATTATGTTAAAGTGAGATTTTTTTTTTTTACAATTTGGAAATGTCTTTCCAAAATATCTTTGGAATGTTTAATAAATTGAAACTGACCTTTTCCAGCAACTTTTATGGTTTCAAGAAATTAGGATTTTCTGGGGAAAACATGTTTCGCTGAAAAGATCCCAGCTAACTCTATTGAAGATTTATTATTTATCATGGACCAAATCTTGCTTTCTGTACCTACATAAATAGTTAATGAAAGTGCTTCCAAGCATAAAGCATGAACTATTTGGACCAATGTTATAAAGTGCTTTGAGCTGGGAGAAATAGAAGCTGGAACATGGAAGTTACATTATAAGCAGAGTTATTTTTGTTCTGTAGAAAAACTTTTAATTGTCAAAGACTTTAAGAAGAAAGTCTCTTTCTTTTCCTTTTGAGTCTTACAAGAGTTAATTACAATACACATTACTAATATTTTATTGCAGTTGTCAGAAACTCAGTACTATTGTTTTGATTACTGAGATTTAGGCAATTGAACGATTAAAATTTTCAAGTAAAATTTCATTAATTGTCAAACTGAGCATGAGCTCTAAGTGGAAACGATTTATTTTTTCAGTTGGAATTTTGATTCATAATGTCTTTACCAGTTTACAGCTTTGCTGGCTGGAGCACAGAAAAGTATTTCACAAAACATGACACCTTGATCTTTTATGGATGGTGCACTTACTACATTGGTATAATAGATATATGAACTCATATATCATTATGTAACATCAATTAAAATAGGTTATTTTAGAAGAAAATAACACTTGTAATTGCTGAAACGGGCACAAGTGTCTGGAGTTACTTTGAAATCTGAATAGAAAAAAGGAGCACTTCAAAGTAAGGTCTACATTAAAAAGTAATGGTAATCCAGTATTTTTGGGGGGAAAAAAAGTATAGGGTTAATCTTGCCGGCATATTAATATAATTTTGCCAAAAATTTGCTTTTTACCCTTTGAGACAGATTAATTCTGAACATCCTTCCTATATTATACTGAACACTATATCAAAGCAAATGGGAGTCTTGTCTGAATAGGAATAGCAGAATAATACTGTATACATTAATATGAGGCGTTGCAAACTGAAAGAATTATGTTTGGAAAAAGTAAACTAAAGCTTCATGAAACTTTCTTGTTAAGTGGATCTGGTGGAAACATATACAAGACAGCTTTCTCAATAGATAGGGACCACTGGTAGTAAAGGTAATTAGGCAAAATGTGTTTAAGAACCTGAGTGCTTGGGAAGTAATCCTATGCTGAGCTCTTGGCTGCTGTCAGTATATTAGTAATTTCCAGGTTAATTTTCATGTGGAATTCTGCAGAATAGAACCATCCTAAAATAAATACTTCATATCCACTCATTCCTTGACTTCCTAAATAACCTGTACAGTTCAAATGCAAACTATGACTATCCTTGTATCTAGCATGTTAGCCAAAAAATGGCATAGAAAACTTTTCTGCAAATAAGATATTCAGAATATTCACTAATTTGAGCAGGTTTTTGTTATTTGCTTGTATTTGTTTATATTATTGGTGAACTTGGTCTTCCAGCAGAGGGTTTGGTAGGTCATTCCACACCAATGAGGAAAAATGTGCACAATAGCAGAGTCTAAAAGTAAATAAACAAAAAGCTCTGTGGAATTTCTGCTCCATGAAACATTGTCTTGTGAAGATTTCTTTTTAACTTCTTTTTTTTGCCCTGCATCTGAGCCCAGCTATATGCCCGTTAGGATTTCTTCCAGGCTGTAGCAGCTAAAACAATCCCTGCTGTGATTGCTGGTACACACATGTTGGGTCTGGCCCTGTTTTCCTGCAGACAGTAGTGTAGATTTTTCTGTGTCTTTAGCCAGGGCTACCCCAGCAGCCTTCTGTAAATGGGAGATGCTTACTCTGGAAGAAGGATCCAAAGGCATGGAAATATGTGTTGATTTTCAGTCACCCCAAAAGACTGGACTATCAGTATTTTTCCCCATGCGATTACCCCAGCTCTCTGTAGGTAGGCAGATGTCTTTTCACCTGGAAACGCAACAATGAGCAAACTTGTGCGAATTGCTTTTGTTTCCTGACCACTTATTGCTAAAACACTGAAGTTTTCTTTTAATCTTGTCTATACTTTTACAAAATCCCTAGGGAAAAGGAGCTGATTTATGTACAGCTTAGCCTGAAGCACTTGCGTCACTGTTCAATTTTGTATTGCTTGCTTAATAGACCACAAAAGTCAACATCTCTTTGGAAGAACAATTTGTGCTTAAAGTAGTCACAAATTCCAAGAGATCCTGTTAAGGCAGGATGTTGTGAGAAACCCGGAGTTGGAACAAAAACTCTTGTTTCCTAATTATAATGTTAATACTTGGGAAACCTTAAGCCACTCTGTCTTGGTTTATGTCAATAAAGGTTTGGTTTTTTCATCTTTCTTTCTTGCCCATCCTGCTTTGGGAAGTTGGAAGTAAGTCAACATTTTTAGCTGCAACATAAGAAGGTTTCAGTTGTCTATTGTTATGGAAGCAGATGTGAGATTACATCTCTGAAAAGAGACAGACAATCTGCATTTAAAATATCTTTAATGAAACTAGGTCAAAAACTTTAGTTCACAAGTTTATAGAACAAGTGAGGTTGGAAGAGGCTTCAGTAGTTCTCTAGGCCAACCTCCTGCTCGAAGCATTATAATTGGTGAGGTCAGATCAAATTGCTCAGGGCTTTAAACGGTCAGAGCTTGAAAACTTTCAAGGATGGAGACTGCACAGTTTCTTTGGGCAACCTGTTCTTCTACTTGGCTGTTCTCGTGGGAAGATATTTTTTCCTTATATTTGGTCAGAACCTCTCTTTCAGTTTATATCTGTTCTCTCTTGTCCTTCTCCTTTGCAGCACTCTGGAGAGCCTGGCTCCAACGTTTTATTGCTAACTTCCTCATAGACACTAGGAAGCTGCTGTCAAGTCTTCTTAAAGCTGCTATTTCTCCGGACTGAACAAGCCCCATGCCCTCAGTTTCTTCTCACAGGGTGGGTGCTCCAGCCTCCAACCATCTTAGCAGCCCTCTGCTGAATGTGCTTCAGCTGACCAACAGCTGTCTTGTACTGGAAGATCTCAAACAGGACACAGTATCTAGATATGATATAAAATTGTTGAGTAGAGATTACTTCCCTTGATCTGCTGGCCATGCTTCCCTTAATACTGTAGGGTGCCTTTGCTGCCAGGAGAGACTACTGGCTCACGTGCAGCTTGCTGTCTACCAAGACCTTCAGGTCTTTTTCAGTAGAGCTGTACCCCAGCCAGTCCTGTATCATTGTTCCTTCACACATGCAGGACTTCTCATTTTTCTGTGTTGAATTTCATAAGGTTCCTGTTGACTAATTTCTCCAGTCTGTATGGGAGCCCTGCACTTGAGTGTATTGACTAGAAGTCATGTCCCCCCACAGTCTGATGTCATCTGCCGGCTTGATAAGCATGCAGTCCCTTACCTGTTCCAGATCATTGATAAAGCCATTAAATGAGAGGTCCTACTGTAAACTTCCATGGTACTTCACTTGCTTATTGACATCCAGGTGGAGTGCAAGCCATGAGCCACTATGCTCTGAGCCCCCAGTCATCAAAGCAATTTTTATTTTACCTTTCTAGGTGCCCATTCAACCTGGGATGATCTTTTTTCCTGCAATAGTTGTTTGTAGGTGCCTACGTCAGACAAATCCTGCATTTGGTCACACACACAAAACATTTGGTTATTCAGTATCTTAATTAGGTTCTATGTAGGTGAAATGCAATAAAATCATTAGTCTTACAGGAGCATAAAAGGGATGTATAGCCATATTCATGCCAACTTTTAACTAGCACTTTAAAGTTTTTATATTTGAAAGATTAAAATAATAGCAATTCTACATTGTGTCCGTGTAGTTTGCAGCATGAGCTCACTTAGAATAATCGCTACTAAGAGCCTGCCAGTGTATATTTTACATCAGTCTAGATTCAATGTTCCACAGACCTGGAGTAGGAGTTTTGTTAGGTTCAGTTCTGAACGGGTTTCTTTAATATGAGGGATGAAAACCTTTTTTTCCTTAAAATAGACTTTAATAACGTTGCTCATCTTGATCACTTTAGTCCCTAATTTGCATAGGATGTGGCATGAATGCTCTTATAGAAGTGCGCAGTGTACATTTACAAAGGAAATTAAGCACTGAATCCAATATAAGATTGATGAGAAAAAGCTCATTGTCAGCATGTCATAGTATTACAAGCTGTATCAGATTCACGTATCCAGCATTAGGTTTAGAGGAAGTGCGTGAAAACCAATGTATGGTTGCCTGGTTTCTTCTTGAACTATCAAATACAAAGCCACACATGAGCAATTTTGAGAGCTGAATATAACCCCCCTGATAATATCAAACTCTTGAGTTCTTCTGACAGCCACTGATAAAGCCAGCTGATTTGTAGAATAACGTATTGTCCATTCCTTCAGCCGATTGAAATTATTGTCCTCACCTGGTCATATTGAAATGATTTCATTTTATTTCAGGAAAATCCATTTCTAGTAACAGACAAATTTTTAGCGGTTTCTGTTGCGATGGATAATTTTACCAATTTCAGACAGCAACTAGAGCTTCTAACCTCCTCCTATAGAAAGCATGAATTGTTCTGTGTGTACATTCATGTCAATATTACAGTTTCATTCCACAGATTGCTAAACATTCCAGGCCTGCTTATGCAGGCTATATGGATCTCTGTGTAAGAGAATCAGTAATTCTGTTGAGCCCCATGTCTGAAGATGAGTGCATGTTGGATGACTTATTCAGTCAGAACCAGAGTATACAAAATTTTGTGGGACAGTTTATTGGGGTGCAGGGTCAATAAGATACTTAAGTTTGCCCAAATAAAATGCCTTGGTTTTATTTTATTCTTGAATTTTCCATCCAATAATCTTTCTGTAATTGTGCTTTCACTATGTTTGAAAGGGAAAAGAAATAGCAGTTTTTAAAAGACAGCATGACCAAGTGTCTTAATGTATAGGTATAAGTGGTCTGGGCAGCTCGTCTGTTCAGCTGTTTGTTGTGGAAAATCTACATCTTGCCATCTTCCTAGAAGATAGCAATCTGAAGTGCAGTTAATCTGCTTGATTTTTACTCTAATCAATATTATTATCGTGTCTTGAAATGTTAAGTGTATGGTTAATCTGATTGACATTAACCTCCTTCTGCACATACATAATACCTTTTGATTATTCTTAATGTGAATATATAATTTCTTCACAAGCATGCCATGTATTTGATGAAAATACTTTTCTAAAACTGGCTTATTTCCATTGGTTTTGTGTTGTTTCTTTTCTGGTTGAGCATCATCATCATACAGGTTAATTTGTACATCCTACTTTGGAAGATTATCATTAATCAATTTAACTTCTTCATTAAATTTATACCATACTTCATTTCTTCATTCTTTAGCAAAATGTGTATTTTGATGAATTTGGTGCTCTGATGTTTCCCTTTTATTCCTAAGTAGCAAATTTGTTCACTGATGATTACAGACCTAGTAATTGCTGAGTATGTAATGTCACTTACCATTTCCTACCTTGGAGTTTCTCCTCCACTGTAAAAGACAGCAGATTTGCTAATACAGATCAGCACAAGTTCCAAGTATCTGGTGTTTCAAGTTCTCTTTCTTGATGAAAGTAAACTGCTGAATTAAACAGATACAAAATAAACTCTTCGATGGATATAAAGTACAGACAAGAACACTTGCTAGCAATTAAGAATCGGTTTGAGGGTCTGAAAAATTATTGAGAGAAGGTTAAGAAGAGTGAGTGTTAGATAATCAGAGGTAAAAACAGATAAAAGATGATAACAACTGCAACAATGAAGGACAAAACATGGCAGTGTTTGTATACCATACAAGAGGATGAAGACAAAAACCTTAATTGTAAAAGTTATAGCTGAAGTCTAGTTATAGAAAGACAAAAATGGTGCTTTAATAACCTGCCTGATGCTGAAGTTAGTAGAGGTGACCAAACCCCCACCATTCTATAGACAACTGAGCAATGATGAAGAAATGCAAGGGACAGTGAAAATGCTCAGGGACAACAAAGCGCCGAGTGTTGAAAATGTTTTTGTTGAATTATTAGAAGCAGCAAAGGGCAAGTTTTGTTTGAAGACTTTTAAGTGGAGCTATGAAGACATCCCTGGAAGTGTTCAAGGCCAGACTGGATGAGGCTTTGAGCAACTCGGTCTAGGGGAAGGTGTCCCTGCCCATGGCGGGGGGGTTGGAACTAGATGGTCTTTAAGGCCCCTTCAACCCAAACTGTTCTATGATTATTTGGAGATCTAAAATGAATTTAAACAGATGAAAATTGGATTGTCACTGAAAAAAGAAGGGCATGTAGAGTACAACTGTCTCTCAGTCCTTATTACAGCCCATAGCGTTCTCTCTTTGATACTAATCTATAAACTTGCTTACTGTTTGTCAGATTCTATTAAAAAAAATGTGTCCACCATGAATAAAGTATTTTTGTTATTTCATATGAGTGTGGGGCTTGGAAGAAGCGTACACAAATGACCTCCACCAGCTTTTGAACAACTTATGCTGTTAATATTTTAAAGAAATGCAGGCAGGTGAAAGTGACAAGAAAAATGCCACCCAGATCAGTAGAAATGAAACTAGTTTGATCATGTAAGGCAGCATAAGCACCCAGACAAGCTTACAAACAGTTTGTAATGATGATCATGCTATATAGTTTATGTACCTAAGAGCGTTAATTGCTAATAACAGCTTAAGGAGAAGAAAATAAGGCACAATCCAAGCAACAATGTGTGTTTGCCTCTCACTTTTATCTTTTGAGAAGTTTTAGTTTCAATTACCAAGGTAAAACAAGCTGAAAATATGCAAAGCTAATTAAAAATAAATCAAAAAAAAAATGGTTTTTTACATCTGTTTGAGGCTTCAGCACTTATGGTAAAGGAAATTGAGCAAACCTGTGGAATAAAATATTAAGGCACATTTTTTGAGTGGACCAGAGAATGATTGATGTACTAAAATGTAATAAGGAACTGTGGGAGGCTGGTAAAGAAGCAAGTGTATGAACATGAAGCCAAGCATATTTGAGGCCAGAAGAGGTAGCAAAAAGGTCAAAGAGACCAGTTAAGTGTTTTTTGGAAGCTCATTCTTTTGGGGCTTGATCTTGTGCCAACCGAAGAGAAGAAGGAGCGATAGTAATTGAATGAGTCCTAAGGTACTTGGTATGAATTACAGCAATAGACAAAAGAGACTGCTGACATAAAATAGAGCAAATTATGAGTACAGTTGAGGACCTTTAGGGTTCATAGGGCCTAGCAGATTTTTTTATTTCTGGTAATTCCTATAACAACAAGCAAAATTTTTATTATGGATCATATATAGTAACTATTTTTTCACCAACAATTAATTCCATTATCTGCATTATTATAGGATACATGGAAGGGGGGAATTTATGGAGGACTTTATAGCAGAAATGACTCATTTGGTCATTCCAAGAATCTGAGATCAAATTTGCAAGCAGTATCCTGCTCAAATTTCTCTTCTAGGCTGCCGTGCTGTAGCCCCTTGAAAGCTGCCTGTTATTTCCTACCCATTTGTTATAGTATCCGGTTCTTGGCAATACGCCTACTTTTTAAGGTTACTTTCATTAATCAACCATAAGTTAATTTCTTTGCAGGCAGAATCTCTGATCTCATTATGTTGTCTATAAAGCCAAAGGCCTCAGGTTGTTTTTTTTCACTTTGATATTACTGTAGAAATATATTCTTAAGTTAAAGGACTGTGTCTCTGGAGGCTCCTTTGGTAGTCTTAGAGAAAATGACAGTTTGAGCAATCATAAAGCAATACTCACTTTTTTATTTAAAAGTTACAAAATTCAGTGACTGATGCAGCTGTGGAATGTGGATCATGTCCTTAAAATAACCTGTGCTCCATGGATTGCCTTGCAATGATACATAGAAGAATTATTCTCACAGGCTGCCTGGTCTCCAGGATAAACACACAATGAAGTCAGTGATAACATGACAAAATCATTTTTCCTGCCTTGTGACATGCATTTCTTTTTCTAAGCTTATATGCATATTTTAGCTAATAGCTATGACTCTCTTGTTGTACTTCTGTCTGATTTTTTTTTTTTTTATAGCAGCCAACATGTTTAAAAGTTTATATACTGATCTGTGACTCCTGTGTAGTACATTTGTGCTTTGAGATGTTTCTTTTCAGAACAGGCTGATCACTTTTTTTTTCTTTTTTTTTTTTTTTTTTAAAGATAGATGGCCATTACCAGTACATAGGAACAACAGTCAAACTTGATATGTTGCATATACTATGAGTTTAATGTTTTTTCCATTGCACTTCATTTCCCTAATGCTACCTGAGGTACTTCGAGACATATGCATCCCTGTCTTCTGTCTTTCAGAGTTAACTTCAACTTGAGCAATAAAATCTGGGTGCTTTTTAGAGCATTAAATCTGGCGAGCGGAAATTTGTCATGATGTCTTTCAGGACCACCAGGTGTATGTCAGAGAGTGGGAAAGTTGCTCCACAGGTAACTCAAATCTCTGTGAGCAAGCCTAGTACATGAAGAAGCCATTTGTATCCCACTGAGTCCCATAATGTCGAGAACGTTGCTGAGATTTACACAAGTCCAATCTATGCAACTGATAAGATGGCTGCAGCGGGATAGCAACCGTGTGACCTGAATCCCTGTTTCTCATGCCTCGGAGGCTGTGGCACTAGTGGGGTTTTTGGGTTTTTATTTGTTTTGGTTTTAGCTGGGTCAAAGCTACCGTGAAGGGTGCCTTTTATTAAACCAGGCAGCTGGAAAGCGGTTAGGTGGAAGAGCTCGTTGCCTCTTGGGGATGGAGTAGAAGCACTGGGTCAAAGGTAATGCATTGGCAAAGGTCCTGAACGTCTGTTCCCCTATCTTACTTGGGGTTGCCCCAGTGCTTTTAGACAGAATTGTTGTCAATGGTATTGATTAGATGTTCTGATAATCCAGCAAGCTTCCTGATGTGTTAAATTTCCTTCTTTCACGTGGCGTTAAGTGTGGAAGGAGTGTATGTAACTGCAGAAGTAGCTCTCAGTGGACACCACCAAAGTATGACCGCTTGCCGTCGGTTGTGCTGCACATGCCGATTCCAATTAGGCATTTGCCAGTCACTTCTAACACTTTCTAGCGATTCTGTGTACACCTGCTAATATACTGTGTACTTCTAGAGTTTTAATTTGCATTTTTAATCTGAAGAGATTGCACAAAAAGTTTTATTTTCATCAGACGTAAAAAAAAAAGGCCTGAATTAAATTTCTACTTCACTTACAACATATATTCTTGAAAGTGTATATTCAAACTCAAAAGTGGACAGAGAAAATATGGACTCCTGGATAGCAAAATTTTGTATTTAAAGCAATTTATCAGAAAAGGAGCAAATGTTAACATTTGAACATAGAAGTTAAAATTTGTGATGCATCTTGGAAGAAAGCTGCTTCTTCACTTAAGCTTCTGATTTCTTCTGCATAGTTGTTTGATAATGAACAAATTCTTTCTATGGAAAATATTGTCAAGTTTTCAATCTACTTTAGCTTGTGCTGTGAAGCAGTTACAACGTGAGAGGAGGGGTGTGATTTTCAAGACCTCTTCCTTTCTATTGGTGTGCACACATGTACAGTAACAACTTCCAGATTTCCCGTTTTCCATCACCACGTGCACAGAAGAGCTGTTGCTGCAGACAAGGTTGGATGTCATCACTCGTTTTGTCTAAAGGGTCTTGTGTGATGTCCCACCTAATCCACAGCTCCTCCCTGGCTGCTCTGATGGCCAACAGTGGTAGGGCAGCCTGTGGGCCTTGTTGCAGCCCACAAGATGGATCTCAAAATTCCCTGTCAGTCAAAATAAGACCTATTACAGCAAGAAATGGGTTAATGATTGTATCTCTACTTCAGCAAATGCACAATAAAGAGGTAGATTAGTAGAGATGAAAAATTTATTGCAAAACTGCCACAGTATTATGAAAAACAAAATGATTTCATTGAGCAGTAGTTATGTTACCATAATCCTAACGATAAACTCCGTTACAATAATAATAGGAGAAAAACTAATTGCAGCAAGGACAGGACAAATCTTTTTTAATCCTCGTTGTCATCTCAACTAAATCCAAACCTATTTGTATTAACCTTTGCTGACAGAGTCACATGATGGACATAATTTCTTGTAATTTACCAGCAGTAGATCTAACCTTTCTTCATCAAATATTCATAAAGGCATGATTCTCAATGATTTTCTGTCTCTTTTCATATTTACAGCTTGTTGTCTTCTTCCTTTTTACTATAATTTGAACACAATTGAAGTCAGGTGGAATTAAAGTTAAATTGCTTTAGTGGCTACAGTATCTGAAAGCAAAGAATAACTAATTGAAATTTCTTACAAGTGGAGATTGTGCTGTACTCTCATGTGACTGCATTGAACAGTCCAAACGTCCTTGCCTTTTGAGGGGAAAAAACCCAACCCAGATTAAATGGCATCAGTTCTTGTCACTTGCACAACTGTTTAAAATGTGTGTGTGTGTGTGGGTCACGTATCTGCATAGAAACACATATGGAATTGAAAGGATGTGGTTTTACTGGATCCTTGGACAGCGTGTTTGAGTCAGGAAGAGAAATACTGTGGGCTTGATTCCTTATTTAGTTGTAAATAAAAATAACCATTGAATTCAATTCAATTATGCTAGTGTAAAACTGATGTAAAAGGTTGAAGATAAATCAATTTGACTAAGGTAATGTAGAACTGGTATGAGACTTGGACTATGCATCTTTTTCCATCCACAAAGTTTAAATCTGAAATACAATTATATACTAGCTGTAGAATGACCACACTTCCCAGTGGATTTTTTTTTTAATGAGAAAATAAGACTCTTTTAATGCAAATATAAGGTGTAATGGCAAATACTAAACAGAAATTCATATACTTAAAATATTATAATGTGAGAAATTCTCAGAAATACTTTGGTATATTTGAATTTAAGATGACTAGGTCATTGTTGTAAACGCTCCTTGCATCATGCTGTGAACAGAAACTGCCTGTGAGTAGCTCTGATAGGCAGTTTGGTATCACTGTGCCTATTCTCACATAATAGATTTTGGAAAACAATATAAATTACTTAAAATAAGCATAGCTTTAAAATGCAATGCTTTTTAAGTAAGCATAAAATGCATAGGCTTTTATTTTTTTAAAAAAATGCAGTACTTTTTAAGCAAGCACAAAATGCTATGCTTACTTTGTCTTCATCACTTTGTTGTCCAATTTTGGGCGCACGCCAGCCAGTGACTGAGCCATTAGGACCTTGCTTAACATTTTTCGGGTATGGCTGTCATTCTTTTTGTGAGCAGTCCCTACTGTCTACTGTGATGAGCTGCTGAGAGCCGTCAACTCCCATTTTCATCACTGAGAACTGAACGTTCAGCACCTTCTAGCATTAAATCTCTAGAGAACAGAGGGTTCTAGCAGCTCCTAAGTAGTGAGATATTGCTGCAAATTAACGAAGAAAACCTCTTAAAGATACCTTTATCATAACTTTTATTTTGTGGAAAAATAGAGAGGGTTCTGTTGTCTGTGCCAGGCTCCTGTTTTGCCATGATCAGATGTGGATTACTGATGTTTCTTTCCTCAAAACAGTTGTCATCTATGAGGGGGTGGATGAAGAAGCATTAACTGACAGAGCACTTTCTGAACTTTGAAGGAAGTGTTTTAAATTCTTTTCATCACAAAATTATATTTCTGGAACTTTTTGCAGGTATGGTGAGCACACCTGTAATCTGTATTTCCTTTTTCTTTTCATCTTTGCCTATGGCATGCTTTGTAGGTTTGGATTCTGATTTGAAAGTGCATCGCCTATTATTGCCAAATTAAGAGAGATAATTAAATGGTGAGAAGAAGGAAGTAGTAGTAGGCTGATGGGAAGGAAGTTTGCCCAGTGGATTAGGCACCATACTAAGATCAGCAAAGTTAATTCGGTTCTTGACTAGTTCAAGGACTGATTTCCCCTGCATTGGGAGCACTTTGTTGTGGCACCAGAAGGGAAGCATGAGGTGTTCAAATGGAGCAGTGATGAGGGCATAGAAAGCAATTAAATATGCATTAGAAGCAGATGAGCTTCTTCCAGGCTGGCTGGAGAATGGATTGAGAGCAGCCCTGAGGAGGAGGACTTGGGGGTGTTGGTTGATGAGAAGCTCAACATGAGCCAGCAAAATGTGCCTGCAGCCCAGAAAGCCAAGCCTACCCTGGACTACATCCAAAGAAGCGTGGCCAGCAGGTCAAGGGAGGGGGAATCTGCCCCTCTACTCTGCTCTTGTGAGACCCTACCCGCAGTACTGTGTTTCACTCTGGGGCCTGAACACAAGAAGGACGTGGACCTGTTAGAGCAGGTCCAGAGAAGGGCCACGAAGATGATCCGAGGGTTGGAGTACCTCTACTATGGAGACAGGCTGAGAGAGTTGGGGCTGTTCAGCCTCGAGAAGAGAAGGCTCCGGGCAGACCTTCCAGCAGCCTTCCAGTACCCAAAGGGGCTACAAGAAAGCTGGAGAGAGACTTTTTACGGGTTGTGTAGTGATAGGACAAGGGGCAATGGCTTTAAACTGAAAGAAGGGAGATGTCGATTAGATATAAGGAAGAAATTCTCACTCTGAGGGTGGTGAGGCACTGGAACAGGTTGCCCAGAGAAGTTGTGGATGTCCCATCCCTGGAAGTGTTCAAGGCCAGGTTGGATGAGGCTTTGAGCAGCCTGATCTAGTGGAAGGTGTCCCTGCCCATGGCAGGGGGTTGGAACTAGATGATCTTTGAGGTCCCTTCCAACCCAAACCATTCTGTGATTCTGTGATATACTGAAGTAGTCGATGTGCTTTTATTACAACATGAAGTCTTCATTTTAAATTTGGTATAATTAAAGTTAGGTGTGGAGGTTTTAAAAAATTCTTAACTGAAATGAAATTAAATGACATGGAGAAAACACAAGAAAGCTGTCTTGGAAAAAGAACAAGCTGTTAAAAAGGCATAGAGAATTAAAACAAGCTCTTACTTTGTTTCAACTTTGCAGAGAATTAGAACAAACAGCATGTATGACTACAGTTATTCTAGCCTTAGTCAAAGAAAAGCACTTTCTATATCCGTAGTGATAATGAAATTAAAAGGAATTATTCCTAATAAATTAAATATACTCATATTTGGAGATTCATATTATAATTACTAATTCACAGAAATAAAATTTTAAAATTACCAAAATGAAAAGCTGTCTCGATTCTCCACTATTTTAGGATAATGCTGAATTAAGTGCACTTATTTATATATAATTAAAACTTTAAATTAATTGTATCGGGCTTCAAATAAAATAGTTTGATAGTAGTTTGTAAAACTGCATTTCCTTTCAGGCGACAGCTTTAATCATTACAGAGAAATGCTTATAAACTCCATGAGTAGTACAAATGACATTTTCAGATCTCTCCTAATATCAGTTCTCATGGTGTGAACTCACGGCTCGATTATCTTTAGAGGTGTGTCCAGCTGAACATTTTAAAGAAGAGACAGCTTTAAAGAACAGAGCACCAAACAATTAAACATAACTAGCATCCTCTCATCAGTTTTTGGTATGGATCTATGGTGTATTCTTTACAGCTCAGAAGACTACAGCAACATAAAGTTAGATGAGATGCCCCAGGTCATACTCAAATTTGGGGACAGATTCAGGAGTTACACAGAGACTCCGTGAAAGGATGTGTGTGCTGTCTCACCATTATTCAGAATTCTCTTCTTTCTCACAAATAAAAAAAAAGAAAAATTGTAAAATAAAACATGCCAATTTGTTCATTAGGCGTGCCCGTATTTTTAGAATTCTGCTGAGAAAATTGTGGGAAAAATACTGAATTTTTACTATAACCAGCACAGGAGGAAAATCACAGGACTTTTCATAGATTCATGAAAAACAAACATGATGTCTTCAAAGGCCTTATGGCAGATACAGAAAGAACCTAGTCATGTTCATTCACCAGTGCACAGGATGTAATAAAGAGAATCTAAAACCAAATATTTATGTGTGGAAGAAATTATTACAACTTTGAGATTTTTTTTTTCCTCCTTTTCCATATCACCTTATTTTATGAGGTTCTCCCAGTCTGTAAGTTTAATATAACCTGTCATTGATGCAGTGAAACGTTCTCCAGCATTCTAAGTAGCTGGTTACTCAAACATAATAAAGATATAGAAGGAAACTGCCCTGGGTTCTCACACATTTCATATTATATATGTAATTTGTTTATTGTAGTGAGCTGGTTATGTTTTAATAGGTCAAACTACTTGCTTTTATGGGAATACGATGGAGAATTCTATACAGGGAAATCACACAGAGTTCATAATTTGTGCACGTATTGAAAGCATGATTTTAGTCTATTTATATTCTAAAGAGAGTGCTTAAAAGGGTCTGGCATGTGGTTACAGTTTATTTCCAACAAAACTTACTTCCCGCTGATGTGTTCCTATTGCCTGATTTATGGCAGTCAAAAGGAACCAGACAATTAAAAATTACTGTGCCAAAGTTACACTCTTCTACAGCAGACATGAGTCTTGACATAAACTTTGGGTTTAGACTGTCTTTGTATTTAGAGAATTTGTGATTATTAACATAATGATAATGTTCATGGTAATTCCAATAGACAGCAGTAGACACTGTGCAGTAATTGAAACTAAGTGCTTGAGATGGATCTCAGACGCTTTAGCTTGTATAACTGTGCCTCTGAAAAGCGTGAACACCAAGTTGGCAGTCTGCTGAAAAACGTGACTTTCCATCGGTCCCTTGGCAAGGGCAGGAGGTTATTGGGGCTAATCAAGTTGGTCTTGTGGGTAGCCAGTGAGGCCTTACTGTTTCCCAGGTGACCTTGGTCCTGTAATGCGCTGTAAAGGACTGACTTTCTCCATTAATAGTTTGTTTGTGTGAGCTGGAAAGGTGACTTGTAATACAGCTGCTTTTTCCTGATTCTTCCATAATGACATTTTGAACAAGCAGATGATGTCCTTTGATTCAATGTGACCTTGTGTGTTTTGGTGACTCCAGGATGCTTTAAGAGAAACCAAGTGAAGGAAACAATAAACATGCTGTTTACTTACATTTTCGTATCTTGAATATTTTTCATAAAGTACATGGCAAATTGTAATACTAATTAAATATATATGTGTGTACGTACATTTTGGCCAATTCTCTTTTCAGTTAAACCTATGTAAATTAAAAAGTTAAACTTATACCTGTCTATAAAAAGTGCAAGAAAATGGAGAATGTGGATACTTCTAAAGGTATTAATTCCCTGCATCAGGGTTTTTCTCTTCATGGTGGTATTGGGTTCAAAGGCTAAGCTGATACCTCTGAGACTTTGACAATAGAAGTCTTCTGTCTTCTTTCATACTCTTGGGGTATCCATTACAATTGGAATGTATAATTTTACAGCAAGATCTATCAAACAGAATTTTCAAAGTCTTACTCAAAGTAAGCTCGTTAAAGAACGGTTGTAAAAGTTTGAACGTCATTGTATTTAGGATTTTTCTGTCAGCTGTTTTGACTTCTATCACAAGTTACTAAATTTTATCCTTTTATCCCTGTGCTAGCTGTGTAACTGCATGGTTTCCAGGTAGGAATCTTTTCTTGATTCGAAGATGTCAGAAATGAAGAATATTCTGTTCCTTTAATAGTTTGTCCCTGTGTATGATTGACTTCATTGTAAAAAGCAGGCATATTTGAATTTCTCTGGATTTTTTTTCAAATTGCTTCCTCTGCTAGACAAGAGAGCTCTTTGTAATATATTTTCCTTCAGTCTATCAGTTTTAAATCTGATAAGTGAAGCAAATTGTGTTAATCATTACTGTGTATTTTCCACCTGTCTCCACAAGTCTCTTTTCTCTGCTCCCTTCAATGTACTTCTAAAAAGCTGGAAACAAGGTTATTTCGTGTTGCTCTCATATTTGTCTACCTAGCAAAATACAGAAGGATTAGGTACTATAATGGGAATTCATTTTGAATTAATATCTGGGATAATATCTACATTGTTTTCAGATGCAGCGGTTTTGAGCACAAACTCATGAATTTCCCAATCATCCTTCTCCCTGTCATTGCATATAGTTCTATGACACGTTTGGTCCTGATCATTAAGTGATCTGGCAGGGCTAAGTCCTGTCCATGTTTTTTTGACCATATTAGTCTCTGTGCTATCTGCAAAAATTGTCAAGTAGCAGATCATTGCCTTTTACTTTCAGAATACTGAAGAAAACGTGACTAATACTGGCCACCGTACTGGTCTCTGGAGGAATCCCTTACGACGGTCACTATTAGTAGTGATTCCCCGTTGATGTTTGTCGTTATGTTACTTGCTAGCCCTTACTTATTTGTGTTATATGTTCTGTTGACATTCAGTGCTACTTGGGAAAAAAAAAATCGTTCACTAGCTAGCATAAGTCAATCCATCCTGTTCCCTCATAGTTTCTTCTAGTAACTGAACTTGTCATCTTGAAGGGTTTGTCCAACGAGGTTTGTTTTCCAGAAAAAAAAAAACATACTGATTGGCATGCTTTATGTATTCATATTATCTGTCAAATTAATCCTGTACCAGCTTTTCTATTGCCTAATGATATGCCACAGTACCTGTAGATACCTGGATCACTCCATTTCCTTTGTCATGATGGTAGCACTCTAACAGTCCTTATAATTTTCAAAATTCAAATCGACATTATTGGGCCACAGAGTTCTTCAGTCTGTTATAAATTAATAACACAGCATGATGCCAGACGTTAACATCTCTAAGAGGGCTGGCTGTATGCAAAGATGGATACTGTTCTTTTGGGGGTGTGTTCTGGAGCAAGTTGGGAAAAAAATGGGTCTGAACAATGCTAAAAGCTTCCTGGCACAGCCCTAGCTGACTTTTACCAAGAGGGTTTTTTACATTGGTAGAAGATTATTTGATTCCTAAAATCCAGAAATGCAAAGATAACACCCTTCATTGTTTCTGAGTAGAAAATACAAAAGGCAGACGGGCAAACAAGAGGGTTTTTTAAGACCCAAAGTTTTCATAATGTTCTCTTGAAGGTATTCTAAACCTTCCAATTAGAAAGGTCACAAATATCTCTGGAAGATTAGTACCTGGTTTAAATTAGGAGATCATATTGGTATCTGCTAACAGAAAGTAGCTAATGCAGGCCTGTCACTGTTTGGGCAGGCTGTGTATGAAAGGATTATGTTTAGGTGTTTCCAAGGGAAAACTAAAAGAAAGCAAGAGTGTTCTATGTGCTCAGTAGTGGTGAAGTGCTGGAAAAGCTAAAGTGAAAGTGGAAAGGACAAACTCTGTAGGAGAAGGTCTAAGAAAATGGACTTCTGATCTTGCTGAGGAATGTCATTAACTTCCCTAGATGCTCTTACTGGCACTTCAATAAACAGGCGAGCTTGTGAAATTCCCTGTAGAACTGCACATATCTGAGAAATACAAACTACAAATTAATAACTCCTCAGGAGTACTTAAGAAAGAAAAAAGGAAGAAAGGACACCTCCTGTTTGCACTGAAAAGAGGAGGATTATATAGCTATTGCCAAAATCCTTAAAGTTTACATTAATTCCTTGGCATTAAAACAGGTTGGAGTAAGAGCATTTCAGCAAAGAAAAAGGTGAACGCATACTTTGCATTTTAGATTAATATAATTGCAATATTACTTGAAAAAGCAAACTAAGTAGGAGGGTTATTAGGTCTGTTGCATGCTCAGGGAGGTAGAGTTTCTTGTAAGAGGAAGAGAAGAAATTTTGTCGGCAGTTCATTGAGAGGAATGACTAACGCAGCTCAGCTGGCAAGCCGTAAACTAGGAAAAATGGAGTCTGAAATATAACATTTGTAGACAAAGTAAAACATATGGAAGGCCAACGCCAGCCACTTTTCATAAAGTTTAAATAACTCTTCTTTAGCAGACATAGAATGAAGACAAAACAGTAGGTCTCTTGTGAGAGTCGTGAAATGGATACTTTTCATTATGTGTGTCTTGATTTGCCATGAATCTGCACAAAGCATGGAGGGATGGAGAGCTTATGGCACCCAACAAGAGAAGATTTCTGTTTCCTTGGGCTCAAAAAATGACACCATTACCCACAGAACTCGAACCTGACAGTGTGGCTACTGTGTAGGTTGCTTGGCAGAAATCCCTGAAAAGCGCTGCTAGTACAGTGCTGCAGGCCCGCGTTCCTTCGGATAACACATGGAAGATTCATGCCCATTGCATAGTGAATTAGAGAGAATAGGTCAGTGCAGCACAGGCACTAGAGACTAAACGTGAGGATAAGGACCGGGGTAGGGATGGGATGGCTACCTCGAGCTCTTAAGAAAAGTTGCGGTTAATCGTGTATGTGCGTATGGCTGTGCATTGAGCAGTGATGTAGGGGTCATCTCTAGGGACCCTACGCAGTGAAGCTTTTAAGCCTGTGCTGGACTTGAAATATATTTGAAAGTTCCACTGAGCTAAATGAGATTTAAATCTGTGACGATGCATTTCGCTCAGACCTGCTAGAAGATTGAATCAGGTCCTTAATTAACTAATGTAAAAGGTCTTTGGAATTCTGATGTGATGTTTTAAGAGGAATTATATGGCAGAATAACATGAGAGTAGCATTGCAGGTCCATCAGGACAGCAGATATCAGCCTCTCTCATTAACAAACTTCAGGTTTTGTAGCCATTTTATAATAAAGAATTAGTCAAGAGAAAGCACATAAATGTTTGAGAATGAATTTGACTTGTGCCTTGCAAGTGCTAACAAAATAACCCATCTGTACTGCTCTTAAGGCATTGGCACCATATACTTTATTATCGTTAGAGTGTTCCCTATGGCAATAACTTCATCCAGAAGAATTTCAAGAGTAGTCGCATTATCTATTGAAAAGCAATTTTTTACTTTCTATTGAGACGAGATAGTTTTACGAATAACTCTGAAGTTTACTCCGAAGGCCATTTCAATCGTCTGTAGATCTTATGATATTATGTTACCTTCTTTCGTTTCAAATTCACAGCATAAGAAAGAAAAAGAATGACATAAATTGGATGTTAGAAGAGTTCTGAAGATAGACATCAGAAGAATTCAAGAGTAAGAAGAGAACTCAGCATTATTTGTTATTTTCCATCCAAAAGTAAAAAGAGAACAAAGCATCAAAAGCATCAGTAGTGAGAGATAGCTCAAAGCCAGGACTATCTATCACAGCATATAAAACAAGTGAGTTGGCATCACCGAAAGGTCTAAAGTCTTAGTCTGTGGTTTAAAGTCGTTGATATTGCAGTCAGAAAGACTCTTTACACCACAGAAAATAATGTGAAGAGCTATATGTATTTGTGGCAATAGACATTTTAGGTTTTACCTGCTAGTAGCGTTTTGGTACCCACTTCGATGAGTGAGTATTCAGGATGCTGAGAGAATTCAAGTCCACTGATAGAATGTTACAGATCAGGATCTTGCACTTTTTTTAAGCACTTATGGAAATCACCTCTGTGAAAGTAGGGCAGGATCAGATGCATGTAGTTTATCACGTGTTTAAATTGGTTGAGTGCAAACATATTCCATAAAGGAAAGTGTATTCCTTTCTAATAACTTTAAATCACCATTCAGTCTGTACTGGAGCTTAGTTGGTATCAAAACTATTGCAGAATTACATTAATTGCAAAATTTTGAGATTGGGTGATGCTGGACTTACACACCGAGTTTCTTTCCTTAACAGTTGAAAATAAGTAAAGAAGTGTGTTTATTCGAGTTATATTTGGGCAATAGTAATTATATAAGCGTTAAAGTAGAAAAGGATATTTAACATCTCTGTATAATGTTTTCAGTTCCTTGAAATGCAAAGGGTAAATAGAAAAACTTCTGAGGTCTTTTTCAGTAATCAGAAAGATTTACTCCACTTACAGAGATAGAGAAGCAGCATATTGTTGCCATATGATTTTTATTTGTGCCTGAATGTACTGCAGCATTTCCTGTGACATCAAATCTATTTCTCTGCCAGTCCTGGAATTTTTTGGTGGTATATTTTTACAGCAATTTATCCATAAAATATCACTGAATAAAGCAGCAGCATTGAAGAAAGTCTGCAGTGATTGAAATGTGATTAGCTACATGAAGCTTGCTTTTTTTATTCCTAAACTTCTTTTTCCTCTTTTTGAGCCTCTCTGACTTTCTTCTGTCTGTTTTCTCATTTCCCTATTATTTGTTCCCTCCTGCTTCTGTTTGGCCTTCTGTTGACCTAAAGGAAACTGTGTTTTAGTCTGTAGGATTGCATTGCTGTTATAGTATTAGTTCCGATATATGTTATAAACATTCTCGTTGCTGGCTACAGCCGAGGTGCACAACACGGGCAAGACAATGTAGTTCTGCAGCACAATAAACCTGTGGTTTTTTTCTTTCCCTAAGCCACACAGGAGCTCAAGGCCATATCTCTTGATAGAAAATGTGATGTAAGCTCATCTTACGTATGTGCGTGAGTATATATGTATGTACATACATATAGAGATGTGCGTGTATATATATGTACACATCTGTATTTATAGCATAAGTTACACTGATAAGCAAGATCTTAATTTCAGTCTGCAAGTAGAGAGTTAGTCTTGTGGTTGGCTTTCCCATGTGGTTAATGAAACGTGCAGATTTGGTCCATTTCAGACCAAAGCTAGTGAGAGCTGCATTTTAGGATGAGTCTGAGAGCAGTTGGACAAGGTGGTTCCTGGGGCAGAATCTCCATTCGGTGTCACTCTCCTTAATAAACTTACAACAAAAAAGGACTGTTCCATGTAAAATCATATGCGGAGTCCTTCTTGCACAGTAGTTGCAACAAAGACCAAAGACCTGCGGTTCCCTTCTGCTCCCAAATGCTGCCCCTTCTCTGTCAGCCTTCCTTTGGTCCTGATGGAAGGAGTGGGATTTGGAGGACGGGTTGTATTAGCCGCTTGCAGGAGTGATTCAGGAAGCACTTCGGGCTGAAAGGATTACATAGCTTTGATGCTGGAAAGATATAGCCCACTTCTGTCCAGTCTGATTTAGGGATCAAGTAATATGGTTGCTGTCGGGTGCATTCAGTCATGTTTCTTTTGATTTTGCTTTCCACATATAAGAAATAGGGATTTGTCATACAGCAGTTGATTTTTATTAATGTGAAATGTTGTCTTATGGAAAAATGCACATTCAACAGGGAAAATGTTTTATCTTTGTTGCAGAAAGCCAGAGCCTGCGAGCCCTGAAGTTCTTTGGAAAATGGGATTGCTTACTTTAAATGAGGGGGGCGTTAAATGGAAGGGCCATCCTCCCACAGCATCATCTAAAACCACTCTACCTTTACGTTTTTCCTTGGCTATATGACATCCATGTAAAAGGAACACAAAAGATGAAGTGGAACAGTAAATGATGCTGGAAGCATCATTAACTTTTCAGGTGGCATTCTTTTGGAAAATACAGTGTCTTTAGAAAAATGTGCCATATGCATGGCTCAGCCCCAAATCTTCCAGCAGTCTAATACTGGCAATGGAGGGCATCTGTAGCCCCCTGGGAAGCAGGCTGTGGAGATTTCCTTTTCTCCTCTTTGTTGATTTTTATTTCCATTTCCTTTTCCTCTCTTTTTCTCAGTCATTTAACACCATTCTGCACAACAGAGAGGAGCATCTGGCCCCAAGTAAACACCCAATAAAATAAGTGGGGGAAGTTCACAGTCCCCTTGGTGCTATTGCGTCTGTCTGTCTGGTTGTGGACTCAAAAAGATAACCATGCATCAATTTACATTGTCCAGGCTATCTTCACAACCAGAAGTGCTTGAAACCTTATTTTAATAGAAGCTTAGATTCTGGAGAATACTGTAAAATCTCTCCAAAGGCTCCAAATCAGCAATTCCATCTGTGTTTCTGCAAATGTAGAGGAACAATGCCCCAGCTGATTATGCAAACAGAATGAAAATAGTTATTTTAAAAGTGCATAAAATCAATACTTTGGGGAAAACAAGTCAGCTGTGTTTATACTCAGCATATAGCAGACATCTTGTTTCTTTGTCTGAAAAAATCACAGGAAAGCAAGGATGGCAAGTGAAGTAAAACAGCCGATCGTACAGTGTAACAGAGGGGACTGGAACATCAGATGCCTCAGCAAAGGCTTAGAGCATTTTAGGTTCCTTTTGAGAGAATATAAATTATATTGAGGTTGATATATTTCTACGTTGTTTGAAGTCAAAGCCAAATATTCTCAGCACAGAGGGAATAACTCACATCCCATTGCTGATCATAAAAAGTATATAACTAAATCCACGTCTGTGGTGCTGAAAATTTCCTCCTGAGTGCTGTCTCTTTTGGACTGATGGCGTTTTTTGAAAGTATTAGTATGAAGGGGTGTGTATATAAATATGTATAAATGTGCTTCTCGTACAGTCAGGATACATCGCTTGTATACATATGATTCTAAAAAACAGGAAACATAAGCATCTGAGAAACGGGGCTGAAAGGGAACAATTTGTAGACCTATAGGTTAAATTGGATTAAACGTCATCTTTCAGCAAATGCTGTGTTATTTATTCAGTGGTTCTCTTGGGGATTTCCCTGCCCCCTACACTTGATAGAGAGTAGTGATGTTTCTTAATTAAAAAGTCAAACAAACATGGAATGGAGGCTGCCCTACACAGCCGCTCTCTTGCGGGAATAGGAGGCACGCTGATTTTCTCATGGACAGTTTCTAGGCCTGTTGGACAGAGGCCACAAAGGAGAGGAAAGGCTCTGTCTAGGGAAGTGAAGTTTTCATCATGCATCCAATGTCAGCACTCTTCTCGGTGGCTTGGCAGCTGCTGCAGTGCCAGCTAGTAGGGATTCCTCTTTGGTAGGGTAGAGTTGGTGGACGTGAGGAGGAGGAAGGTCATTGACAATCTCATCAGAGGTATCTTTTGGGTAGATTCCTGTTTATGAATTCACCCGCAGTAGAGATGAATACATTAGAGAAAGGAGCTGCTTGTGTCCTCTTTTCTTCTGTTCTTTCCAACTACAGCTGGAACGTTTTGGAGGTTTTGGGGCTCTGTTCTATAGTCCCCACTCTGTAGATGAAGATACTGTGCAGCAAATCTTTATCCTTTCCCATAGTTTGCCATCTAAATAGCTTAGAAAGACTGAAATATATTTTTACAGATTTTAATTAATATTGTAGCCAAAAAGCATAGAAAATTTATTTTCATTTCTCTACGTTAAGGCAAAACAAAACGTTCTTTAAAAATAGTTTTGTGAGTTTTTCATATGTTTCTGCGAATACCTGTGAAATATGTTGGTGTTGGACTGCACCTGCGCTTTGGTTGCTGTTATTTCAACATTTGGAGGGTATTAACATTATGGTTTTCTCATATTTACCTGATTTACAATTTGAGTAACAATAGAAAAACTGGCATTTTTCAAGTTAATGCAACTGTCGCTTAAACCTCTTTAGTGTCAGGTTCATTGATCTCCCTGCTGCCTCTCTGTGGAACAGCAAAATGCACTCTGCAGGCCAGGGTCAAAGATGGGTTGTGCTCTAGATTCACTTGGCAGAAGTACACACAGGGATAACGCTGGCTGTTTTCAGGCTGTCCTGCTACGTCACCAGTGGTGCCTCTGGATGTTTTAGCAGCATCCTCACTTCCAGTGCAATGGCTGACTTTGGAGGCATAAAGCTCTTGGGTCAGTGACTATAAACTTTTGTTCTGTAGTAAGGGCCAAACACGTCAGTGACACAAGTCATTAGCAGCTTTTGAAAGAAGCAGACAGGAAAGGTCTCCTAACGTGCAATCGTGTGTGTTTGTGCTTGCATGTTTGTGCAGCTGATACTAAATTTTTTCTTGGATTAAAATTTAACTGATACTACCTCCACCCCTCCTAAACCTGGCGTTGTCTTTTCAAGTTTCTTACCTGGAAACAAACTCGTTTTGTACCTTCTATAAATGCAGTCCCAGTCTCAGCCATGACTTACGGCTGGGGACACTCTAGTTACGTGACAGAACATCTGCAGTGACTTAATGTAAATGGGACAGACTACTTGGGAATACACTGGGGATTAGATGTTCAAAAGAAAGAAACTCTGCTTTCTTTCCATCTGGCCACTCCATTTCACTGCCTGTTCGGGACCAGTGATTCTGAAATCTGGTTTGCAAAGTCAAATATTGATGTAATTTCTTTTGTTCTTAAAAGGCAGAGTGAACTCAGGAAAGTTTTAGTTGTGCAGAGTCACAGTAAGGACAAGCATGGAACAACTGAAAGAAATACTCTCTGCCAAGGCTGACGACTTGCTGATGGGTAAATTAAAAAAGCTAAGAAAATTTTTGGTTTAAGGTTTAGATTTAACTCAATAACTTTCAAAATTCCAGTTTTGGCATGAAAAAATAGAATTTTGTTGGTGATAAAGACAAAGCATTTATAGCCATATGAATAAAACATCTTTCATATTGTTATATTACAATATTATTATTTTTTCTCCATCCTTTGTTTTTTCAGTAAACAGTTTTTAAGGTACAAATTATGAAAGTTAATCATGATACTAAGTGAAAGATTTGTAAATTGTTGGCTTGATTTTGTTTTACAGAGTTGAAACAAAGAGATCAGAAAGCATTCCACTCTAACTTGGTGTTATAATGGGGCATTAACTAACCTCCATTTTCCAAATGCCCTTCAATTTTGGTGAAGTTCCAGCTAAAATATTGATTTTGTATATGTTATTTCCTCAAAAATAAGCCAAACTAGAAGTCAAGATTTCAGCATTTTTAAACTATAAAGAAGTTTAGCTCCAGCCCCCCATGTAAATCTCATATCTTGAATTAGGTCTCCAGAAAAAGTGTTCCCAGGAGAGCGCAGCGATGGTTTCCCTCTGATATAGCCGATCTGGACTGGAGCTCGCTCCGTGCAGGATGAAGGCACCAGTGACATAATGGCTGCTGGACATTTTGCTTCAGATGGAAGAGTTGCCATTTCTTCAACCATGTCAGTTTTCATTGTTCTTTGAGGACCAGGTGTCCATTCTCCCAAATGCAAGGAAAGCTACCTTACCCCTCTGTGAGACCGTGTGCCTTTGGCTTTGTACATTTCTACAGTTGTTCTCGGCTTCATGCAGCTCTGGAATTCGACTCTGGGTACACTAAAGCCCGAGTGGGGTTGCCTCAGATAGGACATACATAATCACCCTCGCCATTTGACCCCCATATCGTTGCCAGGTAGGACCAATGCAGGCTTCAGGTGCCTCTCGCCGGTGGCTGATGTGAGGGATCAGCAGCTCCAAACTGGTCAGCTGGCAAAATGCCCCATGCATCACAGCTGGTTTGTGAGGGACACGCTGGCAAATAGATCTAGGTATAAAATGCTCTCAACAGTCTTCCTGATGGCCTTAAACCTTAATCAGTGGTCAGAAATGTTCACTCGTTGCTAGCTACTTTGACCAAACAGATGCCTGGAGTAGAAGAAAAGCTAAAATCAGGCATATTGTGATTTTTGAAATTGCTAATGCTGGAAAGGGCACCCAACTGGAAAGCAACTGCTTTTTGTCTTTCTGGGGCAGCTTTGAAGTTACAGAACGTCACACCTTGTTATTCCACATTGTATTAGCTGACTTACAATGCCAATAACTTAATCACTATTGCAGATGGATAAAAAAATAAATTTAGTATCCCTTGCTAAATTTCACTTTGAGAAACTATTTTCAGCCTATTTCATTCCTTCCATAGTTTCTTTGGGACATTTTTTTGTTATTATGCTTACTGGCTCGTGTCTATTGTGAATGGTTTCTGGAAAAGCATTTGGATTGAAATATTGGCCTTGTTGAAATCACTGGGAGTTTCAGCTTTGACTGAAGTGGTATCAGGTTTTGATTGTGATGCATTCAGTAGTAGAAGTAAATTTGTCATACCTGTCAATTAGATACACTATTTAGAAAAATAGAAAAATCAAGGTTAACTTATTTGAGTGATTGTTCTCACGTACAGAATGTCGCCTTTTCTCTGTACTTGGCATAACAAGTCGGATATCTGAGAACGCCCTGTATTCTCTTGTATGTACTTTGGTAACTAAGAATGTGAGCTTGAAATGACATGGCATAATCTTAGCAGTGAGATTAGAGTAACTACACATAGTTTGCATAATAATTTCCAGGCAGAGGAAAGATTTGAAGCATGAGGATGAAAAAATCCAAATCTGCAAGCAAAACTCTTATGTACCAGATACCTGTACTAGTAGGATTTATGTTCGCACAGTAGAGGTCTGTGTCAGAACAGTGATAAGCCATATTTGATCAGACTCAGGTTTACAAAGTCATTGTGAATCTTAAGAATGGAAGATGCTGCCTAAAGAAACTCTTACTCTTACTCAGAACAGCATCCATGTTAGCAGTGTTGTATCATTTTAACCAATGTCAGTATGGGATTAATGAAGGCGTTTGTCTTAGTAGGGTGATCCAATCCCAGCCCTGTTTTCACCTGGGCCATTGCTTTAAAAGATCCTCTGAAGTTCTGAATAACAGCTCAGTAGCACCTTTATTGTAGCACAGATGGAGGGAGGAAATAACTCCCATATAAAACACAGAAATTTCAGGAATGCTGGAGTGAGCGTCTATGGATGAGTGTGTACTTTTGTACAGGCAGAGCAAATATCTCATCCTCCCTTTGTGGCCGTATCAGTACATGGGGAAGGTGGCCAGACTCATGTTCCTTGACTTACCCTAAAGTTCCACGTGATCGCCGTTGGTCTTTGAACTGCTAGGTGTAAGCAGCTAAATTAGTACCAGCTAGGAAACTGGGCTGTTCATATCATCTCCTCGCTCTTAACAGGCCTGTGCAGTCTGAGCCACAAATTGACCCCTATTGATCTGATTTGACTACACTCCTGTGGAGCAGACAAACAGTGCAACAGAATCCAGGGACTCTGATTCGCAGCACCTTATTTAGGTTCCTAGGTAATAATTCTTATTTGCATTAATCACATTCGTCAGCAGAACCCAAGGCCGCCTCCTGGCTTATATACCTTCCTGTTTCTCACAACAGAACAGAAAAAGTATCTACTCTGAAAAAAGAGTGTTTTAAGTATATTCATACTTAATAGTTGCAAGACTTAACTGTTAGAAAGAAGACTGTTTTTCAAATCAATGGCTCACGCATTACTGTAAAATATATCGATTAAAAACAAAGCATAATGTTAGTCATTTAGTCAGTAGAGTGATGCAATACTGAAATAAATTTATCCTTTGACTTTTGCATTAACCTTTTATTGACTGCTTGCATACTTATAATTAACACACACTTTAGCTAGCTTAGTTAATTTTAGGATCGTGATCAGTGTCCTCTAATGTAGCTGACACCCTGATCATCAAAATGTCAGTGCAGCCCAGGGGGCCATAACCAGGCAACTGTCTGTCTCCATGAAGGTGCACCTGCCCGTGGTGAAATGAGCCACCTTCCAAGGGAAAGAGTCGTGCGTTGTCACACAAATAGTCATACAGTCGTATAAACCTTTGTTGTGACTTAGCTGAACGTATATTAATATTCAGCTATTGGTAAATATTAATGAGCAAATTCATCTGGCAAAAACGGACAAAAAGGGGATCAGAAATCGGTGGTGTTTACAGGGGAGAGGTAGTGAGAATGTGCACTGCAACAGTAACTAATTGTTCCTTAAAAATGGGCTTTTTTAGTTGAAACTGGGACAGGTCTTGATTGTTCTAGCAAGAAGGTAGCGACTGTGGCATTTTGTGCATTCTGCACAAACATCTTTAATATGTTGGTGAACATGGATTATCAAGGTGTAAATTTATCAAGCTAAATTGCTCTGAAATATATCATGGCAGTTTTTCTGTTCTCCTGATGCAATTAAAATGTGAAAGGTGCCTCTTGATTTGGCATCTGGTCTCTATCTCAGAGCATGTGTTATTTCCACTCTTAACACATTTTGTATGTGCAATATACACAGATTAGATCTACTCTCTTTTGTAGATTTGACTTTATTAACTCAAATAACAGTTTCTAATTAATATATAATATTTTAAATAACTTATAATATTATAAATCTTGTACTTTCCCACTACTGCTGTACTTCAATGTTTGCAGAGTTTCCCACATGGAGCCTCATAAATTCTTTCGTGTCTGAGAAAAGATAGAATTTCTGTTTATTTGGAGTTATCATTGCTAACTTATATTAGCTATCTATTCCCAGATACAAAGGAATTTGAAATAATTCTGTACAATTATTTAAGTGCCATTGATTGTTCTGCTTCAGTTGAAAGCGTTGCTATCCTTTTGCAGGATCTTAAGGTCTGTTACTCTGCTACGAATTAAAGACCATTGCAGGAACAATTTCTCCCACAGAAATTTATTAGAATCAATAGTAATATACCCATCTGGAAAGGACGGCTGCTGACTCTGAGTCAGAAAGCACATATTTGGATGGCTGCATTGGAGCTTGTGGGGGCCATTCAGGTGAACTGCTTCGGGAGCTGCCAGGTGCAGCGCTGACTGCGCAGAACCCAGCCCCACACCTTTAAAGACGAGCAGCTTAAGCTGGCTTTGATGTCAGCGGATCCGGCACAGGGAGTGCGGTTTTGATCAAAATAGGTGACTCCCAAAATGTGAAAATGCAACATTCGCTGCTGGTCTTACCAGTGATACAAAGCAAAGTAATAGAAATCCTGGACAGAAAGACAAAGGAGTAATGGGATTGCAGAACTTGGAATATTAAGGCACTGCTTTCCCCTTTTTTATACTAGTGCGGTACATGGATACTTTTCTGTCATCAGGCTTGCACAGGAAGTCCAAGGACCTGACACACTTCCTTCCATTCCTCTAATCCCTCACAGAGAATATGATATGGCTACAACTTCCCAAGCGCGTGATTGCCTGGAAGTTAAGGCACAGGCTTAGTTGTGGGGTGACCTTCCAGAGATGGCTCCGCTGGTAGGAAAAGTAGAGAAGGGCAAGTGGCAACTAGAATAGCTGCTCATGGGCCACCCAGCCACAGCACCGCCGCCGACACACACAGTGGCACAAATGCCCAAACCCCCAGTGTGAGGGAAGAGCTGGACAATGTGTTTGTGTGAGGGAGCAAGGGAAACGAGAGACATTAAAGGTAAAAAAACGACTCTGAAATGATGGAGAAGGTAAAAGTTGGTATGTTTTCCCTCTCAATGAAAATTCTCTTCTTAATAGCAGATATGTGAGGGAGAGAATGTTTATTATTGTGAGTTGAGTTTTGCAGACCACATAATGTGCCTGCAGTATTTACTGGCTGAGCCTCTCAGTTTGTCATCTGCAATAATCTCTACATGGTTAATTTATCCACTTTTCGATTGAAATGCTTAAACTGATATATCTTATACTGCCCAGCAAATTGAGCATGTTATTTTGTGCCAAGACAGAAAATAAAGCAAGAGTTTAAAAGCCTTATAGAGTTATGCTGTAATTAGTTTCAGCTTCCCCTGCATATTAATTTTCTCCTGTTCCTTTATATAATTTGGAAAATATCTTCAGAACACAACGGCACGATCAGTTAAGTACCTCTCAGAACTCATACACTAAACTGCATTTGCTCTAACCACTATTATAAAGCAGCCAGCAAAACAAATCCTCTGTTATTCTGTACAGTGCAGCTTATCAATGCAAACAGTTTAATATTTATGCTAAGAGGATTGTCACAAGTAGCTTCTGTTCCTTTAATTCTTGTTTTAAATAAATAATGAGAACATTTAAACACATTACTCTTCCCAGGGCCCTGAGGTCGGCTAATCTTATTATTTATGAAGTGATGTGCTCCGTAATAGTACTTAGTGCATGTTAACAGATGCTATTATCAGGGGCTGATGTGGAGAGCTGAAGATATATTGGAATGTTATGTGTTAATACTGTCCTTGTAGTGTAATGTACGATGGATTGAGTGCCCAGGATGCTGGTGTGGCAATTAACCACACACCAACATGGGTGTAAAGCTGAAGTATGTTTTCTCATGGGTATTACGCTGCCATTAATAATTCCCAAGAGAAGACGACATCTTTCATTTGGAAACAGTCTCTTCCAGGAGGCCGACAGTGTAGGCGAGGAAGTTGCGTGTGTCAATATTCTTAGAGTTCATTTTATAGAGATGAAAGACACTTATATGTTTAAAACAACTTTAAAAGAGTTACGAAAATTGCATGCTTTATAGAATATGAATTTTTAAGAATGTCTTACAAGAGGTAAAAGTTTATTTCTACAGTTTGCTTTTTATCTCTTCAAACAACTACATAGACTTGCAGTATATACCAAAACTATAGTAATGCTCAGCAATTTTCTTTGTCCTATCCCATTGCAAACATTAACTAATTAATCAGCAACATGCAAATTGCTTGAGGGGAGTGGAAAAGAGAGGCAAAGAAATCTTCCTTGAACTGTGGCAATTTTTTTGATGCAGCATGTTGTGTTACAGCCTAATCTTAAGGGACATGATGGCTGCCACTTATAAAACTTCCCTCTGCAGGCTGCAGTTCAGTTGAATATTATAATTAGACTTCACTAGTATTGATGAATAATCCATTTAATAAAAAACACTGTAATTTAAACATTTTCTCTGGGGACTAACATACACTAACCTCTTAATTTAATTTTATTGAAGTTTTGCCCACCTATTCATCATTGGAAGTTGTTATTAACCTCCATTTCCATTTATCTTTATAGAATTTGGTGTTTTTATATTGCCTTTTTCAGAGCTAAGCAGGTTGATACACTTGTAAATCTCCAGAATCTACAAAGCTAGTCCGGCTTCTTTAATATTGTTTAATCTATCCCCCCTGACCTTAATGCAGTAAATTCAGTTTAATCTTTCTCAATAATCTAGTAATACATTGGAAACCGGCAAGCATTTAAATCTGATAATGGTTTAATCACATACTTTAAATAACAGCTGAGATAATGAAAAAATAATTCACCATATAAAGGTACACTAACTGAGTTTTCTCTGTGATTGGCTTTTTGAGAAATCCCTACAGAAAATACAAAGCCTACGACAGAAATCAACTTCACTGGAACTGAACAATCCGTTTGGTCAGATGATGTGGTATTTCTGTTTTATTATCATCTTTCTCTTTAAATTAATGCACAAATGTGTCCTCGCTGAGAATTCAGTTTCTTGACACAGTTTTACTTAAGTAGTTCATCTGCTTACCTTTCGTTTCAGATGCCAGTCAGAAGCAGCAGAGAGCTTGCCAGAAGACCAGAAACCAGAATGCCATCCCTTCTGGACAGACGATGACTGTAATATGCCTCTGCCATATGATCTTGAAGAAATAATTGCTAATCTACAAAATCTTGTTTAGTGGGTAGAATAACAGGTGACCTTCTAGCCTAGAATTATTGATGCTCTTCGTTTGGAGAGAAGCCTTTTAGTTTAACATAGCTCTTTTCAGCTTTATGATTCCTCAATCATGTGTTATTTTATGTGTCAATGCAGATTTTACCTTAGTTACTGTCTCATCATAAAAAAGACCGAGCCCAAATGAAACGGGTGGCTTTTAAGACCTGAAGTTCAGAACACCAGCCTCAGTTCATTCCTCCTCCACTCTAATTCCTGTTGACCCTACAGCCCATGGGTATCTGTGTTTCCACAAGTTCCATTGATGTCTAAGTTTAAGCTTCCATGAGTGCCTAGAACTGCCTCTGGCTTGGCAGGTGTGAGCAGCGTATGGCATAGCTCACACCTGCCAAAGAGCAGAATCCATGCTCTGGTCATCCTAATGAGAAGCCAGCCTGGGGTCAGCCTGCTGGATATCTCCAGAATGGAGCTATGCACACAATACGGTGACTTCTTCATCCACTTAAATAGACAGAGGTAGAGGAGATGGTGCAGAAAGTCCTGTAGGCAACAGCTCCTTGTTAGAGTGATTTTTCAGGTGAGGAGCTCTGGAGGAACATCCTGACATAGGTCCCAAGACTTTCTTGCCAGTTTTCATCATGGCACTTTAGTACTGAGAGAGATTTCCACCGTGAACCTCCAGCTCCTGGGCTTCCTGGAACTCAGAATTCGGTTCCTGACCATTGTGTTGTTTCTGCATGTGGTGAATCCTATTCTGAGGCCAGGTTTCCCAGCGCATTGTCTAAAGAGCTGATGGACGTAAGTAAGGGTTTCCATCTAGGGTGCCAGGTCTCCTGACAGATTAGATTTAGATTGTGTGGTACTGAGCATTGCAGCATTTGTGTTGATCTAGTGAGATCTATGAGAACAAAACCAGGCAACTATGAGAAATGAAGATGTTTGTGATCTGTTTTGTAATAACATGCTATAAAAAAACAGTTCTAAGTTGTGGATGATACGGGGCACAACTGTATGGGAGAGAGATTTTTCATTTGGTTAAGTTGGTATTTTAACTTGAGCTGGTGTACGCCTTTTCCTGTGTCATAAAAAGCGAAAGAAAATCATGTTATGGTGAAACAGCACTGGGTCTGTATTACCACTACAAAAGAAACCAGTAAGACTCAGAGCTTGACTTTGCCACCAAGAAATGAATACGCCTCCTGTGTTAATCCGCGGTTTAAAATCGCTGCGGAGGCCAGGCTCACCCAGAGCAAACCAGTGCGCTGTACTGGCAACGCGCTCTGCATGCGGATGAGGCTTGTACTGCTGAAAATTGTACTAGTGACAGTATAACACATGCCAAGACCTCCCTGGAGCTGAAGAAGCTGTGCCAGCAAAAATTCAGGTTTAGTGGTATAAAACTGTGTCCACACCTACCAGCTTTTGCCAGGACAATTATATCAAGTAGAGATTGTACCTCTTAACACCTCTGACATAGCTATGCCAGCAAAAGTTTAAGGACCTGCTTCAAGCATTTTTGTTGTGGTCCTGGATCTCTGCTGAAACCGTTAGCCGCCCTGTAGAACATAAAGACCCTCTGAAGAATAAATTATTATTATTATTATTATTATTACCATGAACACATTTATCTGTTGTCTCCTGTGCCACAGATTTCTTTAAAATTTGAAATGCTGTGTTATGGGCATAGCTTTTTATTTCCTGCGCTAGCCAAAGCTGGCTTTGCAAGTGGGCAAATAGCATATATTTGGATTAATGCCACGCTAAATACTGTTTACTTTGGAGATCACTTAGAGAAAAGCTAGCTGAAGATGTGGGAATTCTGCTTTTGAAAAGGCACTTCTCACAGAAACAGATATTACTTTGGAAATGAGCAAGATGAATTCAAACAAGCTAATGATGTACCACTGTTAACACAGCGTTTGAAGGGATTCTTTGTTTGTTTATGCTGTTACTTTATGATTATTTTGTGTTTAATTAAGTGCTGCTAGAAACCATGGAGATCACAGTATTGAAATGAATCTGACAGCCGTAAAGGGTAGAGAAGGCACATCAGGCTTGTAGTCTGTAGCTGAAGTGGAGGCATAGCTGTTAAAAAATGATTGGCAAATAATTATTTCCAGCAGTAGTGAAAAAAACCCACTGGGTTTTTTCTTGCGTTAGGAGACTGCTGGCAGCAATAATACAATTTTTTGAAAATACATGTTCTAGGTCTTGTTTGTGTAGAATATTTAAGCTAGTGAATTAGCTGAACTAGTACTAGCCTCAGTGCAGTCAGATATCGCTCGTTTAAGCCACGGATGGCAATGACATAGACAAATGAACACCTTTGGAGTGGATAAGACCTAAGATTCGCTGGCAAAATACCACTAATCAAGTGGTTAAAGAGGATTAATGCTCTGTGTTGCATTCCAGTCTCACATCATCTAAATCAGTGTAACTTGATTGAGTCCAGTTGAAATACAGAAGTTTAAGTAGGTTTCATATCTCCAAAGCCCACAGGAGCTGATAGCAAAGACATGAGTAAGGTTGATGGAACTGTTTGAAGCATGTGGTAATACCAAGGGGTACCCTAAGAAGAGAACATGGATAAAAGTAAATATCTGTTAAAAAATGAGAGATCAAGAGTAAATTATTACTGTGTTTGGATTACGTATTAGAAGCAGATAAATACTTCAAAGTTTCCTTTATTTTGTTCAAATAGTTATAATTTAGGTCATGTTGCAATGGTATTTCAGCAATCCAGTTATATTCGAGCATTAGATAACTCATTTCCATTTTGGATGAGCTGAAAAACACAGCCTCTGATGAATGTTCTGTGTACAGCAAGTGTTCGCCAAGCCTGGGTGCTCAGAGGCGGGAGGACCAAGGTCAGTGTATTTTCAGGGAAGAGGCGAGAGCGTAAATTAGCTTCCAACATTAGATTCAGTGATTCTTTTTAACTGGTGAAGTTCACGACTTTGCTTACATTTACTTTTCATCAGCCATGAAAGAATTAAGGTAAAATAGTTCACTTGCACGTGTGTGTCAGGCTAAATGGATTACAGAAGATACAGATCTGTTTGCCTGTCTGCACTTGCCTTTAGACAATATTCATCAATTCTACAAAAGCTACTGACTAAACATGGAACCAATACAAATGAAATGCTCGAGGCAAAGGCTTTCTTTAAAAAATCTGATACAGAGTTGGTTTTACACTGATAGAAAGAAAATGTTGGCACAAAATGAAAAACTTTTATTGTTTCTGTAATTTGGGGGATGAAAGGTAAAGGCCATTTTTAAGTATTTGATAGAAAACTGCTGTGTTACACCATGTAATTAGAAATGTTTTTATAATGTTTTATTGATATCTCCTTATAGGAAAATACGTTATCCTTTAGGTCTTTTCTTTTTGTTAAAAGGTTATGTAAATAAAAAATATTAATCTCAATACAGTAGATTTTAAAGGCGTCATGCTCTGAGCTTTACAGCAGATTCTGATTATCTAAAGTGTAAATAAGGATGCTGTGAGTAATCACTGACTGGAAACTGTCCAGGACAGGTAGCATGCAATGTAATATCCAATATCAGTTGTCTTATTATCATCCAGGTATAGTTTTAGTTTCACTGGTAATGATGCAAGATGCACTTTAAAATCATGCTGGACTTCTTAACGCTGTGGCACAGATTCAGAGATTCCAGTGCCATAACAAAAGGAAAAAAAAAAATTAAAAGGATACCAAAACCCATCATGAAAGATGGCTGACATATGGTAGTGTTAAGAGTGGGCGTCACTCCTCTGAGTTATTGTGGGGCAGTTCCATCAGTCCTGTGTCATACAATGGAATTTGGGCTAATGTAACGGAGAGTACACTAGCCCAGGAGCTGATCTCTAAGCTGGGATTAGAGATGCACGTGAGATGCAAGGGATGTGCTTTCTCAAGGCCACAACTTTATTAACTCATATGGGAGTCATTGAGCAGTAACTTGTACAGTGCAGGTCAGGATCTCTCCCCTAATTGTTACCACCTGGTGCAAAGTTAATGTTGGCTCCTTAACCCGCCTTGTGCCCCTGACAGCTGGTCCTCAGCTTTTTGCTGGGAGCTGACTGCTGTCGTCTTGCACCAAGGTTGCAGAGTTGGGAAGAGTGATTGTTCTGCTGTAGCTACAAGCGTGAGAAACCCTGATCCCCAGCTTCAACCTCCACCTCTGTCCTACTCCATGAACTGAGTAGCTCCACTCAACATCTGTTTGCTCTTCGAGATTGAAGTGCCGCAGCTCTTCTTCTGAGCTGTCCCACTGGGACAGTGAGCTGCTATGGGGAAGGGTCAGACAAACAAACAGAACGCTGTTTGTCGTGAGGTTCCTTGTCCAAAAAAAAAGACAAGTGCTGCACTCCCCACAGCAGAGTGAAAAGCTCAGCCCTACGCTAATCTGATGTTAGAAGGTGGGAGCTGTTGGGTAGTGGTGCAAGACTTGGTCAAAACCATCGACATTCAATATTTCTGAGGACTCCCAACCTGCCTGAATCTGGCTGTTGCCTCACCCCACCTGTAAGGGCAGAGGCAATCCTGAACAGAACCCCGATTCTCTTCTCTTTCCAGTCCAAACTGAGACTCATCACCTTCAATGTGACTGGGCTTGCCTCTAAATTTGCATTCATCTGTCCTCTTCACCTTAACCTGGGGGCATTCACTGAACGAGAGAAGATAATTTATACAATTGCAAAAAGACTGTACCTAGGCTGCAGAGTTGGCTGAGTAGCATGTCAAATAAAAGCCAGCAAATATAAAATTATCACATTAAAATGCTGGCGTTTGGGAGTGAGCACTTCGCACATGGCAGGAAAACTATGGTTTATGTTCTTGTTGCTTTGGAGATGGCATTTATGATACACATGACAGAAAAGGACATACTATGCTATGGTTTAGAGCCTCTAACGCTCTGCTGGTTTTACAGTGCTTGTCCATGATGAATCAGAATTTGGTCACAAAAGTTGTTCTCCTCCCCCTCTGTATCATCAAATACTTGCTTTCATGCCAACACATCTTGGTCTGATTAGTCCCCTTGATTAGAGGCTAAAGTAAAAAGTCAGGTGTATAGGATTCCCATTATCCTTTATTTCACTACTTCTAAGAACAGGTCAGATAGAGTTATTTCAGTGAAAATGTGAACAATCAACTTCTGTTTACCATTAACCTTCAGTTTTCTTTTCTTCAAATCAAATCAGGGCTTGGTAGGCAGTTATTCTCATGCATGTCCCTTGATCAGTGGAACAATCTGTCAAAAGCCATTAAAGCCTGTATTAGGTTGAATTGCATTCAAAGGTAAACTATCCAATCATTTAAAGGGCTGTGATGATTGTTTTTAATATCATATACATTTATTTCTCTCTCTGAGTAGCAACATAACTTTGAAACTAAGCATGTATGACGAGGGCTTTTTGCTATCCAGCATGTCCTGAGAAGCTTGCCTGCTTGTGGAAGATGAATGTCTACATGAAAAGGGAAAAAACGAATGCATTGTAATCACCTGTATATTCTCAGAAGCTTTTCCTCCATTTTTTTTCCTTTTCATTGTATCCATCAAAGTGCAATGTATATGGAATGAGAAGAGATTTTCCAAGCTCCTTTGCTCAAAAGCGTCACTGAAAAATTTCACATCTAATTGTAGTAATATTTTGAAGTAGCTTTTTATCTTAAGATTTCAGGATGCTTTACCCAGAGAAACTGAGGCAGAGGTCAAAAGTGCAGCTGTGTTCTGACTGCTAATGCTGGAACTGAGCATACGTAACCCTCCATCGCTGCGTGTCTCGATTACTTCCAGTTAATCAGCTCACTTTATGGCTTAAAGATGCTCTCATAGACATTTTTTTCTCCAAAGATATATCTGAAAGTGGAGCTGGAATCTGTCCTCCTCATATCATATTTAACGTATTATTTAATTGCATAACATACAATACTACATCTCATGTAATAGAGATCTTTCAGGAATCATAATATTTGATTAAACTTTCCAGTGAATCTTTTAGTTACGTTCCAAGTCCCTGAACTCTTAATGGGAAAGGTAAATTTTATTGGAACTATTACATTATCTCATGGAGAATATGCAGATATACAGTATGTATATAATATAATACAATACAATCTAGACTTTTATAGCTATGTTTTAAATATGTTCCGTGGACAGCCCCACAAGGAGGTGTAACTGCTGTGCTAGGAAACTCTTAAGAAAATACCCTGTGGGTATTTGGGTGCTCTTTATCCAGGTGAAGATGCGTTGCTGGAACAAACTGGAATGTTTGTTATGCACCTGTTAGCACTTTTTGTCTGGTACCTATTTGGTAATCTGGTAGTACTTTACTGAGAGCACTACTTTTCTAGTTATTTTGATGAACATCCTAATAATTTATTACCCAAACATTATCAAAGCATTCCACAGTTCTTTCATTGCTGCTCTTTCTCTTCTATCCACTGATGCCCTTTCTTTCCCTTTTGTCTCAGTACTAACAGTAACATTATTAACAAGCTGTGTGCTTTGTTAGGCTGACATGAATTTAAAGTGAGAAAACTTAAAACCTATGTATCAGATAGCGTTCTCTCAAGCCCATTTCTTTTCAAACCAATTTATTAGGATATTTTTGCTCCTTGCTTATTTGGTACTGCTACATGTAATTTTTATTAAGGACTATTTATATAACACTGTGAGATAAATGGTGATATTTAAGTTTGTGTTATGTATTTGCTAATTCTCTGACGTTTATAAAATAAACCACTTTAAAGAATGTGTTTGTCCATCGTTTATCCTCCAGAAGGTGTTAGGTTTTGCCTTCCATACCTCCTTGTTGCAGTGCATGGAAGAAGAGTGTAATTTGTAATTTTTACACCATCTAACTTAAGGTGCCTACATGAGAAAATTAATTTCTGTAGGCTTCCTGAATGGTGAGTAGTGAGAGATAAGCTTCTTCAAAGCAGCAAGCGCGAAGACGCTCTGAACCTACTCTTCAGTGGGGCATCTCTCTCTACCTGAACTGTACTGCAAGTCCAAGTTAGGTGGCAGTTGTCCTCATCTGCTTATGCTGACAATTTAATAATGATAAATAGATAAAAGAGATAATGGGGAATTTGTTGTTGCTCTTTAAATTAATGGAATTAAATTCTGGTTATATTGCAAATCTTCTAGTAAGGAAGACAGATTAATTTCTCTTACTTTGGTAAGACTCATACCGTAAGTGGACATGACTGATGTCTACCCTCTGTAATAGTGTTTCCTTCAGCAAAAATTTATGGCTCTACTACTACCTTGAAAAGATATTCTTCTGGCTGTGCAACCTCGCACTTCCCATATTTGACGCTAACTCTTACATTATGTGAATAGTGGGAACTCAGAGCCTACTAGCACTGCATCAACCTGTTTGAGTGTATAAACTGTTCTGTGTTTGTTGCAGTAGAGTTTGCAAATTAAAACATATGTAGGCATGTTATAAAAGGCAGGATCAAAGAAATGTGTCTTGCACATAGAGTGAAAGGTGGTGAGGTTGTCTCCATCTCAGGGCTCTGGATATTCTAAAGTCCAAGCTACCCCAGATTCAGATCACAGAGCAAGGCAAAGACCGATACTGCAAATGTCCTGTGATACGCTGAAGAGGGCCATTGTAGAGTGCAGCAGAACAACTCGATGTGCACGTGCCCATGTGACTGATGCACTGCGGTGTTCTGTATTACCTGGAGTTCCCTTAATGCCAAAGGCTGCGTGCCCAAGTTATTCTGCATTACTAGATTCCAGCCAAGAGGTGACGAAAGCGTGAATAACAGAGGCCAGGTCATTCCCTGCCAGGATGGAATGGAGTCTCCAAGCCAAAATGAGTTGACAGCAGTGTTCACAGATACTCCAGCTTAGAGTCAGCAAGGCACCCAAGAGGTAAGAAATTTGATTTCTTAGCCTAGAACATTCTTTCCTTGGCTTTAGTAAAAGTTTAATTGATTTAAGCTAAAGTCAGTATGCAGGAAACTGAATGTAGACCTGTGTGTGAAACCAGTATTATTCTGAAACGTTTCTTACAGTTCATTGTAACAAATGTTACATGTATCTAGAAAGACCAAGATCAGCATCCCTGGGATCTGGAGTCCCATAAGCTGTTGTTTGTTTTTTTTTAATGGTTGTCTCAGAGCCAGATATTCCCTAGATTTTCCTGTTCCTTAACTCTCCATAAAAATCGGTAAAACACATGGCAGTAGTGACCTTTCAAAAAAAGGTGAAACCATCAGGGGGCCTTTTCTGGAGGGGTACAAGCACAAGGAGACTGCACTGCTCTTCACTCCAGAGTAGGCATCTTCGGGGCGTGGAGGTTAAGGCACTGCCCTCTCTGCACTCAAGAGCAGCTTATCTTAAACGAGGCAGACAATAATCAGGATGCAGTGCTTGTTGAATTTTGAGTTCTACCCTAATTCCATCCTTTCTATAGAAAGTGTGTCATGACAACCTAAGTTCTCTTTGAGGAGAGGGACTCATAGCTGTCCTTTCATCATAAAGACTCTAGCACCCTGTTACATACAGTTATCACCCTGAAATAAGAGTTTCACAAAGGTTATGCACCCTGCTATAGCAGAAAGATATTCCCTCTTCCTTTTGGTGACAAGACTTCATTTCCAAACTAAAAGCTCTCCATTTATATTGCGGAAGTCGCAAGTGTGCAATTTGCCTGTCAGCCCGAGTGTCTTTATTTTGCAGTCATACTGTCGTAACTAGAAGGGGTTTTTCCTAAACGTTTTCTAAACTGTCGAGGTTTTTATTCCAAGATCATTCAAATTAAAGAACCATCATCTCAAAACAGAAGAACCGTACTGAGTTTGTAAATAGGTAAAAAGAAGTAGAGAAGGTTTGTGTCACTCTGGATACTTGCTTTTTCAGTGAGTGAGGAGTACAATATTTTAGAGTTTGTAACTGAATCGTCTTATCCACTGAAGACAGCTTACATGCAAGTTTTCGTCTAATCTGTATGATATCTTCTTTGCACGATAATATTTCATTTCAACAGGTATGTGTGAACCTTGTTGCATAAGTATCACTAGGATTTTGGAACTAATGGCACTTCATAAATTAGGCTTCTGTTATTCTATTCCTAGTTGCGCCTTAATTATTAAGGTGACAATAAAGCACACTCTTTTATAAGGCTTCATATTTTCTGTTTACAAGGATTTTACTAACATCTAATAAATTTAATGGCCTCTAATAACAAGAGGAAGTGAAATCCTACTTAGCAAATTCGTAGCTTTTCAATGTATCTTGTGGCTTTATGGCATTTCAAACTGTAGGAATGTAAAAGCTGTTTAAGGAGCTGTTGCTGGGTTCAACTAGCTGCAGAGCTGTGAAGTTATTTTTGTTTCTCTTTTATTGCTTAACCTCTGGGGCCTAACTCTGGGCTACCTGATAAAGCAGTTGTTCAGGAACTTTATACCGTACAAGCTTTGACTTCATAGACATAGAACAACGTCTTGGATTAAACATACATTTTAAAAACATAATTTTGAATCTAGAAATTGATTGTGGCTTGACCTACTTATTTTGAAGAGCTCACTGTTTCTTACTTTCTTCACTTTGCTGATATTCTTACATCTATTGTTCTTTTACCAGAACTCCAGCTGATAGAAGAAAAATCAATGTAGTGCAAAGCTTGTTGGGCACGGCACGTTCATTAGAGTCGGGGCCACAATTAACTAACTAAGACTAAGTTATGACATTTCCACTTTTACGGGTTACGAACGCTCGTGTTATGCAGCTTCTGGTATTCTCAGAGGGCCAGAATCAAACATGCATGAAGCAATCTGGGAACAGAGCAGTCTTTTAAAAAAATTCCATATTACACACTATTTTTTTAATACATGCCAATACGAGAATTATGAATCATGCAGAATTTCTTTCCAATTTTTAAACAAAGTCTATATCCACAGTAACGCTTCTCAGGACTTTTTATTTATCTGCATGCCCTTACGTTCACTCATGTGAGTCCCCTTTTGGACATGCTCACCTCTCAGCTGCTGCTTGCAGTGTGCATCAGGCACTTGCCCATACGGTACAGAGCAGCATGCAAAGGGATCTCTGAGGATGCATCCCTCCTAGACACCACAGCCAGAGCTGGCTCATCTTGGATTGAGGATGCTCAGAGGTCTGTGGTTCAAACACACATCTGCCCAGCTAATGGGGTCAAAACATCTTCTTCCAATAATGGATTGGTTCTCTCTCGGGTAAAGTGCCTCTAAGAGAAATTGAGAGGAGATCCATCCTTAAATAAGATTTGATGCAGCCCAGGAGAATGACAATTACAGCTTTTACTGACAGTATTCCTAAGGCAAAGTCATTCTTTGTAGGAAACGGGATGATGGAGTACTGGGAGAGCTTTCTAGTGTAGTGTCTAGTAGATAGGTCCGTGCTACAGAAAAGTTTGTGAGAGAGAAAATGAAGCTCACAGAAGTGGCTCCACTGTCGGAGACAGTGAGAGGTGTCCCTGTGTGGGTCACCTTGATAAAGTCTTGAGTTATCTTCTTGTGTGAAGTGCAGCTGGTGATGGCAACAGATAGGTGAAAAACACAGGAGCCGCCCCTGGGGTTGGAGTTCAGGGAGACAGCCAAGATGTACAGTAAACAAGGTGCTCGGAAGGGGCTGCCAAAGTCAAGTTTGAGCCTGATTCACACCGGAGCAGTCCTTTGCTGGGGCTTAGCATGTCCCTTGGCATAAGTCTCAGTGGAAGGGCCGGGGTAGGGCTGGGCATAGGTGATTGTAGCAGACACAGTGGGATGGCTCCATCTCCACGTGAACTTCATCACTCTTGTAAGTATTATTTCCCCCCTGTGCTGTGTGGGGACAGTGCACACAGCAGCAGCAAACCCGCCTCCCCACTCACTGGCACAGGGAGAACACTGTTACTGGGCAGCAGCCCTCCGTGGCAGGGAAGGGAGGTCCCACCAGCTAGAGAGCATTAGAGCCACCGCTGAGCTCATGTAGATCTGAGTGGAGCAGGTTGGTTTGCTTGCCGCTCTGAGGTTACTGATTCCCAGAAAGTCCAAGGCATCCTCGAGTTTTCACCTATTATTCTTGAATTCAAATCCTGATTTCTGTGGCAGGTCGGTGGCTGAAATATAAATTGGAGATGCGGGCAGTAGCTGAGACCTTGCCTGTCTCTGGTCACTTAATTCTCAATTGTGTAATTCCACAGCCTTCTGCACACGCTGGTCTCCGTGCAACATGTACCAGTAGGCTCTCCAGTCCTTGCTCCTGGTTTAACTGCCATCACTCACCCATTTTGGGTACCCAGGACACTTGCATTAATACTCCTGGCTCAGGCTCTCCTACATTAGCACTAGTTTGCCTTTCAGAAACGTGGCTGCAGCCCTCTCGCTCTCACCCTCCTGCTGTCACCCGACGTGGGAGATGGCACACCTCTCTCTTGGACCCCCTTTGTCTCTCTCCCTGTTTTTGTACATATTCACGCTTGCTGCTGGCTTCTCCTAGACGCTGAGGGTCCCTTTTCTTGAAGAAGCATAACTCAGCTGTGTGCTGCCGGTGCTTACTGTGACAGCTGTCTTTTGAGGTTGCTGCTGAGACCCCCCTTTCTCCCCCAGTCGCCTGCTGCGGTCTGGCTCGCCCCTAAACATACCTCACGTGGGACCTACTGACTTCAGGCAGGGCCGTGTCCGCTCCTGCTGCCCCCTGGTTGACCATTTCCTTAACCTAAAGCACAGAGCACGGTGGGTGCGGTGGTGGGTGCGGGTGGCAGCGTGCGGGGCATTCTTCCTGGCACGTTCCCTTTACCTCGGGAATAGGTATGAAAAGGCATCTCAACGTCAGGGCTGTCTTCGTGAAACGATATGACACAGTGTGGCATGTTAAACTGTAGATAATGTTTTGGGGCTTTTTTTTTTTTTTTGTCTTGGAGAGCAAATGTAGCGCCTTATTAACAGCTGAGGAACAGGAAGAGCAAAATCTCTCCGGTTATACACACGAAAGTTTGCATTCTGTGGCCAAGGAAGGAGTTAAATGTACAATGATCTAACATGGGCATAAAACAGTTACAAAGAGCCGCATAAGCAGATAAACATGTACGTGGCTCTTTACCCCCTCAAAAACCATGAAATAAAACAAAACGAGGCTGATTTGAAAATAGTTACAGGCTGAGATTTCAACACCCCTCTGGAGCACCTGGCACCTGTCCCCCGGCCAGTCTGGCACTGCTGCTGGTGGTTAATAGTCCTGTACCGAAAACCCTCTGCTCCCTTTAGTGTTGCTGGGGGTAAGCAGCACTGAAGTGGTGGCGTTTGCTTACCCAGGGCAAACCTCCAACTTTCCCCTGGAACCGCCCCGGCGGTGCACGGTAATTACTGAAATGGCTGTGTCATTCCTTCGTAATTCTTATTGACTGTACGCACCTTTCAGAGCCTCACGGGGTGAAAGATAAAAGAATAGAGGCTCCTGTAGTGTAAATAGATCCCACTGTTAAGGAGTAATGAAAGTAGATTTCCTGAAATGTATTGCAGTATTTTCTGTTATTTAGAAATACTGTACATCATTATTTTATGGAGAAGTAAAATATGTAAAAACATTTCTGTACAGTTCTTTTCTCAAGCTAACACAGAAGCTTTTTTTTTCCTTTTTTTTTTAAAGCAACCATTTAATAAAGTCTGACACTTAGCAATGTTTTGAAATAATTTTTGCTGCTCTGCCAGCAGTTGGCTTTGCTGTGAATCTCTAAAGACAAATCCATCTACAGTGAATCTAGCAAAATTCAGCTTCATGTTGTATGTCAGGGTTGAGGACTACTTGTCAGCTCTGGCACTGTCAGATTTTATCTTTAAATATGACAGGCAATTTGTTCAGGGAGCACTTCTGAATGACAAGATATAGTGGTGTTGTAAAACATGGCACCTGTGTGGTATGCCCTGCCTTTGTGGACATCAGAGGCTATTGTTTCCTTTGCTATTAGACAGCCGCAGTCACACAATAAGGTGTGTAAAATGTTCACAGAAACCTTTTAAATGGAGTAGCAGGAAAGTAGATACCCTCCGGTCATTTAAGTCAGGCCATTTATCATTTTATCTTATAAAACACAACATTCACTAAAATACGATGTAAAGAGGAAACCAAATGCTCTGCTGAGCAACGCTGGTGCAAGCCGAGGGTCTGAACTGACCTGTAATAAAAGGGTTTTACCTTTAAAGTGCCACGCAACAGGAAAATTAGGGGTTTAACTCCTTCGTGATCAGACAGGTAGCAAGAGCCATTCAGAGGGCTCTTGTTGACTTATGGGGTGAATAAGGTCCCCTTGAAAAATTCCATTTACTGCAGTGGGGCTTCCTGGAATGGGGCAGTAAGAGCAGATGAGGAAACATTAATATGTTTAATTAAACTCATATGTTTGGTTTAAATATGAATAAATAGAGGGTCATAGCAGCTAATATTCTTACAATATAACCAGATCAAACTAGCAAAATTAAACTGGAGCCATACTGTGGGTATGCCACTGCCAAAGTCGACGGAGGGTTTTTCCACTCTGCAAGAGCCACGTTTTCATGGGAGTGGGAAGTAGTCTTTTTCAGAACATGAGTGTAAAACTGAGGAAATCCAGCAAATGTGGTACTACAAAGACACTGTGTGCAAGCATATGCCAGCATGTCTGTTCCTGAGCAATGCTAATGCTCCTGCCCTGCTGACAGTGAGCGGCGGCCGTATTCCAGGGAAGGTGTGAGGGGGCCGACCAGTTCTTTTAAAAGAAAAAAAAATATCCCTTTAGACTCTGGTTTTGGTGTGTTTCTGTTACCTGAGAAGTGGCCGAGGTATCGTTGGCTGAATGCCTTCTGCTCCTGCAGGAGCACGGGAGGAAGGACCGTGCCGTCCCTCTCCTGCGGAGCCGCCGTCCTGCCGGTACACGGGCGCACACCGACCCACCCACTCCAACCCACCCCGTCCAAACCCGTCCTGCTGCCAGGACCCCTTGCCCGCCTCGGTTATCTACAGACACGTGAAACTGCTTTAAAGGCAGAGGGAGAAGATACAGGTCTGCTCTTACAGATGAAAGGACATATTTGATGTGTGGTGTGCGTTCCAGCCGGCCACAGCGGCCCAGGACTGGGGCTGCAGGAGGTCTGTGACATGGCACGTCTGGATTAAGGCCGTTCTGTGTAGATTTTCTAAATGCAAGAACAAGGAAGGTACCAAAAGGCAGGGGTTTCATTTGCCGTAACAGTGTGATCAGGTCATATTAGTGTCCTGTTGTCAGTGGGAAAGCGTGCAATATTTGGTATTTTACCCAAAGTCTCAGGTCCTGGAAATTAGTGATTCTGTAAGAACGTTCTTTTCACGTCATATGAGAAGCAAATATCTAGACTTTCTTTTACAGCTGAATAGAAGTGAACTCTGCAAACTCAAACACTAGGTGGCAAATACAGAGATACCAGTTGAAAACGTGTTTTAGCATCAAAACTACAGTCTCCATTACTGCAGCCTGCCCCATGAGTAGCATCGAGTGGTGGTAGTACTGGGTGCGCACGTAGCTTTAGTGTGGCAACTGGAACAAAAACACATGTAATACAAGCTGAGGGGTGATAGGATGAGATCAGTGGTTAAAAAGATGCAGCACATGTGCAGTTGGACCCCTCATTGGAAGGATTTGGCATAGTTTAAATATATTTTGAGTTTCTTATTCTGAAAAGAAATTAAGAACTGTCTTCTCACCCAGGTGTAACTACTGTAAAGGAAATTCTGCAGATGAGGAAGAGAAGTAGCCTGTGCTATTTCCTTTGTGAGAGACAAAACTATTTGTCATGTTCACTCTTAGTATGATTTCCCCATCTTCAGTAGAAGAATATGTTACATTTGTTTTCAAAAGAGCATAATTGTATTCAGATATTTATTAATTCCCCTCAGATATTTTCATCTGTTTCATTTTTACATTCAAGGTTGCTGTAATTTTATAACCACTGGGAAAACTGCATTCACCTTATCTAAGCAAAGATCTTTTGATGATTAGGCCTGTATTCTAAGATGGTTTCCTTAACGAATGAAAAGCAAGAAGCAGCTCCAGAGGGTTAATCACTCCATCTGGTTTTGGTATTTAGTTCAGGTTAGGACGAACCATCTCTGAAGCAGCCTATCTCTTCCCATTGACTCTAGGGAGAGCTAAGGTAACTTGCCTGTCTAACTTTCAGGTGGCTAAATTTGGCTGAGGAAAGTCATCTTTAGTCATCTAAGTCCCTTCCCTTTCTCCCAGACACAGAAGCCTAGATGGATCATGAAGGTGTTTTTGAAGAATGTTTGCCTTCTCTGTGTTCACAAGCACTTGACCATCTGTGGTTAACTTCATAATGGAATCTAATTGAAAGGGCTTTTAAAAACAAGGAGAAAGATTTTATTGTAAGCAATAGTGATGGATGATTGGTATGGTCACACAGAGCAACATAGATCTTCGTGCCATGCCCAATGCTAAAAAGCAGACAAACTCGATAGCTTGGGGAACTTGTGTATTTAAGCATAGGCAAGTAATGCAGGGAAAGGTTTTCAGACCTTATGTCCATTAGGAGGGCAGATAGACACCCAGTCAAGTAATTTTGCCTGCCCATCACCAAATAACGTACTCTGAAATGAAGTGCTGCACTGCAGTTCCACACTACTCAAGCAAGTGGCCTTGCCAGCAGTTTTAGAGAGAACATAATTAGAGAGAAGAAAACCCCTCAAACACTATTGGGGAAACTACGTACGTCAAAATTAACTGCCCCAAATGATAGAAGCAGCTATGTGTAATTATCAGTTATCTACCTGCTGATTCTCATTAGCAATTAGATATAAAATACTTAGTGTATCTTTCAAATTTTCTGTATTTACTGGAGTCTGTGTTGTGCAGCTGCATAAAAAAAAAAATAGTGGGATTAAGGAGCAGGAAGGACTTTTTTTAAAGGTGAAAATTAAAAATCTGAGATAGAAGTGAACCGATCAGCAGTGAAAGAAGACATAGGCCCATCTCACAAACTGTGCACCAGTGTATAATCCTGTGCTGTTATAGCAGTTTCTCCTCTAAAATGCTGTAATTTGAACATTTCTGCTATAGGAAAACTGAGATGTGCCAGCCAGGAAGGAGTAGTTCACCATATTGCGCACCTTACAGATGCAATGCGCTGGTGAGCATGCTTTAGTAGTGCCTTCTATAGGTAGTCCACAGATATTGTTTAATGCTATCTGCAAAAATAGTAGTTTTTTGCTTTAGTGGTCTCCTTGTGTCCTCAGTTGCCCTTGTGTAAGCCATGAAGGTGGTTATCTTATAGGTCTGGGCTTATATAGGAGTCAAAATAACGGCATGGATACGTAGGAATGGCTTCCTTTGGCAGGCAAAAATCACAATTCATTGATGTACAAGATGCCACTTCCCTCTGCGCCTGACACATAAAGGACATGGTTATCCACAGCTATATAGTAAGTGTGAGGTGATAGGAAATGGCAGCACATATGCACAAGCTCCGTTTACCTTCCCAGCTGCCCAGGAGGAAGCTTTGAATTTGTGAAAATTGAGGGAGCTAGAAATGTGATGGGAAAGAACTTGGAGAGGCTGGGAGAAGCTGGTGGACATGTGTGAAAGCAGAAAGGTAGGTGAGAGCGTTCCCCCACAGTTCTGAGTTTACTACGGTGTTTTGCAGAAAGTAGTGCTTTTTTTGGTGGAGTGAATAAGTTAACATGTTCTGTGATTAACAGAGGAATCAAATTCAGGCATGGAAATTTTTCAGCATAACTCTTCCATCTGTAGGAACAAGACCTGGGTACCCCTGTAGACCAAGCCTGGCTTGTGAAGACAGGCCCTGTTGCTTGCTCTGATGCTTTTTAACTCTCTCTCCTAAATAGGAAGAAGCCTCTAAGAATCCATTTTCATCATGCATTCCTCTCTGAGTTGTCCTAAAGATTTTTGAATTTATGGCCAGCTTTAATCGAATATGAAATAGAAATTCAAGTCTCAAAGATGAAAGTTCAGAAATTTGTGTGAAGTTTGGAACGTGGCAAAAGAAGGGAGGCGTATCGCAGCGTCCCTTCCCAGGAGGAGCGAGCAGAACATGACCATCGCTGTCCCTTTGCAGCAGCCAGCTGGTCGGTCGGTCATAGCAAGGTCCATGTCCTGGGTGGAGGAAACACTAAACAACACGGAAAGAACGGGGCTACTGTGGTGAGGGGGTAGGGGCAGGATTTTGGTGACAAAGAGTTTGAATCCATGGGAAATTAGGCTTCATTAATTTTGCTACTTGCAAGACAACCTCTTGCTGGTATCCCTGGGAAAGCCATGACTCTCTCTGCTTTACACTTATAAATCAAGGGTGATGTTTGTTGAAGTGCTTTGGCTGTATAAAAGCTAACATTTTTCAAGCTTCCAAGAATTATCCACAATAGACACAAATTCTTAACTCACATCTGCCTGTAACAGCCAGTGTCACACTCTGAGTAGATGTCCTCGTTTGCAACCAGCAAAGCACTTGGGCGTATATTTAGATTTAAGCTGCGAGAGTTTCCCAGTTGAGAAAATGTGTGAGTGCTTTGCTGGATCAGGGCCGGTCCTTTGCACCTCAACTTTTTGAGCAGAGCTTGTTTCAGAAGAAGGAATCATTTAAGCTGGTTTCCTGAAGAAGTATGGTGTTTGCAGTTGTGCTATATGCTCATACGCGTTATGTCTGTTAGCTCTGTATCCTAGTCACCCAAGGACCTATTCAAACTAAATTTTATTTAAAGAAGGGTAAGTTTCTACAGGTTTTATGAAAGTAGAAAAGAAACATTATTAATACCAGTAAGGAAAAGGCTGTTTTGAGAACTCAGTCATACTGGAAATTAGCTGACCTACGCAGGTGTGAAATGATGAGGAGAGCTCCTGAGCAAGTGAGAATTTGTGGGTCATATGGCTCAGAATGCTACCTGTGGTTTTTACTGCTTTTTAAAAGCAAACACCATATTCAAAACAATTGTTCAGAATTTTTAACCCAGAGTAGGGATCTTTTTTAACACAGACCTTAGCGTTATCCTAAAGCAACACAGGTGATCCCCATGGCCATGTGGACAATAGGCAGTTCACTTCCCAGCTGGCCAGGGACTCCCACCCCTCTTCACCTTCCTAAACTTGCAGAAGGGCAACAATGAAAAGAAAGGTGGCCCCGACATACTGATCAAAGTCCTAGGATGAAGAACAAGTAGCTTATCAAATCACAGTATCATGTGAGATAATGTTTCTGTTATTCCTACTACGAGTTGGCAATTACATTGCAGCTTTATTTTGTTTTGTTTTTCTTTAAAATCAACTGAATATCAATCTACAATCAATAAAGTAAGTTGCCTATAGGCAGTTCTACCTTCAAATCTACTTCATGGATCAGCTGCTGGTAATTTATACACAGTCAATAAGACACATTTCAAAAGTGAGTTTTTTCTCCCAAAAGGCGAAACTGCTCTAATTTACAGCTGGATATGAACTGGGCAAAGAACATACACCTGGAGTAAATGTAATTTCTAACTTACAAGAAACTCCAGTGAAAGATTAGATCTGATCTACTCTCTATGCAAGTAATCTGTGGATATTTATATTATGATAACTGGAGAGGAGCATGAATTGCTTTTGTTTTTCCTTTTGGGTATCTTTTTCATTTGTTTGTTTAGCGAAACCTGCAGGGGAAACTAGAACAACTATAATTACAGTCACAGTTACAAGTTGTGGGGTCTGTAGATAATAAGCTACAAGGCATTTTTATTGTGCTTTTTTATTATTATTTAGTTAAAGAATGCTTTTTTCCCAAGACAATCTGTCTGTATTTTGTAGGAAGGAGAATCAAAGCAATAGCTGTCAAATATCAGTGAGATAGCAGATTTACAAATTAATCCCATTGCTTGCTATTTCCACAAAGGTTGAAATCTATAATTGGTGCTAGAAACTATAATTAACTTATTAGAAGTGCTCAGGCAGCTAGGTGTGCAAAGTGGCAGCAGGTGTGTAATATCATTAGAAATACTCCGTGTAAAAAGCACCTCTGAGTTTTATCCCTTTAGTTTCATGCTACCAGCTGCCAATTTGATTGGTTAAGTAGTTTTGGGCCATGCAATACTCTTTCTTTTGGATTGATGTGTTTATTACTTTTTATGACAGGGGATCCCAAGGCAGATGTTCAATAAAGAAACAAGCTGCTACAGACCAGAGTAAAGAGATAGGTGGTGTAGATGCAGGAAATTGGGAAAGTTATCATATGCGCTAAGTTGTTATTGAAGATTTTGCTCCCAGCATTTGTAGCAGTTGTGTTATATACTCTTCCACAGACAGTAATCTAACAGGGAATTATTGAAAGCCGAGTGCCAAGATTTCAAATTGCACTGTATGATGGGGAGCTGGAGCTTTGAAATTATAAAGACGCGGCGGTGCAGATTTTAGGAGAACTGCGTGCGAGCGGCCGGAGGTGCTTTGCTCGTGCAGAGCCGCTGCGCGCTGAGCCGCGGAGCTGCTTTTCCTTTTCACCTTACACCATCCTTTACATCAGCACAAAGTCAGTGAAAATCGTTGCTGGGAAGGGATACAGCTCCGAATTGGGATAAAGGGTGAACAAATCATAGCTGTATAGGTCTGATTTGTGGATCAGTCAAAGCAAAATCCTGCTCTGTCTTCGAAGGTAAAGCACAGGGTCATTGCATTTAAATGAATGGGAATGTACAGCTGGATACATGGGGAAAAACACGAAGGGAGACAGGTTTTTTAATTCCTATAACCGTTCACAGCTTGGTTGGAGTTTCGCTTAGTCTTAGAGAGAAAATACAAGTTTTTTTCATTGCTTTCAGAAATTTTTGAACACTCCAGTAGGGTAAAAGCAAATATTTTCTAGAGAGGCTTCTTGGCATAAACGAGCATTTTTTTTTAAGTGTTTTAAAAGGAAGCAAGAGAATGTGATTGACATAAAAATCTCCTTTTTAATTGATTTAGTATATTTTGCTGGGTTTCGCGACTTTAAATTAATGTATTACAACCAGATATGAGGAGAGCTAATAATTCATGAGAGAGATGTTATTTTCTAATTAGATTTTTGCAAATGCCCCTAACACTTCTGCCCAGGAGCAGAATCTGGCCAATAAATTTAAATGATACTGAGGGCAAACTGTTCTGCTGTGTCCACATTGTTTGATCCGCTGCTTTCCTTCGGTTTCTTGGTTGTGTTACTGTCATCCCTGAAATAACATTCTTCCACCTGTATTTTGAAGGAATGAGCATCCCAGTCTGCCTTTCACCACCTCTGAAAGGCTTCCTGCCTTACCCCTGTAATCTCTTCTGACCTTCCCGATGCTCAGCTGTTTGAACCCCACCGGGCACGAAGTGCTGCCCTGCCCTCTCTTGCAAACAAGAAGGTGCGCCTATGCCATCCCAAGTCTTCCCACTCCTGTGTATGTTGACAGTCACTTGAAACCTCCCTTCTGTGGTTATAAGACTGCGGCAGACTTGTTCCAGCCTGCCTCGCCAGCCGTGCCTTTCTGCACCCTTGGCACCTGCCTGCTTAGGTGCAAATTATGGCACGGGCTACGAGAGAAAAAGGAAACGTGGGAAATGGTCTCTTGCTGTCTGCAGGGGGAAAATGCTGGTCAAATTCAAACAGCCCTGAGGGCTGCAGGACTTCTGGCCTGAAATGGCAGATTTCATGGGCTGGGACAAGAATTCCAAGTCTCTTCCCAGCTCTTTGTTCTCCTCTAAGTGGAAAGCTACTGAAGCCTTGAGGCAGGGGAGTAAAGCTCAGGAAGTTATCAGGTTTAGGCTAATTGTTAAACTGTTTATCAGACCAAGCTAAACAATATGCAAATTAAAATTTCTGTTGATTGCAGTTCAATGAGCAGCAGACACTAGGACAGGTCAGCAAAGGCTAACGCCATGTGGAAACAATCAAGAGAAATGCCAAGGATGCGTTAAACACGTAAGGCAGAAAAGAAAGAGTTGTGACAACAAAGTTGTATTAGAGCAAGGGGTGAACGTAAAACTCGAGAGTAACGGGATGTTTCATCATCTCAAAGCATGAACAAAGACAGTTGGAAGAGACAATACAGACCTCAGGAGCCGAGGAAGAGGGGAGAGGAGAATCATGCTAAAAAGCAATACAAGCAGTTGTGGGAAGTGACGTTTTTAGAACAAACCACTGTGGTTGCTGCATTGTACAAACCTAATAAGACATAGTGAAAAATATTGGATTTATTTTTACAAGTTAAAAGTGACCTTGTTGGCCTTATGAATGGATTCACTTCTCACAGTACCTCTTAAGGGCATTAGGGTTATGACTAACTCATAAAAATAAATCCAATATTTTCCCCTTGGCCATGTCATATCCAGTGTTGGAATTCAGCTGTGAGAACTGGTGGGGCTCCGACTTTCATTTAGTTTGACCTCCCATTATGAGAAGTACCCAGCTCTCAATCCTGGTGGGCTGCAGCATAATTCCAACAGCAGTCATATCACATATCGAGTGGAAATACAGAAAAAATCCAAGAAGGCCTAGAAAATAGAGGGTCGTGCGACACAGTATGTAACTGAAAACAACATATGAAAGGAGTAAGGATTTCAAATCCTGATGGGCTTTTTTCCTTCCCTGTTTTTCATTTGACCTGCATAACAGATCAAGGCAGGACTGCCAGTTTAGTTCTATACTGTATATGGAAAAAAAAAAACTGAGCTAATGACTTATCTCATACAGTTGTTCATTTCTGTTGGCGTCAGAGGAACTTAAAAAAATCCAGTCAAGAAAATAACCAGAGAACAAGTCATTTAAAAATTCAGGTGAGGGCTTTAAAGGTGATAGACTGACCTGTCTAGTATTTGTGATAGCACAAGACCTCTACTGAGCAATAACCTAGTCCAAAGCATTTGGAAAAAATAGTAAAAGCTGTTTATAGCATCCACAGATGTCTACAGCTACAAATCTGAAGCTTTGTTCCTGCATCTTGTTGAGCTCTGTTGATCACTGAGGGCCTGTGTTGGGTCCATGCACACAGGTGATTCAGTGAAAGGCAGACACACTGTCATGTGTGGATGAGGAAAGGTTCGTTATCTGTGAGCACCAGATGTGCTCTCTTTGTAACCCATGTACTCTGCGTATCTGTTCTGCCTGTTTCCAACAGGCTTGGATGAGTTCATCCTCCTCTCGGCCGAGTACCTGCATCTGGACATGGTCCTGAGCCCTGCTTGAGGAGAAGGGTTGTCTCAAATGACCTCCATCCTCGACCGTTCAGAGAAACCATCATCTTGAATCCAAGCTGTAACAGCACAGATTTCTCTATAGGCTAATGTACCCTGTCAAGAAATGTAAGGTGGGCAGAAAACCATCAATGACGTAGGAGTGATGGTGTTATGGGGTTAACGAGAAGGTTTGCCAGTTACAATTAATTAGGCCAAGCTAAAACAGAGCGGCATGAGATTAAAGATTTCCTGCATTGCAACTGTCCTTGCAGGGGTAAACCCTTAACTAGGGTAATTCAGGTCAAGCACAAACTCTGGTGCAAAGAACATGTAAATCCATTTCTCTGTGTTTATCTGAAGCCAAGTTGGATTCCAGCCTTGGTTACTGCAAGGTTAATTTTGCCATTGTTCAGCGTTGCCCTTTCTTCTCACATTTGGGATTTTCTCCCAACAACTTGAGCAGCATGCTGAATTAGAACTGTAGAAAATCATGAATGACATACATATGCTGTAGGCATTTTTGAGGTTGCAGGGCTAACAGTAAACATTCACACTTAAAATATTGAATTTAGGTTTATATGCCATGGAAATGTTGAGTACCTTCTTTGCTTTGTTTTCTCTGCCTCTGCTTTTCCCATGATTCTTTTGTTACACTGAACAAGTTCCATATATCTAACATCCAGAAGTTAACAAGTTCTCATGTTGCATTTCCTTATTTTCTCTGAAAAGTTTCAAAGAGTATTATTTTACCTGCATTGTTTTGGTGTCCAAAGCATTCCCATAGTCAGATCAATCATGGGAAAATTTCCGTTCCCCAGAAACATACAGGATGCAGAGATACGTGGTTCCCTAAGTCCGTGAGATGCTCTGAGCATTATGGTGACTTCTGCAATAGCTACCGCATGCTAAAAAGGTGTGTTGGCAAGTAAGCCATAACCACAGATTTAGCTTTCTTTTATGAGACAGCTTTGTCAGGATTTAAAGGTGTTTTTCCTAAACGTGACAAACAAGGCTGCTGAACCAGCTAAGAACTCTTATTTATATAAACTGGCTCTGATGTTACCTTGCGTAAAATATGTTTAATTTTAACCAATGCATATTTGAGTTATAGTTTCCATAAATATTTGTGAATACATTATGATAAAATCTAAAACCTTGGCAACAGTTAAGAGAAGAGAGTTTGCAGATAAAAATCAATATTGCCTGCAGTATCCCAAGAGAACATACTGCTAGTGAAGTTTAAATTAGCTTTGCCCTAAAATCTAAGACATTCCTGCAGCACACTTTAAAGCATCTTAAAGTGTGAAGGAGTTAAGCTAATTACTGTAGCATTTGAAGACAAGACATTTGTAAAATTAATGGGCTAAAGTCTGGAGTCTTTCATTCAGCAAAAACCCCTACCGCAATTGTGTATTTATTATGGAAGAGCTGTGCAACTCGGTCCCTTGCTTTTAAACAGTGGTATCTATCAAGAAAACACTCCAGTTACTGGTGAGGGCTTTTTTGTGATTTCTGGTTATGCAGTGAGAAGAGGGAGAAGTTGAACCATTTAGCTTCAATCATTGCTTGATATAATCCGTCCATGATAGCAGGACCTCACTCCAATCCCCTGCAGAAACACTACCTTGCACCTCTCCTACCATGTAGATTTGGTCTCCTGAGGTCTCTGGGTCCCCAAGGCCAAGTCTATGTGAGCAAATCCCACAGTCCCATGGGAGCAGCTCTGTAAACCAAAACACGTGGTGCTAAAGACCCAAAGTCCGTGCTGCAGGTGTTTCAGGGAAGCTTATTGCAAACTAGCTGGGGTCTTGCCTGCATCTGGAGAACATTAGGTCATTAGGTTTAGTTTCATCTGAGAAGATCCTGGTTCACACAGTGGCTTTGTGCTCTGCAGTGTAAACTGAAGTGCGAGTGATCAGGAGATTCACTCCAAAAGTGTGTTCCTCATCTGTACTAGCACACTGATGTAGATGTGTCCCAATAAATGGATACCTGTAGAAGCTGTGGCTCCTCTGTGGTAATGCTGCTGGGGTGCAGTACCAGCTGCTTGAGAGTGCAGTGGAAGCAACAGGATCCTGGGCTCTGCTGCTGTACCTTTCCATGGGAATCTATTGAGGTGTGAAGTCGGAATCTGCATGAAAATGAGACCGGTAGAGCCCTTTGGAAGGGATGTTGCTGCAAAATTGCTGTTACCCTGCACACAGGAGAGGTGAGTAGAACTGGTTGGTGTGAGGATTTATCAGGGAGACACGAAGCCCTGTGTTTGCTTTAGGCACGTGCTCTGTTCAGCAGCTTTGTTCTTTCTCAGTGTTCAAGCCCTCACCCAGGGACATGGCTCCAGAATACAGATAAACAGGGAGGGATTCAGTTAATGGTTTGCTTTGTGGAGCGTTAGAAGGATGCAACCCTCTGTTAAAGTATTTATAGGGCAAAGCACTGTTCTGCTGCGATTCCTTGGCACTGCTCGCTGAAAGAAGCACTGACCTCTGAGCTCAGGCTTAGGAAGGCGAGTTGTTTGGTATGCAAGTTGTTCCCAGTCCTTTTCTCTTCTAAACCAGTCCAAGCCAGTAGTGCAATTACAGAGAAAACCGAAACAACTTGTGTTGCCCTGTTAACGACAAGTGGCCTTGTTCCTTCCAGGCTGCAGAGACATTTCTTCCACATCTGGTTTTCAACTGAGGATTTTTACAAGGCATTCACAAATGTGAAAAAAAAAAATTAGCATGTTATGTGAACATTTGCCCAGCTGCATTTTGCCAGGCTTTATTTTGGCTTATGGAAGCTGCTGGCTGGAAGAGGGTCAGTATAGCTATATCAGACTTCTTGGTTCTTGTTGTTTGCCTGAGAGACTCCAGGTTTCACTCACCTTAAAAAAACTCTTGCTTTGGTTTCCTGACTGAGGTAGGACTCGATTAATGGAAATTAACAGTTGGTTTGAGACTGAGGCTGGGTCAGGGAGAGGATCGCTGCTTGAGAATTTACAGCACGGGCTCTGTTGTAAAATGCAAAGGTATGTTTCCCATTTTTATCAAAATATAATTGCATTACTGAGTGTTGGCCAGATGAAAAGAAACAGTGCACCAGATGCAATTTGTACACACATGCACACATATATGTATATTTCTCTACCTTTGATCTTTATAGAAAAAATGTTGGTTTTCCAATAGATTTATTTTCAGATGAGGTTGCTTGTCTTTTTCCAATTCAAAACTGTGGTCGATAACTGAAGCTAGACTGGCAGGGATGGTACAGAATATTGTGCAGACTCACAGGAATAGTGCAATAATTGTGCTTTTTGTAGCTTTCATCCAATGCAATTCAGTTTCACTGGACCAGCGACTGTGTTTTCTTTCCCACTGCTATTTGAGGAAGTTTTTCAAAATAAAATTTTCTGAGTGTTCCTTAGCCTTTTGCAATGTCCTTATAGTTCACTGCTATTTCTTGAGTAACAAGCCTTTATTATTGCAAAACCTTTGTGAGAAATGTTTATGTGGGAGCTATACAGCTCATCAGCTTCTTGCAGGGCATCTTCTGTGCCTGCGCTCTTAGAAGTTTATTGATTTGAACCACGTTCTGAATCTGTCCCCTGCCTTTAAATTCTTTTAGCATTTCTAGATGCATCATTGACCTGTGAGTCTTTTACCTCTTTTATAGCAGCTGCTCAGTGTCTCAAGCACCTTTTTGGCACGTAGTAGGAGCCTTCAAACTTCTTCCTTTAGATGTTTGTCTGTAAGCTGGTAACAGTCAAGCGTGGTGAGCCCCAGGCCCTGGCAGGCAGGACTTGCCTGTTCATCCCCAGCAGCTGCCCTTTCAGAGCAGGCTGGAGAGCTCACAGTCTCCTTGACAGACTCCAGAACGTCCTTTCTGAATTATTTCTTCCCTAGGGCAATCTGAAGGAACATGCCTCAGATGACCGCATTCAAGCAAACCTCACCCTTGCGCTTCGCTTTAGTCAATTTAAATCTCACACTTTATGCTGTAGCCAAAGCCATTAGCCCATGTCAGCCTTCACTGTAATACAGATCTGCTCCTATCTCGTTACAAGGTGCTTAGCTCTACCGCAGGCTCTGACACACACGTACAGATATATACTGAATTATTAAGGGTTTCACTTAAACCAGCAAGGCTCGGCAAGTTTTGAAACTCTGTCTTTAATGCGACCTGTAAGGTTTAAGCACTTGAGATGTCTCTCAACAGTTGATGTTTTTAATACGCTCTGTGCAGCACTTCAGATCTGTGTAATTACATGGATTTTGAGCTGGATGTATGTATTCTGATTTTGGACAACTCTAGCTCTATTGCAGCTTGGCTGCAACAAAAAACTAAAGACCTTTTCATCTTATGTACATAAACAACGAAATCCTTAAATCTTCCTTGTCAGATGAAAGCCTGGGCATTCCATAATAATATTTTTCGTGTGCCTTACAGTAGGAATTATTTTGAGAGTTCAACTTTGCCTTAGTAGGTCAGAGATTGTATTCTTTTTATACAGATCTTTAATATAAGCAATATTCCCTCTCACCCCTGACTCATAATACAGCAGTTTTCCTTTAAAGCGTAAATTAAAGTGAAGCCACAAAAGGGTCATTAATGGACTTAGTGGAGTCAATACTGAGGGTATCATGTACTGCCTGTTTAATATTAAAAGCAAAGTCGATGGAAGCGTGGCCTTAATATATGTGGGCTTTGTGAATACCAACGAGACAGAGCAGAAAGTTTAAACTTAGAACTGTGCAGAGAGACGAAACATGCTATGAAGCATAACATCGGGGTTCATTCCTGAAAACCCAGGAAAATATATGCCTGCAGCTGAAGGTCAGAAATTATTTGCGAGGATTAGGTTGGTGTCATTCACTGTATTTCATACATGGAATTTTAAAAAATTCTAATGGAAGGAAAATATTTGTAATTCCAGAGCCACTATTGAAACAGTAATATCCAAATCATGGGCTAATCTTTTCCTTCAAAGTAACGAATGGAACGGCCAGAATGCCATGGCAAAACCCCCTACAGAACAGACTTAGAGAGAACTAATGAGACACACATTACAACTTTATTCCACTTAGAGTACGCGAGACTTTTAGAGGTCCAATTAAAAGAGACTTAAAACGCAATTAAAGTAGAAATCACTGGGCAACAAGGCATTAGTTATCTCTCCAATCAGCACTGCATTAGGGAGCCTTTAGCGAGAGATTTGCTGGTGGATAAAATCTTTGTGAAGCGTAACAGTGGGGCTGAGCTAAAGCAACTGATGGGCGGTCAGAGCGAAGCTGGCTCCAGGGAAGCACCTGGGTTGGCCTGTGTTTGTCATGCTGGGATGTGAATGGTGGCAAGGGATGGGAAAGAAAAGCCACTTCTGAGAGATGGCTGCACTGGAGGATGGAGGACACAACCCGTGGAGCTCCTTCACCCTTCTGATGAATGGTACTGCAGCAGGGAGCCCATCTCTTTCTACCACTGACAGTGCAAATTTCTTTTTAATACTGAAAGTATTAAAGGAGGCAGAGGCACCACTGCCGTGACTCAGTTCTGTCTCAGTGGAGTCCTCACCAGAGGTGCAGGGGAACAGCTGGGCACAGAGGTGCATCAGTGCGCCGTGGGCCAGCTCGTGACCAGCTCTTATCCTTCAAGGGCACCTCTGTACTGGGAAAAGGTGATGTTTCTGATATTACTCAAAATTTCTGTACGTTGGTATCTGAGCCTGGAAGCCGTAAAATAGTAAGTTCTGCAGAAAGTAAGAAGAGCTGCTGGTGCTAAGAAAATGCCAACAGCAGAAGAAAGATGTTTGGGTTTTTGAAGGAAGGAATCAGTAAGGTTTGTGTGTGTAAATCCAGACAAAAAAGAGCTTTCTATGAAATCTGCTTTGTAAAGTTAAGAATTGCACCCACAGAGTTGAGTTTAAGACCTGGAGACCTGATCCAGGCAATGATCCTTACCTGCAGGAGAGACTGCCTGCCCAGGGCCTCAGCCTAAATTATGCCAAATATTCTCATGAGTATGTGGTGATGAATGCCACAACTGCTGCTATACCAATAGATGAGAAATGTTGCTTTAGATATGTACATGCTACTTGGGCATTTAAAGATAAAGCATACGGGTGCTTTTGGGTACTCTATCTGCATTGAGAAACTTATGGCCTGCCTTGTTCAGTGCGAAGTACTGCTCCACTTGCACTTGTGTCATACGTGGCTCTGCACAATGCAAAAATAATTTTAATTGTCTGTAACATATGGCAACGAGCCATGCCGACAAACTTGTGCTGGGGCTGATCCCTGAACAGCTACAACTGACCAGGCTTCCTCCCCAGCACCGGCTCGGGGAATAACAAGCCCCGTCGCTGCTGCTGGTGGTGAGTGGTAGCAGTGCCTGCCACAGGATTCCTGTGAAAACAAGCAAGCCATGAATTGAAAGGCTGCGTAACTGTTCTGCGTTACTTGCGAAAAGAAATCTTAGATGGGCAATCCCAGGATCTGTGCTCCTTCTTTCTCCCTGTTGAGTAGCTGTCAGCCACGTGCTACTATTACGAGTTCACAGAAACAAACATTAATGAATTTATTTTTCCTTTTCCACTGCTGATTACATTTCAGACACAACTTGGGGATTTCTTAGCAAAACAGCTCCAGATTTGCATAATTACAACCATGATGCATTTTCAAATTTTAATAGTGGGATAATTAGATTATTTTTTATGGAGGGAAGTACCTTAAGAGAAGGCAAAGCAGAAGCTTGGCCGTTTCATTTTAAGCCACATTGTGTGGGCAATAAGGAATAATTAAATCATCTGCACCTTATCTAAAACTAAAGAAAGGGAGTTTACTTTTGCCTGCCCCTTGACGCAGCAGAGTCCTGAAAGGCCACTTGTCTAACCAAAGCACTGCAGACCCCGAGCTGCAAAGCCTTATCACGGAGCGTGGGGCTGCCATTCCGATTTAGAAGCATCACATAAAATCTTAATCAGTGCAACCAAATTAGCCGAGGGAAGCTTTTACACCATGTTCGTTGTTTACGCTTATCGTTTTTAATAAATTTTAAATGCTTTTACAGGTGTGGAAATAGGCCTATTACCAAGATAATTTTCTTAATCATAGACATCTTAGATTGAGATGTGACATTCACCATAGTTCTCTCGCTCTATCTCGTAGCTTTCTGAAAGCTGTCTAGGTTTGCAACACCATCTCTACGGTAGAAGTGGTGTCTCGACTGATGTGTCTCCAAGTAAGCCTTTGAATAGCTTTCCATATTGACCTTGAAATAATTCAGATGTCAAATTACCTCTCACCAGACTTCCTGACTCCACCAGGCCCCTTGAATATGTTTTTTAAAGTCTTTAGGGGGAAAATATTAAATTTTTCTAAGCTGGATCAGGGTTCATAGCATTTGCTAATAAAGAGGCAGACAAGGAAGGCATGTACTTGGGGAAGGCTTTGAGTGTATTTTGTGCGACAGTTGTAGGTTAAGCCAGCCTTTAGTTTGTGTTTCCGAGTTTGCACGCCTCCAAGCTTTTGGCATCTTGGCACATTTTCTCCTGTTTTCCTTTCAAGACAAATAAGGAAACGAGTTTAGTCTTTTCACACAGAGCCCTTTAGCAAGGTCCACATATTCAAGCTGCGGGTTGAACTGCTGCTCGGTTTGACAAGGAATATACTCCAGCTTCTCTTTTTGTTCTCTTTAAAATGCCCTTACAGCTGAAACGCATTGAGAAGTGTGGAGCACCTCCTGTCCCTGTGAACACTGGTGGTAAGATTGTACCACTGTCCTGCCCAAGGGCCGAATTTTGACCCTCAGCAGAAAATCCCTTTTGTATTTTGGAGCACTTTGCAGCAGTGATGGAAAACGGCCTCCGCTGCTGCCTTTGGAGGATGAGTGCAGGAGCTCCTCGGTGGCTGCTGCTGCTCATAGCTTGCTGCAAGGGCTCTTTGTAGAGCGGTTTTGTGCGTCCCCATCAGTTGAGTAACATGAGATTAGCAGGGAGCAGGGGCTAATTGGCCCCCTCCTGCTGTATTAAAAACTGCTTCCAGAGGCAGGTGTGTTGAAATAGAAACTTTTTCACACTGGTCCTTCTGGATGGCCTCACTGTGGTGAGTTCCTTACCGAACCCAGCCCAGGCACACGGGTTTTCTGCCGAAGGGCTTGGTGGGAAGCAGAACTTCCCCTTGTAAGCACTTGGAAGTTGTCTCAAAATGCTCCATCCTTTTGGGTTTCGTTCTCATGCAAGAATAAGATGATGAAATTAATTAGTTTTACAGGGACATCATTCTCCAGCTCAGTGGTGTCACTGTTGAAACCCTGCGAGTGGGTGTGCAAGGCAGCATGTAGAAAACGCAAATGAAATTCAACCCTGGTTTCATCTCTTCTGTATTAAGTCTACGACATTATGGATACTAGCAAATAAAACTTTATCAAGGGCTTAATTATCTAGAATGAGACTTTTCCAGGAAGATGACAACAAGGTGGTTTAGTTGATTGAATATTTAAAATCTGGAAAGAAGCTTAAAGCTCCAAATATTTCCTCCCTGCAACATGAGACTGAACTATGCCACACTCGGGTGGAAGCTGTTGCCTATATTCTTAATAAAATGAAAACAAAAAAGGACCTGCAGTGCGTTTTCTTCAAATAATGAACTAAAAATGTGAAAGTGAAACAAAGGTAACATTGATTTAATTGCATGAAGTAGAGAGTGAAAAAAAAATGCTTTTTTAAAAAAAAATTGTCCTGATTTTCATTATCTCTAGTGTAATTATACATGCAGAAGGAATGTGCTCATTTGCTATCTAAGTTATCAAATTGGGTATCCCTTTAATCAGGCCCTCTATCTAGTTTGCCCTGTATTTTTTCACTTCTGCCGGTTGTTTCCTATGCCAGAACCACTTGAAAAAGTGGCTAGTTGCAGCTTATCACTATTAAGAACATGTTTGCCGCGAGCATGTGATATTTGTCAGGTGGTACAGAATTTGTTGCAGAACCATCGACCTAAAATGCCCACAAATATTGTTTCCTTTAAAATAATTTCTTAGCTTTGGCCTTATCTTACAAAGTAGACTCAAGTAATCTGAAAGGTAAATAATCAAAGAAAAGTTATTACCCATGACTGCTCACAGTGCTTTTAAATCCAAGCCTCTGCGCAACATTAAAGAAGTCACTGTACTTAGTTTTAGAAACAGGCGTGTGACAATAGTTACACGCTATCAAAAATGCTTAAATTCAATGATTATAATCAAAAAGTAATTATACACTGCGTTCAAAAGAGACAGTTCGACGCGTCTCGGAGATCAGTTACAACCCAAATCTGTGAATAGAAGCAGTGAGCTTGTATGACTGTCACGCAAAGCCCTACCAAATTACTATTCACTTCGATTAACTTTCAGTGACCGTGTCTATAGGCTGCTTGGTTAATGGTTTTCTGTCAATACTGTAAAAATGCTAACCTGTCTTTACATCTAATCAATTTTGAAATGGCTCTTTACATAAATGGTCTATTCCTTTTCTTCATTAAAAAAAAGCAATCAAATAGGATTGAACTGAACAAGCAGTTGTAAAAAAAAATACAATAATTAATTTTGAGTCTGTGTATTTTGAAGTAGTTGTCCTTGAGTATTTTCTTCATCACCGTTTTTTAAAGGGCATCGAAAATCAATGTTTCACTTTACTATCATCCATCTTTATATAGTAATAAATTAAGTGGAAAGTATTGATATTTTTGACTGAGCTTTTAAAATTTACATACTAATGACAATTGTACCCTTGTGGCTTTTGATTTTTGTTGCTGTTTACTGACACTGACTAGAGGGAAATTTCAGTCAATTGGGGACCATTTTTCCTCTGAAGGAATGAGATGGTGTCATCTCTCTGGTAATATTATGCTCGAGCTCTTTGCCGTGGCATCTCTTGCTGGACTTCTTTTCAAAAAACAACCTGGGCAGTGAAAAGGGTTGAAACGCCTATCATGTCACTCTGCCGTTGTGTGCTCCGGCCGGAGCAATACGTGTTGGGAACCCAGCTAATGGACCTGTGGGAAAATTGGGGAGTGCAGTGGGGGACCGCAAAGAAAAACACTGTTGACAAAGTATTTGTGCCTCAGCGTGCCCCAGTGCTGCAGCCAGCCTTTGCGGGCAGGGTTGCGTCCGGCTGTGTGTCTGGAAAGAGGATGGATGAACATGAAGCTAGGACTGTCCATCCCATCTTATCCTTTCTAGCTGTTTTTCCTATGTATGCCAGTCTCACAATCAATGTCTGGGTTGTATGCTAGGTAAAAAAAAAAAAAATAAATCCAATCCATAAAGGAAGGAAGGTGTCACGGATTCGATGCTCCTTTTAAAATATATTATTATTTAAAATACATATATTATTACAACGGTCCGTTAAGAGGGATTCTTTTTAGAAGTGTGCGAGTATTTAAAAAAATTAGTTGAGTGTTATTTCAAACAAAAACTGCAAGTGACTTTGATGGTATTTGCTCCATCTTTGTCCACTTCCTGGGAACGTTGTGAGCAATTTCCTGTGCATGAAAACATTTGGGGAAAGAACTTGTGTGACGATAAATTGCTGGTGCCCGAAGTAGACGGTTGTCTCATGTGTTCCTGTGTTCTTGCTGGCCTGGGAGTCAGCGAACCTGGTACAGCAGGGAGAGAGGGAAAACGCCACGTGATGGGGGCGAGGAAGTGCTGAGCACAAACCTGGATTGCACAAAGAACATACATTCCAAGTAATAGTTGTGGTAAAAAAGCTGCCAGAAAAGCGCAGGCAGCGGTCTGCTGACATGACCCATTTGCTGACTAATTCTAAACAGCAAATAGGTACACGAGCTCGCTCTCTATTTGCAGATAACTTGCAAACAAGAAAAAGGAGTCACATTTGTTGAATAACTTGTTCATTGCACATCTCTCAGTTATTTTCTGTTATTTATCCTCTACAAAATAAATTCTTATAACATTTCTTCCACTCGCTGTATGATTTGCTTAGGCAGGCAATATTTATTTTTGCTTGTGAACCCCTTCTTATTACCACGATGAGTATCAACATGTGGTTTATTGACTACTAATGCCCATTACTGCCTTAGCTCTCCCCTTTAATAGCATACAGGTGGAAAACAAACTGCTTCGCACTGAGCACTAAAATCAAATATTGACAGGGCAGCCTGGCTGGCTTTTCTGCGTGCAGCAATGTGTAAGTGGGTGTGCTCAGGTAAGAGTGTGTAAATACTGTACTGGAATATGTTAAGTGAGTACCAAAGTTAACGCTAAATAGTACACCAAAGGCCAGATTCATGCTTCTTATTCCAAAAATCTGCCTTAGTCAGGTAAAAGCCTTTCCTGTGAGTAACTCAGCAAGGGTTTGTAATTTGGGTTGGAAGGGGTCTCAGGAGGTCTCTTGTTCAACCTCCTGCTGAGAGCAGAGCCAGCTGTGGGCTTCAAAGAAGGTTGTTCAGGGCTTTTTCTTGTGGGGTCTCAAAAACCTCTGAGGATGGAGACTGCAGAACCTCTCTGGGCTACCTGTGCTCCTGCTTGGCTGGCCTTGGGGGGGAAGTTTCTCCTCATCTGCAGTCCACAGCCGCCTTGTGTCACCTTCTGCCCATGATCCTCATTCTCCTGCCATGTTACCCCTGTGAGGAGCCTGGCTCTGCCTCCACCTCCTCACTAACTCCTTCGCAGGTCCTGGGGGCTGCTCTCAGGTCCCCCAAAGCATCCTCTCCTCCAGGCTGGACACTGCTGCTCCCTCAGCCTGTCCCTGGAGGACAAGTGTTTCATCCCCAACCATCTTGCTGGTCCTCCTCTCTAGTCTGTTGAGCCTTGGGCAGTCTGACGGGGACACCTGCTTCTTTAAGGATGTATTGGGCACAAAGAGTACCCACCAAGCCCTCCTGACAGCAGCAGCACCCCTGCCCACCTGCGTTCTCAGCTGCGAGCAGGCTCCTCTGCCGGGAGGACAGGCAGGCTCCAGGATGAGGACCTGGGTCCTTCGTAGTGCTGAGCATCGCTCTGACCCTGGAGGCATTCCTTCCTCAAGCAGGTGCTGAACGCTCTGGAAAAGAACCCCAGGATGCGTGGTCAGTCACTGCGTGCTCGCAGCCCCCATTTGTTGGGTGCCCTGTACTCATGCCAGCTCTTGTTGTGTTGGGTTTTTTTTCCCCTGTGAGCAAACAGTAGTTCAGTCATAAAGGCTAATTTGCACAGCAATATTGATTGCCTGCAACGCGCTCAATTCTAGTTTAGATTTCACAGGATAAAGCCACAACAGCACCAGTGTGTTTTTTTCCCTCTGGAACTCGAAGGGTGCTGGAAAAGACAAACACAAAAGAAATTGTTCACCTCGGTACAGACAAACCGTATGTCGGCCGCAGCTCTCCCCAGGGCGAGGTGCTAAGTTTTGTTTACGTTTTGCCAAGACAGCAATAAATTGTTTGTTTACGGATGACGGGAAGAAATGGGATGTCTTTAAAAGTGAGCCATGCACCGGGATGCAAACAGCACGCGGGTGCATCTTTAGCAATGTACAATTGATGTCCCCATCCCGGACAGCCCCTCCTCCTTTTTGGGGAGGGAGAGGAGTGTTATGCGAATCCTAGAGGTCATTATGCGGGATTATAAAAATATTAAGGCTGATGAAAGTTTGCCTTCTCCAATTTCCAAGGGCCGGTGTCTGATGCTATTAGATCCGACTGACCAGGCTCTGCCTCGCAGCCCTGTCTGCGCGCCGAGGACAGAAAATATGAGAGGTGTGGAGAAGGGCTCACTTTCATCAAAGTATCAGTTTCCAGGATAGTTTGGAAGCCCACAGCATTATTGTATTACACATTGCACAGAAGCGTGCCTTGTTCAGGGGTTTTTTTAGTGTTTTAGAAATAAAAGACTTTTCTTCCAAATTGCGCTGGGAGGCAAATTCTTCAACGGTGTAATAGAAAATGTTAGACAATATTCCTTACTGGAGCTATTGACATTTTTGGTAGTCGTGACACTTTGATTTTTCTCAAAACATATGGATCAAGCCTGAGCATGTTATTGGACAGGAAGACCTGATGAAAGGCCTTCCTTTATCTTGCTTTGTATTTTTTTTCCCCCTCTGTTTGTTCATGGCTTTCTCTCTGAATATAATCGTGGTTTTCTTATGCTGCCCAGGGAGTCGTTATTGCCTTACTAAATATTTTATCGTGCACAGTGCACCATACCTGCCAACTGGTTATTATTTGTTATATAAAAAAATAAAGGGGTAGCATGTGAAAAGGAGTGTGTGTTAAAATTTCAAAACTACACGCAGAATAATTTTAAACCCTTAAATCAGATGTCAGGCTGGTTTTGTTTTTTTTTTTTTTATTTTTTTTAATTTGCTTGAAAAAGGTCTGTTTATAGATTGGGGAGCAGGGGGTTCCCCTCTCTTTTTGGTACGTGTTCCTCTCTATGATTCCAGGCACTTGTTTCCTCACAGTTTCGTTTCCTATTTGTTCAAAAGGGAAAAGTTCAAAGCCGCTCTGGCAGCTGAGGGAAAAGCTTGCTGAATGCTAACCCTCGAGTGTCTGTCTTGTCCTGACCTTGAGAAAGTAGCAGTAAACTGTTCCATTGCAAAGCCCACATGTGTGTTTTGTTAGACCAGGTTAGGAGGGGTCAGAGCTCACCTGAGGCTGGGGTTGCAGATTTAGACTGCTTTTCAGCAGCATAATGTATTTTTAAAAAGGGACATTCTCGCCTTTGTATGGGCCTGATACAGGCTCTGTTTAAAAACCTGTCAAAATCCCAAGCACACACTCCATAAAATATAAATAAGTACTTACTGTTTGCAGATGTTGCTTGTTTTTCATAATGTTTGTATTTGAAGTCCCGGATCCCCGCTTCCCGTCAGAGCCAGCCCTGGTGCTTCAGTCCATTTATTTCTGAAGGAACGGGAAGAACTTCAAAATGCGATTTCTCAATGAAGACACTTTCTGTCAAACCTGTCAGCGTTCGCAGCACAATTACCTTTTTTCAGGCTAAGGCTGGCGTTTGCGGCTCCGTCTGCACACGCGGCCCCGCTCCCCCCCAGCTCCGCTCAGGCACTTGCTGGCTTTGAAAAGACTCCTGCTCACTGTAAATCCTGGCTTTGGGTTCTTTCAAAGCAGCAGGATAACTTAGCAGACATTCCTCCGATTTGCGTGTTTTAATTCATTTGATAACGGATACGAAGTATATTGGAGGGAACAGTTCTGTCCCTGGGAAAAAGGGATAGATGGGATTTTTTTCCCGGGCAATCTGTCAAGCATTTTCCCTGGTAAGGTGAGCTCCGGTGAGCCATTTCTCAAAAGAGGAGAGAAAAGACAGGGAAAAAGAATTGTTTCAGAAATACGGCTACCAGCTCGCCTCCAAAGAACAACGGCTTTTTCTGACCTACTGAAGAGTAGACATAGATCATTTTTAGGGGACCATCGAAATTCCACTTAATCCAAAGAGAATTTTCTCCGATTTGGATTGAGCTTCTGTTCTGCCCACGTTCTAAGAAACAGTGCTTTTGATGGATAGCCTATCTGAGCCATCGTTTCGGACCATTCTCATACCAAAAAATGGAATCATCCGGACGGAAGACTTCACAAACACTTCTCATGCTCAAACCTTTTTAGCGTAGGGGAAAGTGTTTCCCACGTGGGACGGCACGAAGAGCGTGTGCCGATGGGAGCAGTGCTACGGGTAACCTCGGGCATCTCGCCGCAGACCGAGCCCGCGTGCTGCCCGGCCTCCCTCCGTAACCCCGCGGCCTTGGAAGCGCACCGTCTTCGCGGCAGGCGTTTCCCCGCGCCTGCTCCCGTCACCATCTTTTTTAGCTGAAGTTTCTTTTCTCCCGCTCCCTCCGCCGGCAGCGGCACTCCCCGCTCACCGCAGGCTCTTTGGTGTGCGGTGCCACCGCACCACCCGCGAGGAGAGGGGAGAAGAAAAGCCTCTCCTTTGTGTTACAAATTCAAAGGGTCATTATTCCGTCGGTCCCTGCGGACGAATGTGTGAAGATTATTGTGGGAAGTTAGTATTTATTCTGAAGCCCTAATATGATCCTCTTGAACATTTTAATAATGCGTTCTCTGGGGTCCGCACTGCCAGTGTTGAAAAGGAAGCAATGCGCGTTAGCGCCGAGCGGCTGCTGCTTTGCTGGAACAGTCGAAGTTATGGGGTTGCTTTTGATCAGTCCCTGCTTAAAAAAAAAAAAAAAAAAAAAAGCAAAAGTCGCTTTGCCCCCTTCCTCACCGTCCTGGAGTTCTTTTATCAGTTGCGTTGATCTAGAGGCAAGGACGAGGCCGCGGTATTATATGTCCATCTTTGTTATACTGATTTACGAGTTTCTTAATTCTAAACCCCTTACCTTATCAATGGCCTCAGGAAGTCCTAAATCCCTGATATTAAGCAGAGAAAGAAAAGGTTTGGAATCAAAATAGGTGTGTGGGTTTTTTTTCTGTCGGAGGCAAACACAAGATAAACAGCCTTCACTTGCAATTTGCTGCTTTCCCTGTAATTTTAAAGCTTCCCTCCGCGTGCGTTGTTTCTGTAGGGTCTGATTACAAACACATGCGTGGGACGGCGCGCGTGCATGCTTGGATCAGGTCGGTGGAGTTTTGCTTCGTCTTTAAAGCTCAAAAACCATAAATCAAGATGAAAATACTCCAGCCAAGAGCTTTACCAATTGATACAATTTTAAAATAGGCCGCTGCTAAGGCTTGGGGGAAAGCTGACATGATGACTTTTATAATAGCAGAACGTTTAAGGTTATAGAAATAAAAGGAAGAGGATGAAATCAGTTGCGTTGATCTTAGCCTGCAGGCTCTCTCAGCTAACTCGAAGCTCCAGCAATTATTTCTGCTCTGGCTTTTCCCCCTTTTTTCCAGCAGTCTGTTTGAAATGAAGCAGAACCAGGCATGGCAAGCTTATCAGTGTCGTTAGCTGACAGGGAGCACATCACACCTGCTTTTACTTGCTGGTTTTTCAGGCACTTTATGCCACAGAAGAATGTTGATTTTGTTCTTATAATGTGTAAAGATTCATTTATTTCACCTCTTGAACTTGGCAGAGCCACTCAATTTTGACGGGAGTTTGTTTTCATCCTGGCATTTGGAAAACCCTGGCAATTACTGGACTGTGGCCCAAGGCTACCTTGATGAAACGGAGAGATGATCAAACCCAACAGACGATGGATCTGGCCCAGCTGAAAAATCCAGCCTGCTGAAACCCTGCGGGACTAAGGAGGGCTTGGGGGTGGCTGAGGCTCAGATGTGCTGGTGTCACCTTGGTCATGATACAGCTGTTCTCGGAGAGGAGCGTCCTATGGATCCCCACCGCAGCGTCAGGCAATGGTCAGGGTTTGCAACCCTGCAGTGTCACTGGAAGAGTCCTGGGTAGAAGTGAGAGCAAGGATAACTCCAGAAAGCTGCTCTTTGTGCTTTCTTGTCACCTTTGGGGGTTTTAGTCATATCTGAGTTTTCTATTTCCTCCTTTGAGAAAACCATGAGCACTACTGTTATTGCCTGGTGCATAGCTATCTCAGCAGCTCCTGCCCGTCTTGCTATGTAATTGTGTAAGATTAGGAGGATCGTAACCCATAATTAAGAAGTCTAACCCATTTTTTCCAAAAACCTGTTCCCATCTATGGCACAGATCGGTCGTTCTTTCCATGCCTTCCAGCCGGGCCCATCTAATCACGCTGCTCAAGGAGCAGAGGAATTCATTCACCCAAAGGGTCCCATTACAAGGTGTTCTGTCATCTCCATTTTAAACCTGTGAAAGCCTTACTTTGAGTACCGCTGCCAAACGCGATAACGGGAGCCTTGCACAGCTGAAGAGAGCTCAAGTATCTGAGATCTGTGCTATGCAATTGTTCTTATACAGACCTACTTTCCGTTGCACAATGATGCTTGGAGGATTTGAGCTTGTAGCATTGAAAGCAGTAGGGTCCTCTCTGCTGACTTTTAATGAGAATAGCTCAGACCTTCACTAAAGCAGGCACTCAGGCAAGAGATTGCAAGTGTTTCTTGCAGCTATTGTTATTTTCTAGCCAAACAACCTACCACTGACAGTTTTGTAACTATCAAATGCTTGCGGACCACTGGCTAATAGACAGACATGTCATGTCTAAATTCCAGGTGCTCTTACGAAGGTAGTACCAGGTCAGAGCTCTGCTTTCCAGGTGTGGGTGATCAGGTTTTGAATATGTCCTTACTGATGTGTTCCTTTTATATCTGGTCTCTAGGCGTGATTCTCATAGGAGAAATTCAGAATAAAGCTAGACCTTGAACCTGTAAGAAGAACACACCTAATCTCACACTCGAACTTTTGAAAAACAAAAGCCAATGAAAGTGACAGACATAAAAGCATTTTTGGTAGTTGTTTTCAGAGAGAACAGCTAAATGTTAATATACGTATTAATAAATTTGGTGCACCAGAAATGGAATCCTTGGCACAAGATATGCTATTTTAATGGATTCCTGCAATCAAATCTAAATTACAAACCAAAGCGCTCAGGTGATTCCTAGAAGTGAGGGGAACTGATGAAGGGCTGGACCATGCCTTGTGCCACCCATTAAGCAGACAAGGGGGAGCATGGCTCTGTAAATCACCTTTTCCTTCCTCCACTTTACTGGAGATGTTGGCTGTGATATACCCTGTTACAAGGTATATTCTCCTGTAGGGCTATAGAGGGAAGAGGGAGAGACCTGAAGCTGTACGTACCCCCTGCACACATCAGGCTTTGCTCCATTGCCCTCAGTGCTGGTCCTCCTGGGAAAGGATGGAGAGAAAAGGAAGACACGGACCTTTATTTTGAGCTAGGTCTGTGGAATCATAGGAAACAGGGCTGGGAATGACCTCAGAGAGGTGTTTATTGGAAAACCTCGGTGCCAGGGTGTGATGCCGGAAAGGGCTGTGGTCTGTGTGGGCAGGATTTGGCCCTTCATCTTAATTTGAGGAGTGCCTGTGACTCCACTGAATACTTGTTTGCCTGAATCCAGTGATAAGTATCTCGAAGAACTGTATGATAGACAGGCAGCAGAAACAATTTAAGTGCTGCTTATAGTATCATGGAACAAGACGAGATTCTTTGCAAGCTGTTTCCTTTATCAGCTGTTCTGGGAGGATTTTCCTATGTTTTGAAACACGTTTCCGTTCATTAAAAATGATTCTATGGCACTTTAACAAACTTGGATAATCTACTGTTGTATTTGGCTAATTATCAGGATCAGGATTTTTTTTTTTTAATAAAAAAAGACTTTTTTTAACAGGTGATCATTCACCTGTATTACTGAATCATTATTATTCAGCAGTATTACTGAACAATTTTTTTTTCTATTTGTGAGGTATTTTAAAGTGATTCGATCTGAAACAGTTAATCTAAGAATATTTGAAATTGCACCATTAAAGATGTGATTATTTATGAAACATGAAGTTTGAAAATGGGAATTCTGAGGTCGCTTATTCTCTGGAGCTTTGCCAGTCCTCCTTAAAGAATGCCTTGCGAGAAGAACTGGGTTGAAAAGTGCACAATATTTACCCTCTCCTTCTCCCACAATTTATAAGGGTTCAGATCCTCTAGACTGTGTGTAAGGGATAAAGAAATTATAAATGTGCAAGAAAGCTTTGTAAGATTGCTACTATTCCACCATCAGCTGTAACTGTCCAGCATAATATGTTACACACAGGCATAAAATATGCTCCTCTGCGCCTTTATGGATTATGTGTTGATGAATATTTATTATATCTCATTATTGCAAAATGTTCATGCGAAAGCGTCTGATTGACAATCATTTTATTGCTGTTTATTGGTTATCATTTTTGCTTTGGCAGGGGCTTGAAAACTGACATGTGTTTTCCTATCTATATTTGGCTTTGGAAAGCTTCTTAAAATTGATTGAAAATGTATAAATTAAAAAAAAAAATACCCAAAGCAAAGTAATCTTTGTTTGACCTTAGGTAATGTTTTGTGGTATCCTAATACCACCTCCATTATTCTCTTTGGTCTTTAGTTTATACTAATGGGCTGATATTATGCTGGGCAACTTTAATTAGGGTGTCTGTTGCTTAGTAGGCAACATTTTTGCTTTCAGGCAAGTATGACATGCTGCACAGTAGAGACTTAATTCCTGTTTAGGGAAAAACAGTAATACATCTCAGTTGCCAAGTGCATAGTGTGCAACTACTCTTGGGGGGGGAAGGAAAAAAAAAAACCCAACATATTCTCTCCTAGATACAAAACACCCATAATCCCATTAATGTAAATCAGTGATTACACATGTGCATATCACTGGGAGAATACATTGTCAGGAGATGCCAGAATTTTAGATGAGATAGACAGAGCACATAGTATATCATTTAATGAAGATCCCAAATATTCCTGTGAAGGAAGTTCTGTGTTACCATCAAGTCTGAATCTCTGGATTTTTATTTTTATTGTCTCATTAGAATCATAGGCAAAGTAATCTCTAAGGCTCTATTGCTATATTAATTTTTTTTACCTTCAGTGTTCGTTTCATAGCTCTTTGGATTTGCCTTGCAAATGCAAGCTCAGATTTACTGTAGATGACTTTCAAGAAAGGTGAGTTTGTTAGATGACATTGTGGGTGCACATATATTTCTGGAGATATTTTGTGGAAATATTACAGTCCCTAGGACACATCATACAATTCAGTATCAGTGTTACTGACATATCTGTGGAAACAATCACAAAGATAAAGAAGGTGCTCCATCATGTGTTCATTTCCATCAAATTAATAATACATGAAGTTCATATAGTACAAAATGTCAATTATTTATTTTTTGTATATGCAAAAACACAAGAACAACCATGCAGGAAGAATTCTCGTTGTTAGAAAATGAGAATATGAATTGAAAAGATCCCTGGTAATTGTTCCATTTTAAAATAATAATTATTATTTTTATAATGCAGTAGAAGATACTATAAAAATATTTGTTTATACTACACTCAATTGGAGGTTTTGTGAAAGCAAACTGAGATTTATACTTTAGTCCTTTCAGAATATACATTATAAAAAATTAAGTTATACATTACCATATTCCCAACCTTCATATGAAAGGAATAAAGATGGAATATTTCAGTAAAACCAACCAGTGATTTTTAAGTTAGAGTAAGACATTAAGACTGGGAAAACTCAGGTGAAAAGAAAAACACTGTAAACATAATGAAGTTATTGATTTTAATTTTCCGGCTTTCTCATTGAAGAATGAAGCATCTGTACAGGACAGCTGATACAGAAAAGTGAAGGAATTGGAAATCTAGAGCAGATCCAGCAGAGGAGTGTTTTTTCAATAGCTTTAAGATAAATAAATTCCATTTTTTCATCTGCGTGACTGGGAACAAAAAACCAACACAGAGAAAATTAACTTTGTTGTATTCCCAGAAGTGTATATGTTTGGACATATTTCTCACTGGTATTCAAGCATATATATATATATTGGTCAGTTTAGCTCATTAACCAGTGAAAATAAGTTATTCTGAAAATCCAGACTCCCCTGACCAGTCACAAATGAAAGCAGCCACACAAAAGCTCACACCTACAGAAAGTTCGAGGGCTCGAAGTAATTCAGTGACTGTGCCCTAGATCCCTGTCTGATCCTAATCTCACAAGTTATTTAGTATCTTTATGCCAGTAAAATAACAAATAATTTCTTACCTATAAGTAATTAGACTTGCTGTAAAGCTGACTTTACTGAAGAAGCCATTATTTTTTTACAATAAAATCTTCAGCGAAATCATATTTTGCTTTGGGATCTGTGTTGTCAAAACCAGGACTGCTCAAATTTGTTATTTGGAAAATGCTGACTGAAATGGTTTCTTTTGGATTGCAATAGGATTTTCTGTGGAAGTTTAGTATTCTGTGCAATTGAAAATAAAAAGGGTTTTATAACACTGAAAATGTTGAGTTCTGATATATTTTTAAAAGCTACGAAAAAACTTAGAAAGTACATTAAAACAAAAAGCCTGAGCTGCAATACAGGCATAAGGACATCAAGGAACTGGAAATTCTGAGGTTTTTTTTCCCTTTTTTGCTGTGTCTTTGACTTAAATAGCGGTTTGCTTTATCTCTGTGTTTTCGTCTTCTATCTCTACAACAGTGCTGTGAAGATTAATCCATTAATGATTGTGAAGCGCTCATATTAGTAGTGGTGCTGTAGTTGTGATAGTCTTGGAATAAAAGTGAGGCAAGATATTTAAGAAGATTCAGTATCTCTTATTAGTTGTAGGCGTTATAGATGTTGTAGTTATATTAGACAGACATAATTACGGAGAAATAGATAAGTATTTGGGCACGCAAGCCCATTTTTCAGGTCTGAAATACAAGCAGCAACCTTGAGATGCATTCGATAAAATGTTCTGAAATGCATCTAGCTGCCACCCATCCACCCAGCTCCTACCACGGCTTGCAGCTGTGCAGGACCAGGGCTGCTGTGAAAAGCTGTGGGAATACACAGCATCACCGTACCAGGCAGTTCACCAGCTTTGGTGTGATGGTTCTAGGAGCGTATGAACAAGAAAAAGGCAGCGGGCAGCATGTTAGGGGTCTTGTGCTACAGATTCCTGTTGGAGTGAGAAGATAGAGATGGACTTGCTAGGGATAGTCAGTGGAAGACATAGCTGGGGTAGTTCCTCTTGCTGTGTGCAGGAGGTACTGCTGCCAGCACTGGCGAATATTTCAAACAATTCACTGCCACCAAAAAAGGATGACTGCATTAAGTCAAAACGTGTGTATGTTTGCGTTTGTGTGGGGATCTTTGCCGTCATACTTACTGTTTTGAGAAATATTCTAAATTGAGATACTCGTAAGTAGGAGAAAAACATCCTCAAATGAAGATCACTTTTCTTCTGTCAAAATAAAGGAATGATATTTAGTGACTTTCTGGCAAAAGGGATTAAGGCAAGTTGTCATGTCTTATTTACAGTACTCAAGTGTCGAGGAGCTGCAGTTAGGGACTGAAATGGGTTACTGGGCTCCAGAACACCGTTGTGCTTGGCGCTGTGTGAATGCGGGGCGGTGGGCAGGTTAGTCGTATCAGCCAAGAAAACACACAGACCCAGGCAGAGCTGAGGGCCAGAGCGGTGAGCGGAGGTTTTAACCCAGCGAAGCCACCCAGGAGCTGCCACGTTTTGTACAGCTGCAACGGCAAAGAACAGCTTTGAGAAGGAACTGGATGGAGACCTCTGTTACCTTGTTCTTCTGAAGGCGAGCTGGGTGCTGGGTGGAGGAGGAACTTCTCGTGAGTGCCTAGCACAGCGGGATTGATGAGGGGTGTTTGAGGCCAGGGGGATTGCACCTCAGGGTCTGATGACAAAGGTACAGCACCTGCAGTGACCAGAGAGGGAGGACATGCTGCAGCAGGACAGCTGACAAACCCTGGGCAGGGAGAAAGCCACCTACGGACACCACCTCCAGCTTTTCCACCAGGATTGGTTTGGGCTCCAAAGGCTTAAGGAACTGATTCTGTACAAACGTGATGGCCCTTCAGGTGCCGAGGCAACTGAAATAACTCTTGGCGATATATAGTTGATTCCAAGTACAGCCACAGGATCCAGTCCTGCAGTCTTAGTGATGTGGAACTGCTTTTACTTAATAAAGGAACTCCTTGGTAGGACGCGGCGATGCGGCTTGGGGCAGGTGTTGCAAAGGGCAGAGTTGCTGGGTACTACAGAGCCCTCCTGCAGCACCCACGCCAGCCCTCATTGCTGAAAGAGTGCTTCAGTAGGACAGACAACATTCCGTGAGATTTCCTTCATCATGCAGTGAGTCTCAGTTCCCTGCTTAAATACTTTAACTTGGAGCCGTACAACTGTGCTGTGGCTGAGCGAGGACCAGCCTTCATTCCTTACTCCGGTCATGATGGATTTTCCTCCTACTCATACTGTTCTTATCCTGACATATCACCACTGATTCAATGAGTTTCCTCTGATTTGTACCGTTGGAAAAACAGAAACAAATCTATAAGCTGATATGTCTGGAATAATTTTAAGGAATACCTCTTCTATAAAGATTATCTGTATATATTCAGAAAATTCGTGTTGCTCAATTTTCAGATTAACCTAAATTAAAACATGTAAAGGTTTTAGACTTCCAGTTATTTCACTTTTAAAACCAAACTCTTTTCACAAGCATTGCTATTAGAGAACCAAACTGAAAATATAGGTCTCGCCACTTACAAACGTTTGCACGAAACTATAGGACTGAGAAAAATACCTTTTTTTTTTTTTTCTGAATAAGTTACCGTTTTTGTATGTCAGATTTCCCTATTTTTTTTTTCCCCTGCTCTCTCTCCTTGATACTTGACACAAATTATCAGAGCCCATGATCTCTGACCATGCTGATTCAATCCAAAGAAGCATCCACCATTTGAGACACTGTAGTAGGCTGGTGCAGAGACGACCCGGCAGCCGCCTGGGATGGACCCTCCAGCCCTTTGGGAGCAGACCTCAGGCACTCACGGTGACAAACAAACTCCAGCACAAGCACTCGTGATCGTTTACTACAGTCTCCATCTGGGAAAATCTTTTACACAGCAATTATTATTAACACTTCAGCCTCACAAAAAAAATACTTTTTAAATCTAATTTTTAAACCAAACTTTCATCCACACAAAATTGTCCAGTTTATCAGCAGGAAAGGGACTTCAAAAATTATTGATGGTTTTGAGTTATGAGCGGCTTAAAAATTATTAACAAGGAACAAAATGTTATGGATTCTTTTTATATACCTATGAGTTTCAAGTCTTGGTGGTCGCATTTGCAAGCTCCTTATTCTATCTGTTTGGACAAGCTATAGTCTGGAGTCAGATCATCCGATAATTTACCTTCTCTCAGCTGCAGAGTTCTAATCTGAAAAACCTTTTTCTTAAATCAAAATTTACAATTCTCACACGATCATGTGCGTCCAGAAGTTCAACAACAAACATTGCAAGACCCTTGATAAAATGGTAAGATTTGCAATATCAGCTTGAATTTCTTTATTTGAAAATGTAGCCTGGCTTGCTCACTCTGAGCAATATATATGCTCTGGATTCTGAGCTTTGGTGAAGGCAACGGCAAAGCAGCCCACAGTGGCTCCACAAGACCTGATAAAGTCAGGGCACGGATGGGAAGGCAGCTGTAATCTGGAGCATGTGTGCTGGTCAAAGGGGAGGGCAGCAGCGGGCTCAGGTAGTCCTATTCCTGTCCAGGATTTCCTGGACTGAAATACATGCTCATGTGTAGCACAGATGGTCTATGCATTTGCAGCAAACCTATGGTACACGAGACCTACAGCGTGTCCTGTACAGTCGATGGGTGCTCATGCTGTACAGTTGATCCGTACTTGCTTGGGAGCCATTTGTTTGGCATTTCTGGAGTCCATCAGCTTGGCAGTAGTTACTGCTCTGACGCAGTTGCCAGAAAGCCTGGAACTATGTCCAGAATCTTTAAACTCAGCCCAGGCAAAATATCCAGGTGGAAAAAAGAGGGCAAGTCTATGGCATCTCCATCGTAGCCTGACATAAAATCTTCTATCACCTGCTAAATCTGTTCATACTTTTGATATAGTATTAGTTTTATGGAGGAAAAAAAAAAAAAACACAGTGAATTTTGTGAAGATAACCTCCTATGTGAAAGAAAAACAACTTCTCAATCTGAAGTGACCATGTAGAGTGGTTGTATTTGTGCAGTACCTGCTCTCAAGGGACAGCATGCCAGCTTCTGGTCCATGCTCCACTCTAAACATAGCAGTGTTCTTTCTTTCCTCGCTCCCCCATCCACCCCCCCACCTCCCCCCCCAAGAAAAAAAAAAAAAATCCTGTAATTTTGAGGATCTCTTCAATCCAGAATGAACGAGCCTTTCTGTAATACCGCTAAATTGCCTCTGAGTGTCTCTATAGTTCATCTCCTCCCAGAAAGCAGCTGAGCAGGAATAATGCAGGAGAAATGAGTCACTGAAATTTATTGGTGTCAGCTTTGGTTTTGTATTCATAACATCTTTTAGTGTTATTTTTAAGGATATTGCAGATTGAAACAAGGGAGGATCAAGTGTCCCAGTTGTGTTTAAAGGAAGTAAATCTTCAAGAAATGATTGTGGAACAGATGTTAAGTAAATGATTTTGAGTTAAGATCTGTGACAGTGCAGTGCACCTAGGGAGGCTCTTTAATAGCAAAAATCTTACTGTGACTTAGACCTATGGCTGATCAAGGGAAATTGGACTTTTTTTATTGTTATAACTACGTAATGTAGTAATTTAACACAAAAGTAGAAAAATGGATCGTTGAGTCTCCAACACGAGAGTGATTTTAAGCCAATGATCACTTATTGTGAGAGAGCATCCTAGTATCTGTCAGGTGAAGAGGCACCTCAGAGCTTCCAGGTGGGAATTTCAGTGGCTTTTGGTTACACATAGCACTGAGATGAGGTGTTGGTAGGGGTGGCTAGAACTGGGAATTGTGTGTACCTTTACCAGAGCAGAAATCAGACTTCGAGTACAAGTATTCTATTTGCTATCTGGCTGTTGATGAGGCTTTAATATACACACAAGATCTATACAAAACAGAAAATATTGCGCACGTGTAATTTTTAGGAGTGCCCTATACATATAGTCACACAGAGTAACATAAAATTGCTATAAATGGCCTAATGAATAACCAAACACCTTTTTACATGGAAAAAAACCCAAATGTATTAAGAAGGTGAGACATACTAGGTTTTGTCTCAGACTGCACTAGTTCTTGTTAGTTCTACTCCATAATATGTGTATCCACATACACGTAAGAGTTCTCATCTTTGAAACTGAAGTCTTGCTAGTTTTCAGTCTTATTTATATGAGTTTATCAGGAAGATGTTTCATGACCCTCCTGCTTCAGGGCAGTTCAGTACAAGGGCAACACTTATGTTGTGAGCCTTACGCATACCTTACACCTGAACTGGCCATTCACAGGCATAGCAGCAAATCTTTTGTTTGTAGAGGCAACCGAAATACTAACAAAATGGAATTTCTTTTTATTGAAATGTTTTGTTGCTGCCGTATTACGTATTGACTCACTTTTGTGTTGCAAGTCATATGCAAAGATCACTATGGAGAAAAATGAAAGCTGAATTGGTGCTCCTCAGTCTGATGTTTACAGTAGAAATGTTTCCCAACCTCAAAAGCGAAGCCTCTCATGAACACAAAGAACAATTCGCGCATTCATTCAAACCTGGAGATTGTAAATGCTTTTGTTGTCAAAGCTAAATGAATAGTTATGGCATAAAGGGAACTACAAAACCAAAATAGTTCACCTTTTGCGTGGTAGTAACGTTGGCTATGATATATACAAAAAGAGGGGAAAAGATGTAACTTGTTTCACTCTGATGACGAAGGTTCAGGACTTTCAGATTATATGACAGGATAGCAAATCATTTTAAAATAATAAACCTACATATTCATTCCTCCCAAGGAGACTTATATACCCTTCAGTGAGGGAAGAAATTTGTCCTGTGGTATATAAAAAGATACCTTGTTCCGCTCTCTTTGAAAGAGCGCTTGTGTTCATTACTTGAGGCAGGGATGTGTTCCTTCCATTGATAATAAATATTATGAGTTGGTAATAAATATTATGAGGTTAGACTCATGCTAACAGCTTACATACTGGTTGTAATATGAGCAACAATATGGCTGAAGAAAATTGGATTATTAGAGTCCTAGGCCTTAGGAAATTATTTTGTTTGCCCCTGCCCTGCATTCAGTGCATCCCTGCATGTATGAGAACTTTGTGGTGTTCTCGACAATCAGTTTTGTTTGTGGAGATTAAAATACAAGACTTTCTTGTGCTAGAGCTATCTCTCACCCCACTGGGCAACTGTTCACTCCACTATATCTGTCCTCTTGGGGAACTCACCCAAGGTATTAGGCATGGTTGGCATCTCCTCCTTCTTCTGATGTCCCATAAAGAGACTGCTGCAGGTCATTTGTACAAGAGGATGGAATATCCTGAGGGATTGAGGTTGTTACTTTTGCTTGTATAGACACATCTGTCTTGGCAATGGTCTCTGTCTCTGTCCCCAGCATAGGTTACTTGTGCCTGGAGAGGAGGAGCCTGAGACCAGAAAGGTGGCTCTGCACCAGGCTGCTTGCGAGTGCTTGGATTAAGAGTATCTGCAGACAATAACTGCATGTATGTGCCTATTCGAAAAGACTTTCCCGTGTTTTCAGAAGCCACCAGCTGTTGATCAACTCTGCTTAAAATCTATGCTAAGCATTTCTAAGACAGATTTGTAGAAGTCCTGGGTGCTAAGCTCTCCCACTGGAGTTGAAAGCCAGCCTTTAATTTATTCTTTTGTGGGAAATCTTCATGTGTGCAAACACTGTGAGTTCATAAGCATTATTTGAGAAAACCAAGTGGCAGGTTAGATGCTCAACTAACTCCTTGATATGCACATGTGACCCAATGGCCTTGTCCTGCACAGTGCAGAGGGCCGTTACATCCTACCTTGAATGATTGTTGAAAGCAGTGGGAAATGTAACGGATAAGGGGCTTGGCACTTCAAAACAGGAGGCCTAATTTGCGCTCACAATGGCAGCCATCCAAAAATTAAGCAAACATGTCAGAGATAAAATTTGCAAGACATGAATTGTTAAATTGGAGAAAGGGTTTCCAAGAGCACTTGTATGTTCTACAAAGAAAAAAAAAAATCAGACACAGAGTAAAAAATTAATGCCATAATAATATAATTTATATTCTACTACATTATGATGCAATCTATCTTTTTCTAAAAATGCAAAAAATACATATGAAATAAATCTGCAGAAGGAATTAATTACTTGCCAAACGTCAGGTTTGAAAAACGAATCATTTAATTACAAAAGAGCACTTGAAGCCACTGATGTATCTTATTTGCTTTGCCCTTTGCGTAATATAAGAATCCAATTGATGTTTCTTAATTTAGTATTTTATGAAATTCCCTCCATGGCCAAGCACTTTCTTTCCAAATCCTCTCCAAGTACAAATTTTTCTATGGCCAAGTTCTAAGCTCTTTACATAAGTTTAACAATACAAATATGTTACTCTAAGAATCCCATTCTCTTTAATTTTTCCCTTTCATCACATTGGCAAACCAGTCAGAAAACATGAGCCTCTCCATATGGGATTTTAAAGAGGCAAAGATGGAGCCACGTGGAAGAGATGCTGCCAAGGACTGAGGCACTGGGAAATCTCGGGGCCAGCGTGTGCCACAGTTAGGCCTATAACTTCCAAAACTTTTTCCATCTACATCTTTAAGTTTCGATTTTGTTCCTCGGATTTCCCCTTTAGAATGGAGCGAAAGGTGACGAGTTAGAAGCAGTCAGATAATCATAGTATGATCGTGTGGAAAAAATAGTGTGAAACTTTGTATTTGTAGCAATATTGCAACTGTCCTTGGGATATTCTGATTTATTTGGGGCTTGAAGAATTAGTTGTGGGGCAAGACCTCTTGTGATGGGTCTGTCTGAACAGAGGACAAAAAGGAAGTTCCTAAAACTGAGATTTAGGAGTGAGTGAGATGCTTTTTGCAAGTCTACCTGCAGCTGGCTCTGCTACTGCCCGTTTTCATAACATCATGCTTGCTCGCCCTCTTACTTAGCTGCAATTGGTATGCAAGAAAAGATGCATCAAAGTCAGCAATTAAAGTGACTTCATCTAACTTGTTCAGACAGTCGAAGTAGCTGTGTTTGATTTTGCTTAGGAAATCATTAACACCTTAACAGAAGGCAGGAAACTTTGATCAAGATGTGATAGATGCAGATCAGTATAACATGTAAAGATTTTATTTGGCTGTGGTATTGACACCTGGTAAAAGAACTGGTTTATGGCCAGTTCTCTCGGAAAGTTTAAATAATTGTTCAATACTGGCCTAGCATTTTACATGGGAAATAACGCAAGCAGCATTCAGGTTATATTTCGTACTACTTTTTTTTTTTCCTGCAGAGACTCTTTATCTATATTTCAAGGGATTATTTATGAGTAGGTACACAACCAGATCCCATTAGTGGGATATCCCAGTGAGTGCAGAACTGACCAGGGACATCTGGTTGAGGAAGATGAGAACAGCCCAGTTCAGACCAGCCTGAGCTCAGCAGGGCCAGGAGGTGCAGGAGCTTCCCCCCGCATGCAGACACTCGCCTCGCTCAAGGCCACAGCCTGCTGTGTCTCCTGGCACAACAATGCACATTTTTCTGTTGCATTTTGTCAGGATTATCTGTTTTAATTTAAGGACTTTTTATTTTCCTGAGTCCATGGCTTTGACAGAGCAGATGAGAGAGCAAAAGAGGGCTCAGTGGAGGTGAGCAGCACAGGGGAGGACACCCGTCACCTCCTAACCTGTCTCAGCTGCACCCAGGGACCAGGCACTAAAAGGGCTTTTTTTCTAGCTGGGCTTAGTTCCGTTGCTTTGCAATGCCGTAGCAAATTAAATTCACATCCTGCCTGAATCCACAATTAATTCCTTAGTTATCTTCTCAAGTTATTTTCAGGTTTGACCACCAGACTGGATTGCATTGCCTGGCTAAAGGATGCTCACTGTGCCTTCAGACTGCCCACCCCTTGCTATCAGATGGGCACAGGTGGTTCCCAGCAGAAGCGTGTGGCTGATTTCCCTTCCCCTGGACTGCAGAAGGAAAGCTTTGGGTGTGTTACAGCTGGGATAAAAGGGCTGGAGCTGTCAGGGCCCTAAGGGCACTCAGAGGTCTCCATGGCCCTGATCAGCCCCACCTGGGTCCTCCCCACACCCCCAGCCCAGGTGCCCCGATGCAGCTGAGCCTGAGCCTTGCTGCAGGAGTGCTGGGCTCCAGCCCAGCCGTGGACCACTAATCCAGACCTCAACTGACTTCCTGGCCTGCCCTTGACTCTGCTTTGTCACCCTGTACGGCAGGATGAGCCCTGCCCTGCCAACCATGCGGTCCCTGTCCTTCAGGGAGCAGCTGGCCCCCATGCTCCACAATAGGCACGTTGAGATGGCCCTTGCTTTTGGCCTGGACAACAGGCAGCCGTACTGCGGGAGGACACTGTTGGTGAAGGGGCTTCCTCATTGAGATGATCTGTAAGTAGCCTTGGGGGAATACGCAGTAATTTTGTTGGTTTCAACCTGGAGAGTCACTGCGTTGATTTGGCTTGGATGAATATTTGAGCAGTGGGTCCACCCTTGGTGTGGAGAGCCCAGCCACCCATCTGCACCCCAACGCGCCTTGTTAGTTCTGCACGCCTGACTTCGCCTTTACCCTTCTGATGGAGGAGCTAGAACAAGTACGCTGGTGGATAGAAAGGGATTCTGCTGTCTCTGGTGTGGTAGTAACAGTCTCCATCACAAAAACCTTGTAGGCTGCGTTTGTAACTTTACTGTCCTTCGGTGAATTTAGCTTTATCTTTTCTACTGCCTGAAGCTGTGAGCAGTTTTGAAATGTCCTACAGCACTACCTTATTCCTCAAATCTTTGACTGGAGACCTTACTTAGGCGCTACCTCCATACCAAAACCGAAATGCTGAAAGTGTTAGTTCATCTTGAGGGTCATAAAAAGAATTTGCTTTTTTAAACGAGCTTTAGAATTCATTAGGATGTTTGAAGAGGGACAGGGGACTCTCAGATTCCTCTGGTTTTGTCCTATCTGTACTGCTTTAAGCTGTTCTCTTTTGTCAGGATCCTGCTAATGCAGTTCCCCGCTGCACTGTCTCCGTACGGCGTTTCCTTTGGAAGGCAGGCATTTGCAGTTCTGTATTTAACTTAGAGATACAGTCACACAAGAGTGTTTAGTGTTCTCAAGGGAAAGAAAGCTTAAAAGGAGGGTAGGCTTACGTGAATAAGCAGGTTGGCATGAATAAGTATGGTATTTAAGAGAAGAGAAACTTTAAACACCTTAGCAAATGTGTCACTGTGTGAAGTTACACAGTAGTTTGACGACTCATTTGGTGTTGAATTTACGTTATGCTCAGCTCTGCAAAGCAGCACATGGGAGAGAAATTCTGGGCTCACCACAGTCAGCAGGAACTGGAGACCGCGTTGCCTGGCTCGGTAGTATGTGCATCCCTTCCTAGGTCTAGCCTGTTCCACCTCATGAAAATAATACTATTTACTCAGGTGGATGTTGCAGTGATGGCTTAACAACTGCAATGCACTTTTAGAACAAAGGCTCCAGCTTCATCAGCTTCTATGGGTTTCTCTATGTCTTACGATAACTGAGGCTTTTTTTAGACTCCAGCTTTAAGATCTGGTTTAAAATACACAAAAATTTGTAGCCTACCTGGTTGTGGAGAAAAATGTAAAATAAGTGTAACAAAGTTAGAATCAGAGAAAAGGGAAAAAAATCCAGAGTGCATTTATCTTTTCAGGAAGTTTGTGATTTTTATGGCAATGATTAAAGGGAAGGTAGTGGTATTGCAATCAACAGAAGCCAGATACTGCAAGGACTATTGCTTCATATAGAGAATCCATATACTTAAGCCAGGACCTATTTTGAAAGCACGCTCAAAGGAGCAGAAAAGCTCAATAATTCAGTAAGCCTGACACCTCAAAGAGGCAAGGAGTAGGCTGAATCCCTCTTCTGTAGTAACTAAAGGAGGGCCAATATGCATGTGTACTGCATCTTTTCAAAGCATATTACAGCTCCAGCTATGATGTAAGCAGCCTGACCCCTTAAGAGAGGGTAAGGATACCTCTACACCTCCACTTCCACTGGTAACGCATGTCCTCCTGCTGCCCAAAACAGAGGCTTTCAAAGCCAGAAAGCAGAGCCCTGAGTTACCTCAAATCCAGTGTCCTAATGCTGAGAGTTAACCATCACTTGGAGCGAGCACTGTCCCATTGCTTCCAAATCTGTGTGTGCTGGTTTTTCAACCTAAGATCCAGGGCTCAGATGGAATGAGTCAGAGAACGAAAGACAGATCAGAAGTACATGAATTAACACCCCCCCCAACGCAAGTTTTTCTCCTGATTTGCATCCTTTGAAGTACTCCGCTTTTTCTCCCTTCCCATAAAAAGCACTGGGGATAGAGGAAGAGCAATAAAATATTTCCAAATAACCCCTCACAGCTACAAATAATAAATATTTCATATTCTGAGTTGTTTATGTTTTGCGCGTTACCAAATAGTGGTTAATTTCTTCCTTTCTCCTCCCCCTTTAGCTTTAATTAAGTGTCATTCCTTGCCTGTCAAACTTGGGTGCCCCCTTTGTATCAGCTTGCTTCCAGGTGAGTTATCCTGGGCTAATTGAGCCCTCGTTTTGTGTTTTAAGAGATTGTTGGTAAGACTGTCTCTGTAGTCTAGCTCTGACCAAGTGATTAACAAGGAATTTCCACTTAGTGCTTCACCCTGACTCACACATTTGAGCTGGTACAGAATGAAGTAAAATAAATAAGAAGCAAGCCAAATAATTCAGAAGAGGGACCTCTCCTTGTCTTAAGTGTCGTCTTTGTAACTGCTATGAAAATGGTAGGTGTAAATTCCAGCCTTAATGTGCAGGCTTCCCATGCACTGATTTTTATTCCTCAGTGACACATCTGTCGTTTGACAACAGGTTCGTCTCGAAGGCTGAGCCCACTCCTCGAGCTGGAGCCATGCGTGGTCAGTGTCTCTTCAGCTGGTTGGAGCTGTGGTGGCTCAGGGTCCTCCCAGCTCCTCTCCTATCTCTGCAAACTTCCCACCCTTCGTTACAGAGGGAGTTTGAATTTGCCCTGCTTTGAAGGATGATACCAGTCAGTAATCTGTACTCATCTCAGAATATTAAGTTAATGGTATATCAGAAGGCATTGGAAAAAATGACAACGGAATTTTCACTCGGTATACTCTGCAGCAGAGAGCCAACTTTTTCTGATACAGCAGCTACTCCTATTAACTTGAGATCTTCATGAATGTCTTCAGGGTCAGGTCCTTGCCGGTGTCAGTGAGTTCTCAGCAGTAGGACAGATGTAACTGCACATATGATATACAGAGCTTTGAACTAGAGTAAGCCAGATATTTCCACAGGGAAAAAAATGCTATATATAAAATACAGCAGCTTGTACTGTAACTGTGCTCCGATTCAAAGTCTTTATTTAATCCTGGGTGGACAGTCCTGTTTCAGATTGCTTCTACCCAGCCTGCTCACAGTGCTGCAGCACGCTCTGTGCAGCCTCTTCCTCACTATGTTTTATGAGCTTTTTTAAAAATACGTATCAGCCAATTCAGACCTGCTAAAGGAATGTCTCAGTTTGTGATCCCACAGGTGCATGAGGGCATGGGAACAGGGGGAGAACATAGCAGAGATGGAAATTGTTGACCAAAACTCCTTTTGTCTTCCATCTCCATGTGTTTCAACTGATTTGGGTCCAGAAGTGCCCCTTGTTCAGTGCCACTGTTGGGCACAGTCTCCTGTTAGCAAACGTGTGTCACTGTTTAGCAAAAGTGGCTCGTGGAGGCAGAAGCCGATAGGAACAGGCTGACTTGCGTCTTCTCCACGCTCTGTTTCTTCGTTCCTCCTTGGGTGTTGCCACAAGCCACGGCCCAGTGAAGCAAATGCCTCTTTCACTCAAATGTATTTTCTCAAATATAGATGAAAGACTCAGTGTTACAGCTTGTGTGTTGTGAACAGGCCAGTCCAGGGTGAAGAGTGTAGGATTGGGTCAAAAAAGGAGCAATCCATGGCGGGCCAGACTGTAGCTTTGTAGGTGGGTAGTGTCCTTTATACGACTCGCTCTTCTGTATTGTGCATTATGTGCCACGCTACACACGAAGACTTCTCGGTACCTTTTTGTCGACCCTCCCCCCCAGTATTTTTTCCTAATTAAGAGCTGCTGCTCTTCATCGCAAGCTCTTTGTACCTCTAATAAAGCCTGCCTTCTCCCAGGCGATCTCGAGGCATGCCGGGACCACGCAGACGGCCGTGTCCTCTCACTCCTGCGCTGGCCTATGACCTTACAAGTAGGGTCAGTCAACACGCTACAAAGCTTTCCTTGCCGTTTATCAAGTGACAAAGCAAACCAAATTACATAGTTTCTATAGCAGGCCACTACAGTATGTAAACTGCCGAGAGGGCTTACGCTGCTTGCTCATTCCGCGGTGCCGACAACATGAAAGGCCCTTTCGTTCCAGTGCCCGGAGCCCGTATTTGCCCATCTCACCTATTACCAGGCAACAAAGGGGCTGCGGAGGTTGAGCAAGCAAACGGAAAATGAAAATGGAAGAAAAAACAATTGTCCGGCTTCGAAGAAATGTTTGCCTAAAATGTATGCAGACATGTCTCGGGCGGTTTATAGGTGCTGAGGGCCCCTTTCTCCAGCTGGGAGCTGCTTTCCCTCTGCGGTAACGGAGTCAAAGGAAAGGCTGAGGCAATGTCTCCTTTCACTGTATAGTGTATTTCTCCTCTGGACTAGTGACATGCTCAACAGCTGTCGTGATTAATCAGTTACATCAGTACTTCATCTCAGGCAGTCCCAGCCGTGCGTGTCACTACAGATGTGTTTTCAGAGATGTGCGCCAGTAGTGCCAGTGCCGCCAAAATCAGCCTCCCCAGTTTTGGGAGCAATGAGAATGTATCATCAGGTGAGGTTTGTTGTTATCCAGAAAGTCTGCTCAAAGCTGCTAATCAGTTAAGCTATGGAGACACCTCCTGTTTCAAAATCTGATTGCTTCACTGAAAGAAGCTGCTGCTCCCGGTGTGGATTCCCGTTCCCTGTCCACACCCAGGCGTTACTGCCTTGGCTGGTCTGCTGGGGATCTTGGTTTGTGTCAGATGAGCACAGCTGGATTGGCGTAGGCCAGTCACATAAACTGTCCTGTTCAAAACAAAGCAAGTCTTGTTCATTTTGCCTGGGCTCTGTCAAGTGTCTGTGCCCTCTGCTAGGGAAATGGTCCCAGCTGTTCAGGGTTAGTCACCAGTATGCTGAGGGAGCTGGTCTTGGAAGGAAATGTGTGCTCCCAGCCCAGGACTTAGGTGATGTGCTGGCTTTTGTGAAGGATAAACTTATTTCTCAAATGGTGGTAAGGACTCATGTTCCCCCTTTGCTCAGCAGTGATAAGACCACATCTGGAGCGCTATGTCCAGTTCTGAGCACAGAAGAAGTAGTATAAGAGGTCTGGGCATATTGGAGTGAGTCCAGGAAAAGGCTTCAAAGATGGTGAAGGGTTTGGAGCCTTTGTCGTATGAAGAGAGGCTGAGAGTGCTGGGATTTTTCAGGCTTGAGAAGAGAAGGCTCAGGGAGAGCCTTTTGTCAGGAGTGTGAATAAATACCTGATGGCGTGGAGAGTAAAGAAGTTGGAGAGCAAGGCTCTCCATGGTGGTACCCAGGGAAAAGACGAGACAATGGGCATAGACTGAAATGCAGGATGTTCTGTTTGAACATATGAAAACCTTTCTTACCCTAAGGGCGATGGAACACTGGAACAGATTGCCCTGGGAGGTTGTGGAATCTCCATGCTTGAAGCTGCTCTAAGGCCGACTGGACATGGTCCTGGGCACCCAGCTCCAGCTGACCCTGCTTGAACAGGGGGGTTGAATTAGATGATTTCCAGAGGTCCCTTCTTGTCTCATCTGCTCAGGGTGATTCTGTGATTCAGTGGCTGGCAAGGGACACGGTGAGCTGGAGTCTCCTCTGAATCTCATTTTCAGTGGTGTTGAAGAGCTTCCAAGGATGGGACGTACATGTGGAGGGAAAACATCCTCCCTTTGAAAAGGAACTAGTATGTAGTGGTATGAGGATGTCTGCATACATCCACAGAGAAACTTTTCTGTCTTCTTTTTTCTTTTTTTTTTTTTTTTGAATCAGCAAAGCAGTTGTTTTAATGGAAGGAGCTGATCTAGGCAGAAAGTAGAGAATCCTTCCCAAGGAAACAGAAGCCAAGGGGGTGAGTGAAGCAGGATGAACAGTGATTGCACAAGAGTTGGCAAATGCAACTATTTCCAAATATAATGACATTAAGTGTTCATTGTGAAATTAGATCGGCTTTTTAAGAGCTGCAGGGTGAAAAAACACAGTATTCAGCTAATTAGACAAAGTTAAAAGATAATGTTAAACACACTTCCTTCAAAAAGTATTTGTCTGCACTACCATGCATTTTAAAATAGAACTGCTTGAGATGGCAGTGTTATCAAGTGATCTGCCATTAAAGGAATTATAATTCAGGTCTTTTTAATTCCCTATTGTGGAAATCTTTAAATTAGAACATATCTAAACTGTACAAATCTGTAGTTCTCCTAGAACAATGCTGACACAGTTCTCTGATATTCATTAAAAATTTTTATGCCTTGATTTCTATATAATGGAACGTGAGGAAATTTAACTATAGTTACTGGGTTTTGTGCCCGACCCAGCTAATTACTAAAGCATCTGCCCAGCTTTAAACATGTAAGTACTTTGATTAAAGTTGGTAAGACAACTGACCCGCTTAGATGAACTGGAACTCTAGTTACTGTTCTTCGAGTGTCATGAGTCGAAGGCTATCGCTTTTAGTTAGTCATCAAAAGTATATCAAGTTGAGAATACTAAAACTGCCATCAAATGAATGGTTAATTTTGATAACTTACATCTGTGCATTTAAAACCAGGCCTTACTCTTGCATATGCTTATCAGCTGTTAAAAGTGCATTGCTCAGCAACTTTGAGGTTCTTTAATAGACTCTAGCAACAAGAAAGCTTGGTGATGAACCTCTTTTGCAATTAAAAAAACTCCTATTAATCAAAGACAAAAATGTTCTGTACTTTCAATGGATATTTTTGTAATCTTTCACTAACAAAGCAATTTGAATATGCCTTTTTTTTTTCTTGAGCCAAAGCAATGTAACATTAACTACTGTAAGGCAAGTAATGTTACTGAATATATATTTCCATTGTGTTTGGCTTTTAACTTTTTTTTTTTTTTTGCTAAAGCTTTTTGATATTGAAAGAATTGGTGCAGAGCTGGGGCATAATTTGAAACAGACATTTGGTTGGTATTGGAAATTTAATGTCTAGGGTGGTTTTTTTTAGTTTGGATGAGATTTGCTGTCCTCTTCCTAAAGATATCACATGTCTAAATTATTTATTGTGCTCTTATCCCAGATTCTGGTTATACAAAAAATCTAGTGATGTGCTTATCCTTAAGCATGTCCTTCCATATACCCTTATGCAAGGATCTAAGCATGTACTGGTGTAGCTTGTTGAATTAAAGGCCAGAAGCATATAGTAATTTGATTATAAAATGTACTTGTCTATCCCCGGGGGCCATGGGCATGCTTTCAGTATTTAGTATAATATTTTCAGTATTTGCTACAAACATAGCCACCACAAAACAAATCTGAAAATAATTCCGCAACTCATGCCACATGTCCGCGATTCCACACGTAATCTGTGCATGGGGAAGCAATGAGCTGCTCCTCCCAGACCTTCTAGCATAGTAGTGCTCAGCCTTGGGGACAAATCTCTCTGTGATCAGGGTCACCCCGTGTTCAGGGCTTTGAAGAAGGTGCCTAACTGTCTCGCAATCTGTGTACCATAAGGAGCTACTGCGATGCATTTGTTCAGATAATTAAAAGTGCGTTTTCAAGCAGTAATTGTGAGGTCATGCACTGCCATCCAAATATTTGATTTCATATAATTAAACAGTGTGTTACTGTTCCTTACAAATACATTCTATCTTAAGAATCTTATCTTAGCGCTTTTATTTGGGACGTATCTGGATAATATTGTGCCTGGCATGGAACTTAGTTACGAGCTTACTGGAACTCTTTTTTTCAGAGCTGTAAGGGGATTTTCTTAGCCTGTCTCAAATTAACAGAGTGCACTTGAAAGAAACACGCGGTTCTTTCTTTGTCTGCTGAGGGAAAGACTCCCACAGGCTTCTGTAGAAGCTAGTCTGGGTGTAAAGATGAAAAAGATGTTGTTAATGCTGTGGTAAACCTTGCATATATGGAAAAAATTGAAGAACTGTCTTTGTAAAGGCTCTGCCTGATGCACTGCTGACTAAATTGGTCCAAACATAAGTAATATTACTAGTCAACCACATCCCAAACCAGTTGTTTGTCTATGTCTATGTATTATTTTCGATTTCAGAGCAACTGCACAATAATTTTCCAATCTGTTTACATATTAGAAAAAACAAGGATGGAGGATAAAGATTTCTTTATGATTTTATTTTTTTAATTTTTATCAGCTATAATGTTTAAGGGAATTTTACAGTAATTTCTGAAGAAAAAAAAAAAAACGCAACAAAAGTCCTAGACAAATGGTACTTGCTTTGGGACTGTTTTTGTTGTTATTAAAATAACAAATAAATAGAATCAGTGTTCCATGATGTTTCAGTTGGAAACAAAAGAAATTGTAAGAATTTGCCTTTTTACTAAGGCTAGATTCTATCAAACTGGAAATGGTTTCTGATAATGTAAAAACAGCATAGTGCAAACTTGCACGATGTGTAAAATAACACTTTATGAAGTTCTGTTTTAGAGTAGCTTGTGTTGGACAGAAGGGCAAATTCTACCAAGTGGAACTACTTTCATCTTTGCATGATATGGATGTAATTTAAAGCAGCCCTAAGTGTTCTTCTTGCACTATTTATTTAAAGTATTTACAGAAGAATAAAGGCCACTGAGATGAAACATCACATATCTAGAGTAGCCTGTCTGTGCTAAGAATAATATCGATTGCTCTGGCAGAAAACTGTGATGCCAGGTCACCTTCCAGCCATTGATTGTTGATTGTCTTCTTCCAACCTGCCAATGTTGACTGCATTAATTGCGCTGCTGAACTTAGCAATTTCTTATTTTTTGCTATTTTGCCTCCATCCATTTTCCTAAAATGATTGAAATGTAATAGCCATAAAAAAAAGGCTTCAAATAAGAGCTAGAGGAGTTTAAAGGAAAAATGTTTTTTTAAATGCTGAGCGACAACATTAAATACAATTAGTGTTGTTACATTTCCCTTGGCAAAACTTAGCCAAATTTGAGACCGTGGACAGAAAAATCCAGGAAGAAATGTAATGGGCTGTTAGGGAAAGATTCCTGGAACATGGAAAAAAAAATAAAAGAAGTTATCTGCAGCCCTATGTTAAATGTTTTATTTTGGCAGTTTGTTTCAGTTAAGGTAGGGCTTGGTAACTTTTACCTGTCTTTATTGCATATGTACTTACATGCTTACACACTTGCTCTATTTAATCTGTTTTATTTACTCACATGTGTGTGTAGATACACACATAGATAAAACGGATAATACCATCACAACTCGTGACTAAAAGATGATGTTTTTTTGGTTCTTGAAATACAAATGATAAATGAAAGACTGTATATTCTTTCACAGTTTACAACAAAACAATTTTTACAGCAGGGAGATATGACTGGGGTTCTTAGAATCTGATTGTAGCCAAAGGTTTGCTAGTGTTTCTTTAAAACATGAATTAAGGCTTTTCAGATTCCCAAATCTTATGTCCTTTTGTGAGTTTTAACTTTGAATTCCAACAGTTGAGCGTGAGTGTCAGCTTGTGGAATGGTTTTCCAAAGAAGTATGATGAAGAAGGTCTCCCAGAGCTTTCTCAAGGTTTGCTTAAACCTGCTGCCCAACTATCCGAGTGCTTGTGTCCTCTCCTCAAACCCTGCTCACCAAACGGACCTGAAGCACGCTCCTTCAGGGCTACGAATGATCCTCACTCGCACATATCACAGTCCACACTTGGGAGTATTTGTTTTCTAATGAAACAGAAATGTGCTGTAAGAAAATGACATCTATTCCACTGATGTCAAAGTGTGCGTTGGCAAAACTATAATGAAAAGTGTTATTCACAGGATATGTCCATTTCTGGCATTTTCTTGCTTACCAAAGGTCTATACAATAAAGGAAGGACAGAATCCTCCTTTGAAAAGATTTCTTGTACCGCTGGCCTTCAGGTAGCACAACGTGGCACAAAATATGGGACCTGGATTTGCAAATGTTCTTGTAACTGCTGTGTCTGCTCAGCACTGGAGGACATGGCACCGTTTGTCTCTAAGGATGAGGACATGTCATGCTTCTTTCCTGGTGATGGAAACTCCCATTCTTATGCAAGCAATGCGACATAACCCATCCTGTCCAAAAAACGTCTCTAAGTTGAATTGTGTAGAAATTGACCTGGTATATCTGAAGCAGATAAAAAGGAAGAAAAGAACATTAAAAGTCATAATTTTAAGTAGTGGGCAAAAAACAGTCCTAGGAGAGAGAGGAAATGAGATCATTTATATCTGAGCATTTCCTTTTGAGCCCTGTATCCCTAGTTCTGCTTAGAATAGAGTTACCCCAGTGTGGGTGGGGACACAGAGGAGGGATTTAATGGTAAATACTTGAAGTGATTAGATGGAAACACTTGAATTCACAATGAGGCTGTGCAAAGCTCTGTTACGGAAAGATTTGTTTCTACCTCCTTGTATTAGTTGCAGCAATTCACACTTACTAGAAGTATCAATGAAATGGACACTAAACAAAAACTTTGCAGGCGTTTACCTTTCCTTTGTGAAAACAGTTGTAAGGTTCAATGACAAAGCGGCCCCAGCGCAGGGTGCTGGGGCTATTTCCAGAAGGTGCAAGTTGAGTTTTCTGTAAATGAATGTTGGTTGGTTGGTTGTGCACCTGGTGAATGATTTAGAGAAACCTTCTCCTTTCCAAGCTTAAGAACTGAATGAACAGTCATTAGGTACTTGCCAGATAATTGTCAAGGTTCCAGTTGCTGTTCTGCTGTACCTGACCAAGAAGATATACAAATACGTGACTCCATTTGTGGGCTCTGTGTGACTATACAGCGAGCATTCACATGCTACTGAACTAAGTGATGTACTGAGCTTGTGATAACACCCAAATATCCCAGATGACTAAATTCTACCTTAAGAAACAATGAAAAGCAGCATCTATGGACAAGAGGAAAGGAAAAGAGAAGGCGACTTGACTGTTTTCAGCAATACAGCCCATCCAAAAATCCCAACACACGCGGATGGATTGTGTGTATAGGCAGCACTGCAGAGCAGAGACCAAAAAGAATGCTGTGGAGGAAAGACTGGAAACTAGACCTTTGTCTTTATTCCACTTTCAAATCCTCAGCTCGTTTCAGCTGCAAGAAAAGCTGGTTCCCAAACCAGACAAGTACTATTAGATAGCAGCAACATTGACAAAGCATCTCATTGGAAAACATTGAGGCGCTCATGATTCTGTGCAGCAAAACAAAATCCTGAATTTCTTTAGCTATTGGTTTTATTGAATTATGTACAATACAATATTGATGTTGCTTGTTACCCAGTTTCTTAATGTAGGAGCTTTGACATACGTTTTGTAATACTAAATGTGCTTATACGTTCATTTGATTCTTCATATGTTTTCGGGCTTGCAAAATAAGGAGGATAAAAGTATTAATTTTTCTTTTTAAGTGTACTTTTACGTAGAGGCCAGGCAAGATTTCAAACGGAGCTTGCTCTGCTAACAGCATAAGTCCAGGCACCTTACACGTGCCAGAAAAAGAGCATCTGTAAATGTTGTTACAGAGAGGTAGATGTACCATGAAGTTTCAAAGACCTGGAGAGGCATGTGGAAACTGCCTCTGATGCTACAGCTAACAAATTAACAGTTTCTGGTATGAGGTGTTTTTTTTTTTTTTTTTCTTAGTAATAATCTGGCCGAATGGATTTTGGACATGTGGGAAAAGTAGAATTAAAGAGCTGATAATTCAGGTTGTTGCCGTAACAGTTCCAAGAGCCAATTTAAAAGGCCACCTTCCCCTTAAATGGCTCAAAATGCAATACCTTTCGTAAATGCAGTGGGAAAGAAGCAACTCTTCTCATTCCTACCTTTGACTGGGTGGAATATTCCTTAGGGAAATGTGGCCAGTGAGGCTGGTTTCCAGGTTGCTGCTATAGGCCAGGTATATCTGGTATATTGACACCTTTTTCATTGTCTTTTCTCCATTGATCATAAAGCAAATGCTAACACCCTTGTATCTGTCCTTCCCACAGACAGCTGCAGCTTTGGCATGGTGTCTTGTTTAGGTACAGTAACAGCTGCCCAAGTGTCACAACTTGCCTATTCCTTCAAATTATACGCACTCTACTCAGAAACTGTTCTTTTCTCTTTTTTTTGACAGAGGATTTATTAAATAAAAATGAGCATGGTAGTATTGTTATCTAAGAAGATCAGATGTGTCATGTAAGCTGTAGAGTCGGGCACCTGCATCCATCAAATATTTAAGACAACATCTTAGGATAAAACGTAGCACAATTTTTTAATTTTAAAATCCCTTCCTACAGTACAAAAACTGTCCTCCTAGATATTTTGTTTTCTTTGTAGGAAAGAAGATTTAAAATTACATTTAATAATTAAATTTCTCCACCTGTGTCCTTGTTCTTTAAATGTGTATATTAAAATAAGCAATAATACTTTCCCCAAACTTCAGTAGATTTCTTTCCTTTATATTATATTTTTTTCAACACTACTCAACCACTCTCTATATTCCTTGAATGTTTCACAGCCAACAGTTTTGCACGTGGATAAAGTACTAAACAAGTGTCATTATAGTGTTATACGTAGTGCTCTACGGAAGCATAGATTCAGAATTAACATCATACTAAAGAGAAGCTGAATGCATTTTAATAAATGTCCCAAATGACTCCAGCATCCAGTAGCCAGGCAGAAACAAAACACATATGTGTTACAAGATGTTGTGAACCTTTCTATCAAAAGCAATAAACGGAGGTGTTTGCTAAGGCTGTTGGCTTACATTTTTACTCAGAAATCTGCAAAATGGATTAGACTGGGGAGAAAATTATTCAATAGTCCTGTTCAATAATGTCTATCTACTAATTGTAGCCAGTTAGGAAGAAGTAAAAGCTCCAGCTCTGTTTCATCCGATTTTGCAAAAGCGGTGTGTGATTTTGATATAGAAGGACATCTGTAAATGACGAGAGCTTTACTGAAGTATTTCATTTCAGTAGCAGTAAAAAGAGCCTACTGCTCAAATCATTAACGGGCTCAAAATCTAGCGTTCTTTTCGAAGACTTTACAAGTTTACATTAAGCATGCTTTCAGTTGTCAGACTCCTGTTGTGACATATTGTTTGAGTCAGGCTCCATCAATCTACAAAGCATTACTTGAGGTCTGATGGCATGTGCCTACACCCAATATACTATGTACAAATGGAAGCGATACAGGATTCTATAATTACTACATTTCTTTTTAACCCGTAAATATTTGGTGCATTAAATTTCGACCCTGAATTTTTCAGAAAGCAATTAGTTGGTTGCATTATCTGCACAAAGTAGATAAAATATCATGGTATTGATGATGTTTCACGCGCAGATGTTTTACTTTTAGCACATCTGTATGCAATAAATCTATTTTCTGTGTAGGAATGGCATTTTATTATATGATTTAATATAGAATCTTGAATAAATAATTTAAATTGAAATTCTTTCTTTGGGAGCACACCAGAATTATTTGCAATAGCTGAGCATACTGCATATATCCCTTTTTGCACATAAGTACATTAGCCAATTGCTTTAAAAAAGCAAGAGTTTTACTAGTATTACTTTATGCATAAATGGATAACTGTAAAAAATGATCTTATGTGTAGTCTGCCTGGATTTTAGTTGTGTCTTATGTTTCTCTTATTACAGAGGTCCTAGCTTAGCAGGTTGGGTTTGCAGCTAGATTGTGGCATTGGCTGTAAGGAATAGAAATGAGGGTGTGTGGAGGGGAAGAGTAGGAATGTTGACATCTTTCTGTCTGTCTGTCTTCTGTCAGTGCCCTGTGAGCTGGGGCAGAGGTGGGGCAAGGCAAATCTAAAGCAAAGCCTCCTATATTATAAAACCTATGTAAATTAGCCTCTAAGGAAAAATTTTGTACAGCTACCTCTATGTGGATTTCTGCAGAGGATGGAGCAAGAGGAGCATGCTCCTCAGGCAGTGCATTGGATTACTGAGGAATGTGGTTAATCCACACCTGATAGTTCACCCATGAGTAACTGAGAATGAGTTTTGATTACTTCCTTGCTGTAATTGTAAGTACCAAATGCAGTGAGACTAAATCCTTAGGCCAAGGCAAGCGGTGAAGGATGCGGGGGCACCGCAGTCCCTGGGGCACACAGGAAGACGCTGTGTCCCACTCATCTGTAGGGCCTCGCTTCACAGAAGGTCTGGGAGAACGTAATTCCTGCAACCTTGCTGGTTCAGCTCCCGGAGCCGTTACCCAAGTGATGCTACAGCAGCCGCACAGGGACCTTCCTCAGCAGTAAAATCACAGGGTCTGTTATCTAACTGTCCGTGCTGAAAAGAGAACCGCTCTTTCTAGTGAGGGAATCTGACTGTAACAATGGATCTACGTGAAAGAAGATACCCTTTCCTCTGCCAGTCCTTGCAGTTCTTTCCACAGGAAAGCAAAATAGGCGAAAAAGCAAGTATTTTCCTTCCTTCAGCGATTTTTGTTTACCATTTTAAACAGATAAGTGGGCAATGTGGCTTTTTTTTGAGACATCTATGGTCAGCAAATAATGAATTGTTTCCTGACCACATGACCATCCAGCAGGTAGCTATGTGACTCTTGTACTGGGGTTTTTTTAGTTTTGTTGTTTTTTTCCGTAGTGAGCTGTCACTCCCAGCAGCCGACTCGTTAACTTTGTTACCAAACAGAAAACTTTTGTATGAATGTGGATAGTTCAGAGGCTTTGGCACTTGTTTCTCCCATTGGTCCATCCAAATTTGAGGATTGTTGGGCAATAGTGCAAAGGTTTTCTATCCTTTATCTATTTGCATGTGAGGGGTCATTGTTGGTTGTCTACATATATAAATATATGTATGTATGTAAACAAATGTATTCAGAGCTGTTTGTTTGCTGGGAGTTTGCTTCTGCTGATACTAGGGGTCAGGTGTTTTCTAAAATATTTTATACATAGTGTCTGAGTCCTGGTACAGCTATATTACGCATATATTATATATTGCAAATATTCATTTCTAGAGACTATTTCAATTTTTTGAATAACACCCTAAATCCTTGTAAACTGATCTCTGGTAATATATTCAGCAGTAACCCTAGGCATTAAAAGTTTTTTTTAAAGAATTGCTGGTTTAAAACAGAAACACGTGGCACTTTTTGAGCGTATGGTGCTACCTAGTGCTCTCAATGCGACAGGTCTGGATTTTACTCTGTATGGTGTGAGCCTGTGTGTTTGTGTGTATGTTCTGCCTACCCTGAGAAGTCCTGTCTGTGAATCTCACTGCTTCCTCAGCTGAGCCACGTTAAAAAGCAAGCGATATTTCTGATAATGGCTGAGTGATTCCACGCTACTGTCAGTGCCGCGTGTCCCAGAGCCAGAGCGCAGAAACCATCAGTACTGATTGTGCTTCCAGCCTTCAAGGCTGGGGGTTTTTGTGGGTTTTGGGATTTTTTTTCTCCGATCTTTGCCCCTGTGACCAGTCTGGGACTGGGCAATAGAAACTGGGAATGAAGAGGTTAGGAATCTTTGTGTGTTACGCAGCCGGAGTAACGTGTGGCCTGGCACCAATAAGGTCTTCTAACTTGTGATCCCACACGTAGAAACTTCAGTGGGTTTGTAGGGTGTTGCATTTGCTAATTTCAAGTGCAGGAGATGCTTTAAACTGTTTTAAGAGAAATATAATGGTCTAGTAGGTAAGGAGCAAGGTAAGTCAGCGTTCTTGGTTGCTATCCCTGGCTCTGCCAGCTGCTTGCGTGTGACCTTGGGTGAAAGACTTATTCTCTCAGTGTCTCAGTTTACGCATTAGTGAAATGAGAGTAATGATACTTACCTATCTCGCTGGGGCTTTTTGAGGCTTAATTAATTGACGTTTGTAAATCACTTTGCGATCCTCTAGTGAAAGTTGTTAGAGAACTGCCAAGTGTTTATCCTCTCCGATTTTTTTCCTCCTGCTAGTCTGCACTCATCCATCTAATATCTAAAAGCGTGCTCACAGCTAGCAGCAGATACTAGCCAAATTGCTCTTAACAGGAGATGTGTGGAAGCTTTTACAAAATTACTTTTTCAAATTACCATGCTTTTTGAAGTACCATGTGCAGGGATGCAACGGAACACAGTGCAGACAAGTGTCTGCGCTACTTGCTGAACTGACTGCGGTTGTGATTTCTCATGTAATATCTTTCAACGGATCCAAACATGTGAGGAACTCTCCAATTTAAGATGTACCTTGCTTTTAATTGATTTGCCTTTGGAAAAATCTTTGGGGCTCCTACAATTTTTTTCCTGTGTTTTTGATTTCACGTAGACTTGTCAGTAATTGGAATGTATGTCTTTTAGATCAGGATGGCAGATGAGCACACAGATTTTTATCACTAGTACTTATTTTGTAATCTCTCCTCAATCTGGGAGAAGCTAACAGATTGTGTCCTGCAAGAGGTTTAAGGCAGGCAGACCCTTCAAGTGTTATAAAGTCTTGTGGAAGTACAAGGCTGCAGCGTCACCATAAATTCAAGTCCTCATTCACTTTGCCAGTGTAAAGGAACTATGTTCTGTCCTGGGTAACACAGTTGAAAATGCATATGTGAGGACATATAATCCATCCCCACTCCAAAGGTGCCTGGAGACCTGACAGAGGGCAGGGCTGAGCACGAGGGCAGGTGGTTACCACTGCATGTAAGAAACTACCTCTCAAAGCACTGGAACTGAGCATCTGAGGAGCCTCCAGGAATTTGGATATTGGATGTTGCAATAAGATGGGAAGTGATCCGTTTTCAACATAAACTTCTCAACCTTTGTGTTTCTTGTAGACATTGGTGCCAGCGTTGGGGAAGGATTTCAGTTTTGCCTCTAGAAATAGCGTGCTTGTTTAGTGAGAGAAAGTGTGCGAGTTGCTGCATGATGTTGATAACATATGTTCTTGTATGGAAGTATAAGGGCAGATTCTGACAGGAGTGAGGAGGGAAAACCCCTGGGAAAACCCAGGGTGGCCTGGGGAAGCCTGCAAGCCAGGCTTTCGCTCCTCTGGTCCTCTTCCTGCACCCCTCCTTGTGCCCTAGCCCACTTCATCCTCCCAATATGACTCTTCATTTCTTTAGCTCACGAGGTCTGGTCATGGAGCCAGGCCTTGGAGAGGACTTGGACCACGGTACCCGGGCTGTGAGCAGTGCCTGTGTTCGTCAAGGGAGGGCAGGAAGGTTGCAGGGCTCCTGATACACCGATTCTACCAGTACAAACGTGTGCCTACCAGCGAGCGTAAAAGAGAAAGGAGGTGTCCCGCAGTCAGCCATAACACTATAGAGCGTCTTCATGCCTCTTTAGCTCAGCACATACTGGTATCATCAGGGGAAGAAGCTCAATGACACTGAAACAGGAAAATCTGTAAAAATGGAAGAGAAAAAAAAACATCTCCAGAGCTCTGAGTGCAGGCCAGACCTTTACAAGCCTGCTGAGCCTCTGAAAACTTCCCTTCCCAGTGGTACAGCTCATCTCCTGGTGGTTTTCTATTTCAGTAGCTGCAGCTGGAGGAAACGAGAGCATGCTCAGGGGTTTATTTCTTGCTGGAATTAAATGTAGAGATATCGGTATTTCCTGTTAGAAATAAGTTTAGAGAAATAAGATCAACATTATGTTCCCAAAATGAATGGGACTACTCAGATGTCCCAGCTTCAAGTCGCTTCTTGGCTGCCTTGGGGGCATGTTGCTCCTGAATTGGAAGCGGCTGAGGGCTGAACACACTGACAGATGACCTTGAGACCTGTGTATCGCACATGACATTGAGCAAGAGTCCAAAATTTCATGTTCCCTACTCTCTCCAAGGCCTACCCATCTCCTGTGCCATACGGGTGGTAGATTTTAAAATCGATATGCTTCCACAGAACATTTATTTTTCTACCAGTTGATGTTTTCTCATGGAAGACATCTCATTGGAAAAGTCCTGGCTAGCAGTAGCGCAGGAGCCCATCGCTCCGCTGTTTGTTTCTTGTGTTTCAGGAGCATCTCTGCACTTATCAGCTGAAAATCAGCCTTAATTTTTAGCGGTGTTAAAGATGTTTATTACACCAACATGTAGGAAGGAATGAAGAGAAGCCTGGTGGGGGATAACTGCTGTTTGTGTTCGTAATTTAGCACTAGGTAAAACAGCAGTTCTGGACACAATATGGAAGTATAGGTTGCCTTTGTTATTATTACAGGTGAATATAGTGACTGCAAGAATTCAAACAACCTGATTTTACTCAAAACTGCATCAAATTCAAGGGTCAGTGGAGTTGTTGTAAATGACATCTATCATTTAATACTGTATGTGCTGTCCTCTCCTTTCCTCCACGCTAATCTTTCTTTTCTGTTTGTTCACTTCTTTTGTACTGCTGCTTGAAGCTTCCTTCCTCTCCTGCCTCAACTCCCCGTTATGCAGGAGCATGTTCATAGAGCATCTTCCTGTTGCCTGTGTGTGCCAGCTGAGCCCCTTTCACATGAATCCGTTCAGAAAACCTGGTCACCACTGCTGATCTTGCCAGGGCATGTAGGGTGTCAGAATGTTTCAGATTTTAGGTCCCAGTGTGCTTCCTGTGGTGGCAAAATGCTGCTTCTTCTAACTTGGATCATTTCAGTGATGGAGCTTTGGCCTCAGCGCTATGTACGGATGACTTTTGCAAACAGGCTGTTGTCCAGGGTGGGAGTGATCAGCTTGGGGGTGATGGGAACTTCTTAAGTTGGCTTTGATGCTGCTGGAAATCCATTTTGCAATTACTCTCTCAGAAAAGCGTACATAGAATGAAGTACTGCTACGGACAACTGAGCTGTCAGAAGTTTTCTCTTTTCTTTTTTTGTAACCACCTCGGGTATTGCACTGGATAGGCTGGAGACTGGCACATGCATGGGAGGCCTAATGGATGGATTAATTACGCAGTGGATGGATTAATTCTGAATACTTCTAGAGTTTGGGGAATATCTTCCAGCCACCATTAACAACAATGGGAAGAACACAAAAGCCACTCAGATAATACAACATAGTAAGAATGCTGTTATCTGTTGCATATTAATATTCATGCCACTGTTGGTTGCACCAAAATATAGTGCAAGTTGGAAGAGCTCCCAGGGAAGTCTAGAGCAGGTAAATCATGTGCAACATTTTAATTTTTCAATGCTAAACAAATGGCCTTCAGATGAGTGAACAGAAATGTAAATAGCAACCTGGTAACAATTTGGTGATTTGATTTTTAACTTTGACTGTAAGCATACACTTTTGGAAATTTATACTTTATTTTTATGAAAGTCTTTTATGGTAGATGCAGTTTATTGGCATTCTTAATGATGACTGGTTTCACCACAGAGAAGAAACAAAAGAAAAACAGACTTGAGCTGCTCAGGAAAATAACTGGAAAGCAGGAATAGACAAGAGAAAGAAAAAGTCCTCAGATCCTAAATAAACGATAATTTGCGTGTTACTGAACTATACTTCTGTTTAGAAAGGGACAGAATGCAAAACGTTCAGAACAAGCCCTCCAAAGCTGAGCACACTGAAGGTATGTTCAAAGCTCTGTCTGTGCAAAGTAATGGGAGAAACATACCCATATTTCCTACCCTGTTTTTTTTTCTGCTGCTTTCAGCTGCTTTAGTTGTCTGGTTTAGAGTAATTCTTTGTGACATGGTCCAATGCACAGAGTAAACCCTAAGTTTGTTTCTCCTCTGTGTTATTTCTTCAGTAATAGCCTTGTTACGTACTGCTTGTGTCACCATGAGTCATGTCTTGCAGATGATGTTTTGTTGGGTTTTTTTAGTTGGTGGGAAGATAGTAATGAAAAAGACTTGAGACTGAAAATAAGAGTTCACTTCGTGGCCCATCCATGGCAGTGGAGAACTCCCACCCACTCGATTAGCTATTTCCCAGTGAGAAGATAAGGGATTGACTCTCCTCAGGAGATGCTCGTATCCTGCATCGGACCTGGACCTTTGTGCGTCCAAGTGCCATTTCCATAGTTTACAGAGGGAAATGCTTTGTGTATGCAGGTGTGTTTGCACACACAATGGTATTAAATACTACACAAAACTTTCCACAGGGATCTCAAAAAGGGCATCGCAAAGTATCCCATGTTATAACAATGTTTTGCATTAGATTTGATAGTCAGGAGAAGCCTACGAGGGAAGGGCAAGGATGAGAGTATTCAGTGAACTGGGCTTAGACATAGACCATAGACAATTACATAGATAACAGAGCACCTCTCTTGAGACTTCTTTCTTGTCTCCAAGTATTTCTGCATCGTTATATTCTTTGCTCACACAAAAGTCGTGGCGGGGTCTGATCTCATGAACCTGACAGCAGGACTGGAGCCCAACCTTGGCTATTGCCAGTCAGGTACTCAGCAAATATCTGTTGTTGTTGTATCTGGCCCAGTATCTAGTTATAATGTATTAAAAATAAACACTGTGTGAGAAACGAAACAGGATTTTTATCTGTTGAAGTTTATGAAGCAAATAGAGTATGTGTGTGCATGCACTCTTCCCCAAAGAGCGCTGCTTAAATGACTGTTTACAAAGTTGGATAGCTATCGGGAATTCATTTAGAAGTGGGCTTAAAATACAATTAGCTTGCTGTGCAAAAACCATCATAATAGCTTTGACACGTCCTTATTGACAGAGATTGCAGGGGTAGCAGTGAAATTATAAAATACATCTACAAGTCAACTATGAGTGTTTATTTAAAAGAGGACATTTGGCTACAGTTCCAAAATCAGTTGCAATATATACCACGGAAGTGCCTGGGCTATGATTCGTGGAGTCCTAAATGAGATAAGCATGGCAATTTAATTATCAGATAACTTTAACATATGCTTAAAAGGCTTCCAACTTGATAAGAATTGTGATAATGTTTTTCTACTCAGAGAAAATATCAACATCTAAATATTTTATACAGTCACAGGAAATTTAAATGAAGTCAATTTTCAGAGAAAAATGAGGCGAAGCACTTCCCACAGCAATATGCTTGAGACAGGGTTTCCATTTAATTTTTGATGAGTATTTGTTCTTCTGAGGGTTACATAAGCGATATCACAAAATTCTAAGCCCTTTTTTTCCCCTTCCTCCCATGGTACAACTAAAGGCACAGCTAGTTTGCACGTTAATTCAGAAATGCGCCTGATAGCTCTACTTAACAGAACTGGGCTGCAGCTCCATGATGTGAACTAATCTGCGAGCTGAGAATCCTCTATTCATTTTGCTCATGAAACCCAGCCATACTTTATATAAGAATGCAGAGAAGAAAGACAAATGGTTTATCCTCTAAGCCACCCAGCATCCTGTTCTTGATATTTCAGTAACATATGCTAACACATGCTTTCCTCAAGAACTTCAAAAACATGCTTTTAGCGGCAATGAAAATAGTACCATACATTGAATTCAACTTTAAACCTCATAGTTTACCTCTAATACCATTACCTCATGTATAGAAGAAAATGTAAATCTAAAATATGCTGGTGATTATAACCTTTCTTCCTGATAGACACTGCAATATAAATGCACATAAATTGAATTTCTTCTTTAAAGAAATTTGAATACCTTTGGAGCATTTTAGCAAATCATCTCCAGCCCTTATGGCACAACTTCAATGGACTGTGGAAAAGTGCTCTCCCTATGGCATGACTCCTGCAATAGAAGGACATAGCGAGGCAGAGACATGCCAAGAAAAATAGAATGTACTCCATTGATATTCAAAATTTATTTTATTAAACTTGCACAAAAGACTGAAAAACTGGAAGCTGGTTTTATTAGAAAAGGCATTCGGATATTAACTCTCTGAGTGCTGTTTGCATTGCTTGGCTGGAAAAATAGCAATCGAAGATATATACAGTTTGAATGGTTTGACTTTGCTCCCTAGGATAGTTATTTGATTCCTTGTGTTAACCATTAAATCAGAAACTGTGAGAGTGGGTAAGTGGTGAGTAGGAGATGCTGATGCATCAGATGAGAATTCTTCAGAGGTGTTCTCTCTTGGGGGAGAAATGAATCTATTTGAGCAATCTTGTGCTAATTAGCAAATATGCCAATTGGTGGATAACAGCCATATTTCAGAATTCCATTTCTAAGGGAACATATGGCAATGTTCCTGAATACCATCAGCTGTCAGTGTTTATCTTAGAATAGGGATGGGAAATGAAGATGCCAAAAAAAGTATTTTTCAGCACAGCAAATACTAATATTTCCATAATATGTTGGAAGGATAAACTAACTGAAGTTTCCTAAGTGTTTGGTTAAGTGGAGAATGGCCAAGTTAGCTCTAAATTGGTTGGATCACTTTCCTGTTAATCAGAACAAGTTGGTGTTTCTTCAGCAAGGTGAGATGCTTCAGCGTATTAAAGACTTTTACCTTCGTCTGCATAGTGTGATGTATAAATCTTATGGTAATCTTGGGGGTTGAAAGAACTGCTCATTGATGTAGACTTGCCACATGATATTTTAAAGATGATCTACTGTCGGGTAAATTCATGGATTAAGAAAGTTACCTCAGTGGTGAAATATTTGCCTTAGCCTTTGGCTTCACATGTGGTACAGACTCTCCAACTTCAGAATTTTAGGAATTGGTAAACGCTGTAACTTGTCAATAAATATGATATGTGTGTGTTTGTGTCAACACTACCCCAGTCTGCCATTACTGTTAATGGTCTGGATGTGCTTTTATTCTTACTATAACCACTTATTTTCAGAACATTATAATTTATGCAGAAACATTTCCTCATGACAAAGATCTGGGATGTGATGAAAGCCAAAAAACTTTTTTTTTAAACAAAACCTATTTCAACACAATGTTTACAAGTAGAAAGGTATTATTTATATTCTGAAGAAGTAACTTTTCATGGAAAAGTTATGAATAAGGACTTTGTTTATTCATTTTTCTAAACGACAATGCATACGCATCTGAGATGTATGTGAAGCTGGGCTATGGTGCTGGACAACACCAGTGTTCCTCTAGAGTCCCGTTCCATTTGAGCAGGATCTGATTTTTCATTATAAAATACATCATCATCCTCTTCATTTCTCCATCCTAGTTAGATGAGGGAATGGGTAAAAGTTTCAAACCTTCTCAGTGGCTTAGGGCCAGATGAGAGATAAGGCTTTAACTGGCTTTTAAGATCTGGCCTTTAGACTCATTCTCAATAAAGCAATGAAGGCACTTAAGAGCCTGCATCTCATTGAGAGTCACTCGGATTTAGAATCCTATACACCACAATTAAAGTGTCTAAAGATTGAAATAGTCACTTTAATTGTTTTTCAAATCACATAGACATTTTCCTGCTCTTTCAGACACCTGACTGCATTTGGGAACCTGACCCTGAGATGCATCTGACTGTCCTGTGCTCAGAATGTGAGCTGATACCATGCAAAGTAAGCTGGAGCAAAGCATTTGTCTAGGCTAGCAATTCAAAGTAAAAACTGATAGAGTATTTGATGTGGCTATTTAAATCTGAATTAATTCCCCATCCTAACTATAGTGAAGATGGGAGGAGATCAAGCGCAAATGCTTCAAGCCAATGCTCTGCTTCAGTCGCTGCAAGAAAATTGCTAATGGAGACACAGCGATAGTACCGCTGTAGTCGTGGGCCTTCAATGCAGGCAGGGAAACCCACTGCAACGGATGAAATCACGGAATTCTCGTATCATCCTGCACTGGCCAGGAGAGCGGGGCTCAGGGATGCTCCGTGCTGTGGGTGGCCCGTGGTGCCAGGATGGTGAGAGAGACCAACGCAGAACTCAGCTGGGCAAACCCTGCCTGGAAGAACTGCCTGGTTTTCTGGCCCTTCTGCATCAGCCCGTGGTTGAAGCCAAACACAGCCCATTGATGATAATCCATAGTCTGTGGGCCAGTGGTTGTTTTCATCGGATAAAGTACAGCAGCTGTCGCAGGGCCAAGGGGAGCATGAGCTCTCTCCGGGTCTGCGCTGGGAGTGCTGCCTCTCGAGTGGTACCAGCCGAGAAGAGAGTACAGCACAGCCAGGAGAGCTTGTGGAAAGAGAATCACAGTGTTTGGAAATACAGACCAGAATTTGTTTGATGAAATGGCTGCTTTTGTTCTTCCGGCAGGTATTAAAAACATAGAATAACCTAGGATACAGTATAATACAGGGCTGGCAACTTTCCTGACCTTATCATGACTCTGATTTATATAGGTCTGCCTCCGGGATTCAAAGGATGCTTATTCTTTTGTTAGTAAATATATAGCCCATATAATGGCCAAGAACAGCTTGGTAACGTTGAAGTTGATAGCTTCAAAAAACAGGAGGAACATAAAACGATCTCTAAATTTGTAATCTTTAGGTTCCATGATTTTTAAGGCGAGCTTCTAATTTCGTGTCTCAGGTCATGATATGTGAATGTTTGGAGTTGGTGATAATGTGAAGAATGATAAAGTCATTTGAGCTACTGCCTGTCAATTCCCACATTTGAAAGGTCAATTCTTCCTGGAAGAATACTTGTTCCCTTCCAGTATTGATGTATTGATTAAACTGCTGTGTCTTTGGCACCTTATTGTTTCTTTTGGAAATCTGAAATATGTTTTAAAAATAAATACATAATCTCTCCTTTCCCCGACCCCTGTAAAGATGGTCATTGGAGATAATCTTTAATCACAAGTCTAGGCTCTGAAACTGGGGTTTACAATAGAAATGCCAACAAAATTTTAGCTGTGCTATAATACAATAGTTATGTAAATACAGTACATAATGTTCTTAATATGCTAATCTCTGCGTATCAGGAAGCAAAATCTCACTGAGCAGAACTCAGCTATGGCCTAACAGCCTTTTGCTCACAGAAAAAAAAAGAGAATGAATTGCAAAGCCTGTAAGTGAGAGCTGCTTCTTCTGGTTAGCCCTGGCATTTCTGGGAGAACGAACAGCACTTCTTAATTTTCACTTCAACCACTAGCTGCTTTTTTTTATGGTAGGTCCTGCCAGTTAGGCTTGATTCTGCCATGTTTTTGATGATTTATTTTTGTTTGACAATAATGTAAAATACAAACCATCTGATGCTAGGTTTTAGCTCCATTAGCCGGGAACCACAAACCTATGCCATGTCACTTTTTCTTTTTATAGTGCTGTTTCAAACTTACTGGCATAATTGATCGATCTTTTTCCTTGTCTGGATTAAATGATGGTTTTGGCCAGAGTTTCATACCAGGATGCCAAATTTTCTTACTCTTACGACTCCGATCTCTGTGTTGCACAGGCCTAACTATATAATATTCAAATGCCTCATTTGTAAACACACAATTATGTACACAAAACCTGCTTCTTAATGTTTCCCCAATTTGGCTCTGCTGTAACACTAGCGACGGCTGCTGGCATGCAGACCAACTAATCTGTGCCATGCCAGCACTCTGAAAGCTGAATTAAATTGGGCCTGGATAGTGTACAAATACTGCAACCTAATGTTTTTAAAAAGTCAGTCCCTAAAGAGTGTACATACACTTATTGAAGAGAAACCCATCTGTATCTATGCACACACCTCTTGTGCCAATATACGGGTTTTAGCAATGACCCAGTTAACAGAGATACATTGACACGTTTTATTCCTGAAGTGGTTCTTCCATTATGTAATGGAGCTCCCCAGACACGACCAAAACAGCCTTCCTCAAACTTGTTGAACAAAGGGATGTCCCTTCCTCTTGCCTGGAGGCTGCTGCAGAGGGGGAAAAAGAAGAATGTGGTCTGTGCAGTGGTGCCGTGTCCTGCCCACAGAGTAACGCCATGAGACGGAGCCACAGAAAGATGCTTTGCAGGATGCAGGGAGCATGCTGGCTAGTGAGTGCCGAGGCTGGGGGAGCCAGGGGCCGTGCCCTGGGCTGCAGCCACATGGAACAGGCAGGTTTGCCAGCCTGCACCTCTTGGCTGCAGTAGTCGATTTGTTTATCACTGAAGGTAAAGAGGCAATTTCAGCAGCTGTGAAAATTTTGATTTTTTATCTTTTTTTTTACCTTGACACAGGTGGTTTCTTGTATCTAGCTCAGTACAGTGTGATAGATCCTTTTTTAAAACATGTTTTACCCTATGTGAGTCTTAATATATACGCCTCGTCAGCCACATGTGATCGCCACTTCACACTGCAGAGTGTGAAGCATCAATAAGTCACAGTGGGTCAGTAAGAGTTTCTTGTGTAAGGAAAGTGGCCTCAACCCACCAGAATATGTCATGCAACAGAAAAGACTTTTAATCTTTTTGGAAATAATTTTTTCACTAAGTTTATGATGTTAACACATGCAGGTGTTTCAGCCTGGCTGCCTTCAAAACATAGAGGAAATATCAGAGAGGGACCCTGTCTCTCCAACTGTCTTAGCCCAGGTAGTGCTCATTCACGTTTTTTGGATCCATGCACTCAAATACTCTCTGTAGCAATAAAAGAGTGGGAAAATAAAAGATCTTAGCGCACAGCAGAAAGAAGCAGAATGAAGTCAGACTGTGAAAAACCTTTTTCACATTTTAAACCTTCTCTTCAATCTGTGGGCTATTCAGATGAGTTAATCACAAACCAAATAATATTTGCTTCTGTGGAAACTAGTAGGATGGATAAAAGATCTGGAGGAGATGAGGAGTGTAGTAGACCTGATTATCTAAAACTTGCCAGGTTTCTGAAGAGGGTTTGTTGCAGGGGAGGCGTTGGAGGCAGTTGCCGTTGCTGCGTGCCCATGGGGGAGGAGGGCCACTGCTGCTGCTTTGTGGAGAGCCTGGTGAGCTGGTTCCATTTATGCAGAGCTGCAGGTTTTGGCTAATACACAAAGCAAAAAGTAAAATCAAAAGGAAATATCATTTCCTCAACTACAAGGTATTAATATCCTGTTCAATTTAATTTCTGCCTTCTGTTATTGCGAACCCTTTAATATGTAGTGTCAGCTTGGCAAGGATTTTCCAACAGTATCAAAAGAGAAATTACCCCTGAAATGTTGTCACAGGAGCTGCTGCAACTCTCGCTAATGTAGTGTCCCAAGAAGCAGCAATGGAGATGGCTGCTGCAAGGAGAACTGATCCCCCTTGGGCCAGGTACTGCCCCACAGCCCCCAGCAGCCTCATCATAGTTTCTAAGGAGGCAAATTAATACCAGCTGGATGCTGCAAGTTCCTAGTCAGAATAGATGTAGATATAGATCCCAGGTATGAGGCTGATGGAGAGGAGCACAGCGAGGGGTAAGACCTGGGCTGGGCGCTGCAGGACCCTCCTGCACACGGATGGGTGAGACAACCCATCCTCGGAGGAGGAAGCAGGACTGTTGCGCAAGGAGGCAGCTTATCCAAAGCATAAATATATTCCTCTGGGTGGAGAGGTGAAGCAGCTATGTATTAGTAAGCCAGAAGTGCTCTGTAAGAATCTCTCCTGCTATTATTTAAAAGATAGATATTCTCCCTGTTCAACTTGTATCGATTTTTCTGATTAAGGAAAAAGGGTGTTTATCAGAAAGAGACTTCCTGCCTTTAAAATATCATAGATCTTGCACTAAATTGCCCAGCGCTTTCTTCATGAAATTATATTGTTACTGCATGTTTGCTCCTGCTCAGATGAACCACAGATGGAATTTGCCTACTTTCAGTCTTACATTAGTCATAAAACCACCAAAAGGATTTATTAAACTGAGATTTGAAAACAGAGATGAATTCCCCTTTTCCGCAGTTATTAGCTTCTGAGTTTTGGGTTGTTGCTGGTTTATTTGCAGGACACTAGAGCCTGCAGAAATTGCCACCTTCTCAGGAATTACCCATCAGGACAAATGACAAAACATCTCCGTGCTTACTACTTCCATGAACAATTTCTAAATTGTTCTCTTGGTGTTGAAATGTGGGATTAAAATAGATGAAATTGAAGACATAAGATGTTCGTAAATCTTATTTCTTTCACAAATCCACTTGGCTCAGGTATGAGATTTTTCTTTCCACTTGAATCCTGGAGAACCAACTAAATCAATGTTCCATGAAGGCCTTTTTTTTTTTCCTGCTTTATTCAGACAATGGCCCTTTTTCCTTATGTTATTAAAATATTTCCTTTGGAATTATCTTAATTGTCAAGATGACCTGCGGCCTCAAGTCACCAATTATATGACTTCAGCAGTGCCTTATTTCCATTGAAAAGCAGCTGAGATATGACGTACCTTTTTTTTATACGAAGATGTGTGGCTCACGTATTTAGTGCTGAATGACCAGCATGACTGACTGCCCCTCCATTCACCATCTGCCTCTTTTTAACAAAAAAAAAAATATTTAATTAGAGGGTCTCTGTCATCACAGTGGCCAAACCACTTTTAGCATGTGTTATTGTTTCGCTGCAATGAGTTTACAGGATGTTGCAAAATCCTATGAAGATGCAGCTTACAGAGCTCCAGTTCCATGCTGTACGTGAGTAGTGTTACACAAGTCACGTGCCAGCTCAGACATGTGTTTTGAGGTTTTTGGTGTGTCACTCAAGCCCCTTGGCCCTGCGTCCTTTGTATGGCTGGATGATTAATTTTATACTGGCAGACTCTGCTGTTTGTGGAAAATAGATTTTTGCGTGGAGGAGCTGCCAACATATTTCCTCAGACTGACATCAAAATACAACAAACGCGGTCAGGGAAGCCTTGTTCTAAGAGGTGTGATTTTGTGCATGAGTGTTTGTGTGTATCAGTGTGTGTACTCAGGGCTTTTCTAAAATTTAGTAATAATAATAAGCTACTAGGTACACGGATCTGCTACTCGCCGCTCTCTCTTTGCCCCGTCTACTGCCATCACCTTGAGATCTTTTATCTCAACTAATGACAGTCCTGCCTTCAGCACGCAACAGTCCCTGACAAATTCCTGCAGTTGGCTGTGAAGACACAAACCAGAACTCCTAGAAATAATCAATATTGTTCTGACTTTCGGCATTATCGTCACAAAAATTGTTCATTTTAAATTCTATTTGGCGTCTCTGAGAGCTTATGGTCATATGTCAGGATCAGGTTCAGCATGAGCGTTCTCTTAATTTCAAAACCATCCAGTTTTCAGTCAGTTTCACATTATAAACCTCAAAACAAATATATAACCTCACTGATTCTCACCATATGACTACAGCAGCTTGTTTCATCGCTTTGTGCCTAAACTTCCGTAGATAAAAAAAAGAGATAGCAAAATTTACATATAATGGAAGTGCTTTGTTTTTAAGCATTTTGAGCTGAAAACTATTTTAACTGCTTCATTTTTCTTCCATATTTAATCATTTGAAAATACAAATTGTAGGGGCACTCTGACACTGTGACTTTGGAAAGTAAAAAATCAATGCCTTCCCTATTTTCTGACTTTTATTAGATTAAGAGTGGGAAAGTTTAAATTTAAAAATATATACATGCTGGTTTTGTCTTTGGGCTGTTGAGAAAGCTTTGCTTTGCTTTTGCCCAGAGACATGGAAAACAGTGACAGAGAGTCAGAGGGGGCAACCCATCTCTCTTATTCCCACTGTGCTCTATCATTTGTAATCCTTATAGTGTCTGAAGCTAAATCTGAGATGTTCCAGAGCCTAGATGCAGTGTGCGGCCAGGTCCAGCCGACAGTGGTCTGGGCTGGGAGGCAAAATTGCTGCTGCCAGAGGTCAGGGACTGAGCAGGGACTAGGAGCCCATGGATCAGTCCTCTGCTGTTCTGGAGCTCATGCAGAGCTCTGCACCAAAAGAAACAGAGTATAAAACGCTGCTAAGGCAGAGCAAAAGCCTCTTGCTTTCACCTTGCACCGGTAAGAATTGCTGCAAGAGGCAGCAACCAAACCCCGCTCGTTGCCACCGTGCAGCCGTTCTGCTACGCTCTTTCCCCAGCAGCCGAGTGTGGATAATGATGCTTTTCTATGCTTGGGATCTGTGGCTGAAAATTTAAGTAACTTGTTAGTGATGTCTCTCAGCTTTTGGATCCTGCATAAATAATATATTGATAATGGTTTATTATTTTACTTTGGTTTCTTTTCCAGCATTGTCAACTGTTGTTCTAAAGGACATTAAAATGCAGAAGGAATATTTTGCAGTCAGGTACGGCTCTGTTAGAGGCAACAGGGAGAAACAAGCTTCAACAGATAGGCAGGCCGTCGTCTTGGTCGTACATGTGTTTTAACTTGTGGAAAGACAAAAACAGTCTTCATGCCAGAGATGCCTGAAAACTCGCGGAGTTGTCATCTCGATAAACTATCAGTCAGGATCTTTGTCATTTCTTTACTGTCTCTTGTGTGGCTTTATTCACCTCTCCCTGTACTTTATTGTAGGGAAAATCAAAAAAGTTCTAGGTGTCTTTTTTTATTTTATTTTATTTCCATGGAGCCTTAAGCTGTTTTACATCTGTGTGTGACTACAGAAAGGCAAGAAAGGGTGAAAACGAATCAATCCCCAGTAAAGCAGTGGGAGAGCTATTTAGTACTGCTGAAATAACTCCTGTCCCATCCTGACAGATCTCAACGCTACAGCTTCAAAACCACTCACAATGATACAGAGGGGTTTTTTAAGTGAAGTACTAATATTCCCTCTTGGTACATTTCTGAAACTGTACATGTGTAGGTTTGCTAGAAATATTTAGGAGAAACAGCTGGACGTTACAAGAAAGCTGTCTTTTAATCTTAATCTTTTTATATGACCCAGTTCATATTTATAGCATATTTTCCTTCAGCTTTCCTCCTTCTAGCCCCCGTCTCCTCAATCTTCTGTATTTTACGTCTGCAACTAAACATACTTTCAAATGAGAGTTCAGAAAAGGTTGAGCGCAGAACTTTGTCAGTGCTCAGGGCCTGACTCTGCACTCACGAGTAGCAGCCAGGAGTCTAATGATCAGAATGATGAAGAGATTCCCCGATGCCTGGATGAAGAATTGGTCTAGTATCACTGCTCTGGGAGTGACTCTCAGGACTCCCACCCTGCCATTTTATACTCACAATTACATAGATAAAACATGAAGGCTTGTGGTTGCCTCACTTGTGTCCACAAATGTGTTTGCAACCGTCTTCAAATTACCGCTTCTGCGGTGTTACTGAATGCCTGCTATGAATAGCCTCCTTCAGGATAAAGTTACTGGCACAACACGGCTTGGTCCAACAGAACGTCGGTGAAATGCTGCGTTACCTCTGAGTCACTTAACTGGGCTCGCAGTAGATAAACAAATATCCCTAAAGTCACTGCTGTTATTAGATGACTGTGTGGCCAATGCATAGAGAATACGGAGCGTCCTAGGAGGACCTTTTTTCCCCTGATTCTGTGTTCCAATCTATGGGGCTGAACAGTTGCTTCTAGTCCTGGACCAAACTGAGCTTTTCAATAACTCGTGTTTTAATCAAAATCAGACGTGTGTGTGTGTATATTTCCCTGCAAGCAGCCCAGAGGACTTTTATTTAGGGTATTTTGAAATCATCACACTTAATGGGTGATGTGGTGCCTTCTGACATCCTGAGACAATATTTGTCTTCATTACAACAAAATTATGTCATCATTGCTGTGCTCTAAACAGTGTAAATTAATCAAGTAATGGGTTACTACAGAAAAGCTGTTAGGAGTATCGAGAGTGTAAGGATAATAAATATCCATATTTTGTTGAAGAAGCTGTGTACAATAAAAACCAATCTCCTGTCTCACTGCCCTTCATAAGAGTTCACGTTCTCCCTCAGTCCCTGAAGTTACTGTTTTCTTCTGAAGAACAGGCTGCTGAAAGTTGTTCGTCCAAGCCTAAGCACTTAAAATTCGGTATATGCTTGAGCATGAAAATTGTGTCACTGTCCTCTGTGATGACCATAGCCATGCACGTGTGACACGATGAGACAAAATGAATTGCCTTTTGCTAAGCAGCTCTTTTCAAATGGGGCTGACCTAACCCCATCAAGTCAAGGGATCAGCCTCTGGGGTTATCATTCCCCTGTCACTATGATGCAGAAAGACCTGGGCTTTCTGAGGGGGAGGCACTCAGCCCAGCCAGATGGGACTCACCAGTCACAACACTGTGCTTCATTTACGAGTCTCTAGTCCAAAGCAGCCTGAAGAGCACATCAGTATGACACGCTCTCTTTTGCTTCTCTGATTTAGAGGATGAAAGTGTATTTTCCTGGTGAATGTGTTACATAGCCCAGGTTACAATAACCCAACCTGAAAATACTGAAGACATGAACGTGGGGTTGTTATCCCAGCAGGAGAATCAGGACCGTGGAGATTGCTTCTGCTCCAGCGCTCAGTACCAAAGATGGATTCAGTAAGACCCAAAAGTAGCATAATATTTTAACTGTCCCAGAGAAAGAGCCCTGCAAATGAAGGTGAGCCTGTGTACAGCTTCATTCTTCCAGTGCTTTCTCCTTCCAGCCAGTACTGGCTTGTCAGGGTATGTTTTAAGCCAGCTGTTCTTTATCCAGATTCCAGCCTCCCTCCTGCACTAAGAGGTCTGGAAGACAGCGCTGGCTGTGCGGGTTGAAAAGGAAACATCTTGGCGTATTGCTGGGCTGTTAGTCCGTATCACTGCACAGTGATCCCTGGAGATGGCAAATGATGAATAGACTGGACAGTAGTTAGCAAGTTGGAGCAAAGTGGGACTAGCTGGTAGCTAGGGAGGTCCTTGACATGGAATGCAGACTTCCCGAGGATGAACCAGGCTACTTTGGTCACAGCGCATGTGTTCTCACCTTCCCAACCTGCTGTTCCAAATCAAATAGATTTTTTTCCTTCTTTTCTGGAGTAAATAAATCATGCAATTAGAAGAAAAATCAAGCCGCACATAAATTCCATGAGCCAACCAAGTGGAAAATCTGACAGAGAAAACACCTATTTGCTTTTCATTTTCAAGAGTAGCAGGACTTTCCCTCACAAATACAGTCAATCCACTGGTCTTCAGCTTTTCAAAACAGAAAACTTTTGATGCATCTGTCTTAAGATGACGTGATAAAAAGATGTCTTTAGTTACCTTTTCCTGCTGATGCTGCACCACACCGCGGCAGGCTTTGCATGGCTGTTTGCACCCACCCTGCAACTCTAGGGAACACCTCCCAGGAGAGCATGGAGATGTGTGTTCCTGCCCTTTCTAAGAGGAAAAAGTCTCTACGTTACAGGTCGTGGATGTAAAGGTGAGATTTGGAAGGATTAGTGCTAGAATAGAGCGGTCATTGCCATCTCTAACCGGCCCGGGCCAGGAGAAGCTGCCTTTCCCAGGTACGCTGGCGGGAGGTCTCTGCTTGCCACTTATCCCCCTAGACTGGGTGGTGGCACGGATGCCACAGGTTAGCTGTTGGATAACATATAGCTTGTGTCTAAGGCACTATTAGATTTAGAAAACAGAATCATTTCGCAGAGCCCAGAGGGAGCAGAAGGGGAAGGAAGAGAGAATGATTCTTAAAAAGTCTTATGTTTCTTTCTGGAAGAAAATTACCGTCATCTATCTTTCCTTTCTTGCAAGCTCCTGGAACCTACTAGTAGTGCCCTGCTGCTGGATTTTCAAACTTCTATTTTGCTGAAGAATATCTCTCTGATGCAGGTGCCAGTGTCATTTATCAGAGGATGATGTCAACATTCCTGTGTCATACATGACAAATGACAGCAGAAAGGAGTGCCCCTTGAATTCTCTTGCTTTCACAAGGCTCTCTCCTCTCTCCAGTTAAATGACATTTTATTTCCTACAGAGTTTCAGTTTAGACTTCTGTTGCCTCTAGAGAGAGGTACGTTCAAATTGACTCAGAATGAGTGATTAGCACCAAGCACTGAGCTCCAAATTCAGTATTAGTGTAAATACAGTCGCGCGGCAATGGACGTGAACTTTGTTTTCATGCTTTTGGGGCAGATTCTGCCTCATCTTACACCTCAGAAAATGCCAGAGAGCTTTTCTGATGTATTCCCAAGGGCAGAGCTGGATGGATGTGAGAGCATCTCCCTCATCCTCTGTTTTTAATGCTTTTAAAGAGATGACAGATTTTGAGCCAATGACAACCGCTATGTTCGGAATGTGTTGCTTTGCAAAATATTTACCTGTTCCAGTAGGCACTTGGCAGCAGAAATCCATGCTTTGACCCTCTTCTGTGTATGGGCCTGATTTGAAAGGTAATATAGAAATTAATTGGGTCCGCATCCAGTGGCACACTTGGTAAGTGGAGCAAAGCAAAGTAAAAGCTTGGGAAGAAAACAGGGAGGACAGAGTACATATGCTTCTTCTAATCCGCTTTTTCGTCTGCTTCTTTCTATTCTTCTGGCTGGAAGAAGGGATTTGGACTCTGCTCTCTTAAGCCATGCATGTACAAAAAGGACTTTATTTTTAACTCGTGTTAAAATCCTTTCTTGGACTAGGCAGCTACGGTCTTAACGTGTTAGCTGGCTGCGATAACCCGGAGCGGGGAGCTTAGGGTTTATCTTGACCAGTAACTGCCTGTTAAAACTGACACTGCTTTGACTAAAGCTTGTTAAAACACCAGCATGGACAACATGTGTTTGCAAAACCACACACCTGTCCCCTAATGGCACCAAGGCCCTGGGGGAGGCAGTGAGTCTCAGAGCCGCTACTCGCTGCTCTTTCCACCCACTCCGTGTTTGATTATAGTGAATTTTCCTCCTTTCAAACATGCACGGGGCTGCCAACCTTGGGATTTTTTTAAATTATTTTTTTTTTGATACTTGGCTTTTAAGCTAACCAGGAGCATGGCTTGTCTATGTTCAGCACCCAGTGAAAGGGTTGGATTTTCATAAGGGCTCAGGATTCAGCAGCAGCCCGGGCACGGTTTGACGTGTGCTTAAATGGCATCCCCGAAAAACAAGCTTTTCCCATCCTGCTCTTGCCTTGCGCTGCACCAGTCCAAACACCAACGCAGATAAACAGGGAATTATTTAGAGAAACCGGTTCAACTGAAGGGAATCATAAACAACTTGATTTTTCAGTGGTACTGCCGTTTAGTCATCGTATTTCACACCTTCCATCTAAAATCAATAGAAACAACAAAGCCGCTTGTGGACTTTGAGTTCTGGACCTTTTCTTGGAAGAGAAATTATTTTTATTTTTTTTATTCAATTATCCTACAGATGTTCCAAACAACCTGCCTGAAAGAACAGGTTTTTTCCCAAGATCTGAGGGAGATTTGGGGGTGGGATAGCGAGAGAAGTAATTTAGATGGACCCCATTCATTTTATGCTCAATTTAAAATTTATGCACAAGTTTGCATTAAAAACAAACAAAAAAATTACTTCAACAGGAGAATGATACCTGCACTGTGACTTGTACTGAAAAAAATGATGGAACTAACTGGAAATGGCATAGTTGCTGGGGCAGACTGGGAGTAAGGCAGCCCTTCCTGGCATTACTGGTGAGGGCAGAGGGGATCAGTCACTCCTCGATGCAGAAGTGACTCAGATTTTTTCACACATTTATATTTTCAAAGGCTTCTTCAGAAGAAATAGATTTAGCAACATACCTCTCCTGTCATTTTAATATGAGTGCTGAACTTTTTTCTGTACGCTTCTATTTTTCCCCCAAAGCAGAGGTCCATTAGCTCCAGGCTCCGCCAGTCCCAAGGGCTGTGATCTTATCTCAGGCTGCCAGAGATCATTATACACATCACTGTCATGTTGCTATGTTGTTGGTGGGGTTTTTTCCCTTCTGTTTCATTTTATTTGTTTTTTACAGAGGGGAGAGGAAAAAAAAAAAAAAAGAGGTAGTAGGGGTTTTTTAGCCTTTAGACATGTAGTCTGAGAAAAGAGGCCTCAATTTCTCTCACTCTTCTCTTCCAGCTCTACCAGCTGAAGTACTGTTTTTCACAGGATGAATTGCTGATATTCCTACTTATGCAAACTAAGAGCAGAAACTGAATCTTCCAGTCAGTAACTGTCTTAACTCAGACAGTACTGACATTAATATTCCTAATGGTAAAGCTTTCATCGTGGTTTCTTTTCCATGGTCTGAGATATATTCTTCATTCTCTAGTTACTGATATATTTCTGATGTGCCCAGCAGGTAACTTCTAGGAGTTGCACTAGGTCAAGTTCACTTTAAAAAAAAAGGAGAGGAAAGGAAGAAAGCTCTTAGTTTCTTATATCTTCTCTTACGGTCTTAGCTTTATTCAGTATTTCTGAGTGGATTTTTGGGCCCACAGTAGTTTCTTTAGTAAAGCCTGTTTACCAAAACTGTCACTAGTTTCCTTTGCTTTTTACGTGGCTCAACTCAAGCGTGACACAGAATTTGTTATAATTAGATTGTCCTAGCAGTTTAGCGTATACGTCCGTATATCTAGATTCCTTAGGACAGCTTTCACAGCTCTGCTGAAGTTCCCAGGGAACGACAACCCTTGCATTGATGGAGGCACATGGTATTGCTGGCGAGGATGGAGGTGATAGTGAAGAAGTGGTCAATCGTCCTCCAATTTGCAGTACCTAATGGGGTTGGAGTGAGCACGCAACTGTGTCCCAGCAGGGCCTGGAATACCACTTTTGGCAGTTCTTGCTGACTTACAGAGTCCTATAGCTGATGATCTGAATTACCCAGAAGGTTTTCCACCAACATGGTCCTGGTGCCAGACATGTGATGCAGTTTTTGCATGGGAGCTACACTTAATCTGCTTGTCAACATCATGAAGCTCAAGTGTTACGGGTTGGCCGTCCCCATGCTGGAGGGTAGGATTGGCTTCCTTACGTTGTTCCTTACGTATCACCGCTGCTAAGGCTGTGCCTGAGCATGTCTTCCCAGTAAGATGAGATGTAGCATTTGGCCAAGTCAGCTGATTTGAGGCAACTTGGCATAGGAGTCACAGCAGCCAGCACACTGAGTAAGGAAAAATTAGGAGGTGCTAAAGAGAGCCATTCTGGAGTTGTGCCCTTCTTGGGAGTCTATGTGACTAACAGAGATCCTAAGTCAGATCAGGATTTAAATTTCCTGCGGCCCCACCAAAGAATGAGGTAAATCCTCCATGAAACACAGCCTCAAGAGGAGGCAGAAGTATGTCCAGTCATGTATAAAATAGGCTGACCATTCAAGTGCTCTTCCGAGGTGGCATCTACTTGGCTGGAGGGGTTGAAATTCACATCTCGGGACTGTCCTACCTGGCAGCTATGCCTTCATGTAGCCAGAGTAACGCTTAGTTCTTTATCTTGAAAAATCTTTGTGTTCAGCGCCGTGCTAAGGGAGGGAGTCAAAGACAAAGAATGGTCCATCTCAACTCAGCCTGGACTGGTGAGACGATTTCCTTTGGCTCTTCAGTCTAATTGAGTTTGTAGTCTTAGTCTGATGTTTGCAATATGCAAAAATAATTCCGTTGTTCAACGTAAATTAGACTTTCAGCAGTGAGCAGTGAAGATACAGAGGTGTATTTTCTCACCTGTACCCCACTAAATCATGGCCAAAATCCATGATGGAGTATTGTAGATGTAACTGTGCTGATGCTGGTGTATTTCTTGGGCTGGAATGCGGGTTTTGAATGCCAGTACCATCTGTTCCTCACCGTCATTTTTATTATTTTCAAGAGTACCTAGAAGCTACATCTGAGATCAGGGTGCCGACATGTTGGAAAAAAATGTAACTAGAGGTTGGCTCCTCGTGTGAAGAACTTGTGCTGTAAGGAAGCAAGACAGGCAAAAGTTAGAAGAGAAACAGAACAGAGGAATGATTTATCCAGGGTCATGGGGCAGGTCAGTGGCGAAGCTAAGATCAGAGTCTGTATCTCTCAGTTTCTGCCGAGACATCACGTAGAACATGTCCACAAAAAAGGAATGTTTAAGATATACATGCAGAAATCGCAGGAGTTCACTTGTATTGGAAACGTTTCCGTTCAGAACAGGAGTGTTAAAGATTAACCTTAATAGCCTTCCTTTTCTGCCGTCACTCGGTTCCTCAGTATGTTCTAAACCCTCGTACGATCCACCAGCTCTTCTCGTCGGGGCTTTCCTCTGCCTGTTAACGACACAGGGACTTCCGCAGGATAGCAACCTCTTATGACAGCGACCTTTTATTTGCCCACATCTTCAGTGAGATGACAGATAATGGGAGGAAGTCAGATACGTTTAAAATATACTTAGTTTTAACAGCGCTGAGACACTTAACTTGTCAGCAATCCAATTATTAATCAGATTAATGGACTTTTATAAATCCACTGCATCCTTGGGACAATTGCCTCGTTTATGTTTCATGCATACAGAATAAGGTTTCTCATGAGCTACGAGAACTTTAGTATGAAAGCTAAAACTGAGAAGTAATCCTTAGCTTACTCTGCTACCACACCTTGCATGCAAGAATGCTGATCATTGCCTGCATAGGATCGTCATTTAATTATGTTTTTTCACTTCTGAGCTTAATGCTATTGAAAGAAATCCATCAGCATTTAATTAAAGACTAAATACAGTCAGTCTTCCTAGCTGGTTCAGTATTCACTTAGAAATGTATTTGATACTTAGACAGCCAAAAAGGATACCAGTGGTAACAACATTAAAGGAGGTTTTGTAAAAGAATGGGAATCTAATTTGTATCTGGAAATTAAATTTATATCTGAGATTTTTAAAAACCATTTAAGAGATATCAAATCCCCATCTGTATTAGGAAGTAATGGGAATTAGTCATCCAGTTAGGTCTTCAGCTTTCTAGGGGAAAGAATTTTTTCCAAATACTTTTTAAAGTTTCTGATTTTAGTCCAGGGGTGCTCCAAGCCCCTGGAACACATTGCAATGAAACAGAAGCAGCTCATGCTGTAGCGTTTTCCTATTGCTTCACACATAACATGACATGCCATTTCTGACTGAGCAATGCCGTATTCTGTGTGCAGGATTTTATTCTAATATTCTACTTTATAAACTAAGACTTTTATAATTAATTTTGTAAAATACAAGTTTCCAAAAGGAAGCCAAGAAACAAATAAAATGTGAGTTCTGACTCCCACAAAGATAGCAGATCCAATGCAAATCATATGAAAGTAAAGAATTAATTAGTTTCAGTTAATTTTAGATCAGGTCTGGAGATCAGTGTGTTCAGAACGGGACACCGTAGAAGACACTAATGTCAATGTCATGATAGCATTTTCCCCTTGAGTGGGGATCATGAACAAATGAAATTAACAGAGGCTTTAATATTGATTTAAGAAGGTGCCGGCAGGGGCTCTAAGGACTGCTTAATGTTAAGCACACGCATAAGTGCTCTCCAGAAGAATTTTCTTTTTTTATATCAGACACCATGTAAGTAAGAAGGAAAAGCATGTTTGTATCTGTGTGGGAATGAACTTTTTAGGTTATAAAAGCAAAGAACTATTAAATACCTAGCTAGTGAGAGACCCCTGAAGGGAAGCGAATAATAGAGGTTTAATTTGCAATCTTTCCAGATTAAGAATATAAACTTATTACAACTCGTTTTTTCCTTCAGCATTGCACTACTGAAACCTGCTTATGCACTTTTATGCATTTGTTTTGTTAGGTATTCCCTATGGCTGGGTTTGTCGTTCGAAGTGCAGGCTTGCTTTCCTGCTGAAGGAAGGCTCGCAGGAACTTTTGGGGCAGAAATAACAACCAACAGACTTCTCTTCAGAAGCCGTTAAGCTTTTCCCTGCCTAGATGAAGTGAATGGGTATTGCACCCAGAAAGGCAAAGTCTTTGTCAAATCTGTGTGTGCGCGTGTCTTTAATCACGATATTTATTTCCTCTGGCATGATTTATTAGCCTCCTTTGCAGTTTTGTCGCAGAGTTTACTTGTCGTTTCGATGTGAAATAGCCATCAAATCTTGTCGTGCAGGGTTTTTTTTTTTCTTCTCTTGGCTAGAAGTAAATCTGTACTGTTTGCTGACTTGTTTATTACTGTCTGGAAACTTAATCCCACTCAAAGTCAGAGATTTTAAATATATCGGATCATCTTAAAGCTACGTACTAGTTACATGGGTGACATTATATGTGTTCAGAGAAATTCATTTCAAGTACTACAAATGAGTCCTTTAGTAATACCCAGGAGTCATAATGTCTGTGACATAATGAACCCTCCTAAATTACAGCCTACGCTAATTAGATCAGTTATTGCTACATTCCAACCCCTGAAACAATTTACTTAAAGCGGTAGTTACCTGTAATGAAAAGACACATAGCTGACTGTCAGCAGCCTTTCTCCTTCGCCGTGACTTATCCCAGGGACTGTCTGCGCTCAGGTGCTAACAGCCTCATTGGATCTGTGTCTCCAGTGAGACCAACTATCATCAGGGAGGTAGTTTATGACGTCTAGAAAGTACAGTGATCCCCTTGGGAAGGGACAGTGGCCCCGTGGAATGAAACATTGAGAAGGTTTTGATCTTCTCTTCCTGCTTTCGATGTCATTTACATGTTCTTTCTTCAGCTGCTTCTCCAGGTAGTGTCTTTCGTCTCTTCATTATGTCTTTTATTTCCTTTAGATGTTCAGTGATTTTTTTTTTTAATTAATATTTATTTATTTTAGTTCACAGAAGGGAAGATATTTTCTCTTGTTCCGTAGTCTTTGTGGTCTCTCCTGCTCATGCAGCGAAAAAAAATTAGCGAGCTGGGATGACGTTTCTGACCAAAAGGCACGTGAATCTTGGTGGGGAAAAGCTGCTCTGGACTCTGTGCCTGAGCAAACTACTATCGGTAATTTTGCTCGGAATAGATACCAACAGGAGACTGCTTATTTATTTAGATGTGGGTTGAGTAACTTACTTTTTCACTGTGATTGGTACAAATCTATGAACAGTATGACCGGCTTGTTAATTAGTTGATATTGTAGAATCAGAAAGGAAAGCAGAGGAATGTAGATTTTTTTTCACAAATAGATTCTACCTAGGAAAGATTTAAAAAAAAAAATCACAATAGCAAATGATAAAAAATGCTCTGTGCGCATTTCAGAATCCAGCTGAAATGCCAACAATGAAAAGAGTGGCCACAGGTGTTACACGCTGTTGGTTTCTCTGCTTGATTTTTGCTGGACATTTTTCTAAATTTCAGGTCCTGTGTTCCGTGCTGAAGCTGTTTGATTTGACCTCCCTCTCACTGTAGGCACAGAGGATCAACTTCAAGCAGAACCAGCGTGGCTTCAGGGCTGGGATAAGCAGAATGGCACCAGCAACCCAGTTCCGTGGGGCCAGTGCTCCAGAGGCGCTCTGGGGACCAGCTGCCATGGGAAACTGCAGCACCCTTCTGAAGGTGGCTGGGTTGGAAATTGCCCTGGTTTTTTTTGGAAGCACCCCTCTGCCTTCCACCAAGCTGGGATCCTGCCTGGTGCTGCTCTGCCAGGTAGTTGAGTCTTAAACCAGCTATACTGGGAGTGACAAAAACAAGTAACATCCGATGGTGGAGGGGCTTGACTGCTCACCTGGTGTATTGCTCTCCATGCCGCAGAGACCCTCACAGAAATCCTCAGTCGCTGTGATAGTCGTGGCCAGTTGCTCTGGAGCCACTTGGTTCAAAATTGAAATGTTCTTCAGAAACGGTCCCACTTTCTGGAAACTGCAAAACAGGCTTAATTCCTTATTTGGGCTCTTTTGCACTTGCCTCACGTACATGTATCTGTGGAACACGTTGTAATTCAAACTATGTATCACATTGTCATAATACAGGCAGCCCACAAGCTTTGCTGGGAGCCGTTGCCATCAGCCCTGCACCATTACTCAGACTCTACTGGTTGGTCTCCCAAAGCCTGGACCACAAAGTTATCTGAAATCCACCTCTGCACCCTCCCTCCTCCTAATTGCAGAGCTGTGCGTCTTACTTCTTCCCTGCAGCTGGAACATGGGGTGCTCGTTTTGCTGAAGGAAGGGTTTTTGCATGGAGGACACATCCTTTTCTCCTCTCTCTTGTGATGAGATCCTTCTCACTCATTTTTAGGTGTTTCTTCTTTTTTTATGTAATGATACTTCTTTGTCACTGTTTGCTCAGCACATTGAGTGTATCAGGAGGGGAAGGGGTAAAAGGCACAACGAAAGAAAATGGATTATTTTTTTTTTTACTTTCTTTAACTTCTGAAACTCCTAACTGCTAATTTTTGCAGACCATACCATGGCCAACCTCTAAACCTTTCGTTGAACAGAAACTTCCTTGCTTTTAAACATTTTACTAATGGGACGTCTGTTCTTGTTGCTAGAAGCAGCCACGAATCCCCCTGGATAATTTAATCATGATCCTTATGATTTTGTTCCAAATTTACTCTGCAAGCAGCCATGGCTTTGCTTCTTCTGTCTTTTTGATTTGTAGGGAAAAGTTTTGGTGTGAGTAAAAAAAAGCTCTACCTGTTACTACTTGGCACACAAACTGTTTCGCTGGGCAAACACTGCTGAGTGCTACGTCCAAGCAGCCGAAGCACCATTGCACAGTTTGGTTTCATCTTTCCAATCGCTTTTGTAAAATAACTAGCAAAGAACCTGCAGTACTTAAAGAGGCTGACAGGCAGGGAAAGGTCAAAAACAAGCAGGAGACCCGTTCTGACTCGTTTTTCCTGGACTTATAACTTGTTTCTTACAGGCCAAACAGTACTTTCATTTAAAAATTTAAAAATAAATAAATAAATAAAATTAAGAGATGACAGGCCAAAACTGCCTACTTTCCTTTCAGTGTCAGAAGACATAAATAGTTTTGGTCTGCAGTGGTTTCTGATTGAATATCCTTTTGAAGTAATGATAGCTATAATTTAAAGCAACAGTTACCATATTTTCTTCTCTCTGTGACATTCTTTGATGCCCTAAGTATAAATCTGCTTAAAATAGCTATAGCCATGCCTGGGTATACTACCAGGATTTTCAGAGGTTCTGCTTCTAATTGCCATCATATGTACCTAATATCACAAACATAACTGCCTCATGACAATGTTGCTGCAAATACTTTCTTGACATAAGAAGAAAGGTAAATTCAGAGGTGCTCATTAACCTTAAATTGTTTGCTAAGACTAAAACTTTTGCAAAGAAATACTTTTTAATTAACATAAATACTGTTCTGGGGCTGCTTGGCCCCAGCCATATATTCAGCTGGTAAGGGGCATTATATTATGATCTAATACAGCATCAGAAAATCGCTGACTTTTAGGGGCAGTTACAAAATATTTTCGTATAACATAATTCCAGACGTTGTTGTTGCCTCACACAAATATGTATATACTCAATTAAGTAGATTTTTTTTTTCAAAAGAGTTGATGCTACTTGAAAAAAATATATACAATTTGAGGCTAAATGGAGGGTCACAAGTATCTTTCTCTATCCATTGATTCTGTTAAATCTTTATCTGCAATTCCGTTGAACAGTTCCTGATTTACATTCTGTACTATTGCAGTTAGAGCAGAAGCTGAGTCTCTGAGTATGTTCACTTTAAGAGCACATCAGTATTATTCTGGTGCACTATATAAAAGAGAGGAAAGACACAATGCATTAAATATTAAATATTTTAATAAATTTATTCAGTATTTTCTGTTTTAATAGTAAGTCTTTAATTATTTGAATGAGTTGTAATGTTTATCTTTTAGCATAAGGGAATAGAAATTATTTAAAAAAAACAACCAAACAAACAAACTACAGAGACACCTCCCTCAGGACAAAGTATGGAGAACCAGCTCAGAGAAGAGTCTTTGCATGGTTGGGAAAGAAGCTGGACAGATGGTAAAAGGGAACAGGACAGATGAAATTTATTACACTAATGTTGTGAAGCCCATCAAGATGGGTGTCGCAGCCAACTGCAATTTTTGCAGTTTATGGTTGAATATACTTTCTTTGGTTCTGTGTTGTTCCTTCCAGTCAAGACCACAGAGTCCTGCTTGCCTCACTTGGTAGGACATACTCTGCATTTTTATGGCCTGATGCTTTCTCCTAATTACATGAAGTTCAAATCCATGATAGCTCCACCGACTTCAGAAGTAAATGTATAACTTTATAAACAAGGTAGGTCAGAAACAAGAAGCAATCTTGCTGCAGCAGCATACCACTCAGCAAGGGCCTTTCTTTTCCTTCCTTGACAACTAAAACACAAGACAATTTGCAGTGGTGTCACCGTGACCCTCGTAAGTGGTCCAGACCTCTGATGCCTCTCACCCTCAGTTATAACACAGCACCAGCAGAATAATGCTCCCAGTTGATTTGGTAGTGTAATGAGTAATTCTCCTGCACAGCAGTGGAGAAGTCAGGTCTGGACTTCTGTAGTATACAGTTACCGATAAGCAATCCTCCCCTTCCCCAGCTATCAGATGTAACTGAGATATGGAGGGATGAGGTTTCAGCTTCGTGGCTCTGTTCCTGGACTCCGGCCTTTCACAGTATGCAAACTCCTGATCTTACCACTCAGGGAGTTGATTTCTTCAGAAATTCTGCAGAGATTCAAAGTGCCGATAGGGCAGCACACAACTCCTGCGCCCGCACTGATTGCAGGCAAATTCAAATCAGTGAATGGGAAAGTCTTTAACTGCTTTGTTTGCTTCCGAAAGGCATTCTCCTCAATGTAGTGTGACGAGTCAAGAACTGCTTTTACTGTTTGGACAAGAAATCATTCATCCAGCTCTTAAAGCCCCGTTTGAAGACGCAATCGTCAGTTCTGCCCAACAGCAAGGTAAGATAAGCGTCAGCCTCAGGATTACAGGCAGCAATGGACAGGTTTTGGTGTCTCCCGGCACCTTCTGGATCTGTCTTGAGAAGGCAGTGGAGAGAACTGTGATGGCCAAGACCTCAGGTGAAAGACAATCTGGCAATCTAATGGTAATCTGAGGTTCACTGACGGCCCTGGGAGATGAAAGGCTGGTTGAGCCAGGGAGTGCCCTCCACGGCCAGGAAACCACCGAGTCTGCACATCTGTGCAGCCAGGGCAATGTCGCTGTGGAGGAAAGAGCTGAGCAGGACTTCTACTAAGCAACAATAAGAAGCATGATGCAGGTTCCTATGCTAGTGAGAAAGCCTTTCCCCATGTGGAAACAGAGGAGTTCAAGTCAGTACGGAAAGATAAAGGATAGTCCACTATAGAAAATTCAAGCTGCTCAGATTTAGTTTGTTTCTAAAGATGATTTGTGTAACAAACACAGACCTTCAGGAAGATCATGTAAAGATTGCTGACCTATGATGATGTATTGCAGGTGGCTGAGTCAAGTCAGCCAGGGAAACCACACCAGAAATGAGACCCTCAGAAAACAGATAGGTACAAAAAAAGATAATTGTTTGATGCATTTCTGAGGGGCAAGTTTCAGCTGTTTCAGTATCTGCTTGATGAAGGATAACGAACCTGCTGGAGACCAAATGATCAAGATGATCATTTTAATAATGTTGTATATATTACATTTTACAACAGGCGTTTCTAGTATCTGAGAATGTGATTTGGAAATGGCAAAATTACAGTGATAAATTTACAAGAAGTCACTGGCATCAATCCACATTAAATGCAGTTTGTCTTAGAACAGAAGGTTGAAAACCAGTTACATGGCTGCAACAAAACTGAGTATTTTGATGCCAGAAAACGCAAGAGGATGTGAAAGTGCTGTGAATCATCGGTGACTGTGTGTGTCCTCTCCCTCCCAGCAGTGACGTGTTTAATTCTTTTTGAGTGAGTTGGTAGAACAGACCGGGAAACTTCTGTGGTTTTGGGGAGCCGACAGCAGTGGCTGCGAAGGTGCAGATGTGGTGCCTGTACCCTGTTTGCTGCTGTAGCTGTTCTCTAGAGCTGCATGCTGCAGCTCTCACACCGCCAAAAGTTTACCTGTTTATCATCGCAACAGAAAGCAGGCATTCCAAAATTCTGGCACATTAAAAACAACACTTGTGATTTTTATGGTAAAAATTGTGGGCAATAACAGCTATGGAGGAGCAGAAAGAAAAATGCTGTGAAAGTGCAGCAGGGTGTTGTGGCAGGGGACACTGTGCACCCTTGCCCAGAGCCCCGGCACCGCCAGGCACCCCACTGCCCTTTCGTGGTCAGGAAACGTGTTTCTCAGCTGTTATTGCAGAGGCTGGATGGTGATTTTGTTGAAGGCAATGGGAAAAGGATCTTCGATGGATCAGAATCCAGCCTTATATCTGCTCCAGGCTAGATGGGAAATTATCCTCTTGGTTTTAATTTTTTTTTATATATTCCTGAAAGTTCTCAAGCCAGCATTGTATGGTTTTCCTCCTTATTTCCTTTTGTTCCTATTTGAACATCTGTCTGAAGTAGTGCATTACATACTAATTTTTTTGGAGGGTTTTTTTTTTTTTCATGGTTTGGTATGATTACAGTCTTCCACTTCATCTTCATTCATTTGCGTCGTTTATTTGCTTTTGATCTTTTATTGGTCCTTACAGTGTATGTGTGTGTGAGAGCGAGCGAGCACGCGGGTGTGCACACAAACAGGAAAAAATTCTGCATCTCTTTCTTTCAGGCACTGACTGGTTCCGTGGATGTTAATATACGGTAAACAAAGCCATGCAGTTTTCACAGGGTCTTCATGTAAGCAATTATTCTAGATGGGATAAGGCAGGTAAAAGAAATTTCAGTAACTATAGCCAAACAAACTAGAAATGTTTTAATGGAAAATAATGTCAAGTAGTGTAGCAGTGGGTTGGTTTCTGTCAGTTGAACTTGATTGGAGATATAATTAAAGTTACAACTTTGAGTATTATCTAATAAACTAATTGCGCATTCCTTTGACTAAAAGACAGTGAGTCTCGGAAACACTGAAGCTACTTGTATTTTTTTAACTGGTACTTTTCTGGTGCCTTATTGGAAGTGAAATGTGGAATCTCTTTATTTTGCTTTACTTCCACCTTGAGCCAAAAGAAAACAGTCCCCCTCTGCCTGTGCTGAGGCAGTAGAAGAAGGCGAAGCCATGGTCCTTTGGTCCCAACCAGCCTGGCGCCGTGCCTGGAGCCAGTGCTGAGGCACCACAACCGTACAGTCCGAAACAGTCTCTTGGCTCTGCCATCCCCACACTCAGCCATCCCCCAGCCTCTCTCCAGAATTAAAAACACACCAGATGACAAGCCATGGTGCTGGAAAGCTCAGGAGACAGTTTGCTGTCCTGGTGGCGTCGGGAGGGCAGTGGTGGGCAGGGAGCATGGTCAAGCACGCGTCCGTTCGGCGTGCGAGAGGAGCCACACACCACCGTGTGTTTCGGATGGGACTCCCCAAACCCCTGCTTGAAGGAGTCCTTCTGCTGCTACTTTTCCGCTGCTGCTCTGACCCGTGGGCGTGCAGAGCCGGTCACTGCGGTGAGGGGCTCCTGGCTGGCTTGCGGCAGCGCTTCCGTGTTTCCGCAGGAGTGGCTGCGATTCAAACGCTTCCTGTGACGCTCTCTCTGTTTTGTGAAATCTTCAGCCTGCAGGAAGCACTGTAAATGTATGTGTTACAAATTGAAATAAATCTGTAAGTATTACCACTCGGGATCGTTGCTGGCAGCATCCAGCACTGCTCTGCAGGCTGTGGTTATGCCACGGCGAGAGGAAGGCTCAGCCTTCCAGGCGCAGCCCCCGGCATCACCCAGCCACGGCAGGTTCGGCTCCAAAGCACCCGCTTCAGAGGGACACATCTATTTGCTTCTCTTGCATCAGGTTCTCCTCACTCCTGACACCGTACGCACGGTGAAATGGCTGTGGCAGAGGATGCGTTTCACCTTTCCTTTCATTCCCGTCACGGAGTGTGTTGATACATGTGTTTGCCTAGATCCTTTCCTGTGTCGTTGGAGGGTAAAGCTCTCCATCACATGTCATCGTTGTCTATAATTACTGTTCTGTCATTGTCCTGGAGAGGAGCTGCTTCTGTCACCCCATCATCAGCTTCCTTCTCATCTTTTTGAAGCTTCGCTTTCTCTCGTAGGTACCCAGGAACAGACTGATGATAGACTCTGTGATGTTTTTTGATCTCTCCCCTCATACCCTTGGATCTTACTCACCAATCTTCCTTACCTTTCTGTCATTGCTAATAAATTTTCTTTCTGTTAATGTTATCTGTACGTTAATATGCCTACAGGAAAAGGTACCGTAGTAGCAAATACCAGTTCCAGAATCAAGAGACGTCACCTCGGTATGGCTGGTGTGCGTGTATTTAGCAATGGCAGTCCATGAGAGTCTTCTAGATATACGTCTTCCCACAAAAGCCGTGTTTAACGGGCAGGTAAATGGAATGACAAATGAGATGTCGCTTTTCTTTAGTAAAAGGTTTGTTTGTCCAAAATAATTTTTATTGTGCAGTGCTACAGACAGATTCACACACTTTTTGCTCTATACAGCTATGGTCAATAAGAAGCATTCTGGCCCTGCTATTGTTCTAGTTTCTCAGGCAATGTTTTATAATAGTCCCTGTTATTCCTTTTTCTTGACATATTTTGTATAAATATTATAAGAATATGTTTGATTTGTACCATCTCATCTAGAACCTTTTAAAATTCCTTCTCAAACTAAAAGCATACCACTGCTTGAAGAAAAATAAGCACAGTACCCTTATCGCTCTGGTACTGTTTTCTTCTGAAATATCTCCCATTTGGAAGTCTTTACTGTAATAACTGGGATATGAGCACAAAGGCTGGAATTTTCCCAAATAAGAAAGCTTTAAGCCATAATTTCTTAGTACAAAAGCTTCTTTTTTGTTAAATTATATATAAGTATTTTCAGCAGGACCTCCTATGCACAACTATGCGGTGAGCGTTCACTTCTGCAATATCAGCTGAAAAGCATACCTTCAACACCATTTACATTAATGTCACTGTTACAAACAAATCTTGCCTTTTTTTTAGAGAGTGAGCTGGAGGTATGTAGTCAGAGACACACGCACAAAATGTGTATCTGCTTTTTATTTTCAGGATCATCACTGTCTGGACTCACCTCTTTTAAGACCCCAGAAGTTCGCTGCGCAGGAGCACAAATCCTGGATTACAGTTTGGACAAAAGCACAGGTTGGGTGTGAATGCAGCTCACAATCTATAAATCCCACACACAAACAGGGACACGCTCGTCCTTTCAGTCTGTGGCACTGCCAACTCTGCAGACTCAGGGTCTTTACTTTTTTGCCCCCTTCTGCACCTTTACATCCGTATCAAGAAGAATGAAATCCATCCCGTTCTTCAAAAGGAAACGTTGCTGCTTTAACATGTTGCTAACAGCTACGGCTGAGATTTTTCAAAGGAGGTTTCAGTGGGATTCGGGTGCCTAGCTGCCCTAAATTCTTTTGGAAATTCTAGTCTGATAGTCTTCTGAGGGGGTCTAAAAGCTGCTTTCTGTGCAGGAATTTTCCTTTTCGTTTTGCACCTCTCTCCTAGGCCAGCCAGGACACAGCATATCAAGCAAACAAGAAACGGCATTTCCAGCCTCCCCTGCTCTCAACGGGACACGTTTCATGTGTCCCCCCCAGCAATGCTGGTGCCCGCTGGCTCTGGAAGAAGAAATCTCACGATCGCACTGCTGCTTGGGTCAGTAGCACATCACACTGCCCACGTTTTCCTTTGAGCTCTCTCAGAAATATTTGGTTTTGCCTTACTGTTGGCAGTGTTCCTAAAGCACTGATGAGGCTGCAATTACTAAGCACTTCATGGCTCTGGTCTATATACGTTAGGTGGGTTTTTCTGTGAGTTTCCCATGAAATTTTTGTAAAGGGTGTGTAAGAAACGCCTGATCCAATGAAGAAAATACCAACTGATACATTTGCTTTTCAGCATATATATACAGAGTTTAATTTAGCATAGAGAAGCAACTAAGAATCAACTATTGTTATGGTAAAACACTTCCTTTCATCTGGAGTTATATGTGATCCCATAATAAATCCAAATGTGCATGATTGTTCGTTAGAAAGTGAAAATTTCAATTAACAGTGTGCCTAGTACCAAGTTTCAGTCTCTGCCGTTATCTCGGTATATTGGGTTTTGTGTAACGTGAGCATTCAGAAGCAAAACCCGCATGAAATCTTCCAACTGTGAATGCCTTTTCCTTGTAAGAATTTGGTGTGATTCTCTGGAAACTTGCTAAGTCCCCAGGGGGATAAGAATTCACAGATCTAACTAACCCTGAGGATCATGTTATCGCACAGATTAACTATTCTCCACCAATTTCTGAAATTCATTAGGCAGTTAAGGCTTTCTATCAACATTAGTAATGTGTGCTTTCTTTTTCTACCTGTTTGCCCTTAAATATATTTATTAGGTCCCTGACACACAGTGGCCCTCCTTCCTCTCATTAATCAGCTTCTCACACATCCCTGAAGAAGCATCTCAATTTCACATGTTCAGCTAATTATTCTTCTAATTATTCCTTTCTTAAAGGAGACGATACACAGTACCACAAGTTCTAATACGCAGTGCTATTCCACAACACTGTATTTGGAGAAATAGGATCAATGAGTGTATTTTTTTTCAACCCAGACAAAGTTTTATGTTTTGTAGAATAAAATAAGAGGTGTAACATTTCCCAGAAGCCAGCAATGCCAGCGATTGTGTTATAGACTTGAATTAATATATAAAGCCTGGATTCTGCAGGAAGTCACCGAGAGTCAAATTCATCAGAACAAGGATTTTTATAATATCTAAGACTCAGGTAAGGTCTTTCCCAGTTAAACTGATATATACCTCGGACAATGGTTGCACATGTAGGTGGTCAGCACGACTAGGGGGAATCTCATTTGCTATGTGTTTTCGTGAAAGTAAAGCCTCATGGAAGGGTTGCCTGCAAACTAAAGACTGGAGGAGGCTTCCTGAGTCATCGAGTCCTATCTCTGGCTGATACAGACACCATATCACGTAATATCCAAAACTAATTTATCAAGCTGACCTGAATGCAAGTTAGGGCTTGTTTTGGCATTTAGGTTTTGTTACTTGGTTGACTGGTTGGTTTGGGGTATTTTTGCTGCCACAGAACCTCCCTATTCTGGTGGTTTAGGACCTTATTTTAGTTTTTACTCAAATTTTTTTACTTTACATCTGTTTCTTCTTACGCCAGCATTATCCTATCATTTCTAGCCCATAAACTGAAATACCAGCTACAGGAAAAACTCAGCTTACTCATTGTAGTAAAGAACAGGTTGAAACACCTCTGGGTAAAAAAGAGTTTGAAGGTGCCTGGGAGGATGGCCCAGGTGACTCTCGCTCTTATACCTAGGGAAACATCTCTGACGGGGAGTTTTGTTTCTTTCCTAAGCAGCTAGGGCATAAATATTTTTCTCTTCCAGAAATCTTCTGCAAAACGATAGTCTGCTTTTACACTAAACCATTTAATAAGTTTAATTAAATGGAAGCTTATGATAATTAAACCAAAAGCCTAAGGGCCCTGTTCTGTGAGGACTTACTCCTTGCATAAGACCAATTTCCATATAATTTAGACAACAAAATAGCGGAACAGTGCTCCGCCATCTAATTTATATGAAATTGGTATTCTCCAACCCAGATTTATATTATACCATAAACACATTCCTTGTATCTTAGCAGAACTGAGATAGCTCCAGTACAAGTATTGGAGCAGAAGAGAAAGAAAAGATTTTTAAAAGGGGACACCTCCCCCTTTTTTTAAAAAAATATGAGTGCGCAAATTAAAGCCATAATCTGATAAACTCTGCGTGAGGATCAAATATCCTCAAACAAATTCTCTAAAACAGGCGGGTACTTGTAGGTTCTTCTTTCATAACAAATTTGCATATTTGCTACTTCTGGGTGTTTTCTTGAACTAATGTTTGTGATCAATGCTAGAGAAAAACCCACGCTCTGTATTTTGGAATTCCTTACTGTCTCCCCGAGTGTCCCAAAGGAACAGTACTGTGCATTATCTCCTCCGCCACCTGTATTTTTACTGCACTTCAAAACAAAGCTCCAGTACTACAAAGAATCGACAGGGCCTGATTCTTCACTACCTTACTCCAACTTTGCACAGCCCACTGCAGACAAAGCCATTCCTCTTGCTTACAACGGAAATGGCGGGGAAAGTCCCCAGCCCTCCCCGTCAGCACAGCCCGCTCCTACAGACACAGGCACTAGAAATGCAGGTAACCCCTGTGGAGGAGGAACACGGACCCTTTTTGTTCTCCTCTGCTCCTGCCTGGAGCATGGCTGATAACCGAGCCCTGGGTATTCGGTGGCTTTACTGCACAAGCTACTCTCGTTTGGGTGTTTTGGGTGGGTTTCTGTTGTTTTTTAAAGAGGCTGGAATTGGTGGGTTCCCTTTACAGAGGAAGGTTAACTTTGTGCCAGTTCTCCTTCCAAAGGAAAGCAGTGGTCCCACGTTAAGAGAAGCTATAGGTCTGACAGTTGTAGAGAAGGTGAAAGCAGTGTTTTGAAGAGGCTGGACACCGAACGCTCCCGTGAACTGCTACTATCTACTCCCTATTAGATGCCGGTGATTAATTGCTCAGGGTTAGAAGATAACCAGGTCAGAGCCTTGTGAGAGATACGCTTCCCACTGACAGTCACCGAGTGGACACCCGTATCTAAAGTCTATTTGTAGAAGCAGTAGGGAGGCATCATCTCGTGTGCCGTAAATGAGTTTATCGTTATAGTTTATAATGCCCACGCCTCTATTTCTAAACCTTCAAGACGCTGACTGTCACGACTCTGACCTGTGGTTTTGCTTGTGCTAAAGAGTCAACGCAAGGCCCAGGAATTAAAACTCAGCCCAGGTGACCCAGAATTATTCTGTGTAAGACAAGGCATCTAAAAGATCTCACCCTGTTGATGGCTGCCCTACCTAAAGAAGGGCTTTGACCCAAACATGCAGAAAAGCGTTGCGTCCTGAGGGTCATTTTTGACAGCACCAAACACAGAAACCTATTTTCTTTACAATCCTCAAAAGCGGCTATAAAAATATCTAAAGTATTCAAAATCTGTGACCTTTACCTGCAGGCAGAGGCTTCGTCACGGTGATCTACGTCTCTGTGGCCTCAAGGCCAGATTACTACAACATTCCCCCCAAACCCACCTGCAGGCTGGAGCTGTCAGAGAAGAGAAGCATGACTGCTCCAGGGCACTCACCTGGGCAAGCTGGAGAACCCTGTGCTTGGCAAACCACATCAGCAAGTATGATTAAAGTATTTTTAATTATTAGCATTTAAAGCCTGAAAGAGTAAGAAGCGGGACTCTGTGAGGAACCCACGCACGTGGTGCTTTTCAGGGGAGATGCTCATGGCAATTACTTATTGTAATGAACTACAACAAAGGTAGGTGAAACCATCCTCCACTGTGGGACAAGGGTCTTGCTCATCTTGGAGGTACATGAAGGTAGTCTGAAGACATGCCTCCTCTCATGGGGACTGTGCAGACCTGGAGATCTGGGTGCTGGCTGTACAGGGCAGCAAGGACAGAGCTAGAGAGGCAGGTTGTGCTGTTCTCCATCTCCTCCAACGAAAAGGCCATGAGCTAGGCAAGCTCAGCCTGTGCCTTGGAGGGTGGTACTGGCTTGTGTGCTGCCAGCTGTCCCTTTGCAGCACCTGTGACAAGCTTGGGGCTCAAAACATAAAGAGTGTTGTTTGGAGTTTTGGTATAGTTAAAAATAAATAAATAAATAGAAATTGTCAAAGGCAGAAATCATAGAATCATACATTTGTTTCCCTAAATGATTTCCTCGGCAAGGCATGGCCATTTGTCATTGCATATGTCCTAGGGTCACATCAGGAGGTACCAACAGTACGAATACTACCACTTTTCAGAGGAGTCAGTTTACAATTGGGATAGCTTCTCAGTATTATTAGCAAGTTTGCCTTTGCTTAACTTGACTTTTTTAAGGTTAGAAATGTGCTTGGAGTAGATCAGCATATTAGAACCTAAACCCATTTGAAGGTTTTGTACCCACACCTGAACACAGATCTGTATCCCACAAGTCCGCCTCTCCTTATTACAAACGAAAGGAGAGCACACGTCCAAATGAAACCTGTACCCTAAAGCTCCTGGAGGGCTTTTAAACAGTGGATCCAGTTTGGGCAGATTCAGAATTTATCCTAATAATGGGATGAGTTCCAGAGGAAATTAAGATGATTCCAGACTGGAGGAAGGGACAGAAGAACAGGAAGGAGTCCTGAGCACTTGTGTAAGGCTGGGGAAGGAATTTAGATGTGTGAAAGGAACTATGGGAAGAGGATGAGGAGAAGATTGCAGGGGTGGTGCTCTTCCCACAGTACCTGCTGCAACTCCACCCAGCCCAGCTCGGATGAAATTGGTTTGCTGAGACCTCTGTATGCAGTGCTGAATGCTAAAGATGCAGCATTCAACCTTCTGCATCTATCATGAGAAATACTAGTGTTAATTTAATGTATGCATGCTTCTGTAGAGGTCTGAGCTGGGTTTTCACGCTTTTGAATAGTTTCATGATTAGGAGAAACTTTCTGCTGCAAAATTTGTAAGCCCTAACGTCCAGAAAACACAAATCTCTTTTGCTCCATGCTGCTGCAGGTGTGGTCCCAGGATCCCTGGTGAACTCCCTAGAGAGGAAAAAAGATACTTGCAGCTCAGTTACAAAACTCAGACAAGAACCTTTAATATTCCTACCGTGTTTTGCTGATGAGGGAAGACCCATGTTTCAGGCCAGGCTCAGGCCTTGTGTAGGTGTATATAATGCTCAGGGACACCAGAAGTATTTCCTCCCTCTTGCATAAAGTCTGAATTTGTTAAATGGGCCGGAAAACCACCAATTCATTGCACAAGAGCAAAGCGGTCCGATACAAGTAAAGAAACGGAGTAGTGAGCGAACAGAGATGTGCAGAGCTGAGCTTCTGGGCAAAAAGCAGTGCTGGGACCAGCCTGCCTAGCTCCGGGCCTCACCAGCTGCTTTCAGACGTATTTCCGTAGCGTTGGTGTATCGAGGGAAAAATGTGCCGCCTTAGTTCACATGCAGCACCGAGATTCCGAACCGCGGCGACAGATCATGTACAAAGGCGCGAAAGCGGAATTCTGTTTGTCCTGGGCCTCTCGTTAGGGAGATGCAGAGCCGCCGACCGCGCCGGCGTGGCGAGGCACCGGCAGCACCGGGCAGTCCCTCGGCCGAACGCCCCATGTGCCACCGCCCGGCCCCGCTCCCGGTCCCAGCACACTGAGCCTCTTTTCACGGGAAGCGTTTCGTGTCGCAGCACCTCGCACACACAGAGCCTCTTTTCTAGGGCGTCGTTACCTCGCTGTCATTTTACACTTCCTTCCCAAAAAGCTTCAAAGTCCATTTCTTTTAACGTATGTTTATTAAAACTTTCTCGCACTATTCAAAAGAATATTTGAATGGCCGCTCGAAACCCCGTTGCCTGATGGCTGCTGACTGGCTGAAGAAAGGAGGTGAGGGAGGCTTTGCTTTGGGGAGGGAGGGGCAGAGAAAATAAAGAGAAATCGGCCCAGCTTCAAAGGGCGCATTTCCATAATTGCCCTGTAACTTTGGCAAAATAAATCTGAAGGGCTGAGAAAAGCGCAATCTCTCAGATGAGTGCACTACAAAAGCCCCAGAGATCCCCAGTCCCACTTGTTACCATTCTAATTCAGTGAGAGAATTCGGTCCCTAACCTCGGTAACAAAAGCCATGAAATCACCATCCTCCCATTCTGATAGCCCATTCCCAAAGAATAAGACCTTATCCAGCCTTTGTCTCCACCCTGCCCACGGACACTGCGTAGGAGTTAGGGCAGCGTTAGGGGGAAGAACAACTGGTAGAGGTTTTCCAGACCGACAATTTAAACGCGCTGCCTCGGGTTCTCGGTTGCGAAGACGTGTGCTTCTACGCAGCGGGGAGAGACGGGGTCTGCTTCTGACTTATTTTTATCATCACAACAAGCCCTTTTTGTAGTATGTCTGTAGTCGAATTTCCACACGATCTGTTTGTCTAAACTTCTCAAATGAAACACACGCGTGAGAGTCAGGCAGTTGTTTTCCTTCTGAAAAGGGAAAATATGCTCCACAACTGCTTCCAGGGTTTAATGCTTGTCCTCGGTAGTACGTGATCTTCACAAAAGCAGTCATAGTAATTATCAATGAAATTTAAAGAGAAAGCATCTAAAATGCCCTTGCTGGCGCAGCCACAGTCCCAACCTTGCAATTCCTTAGTGAAAAAACGACTGCCGAACGTGAATAGTAGGGCTTTTACTGCTAAGGCCCAATCTCCCGTCATTTGGCCCCTCTCTGACTTTTTTATTTTCTCAATAAGACGAGCCTTTGTGGTGATGCTCGGTATGGACAATCAGGACGGCCTTATAAAGGGATTGAGAAGGGCACACAAAGGGCTGCGGCAGCATCAAAGCGAGCCCGGCAGCACAATAGAGATGACATTTTTACATCCCAGGGCTGGGGCGGGCAGGGACTGAATACTGTGTCCATAGCAGTGTCAGTAAACAATGAGCAAAGCGGGGAAGGGGTGAAAACACAAGTCAAAATCTTTTTATTGAAGCCCCCTACACATTCATTGGGCATTTTCGGCCCCGCGTTTGAAAGCTCTTCCATTTACTTACTCTCCGGATTCTCCTATTTAACTCACTGACTGATGATGGCTCCATTTTGATATCCGAAGAAAAGAAGGGGAATTCTTCCTGAAGTGAATATATTAATTCATGAGATTTAATTGCGTTTTATTGGCAGTAAAGAAAATATTAGCTGCGCGGTGCTGTTCTTAAAGGGGCGCTGCCATTTTTTAACACCAGGTTTCAGAGCCATGTTTAAGCAGCACCGGCCTTACCTGCAGTACCAATCCTGCCTCTCCTTCTTGGAAGCAATGTTTTTCTTTCAGTTTGCTGGTTTCCTGCATTTGGTTTGGTTTTTTTTTTTTTTGCATAACAAAAACAGGCTGGAGTGTTATGTTGTTTCTAGCTGGTTTCTCCTTCAGTTTCTTGTGCCCAAGCCCAGGGTCTCGGTGTGGTTCAAAGTACCAGCATGGAAAGTTTAAAACCAGGGGATTTAACCCTGATCATTTAGCAGATTCGGCGACTACACCAGATGCCAGGAGGGCAGCCAGGAGCACTAAAACTTGCTTTTCCTGGAATTTTTTTTTTTCCTGGAATTACATGGAAACATTTCTGTTAGTATCAGGCTACGATTTAGTACACCAGAGGAAACCTGTCTATCAAGCGTAACCTTCTGACGCTGTCTTCTGCAGGACTCACTTGCAGAAGCCTCCATCTGAGAACCCCGGCACTAGCGCCGCTGTGCAATATAGCCTTCTCAAATGTCCAGTTTCATTAAATTATTTTGGAATGGGGCTGGTCTAATCTGCTAGTGAGGCTTTACCTCTCTTGGAAGCAAGTTAGACTGTAACAGAGCAAATTGATGTTTTACTCCTCGTATCTAATTTCACATTACATCTATGTTTTTAGGCACTTAAATTTTACCGCTAAGTTACCTTGAGTATTGCATAGTCTGGTGTGAATGATACTAATGATCACTGAGAAATTCTATAGAGTGACTCATATACGAGAGAGAGAGAGAGAGGGAGATATTTTCCTTTTGCTGTTTTCCTTGAAAATAACTATAATATTAATGTATTAAAACCTCAGTTTTATGCATGCTCAGTACGTAATTTTATTCTAGCCTGGCTAGCTGGCCTACTGACATGCATTTTCTCCACTGCTAAAAATAATGAGGAATCCAAGTGACACGCATTTCTGGCTGGGAGTGCCATCAGATCCCTTGACCTAATTGAGCGTGCCTACACACCTTAGAATGTTTTGCATAACCAACTTAGACAGCAGGAACATTTCCAACCAGATTGATTGACGTATTTTATTTCTAACTTAAGCTTAATCATGACCAAGAATGATTCATTTATACCTTTCAAACTTTAGGAGTTGACAAGGGAGACAACCAAGCTGCAGACTCCAATGTAGGCAATCACATAAAGGAAAAAAAAAATATTAGTATAGTTCATTAACCTACTTAACTGCTGATGTTGATGTAATAAAATAGATTAATTAGCTGGTAGGGGAGTTACTTTATTTTATAAGAGAAACGTCAAAATAGATTTTTTGCAGGAAAGGTTTTATCCTAAATCACTCTTCCACTGAGCATTTCTCTGAAGTCCAGTACAGAATCTAGAGAAGACACTGTAAAGGTGCACTTTGATTTTTTTTTATAAACCAGCTGGACAAGAGCTCATCTCCCAGCAATAACCACATTAACTCTCAAACCAAAAGAGTTCTTGGCTTTTAAGGCATAAAGTACCTTCGAATAAATATCAGCAGTTTCCATGTGCCATGCCTTAAACAGGAACAAAGCCTAATAGAATAGATTGTAATAAAAGTGCTATTTCCAGCATGTGTGTACGCGGCTGCTCTACGCTGAAAATGTCCTTTAGCACTTTTTAACCATATTCTCTAGTGTGTCAGCAAAGAGACTCCATCAGAGTATTTAACATTGCTGGGAGCAAAGGAATAAAGTGGAGTCACTGTTGATTATTACTCATTAGCCACAAGGACATCCACTTAACATGTGAATAAATGAATGACACCATGTCCTAATGGAAATGGCCTCAGTGTACCTTTAAGCAAAATGTTGTTTAATATCTGCCATTTGCTGAATAGTAAAGAGGCCTGTTGCACATGCATATTTAGCAAGCAGCCATTGTTGCTTTGTTCCAATTTCAGCATTTAATAAAAAAAAGATATTGTCTCCACTGCAGCAAAGAAGAGCCTCAGAATCCCAGGGTGGCAGCACAGTCTCGTCCTCATTCTGCAAATTCAGAATTTCGCTGGCATCCTAAAGGGTTAATACCCATAAAGCAAATGAAGCCTTAGAAGGTACATGTTCTTCATTATTCTGCTTTACATTCAAACATATAAAACAAAGAACATCTGATATCTTTATTGGTTTTCTTAGATAAAACGCAAGCAAGCTATAAGCCTTAATTTTCTTATTATCATTTGTTAACAAGGAAGATAACACTCTCAAAAGTACTTGATTAGGACTCCCTTTGATTTGTATCTTGTTATGATTTCCAGGGCATATATTTTTGTATTATTACATTAGTACACTGATTGTTCTGATCAAAGTGATAAAAAAGAGGTATTTTTAAAGTGTAAATATTAACCATACAGGTAAACCACATAATCTGAACAGCATCTCAAATGCTGCCTTGCTGAAGCACACGTTGGGAAACAAACCATACCTGAGATATACATACGTTCCTATCAGGAAAGCGGGCAGTCTGGGCTGGAGGAGCCCTTTTGCCCTCAAACCCTTGCAGCAGTAACTTATCTCATTCACAACTTTCTCCTTTTATTTTTTTTACAATATCGCTGCTAAGAACAGCTGCAGGTACAATATTGAAGACATTTGCTATATCACATATCTAAATGCTCGTGACCGGAATCCACACCAGAATACATCTATTCTTATGGGGATAAACCAGCTTGATCTAAGGAAAATAAAAGCAGGCGCATTAGCTAACATGAAAGATTGGGGGGGGGGGGCGGTATTTTTGTGGGTCTGATGCCCGATTGTGAAAACTGCGCCGGATCTTTTCCTTACTCTTGTAGTTTTGACTGCGTAACAGTTAGCCGTCCTGGAGGCAGCCCACTGGTATTTCCCAGCTCACAGGACATTCTCCTGTCTCGTCCCTGGGCTGTGATGGGCACTTTGGCCACGGTGAATGGGAAGCCTGACACGGCCCGCTACACCCGGCAAGCTGCTCCCGGTAGAAGTGGGTGACAAGTTGGAAGTCTCTTTCTCCTGCCTCCTCCTCCTCCTTGCCGGCGCTTCCTCCGGCCGCCCTGCACAGACAGGGAGCGAGCAGGAGATGATTACATCAATCAGTGTCAGGTCTGGGAGCTGTGATTTATGAATATGCATAATGAGCTCTCACCTTTGAGAAGGACTAGCTAGGGAGATAATTGATTAGACAGGAAAAGAGCAGCCAACAGAGAGGGAGAGGGAGGCCTCTCTGCGTGTCTTGGGCAGGCCTGGCTGGGGCTCCAGCAAGGCTGTCAAGCTGTGAGAGTGATTTCTAAAAAAAGGAAAAAAAAAAAAAAAAAAACAACAAAAAAAAAGTGAGTAGGATTTTTAATGTTGTGTTGAAACACGCATAACAAAATGTTTCCTCACAAAATTAATGGGAATTTTCTCCACATTAGGGAAGCCGGGCAGGCACAAAGGCTGCTTTCCCCCTGCAGGGAAACCAAGTTCTCACTTCCAGAAGCCAAAGGGGCGGCTTTCCCATGGCTGCCATGCAGCCGCCACTGCTGCCGGAGCATCCCGGTCAGTCAGGGCAAAGGGAGAGGGCTCTGCGGGAACCGAGAGCCGGGGGCTCTGCTGCAAAGGCAAAGCAGCCTTTAATGGAGATAGGAAGCTGGGGGTGCAATTGTTTTCCCATTGTGGTCTCATTATTTTCTTCCATCCCCTCTAAGCATCTGTCTGGCCACTGTGTGAAAGTTTCTATGGAAAACCCACCAGGATGTCCAGAGGAAGGGGATGTGGAAATTTGCCTCTAGCTTTCACTCTCCTCCACCCCTCCCATTTTACATGCCATTAATCTTTTTTCTTTTTCTTTTTCTTTTTTTCCCCCCCTCTTTTTTCCTCAGCAAGAATTGGCGAAGGAAAAAGGGATACAAAGTGCAGAGAGACTGGGTAAAATTTACATGAGAAACAATCCGTTTTCTAACCACCCACTCACAGTTTCCTCCCGTTTCAGGAGCCTGTCGGAGCCAAAGAAGGGGAACGGTTCCCGGCAGAAAGACACGGGCTGCGAGGAGGTGAAGGCCGTGTCCGGGGCGAGCTGTGCCCAGAGAGTGCGTACGGGGAAAGGGGACGCAGGGAGCAGACAGCGGAGATCTGGGGGTCCCTTGCCTGTGAGATACTAAATCACTAAATCACTACTAAATCGTGAAATACTAAGATGTATATAAAATGTGTGTAAACACATCTATAGTGTAAACATATATATAAATCTAATCGCTTACAAACGCCTCGGATTTAAAACGTAGTTTATTGGCCTAGTGCAACCCAATCCTATAAATAATACATTCCTATCACTACGACCTCAAAATGTCAATACCGCGCAGCCCCGCGCATTTGCATATCTTGTACTGTCTAAACTTGAAGCATGTCAGCTATGTGCTTCTGTTTGTACTTTAACTTCATTTTAACTCTTGCTTCCGAGTGCCCAGCACCCTCCCCCTCCGCAGGCTCTGTCACCGAAACGAGAAAAGCACCAGCTATTTAATCACCGCCTCCGTAATTACGCCGTTTCCAGGACTGTAAGGAAAGGAAGGGTGGGGGGCAGGCACCCCCTAGACAGAGATGTTGAGGAAGAGCCCGGGAACAAAAGCGGGAGGGAGCCGGCCTTGAGCTCTACCTGCCCAAGCTGCCCCCTCCAGCCGGGGGCCGCGGGGACTGATCGCTGATGGTAAATCGGGAAGAGAGGAGGGAGAGAGGGGGGAGCAGCCCCCGTCGTCCGCCCCCCACTCCCCCCTCCCTCCCAAACAACAAACAGCCTTGGGATGGTTTTCAGCTGCCTGCGAGGCGGGAGGAGGCCGGGGCTGGGGCTGCCTCCCCCCGCCGGCAGCCAGCGCCGCTCGGGGCGGCCAGACCTCTCCCGAATCGGGCCAATTTTCAGCACTTTGCCGAGGAAACGAAGCTACAAGTTCTGGAGGCCGCGGCTTCAGGCGCGGTGGGGAAGCTGCAGCTCCCGGGGCCGGGGCCGGGGCGGGGGCGCGGCGGCGGGACGGGCTGCTCGCCCGGCGGGGAGCGGAGCGGGGCTCCGTGCCGGCCGTGCGCCGCCGCGCCCCGCTGCTCGGGGCCGCTGTTTCGGTCGGTAACTCCCGCCCGGATGCAAACCCCCGGGAGCGGGGGGGAATGCTCCTGGCCCGCTCCCCGCTCAGCGGCACACCGGGGGGGTACCGCCCCCAAACTGACCCGAGATGCGCACAAGATGGGGGGAGAAATAACTCAGCTCCGTTCCCGACCCGCTGCGGCACTGATGACCCCCGAAGTTTCCTTTCCATTGACCCCTCCCGCGCTCCGCGCTGCCACCGCGCTCCGAGGGGGCGGGGGGATCAATAGCCGGCACCCGGTAATAAGGTCCTCGGGGGCCGATGCATCACCGCCGGGCCACCGCCGGCTGCCCCCGGCCTCCCCCCCGACGCCGTCCCCCCGTTCCTTGGAGCAGGGCGCTGCCTCCAGACCCGCGCACAGACACGCACCCCCCCCGCACGCACGCCCCCGGCCCCGGCCCCGCCACCACCGGCCGCCGGGAACCGGGACGGGGCGGCGGCGCCTGCAGGGGGCGCTGCGGCTCCAGCGTTGGCGCCGCCGCCGCAGGAAGGGCCGCCCGCCCCGGGCCGCCGCCCGGCCCCGCCGCTGCCCCGGCCCGACCGCCGCTGCCCGGCGGCTCCCGGCCTCGGCAAAGACCCGCTCCGCCTCCGGGCGGCCCCGGCACCGCCGGCCCGCGGCTGCCCCGCGCTCCGCCCGAGGATGCGCCGCTCCCGCCGCGGCCCCAGCGCGGCCTCGGCTGCCGCGGAAAAACAGTAACCGGCGGCGGGGGGGTGGGGGCGGGTGGTAAGAGAGGAGGAAAAATAACTCCAGAGGAGGGAAAAGAGAGTGTAGTCAAAGTGGCAACAGTTTATTTATTAGCCAAAAATATATACTTTCTTGTACAATTTGGTTCACACGTATGTACATTTTTACTGTATGTACAAAAACAAACAACAACAACAAAAAATCGGAACACCTAATTCTCACTGGACTTCGAAAAAACCTCACAAACTCAGCTAATCCAGATGATAGTACAGAAGCGGGTATTTTTTTTTTTTCCTTTTTAGTTTTACTATACGGACATGCTTACAAGTTGTAACTATACAGAGATTTCTTTTTACAATCATTACAACAACAATAAAAAATTAACTATGATGATGACAACGCCGATAGAACCATAGCAGCATCAAGTTGGTTCTGGGGCCTGGAAAAAAAATGACACAGAAAAAAAATATTTAATAGGCGTTCTAGTCAGATTGGGCTGGCACAATATTTTTAACTGTACGTAGCACTGGTTTTGTTGTTGTTGTTGTTGTTATTTTTTTAAAAATAGATTTCTAAATATAAAAAGTTTTCAGAGTGACTTATAGCAAATTTATTTAGCTACGAAAATACCACGGGCCCAATCCCCGTGGTTTCAGTCAATCAAAAGAGTAACTGCTTTCAGTGACTGCTACGCCAAACTCAGGGCAGCAAGGCTCAACCTCTGAAGTTTTCATACTAGCGGAGAGTTTGGGGTTTTATTATTATTATTGTTTTTATTTTTAATTTATTTATTATTTTCCCACTGCCGCTGTATTTCTCCCTAAGGCTCGGCGACACGGGCGGGTGGCAGCTGGCGTTGCGGGCAGGCGGCGGTGCTCGGGGGAAGGCCAGCCCTGGCTGTCTCCGATGCGCTCTCGCCCTGCCCGGCCAGAGGCGACCCGAGCCCGGGCACGGCAACCGCGCGGCCCCGCCACCACCGAACGCAGCTCGGCCGGCCCGCGGGAATCGCTCGCGAAGCCCAGAAGAGAGGACAGCGAAGAAAAAAATAAATGTATATATCTATAATCAGAATAGCCCACCACGCACGCCGAGGAAGAAGAAGAAACCGCCCTGGAAAGGGAACTAAAGAAGCGGAGAAAACAAGCTAACCATTTACAACTCCCTCCATATATCCTTAGGAGACTGAGGAAGCAATCTCTTACCGCCTCTGCACTGGCTGGAAAGCTGTCTTTATTAACTTTTTCTCTACTTCCAAGGCACTAGATCGATCTAAAAAGAGAAGAAAAAAAAAGCGTTCCTTTATAGCCCCCGTTTTATTCCCCTCCCCAGCCCTGAATCAAGCCTCTAGACTTAAGATCTCTTCTCAGCAAGTCGCAAATACGACAAAACGACTGCTTTGCTGCGGGAGTGACCGTCGCAAGGAAAATAAACCGACCCCGGAGCAAGCCTTACGGCCGGGTCCTTCCCACAAAGACCGTCTGAGCAGCAACAACAACAGCAACGAAAATCATCTCCGTCGGAGGAAGGTAATTCTCGGGGGTCGAGACTAACCTGGCGAGGAGGCCCCCACCCCTGCCGTCGCCCCCGGGGGCCCCCGCGGCCGCCCGCCCGCCGTCACCTGCGCCCCGACGGCCGCGCCGCGCCGGGCCGGGCCGGGGGCACCGTGAGAAAACCGCGGGCCCGGCGCCCCCGGCCTCGGCCCCTCGCACGAGGTCCCGCGGGGCCTCCCGCGCCGCTCCGCGCAGCACCGCCGAGCCCCCCGCGGCGGCTGCCGGCCCGTCCCGTCCCCGCCGCGTCCCTCAGCGGTCACCTGCTCCGGCGGGCTCCGCGCTCTGCGCCTGGTCCGCGGGCCGCGGGAAGGCGGCGGCGGCAGCGGCGGGGGGGGCGGCCGGGGCGGCCCCCAGCCCCAGCAGGTGGGGAGTGTTCAGTAAGGCCAGCGGGTGCGGGGGCGGGTGGTGGTGGTGGTGGTGGGCCGGGAAGGCGCGGTTGGTCCAGTTGGGGAACTTGCCCAGCGGGCAGGAGGAGACGAGTCTGTGGGGCGGCGGGGGCGGCGGGGGGGGCAGCGGCAGCGGCTGGGGGGCGGCCGCCGGCGGGGAGCCGCCGCCGGGAGACTTGCGGGGGTTGTCCGGGCTGGTGGCCGTCTCGGCCAGCGACCAGATCTTGGGCTTCGGCAGGGTGCCGGCCAAAGCGCCGTCCGTCGGGGAGGAGGCGGCGGAGGAGGAGGCGGAGGAGGGGGACGAGAGGTGGTGCGGCGGCGGCGGCTGGAGGGGCGGCTTGAGGGGCTCCAGGCCGGTGGGGGCGGCGGCGGCGGGAAGCTCGCACTTGTGGTGGTGGTGATGGTGGTGATGGTGGTGGAGGTGGTGGTGGCGGAGGTGGTGCGGCTCCCCCTCGGCGGCCTTGAGGTAGCGCTCCTCGGAGCCGGGCAGGTCCTCGAAGCCCTCGGAGCCCTCCGAGTCCGTCTTGGAGTCGGAATGCAGCAGGTCGGCGTCCTGCAGCTCGTCCTCCAGCTCGTCCTTGTTGCTCTCGATGTTCTCGGTGTCGATGTTCTCCAGGTCGATCTCCTCCTCGTCCTCCCTCTTGTCCTCTTCCCCCTCGTGGTCGCTCCCGTAGGAGTTGCCCTCCTCGTCCGTCCTGCTGCGAGGGGCCCAGGTCATTTTGTTCTCCTTTTTGAGCCGCCGCCGCGCGTTGGCGAACCAGGTGGAGACCTGGGTGAGGGTCATTTTGGTGATGATGGCCAGCATGATCTTCTCGCCCTTGGTGGGGTAGGGGTTTTTCCGGTGCTCGTTGAGCCAGGCCTTGAGGGTGCTGGTGCTCTCCCGGGTGGCGTTCTTGGGCCGCGACGGGTCCCCGAACTGGTACTGCCCGTAGGGGTAGAAGGCGGGGTGGTGGTGGGGGAAGGCGGCGTGCTGCACCCCCGGGCTCTCCTTCAGCTCGTACTGGGCGCCCTGCAGCGAGAGGGAAGGGGCGGCCCGGCTGAGACGGCGCGCCGGGCCCGGCCCGGGGCCCCTCCATCCCGCCGCCGTTACCGGGAGCGGAGCCCGCTCGGAGCCCGCTCTCCCCGCGCCGCCGCGCTGCCCAGCCACGGCCGCTCCGGGCGCGCTCTGGCCTCGGCAGCCCGGGCCCCGCTGGCTGCGCCGCGGCCGAGGCGGGCGGCCGGTGCCCGCGGGGTGCCCCGCGAGCGAGGACCGGCTGCCCGGGTGCGTGTGCGCGGCGGGGCCGCCGGCAGCCGGGGCCGGCCGCCGCAGCCGTCAAACCCTGCGGGCGGAGAGGGGGCGAGCCGCGGGGTCGCCGCTCCAGCCCTGCTCCTCTCCGGCGGCTCTCCCGGCGCAGGGCAGCGATAACGCCCCGTCTCCCCTGACAGCCCTCCCGGCGTCTTCCCCGGCGGACCCCGGGGCCGATCCCCAGCGCGAAGCGCGCCCGGGCCGGCCCCGGCCCGAGCGTCCCGGGAGCGAGCGGCGAGCCCCGGGGGGAGCCTCTTACCAGCTGGGGGAAGATGGGCAGCTCGGCGGCGTAGGGCAGGAAGGCTCCGTAGCCCTGGGCGGCGGCGGCGGCGTACGGCGCGCCGTACATGGAGGAGAGCACGTTGGAGAGGGTCCCGGACGGGGCCAGCTCGGCGCCGCCGCGGGAGCCGCCGCTCCCCGGGCGCTCCGCCGGGTAAATCGGCCTGATGTACTGGTAGCCCAGCTGGGGGAAAGACATGGTGGGGGAGCGGGGGCAGGGGAGGGGGGGAGGAGGAGGAGGAGGAGGGGGGGGGAGAAGAGAGGAAGAAGGGAGAGAAAGGGGAGAAAGTCGCAGGGCCGGGAGCGGAGGAGGGAGCCGGGTCGCTCGCCCTCGCCGGCCGCCCGCACTTTCAGCGCCTCCCGCAAACTCCGGCGGACATTGGCGGGGGGGGGGGGGGGGGAGCCGGGGGTGCGCGGAGGCCGCGGGCTCCCTCCTGTCCTCGGCCGCCGCGGTAAACGATCCGATCGCTTCTTTCTTCTCTCACTTTTCCTATTGATCTGAGTGGACCCAGGTCAGGTCCTAACAGATTGCCTGAGATTATTGGGACTCTGGGCTCTGATTGACATTTCTAGTCTCTCACAAGCCCCTCCTATTTCTTTTAAGTCTCTCTCTCTCCCTCTGCCTCCCTCTCTCTCTCTCATGCCCAGAGCTCGCTCTCGCCGGGTTTGTCACTAGCTGCTTTTTTTTTTTTTCTCTTCTTTCCCCCCCCCCCCCCCAAATCTGTTTACTGACGTCGCGATCTTTTATTTGAGTTGCTTTCAAATCTCGTTTTAGCGATCGCCAATCAGTTGTGTGTTTTACAAAGGTTTAACCCTGCCTCATGGTATTCTAATTATATAGAGATAGATTTAGATAGAATTTCTTTCCTACCCCCCCCCCTCCCCCGGAGCATAGGAAGCCAGGGTGTCAGCTGTGAGCGGCACACGAGAGGGACAGGAAAAAGTTGTGACATTTAAAAATAAAGGCTCCCCCCTCCCCCCAGCCCCCCTTTTCAGGTTTTCAAATTTACAGCCTTTCCTTGCCCGGGTTCATTTTGTTTTCTTTATTAAGATATTCCCTCCTTCCCTTCCGCCTCTCCGGCCCTGGCAAGAGTTACATCTCCTAATATAGATTTAAAAGTCTATTAGATTTTTTTAAAAAAATGTATTTCCAGAGCTACCTTGAAAAATTTTCTACTGTACTGAATCTTTAAGGAGTTCTCTACATTTTGTCTGGGCTAACAGTGGGCAGATACAGTGGAAAAGCTAAGTTAATTTTCCTCCTAATAAGGGACTTCAAAGAGTTGTAGGTCACAATTTTACATCAAAGGCAGAAAAGAAGGCAAATTAAAATCTTAACAAAGGAGAGACGGGAGCAGCCCTCTGGGCCATTAGTAAATAAGTGGTGTGAAAAAAGGGACAATGACAGGCACTGGAATTAAACTCATTAACACCTTTTTGTCTTGGTGCGAAATCTCTAATTAGGAAATTTATGATCATTTTGCTTATTCCCTCTGTTCTGAATCACTACAAGGCTTAGAAGGAAATACCTGGTACGTGCAACCTTTGCAAAGGGAGCAGCGGCGCGGGCTGTAGGGAGCTATTGGAAGGGAGTCAAGATACAGTTTAATTACCGAATAGGACTTTTTTTTTTTTTTACGTTCGACACATTTTAAATGACGGTTTGCTTTTTTTGACCCCCTCCACCCCCCTCCTTCTCTGAAACCAGCGTGTGAGATGCAATTTAGCCTTTCAAGAGCAGTTAGAACACCGTTGAGTCCCGGCGCGCCGTTGGCGGGCGGCAGCGTGCCCCGCTCCGCTGCTACCGGCCGGGCGGGAGGCTGGGGCGGAACACGGAAAGTTCGTACGAACCCGGGGGGCTGGATGCGGGCGAGGGAGAGGGGCCCGGAACCTGCCACCGTTATGTGCTCTTTTTAAAATACTCAATGTTTAAATAAAATAAGGGGAAAAAAAGTTTGAAGGGTCTTTTGGGGAGTTGAGATTGGAGGAGAGCCGTTTAACCGTATTCCCCTCTCTTCCTAAATGCTCTCTGGATTTATTGCCTTTAAAATATGATTTAGGTACAATATAACCACTGTGCCCACAGTATGGATTTTTATAACTACATTTCTTTAAAAATGAAATTCATGTCAGATTATGCAGTTAAAGGAATCGACCTTGATAGCTTGCTATAATAAAACTATATCAGCTTGTAATAAATGCGGATTATAGCAAAGCAAGCTCCGGAATTAAAATTCCCTGAATCAATATATGAAAATCTGTAGGAAACATCTCTAATCGTATTAAGTTCATCTTTATAGCATTTCCTATCTGCTAATCTAGTGCAAAAACAACTCTGGGTTGGAGGAATTTATTTGCTTCTATTCCACGTTGCTGCTGTAATAGCTTTTGATAGTATAATGCAATGGAGATAACAATATTAAATTCAGTTATAAATTTATTTCTTTTTAATTCAAAAGGAAAACAGGCTTCGAACCCCGCGTCCTGATTCGCTTTAAACTTTTCTTTAGGAAGGGGTCGGCTGGGGCGATGCAATGTTCAGGGGGGTGGGGGGGAGTTTGGAAGCAGACTACAACTTTTAAAAATATCAGCCTTGGAGAGAAAAGGGAGGAATATGGAAAATCGGACAAATCAGTCGCCCTCTGATGCGGTCGTGCTCGCCACGCTGGGGTCAGAGCCGGGCTGTGCCCGGCGGGGGCGGGCACGGGGGTATACGCGTGTCCCGCAGATCCAGACCCGTCGTTTTGTGGCTATGAGTCCGGCACGGAGTGTCCAAGCTGGCGGGATTATTTTGTGATTTTTAATCAACAGCACGATCAATATAGGTTCGTCCCTCGTGGGAGCCGCCGGCAGTGACGAACAGGGCTGGGGAGCGGCCGGGGCGATGCGGGAGCGGGGGGTCCCCGGGGCCGGGGGTGTCTGCCGCGGGGTAGTGGCGATGGGCAGGCAGGAGACAGACGCGGGAGGCGAGAAATTTATGGGTGCGAATGGATCCAGGTCAGAGTGAGGATGAGGGATGGTTTATTAGTGGAGAAGAAACGGAGAGGAAACGTAGCCGGACCAAACGGACGGGAGGAGAAATCTGCAAGGGATGCGGTTCTTGGCTAATGGGGGTAGGGAAAAAGCGGAGAAGGCAGCAAACGGCGGGGGAGAGGAAGAAGGGGAGATATCTTCCCGGGCGCAGAGCGGGGGTGTGGGAGCGGTGTCCGCGGCGAGAAGTGCCGCACGCCTTCGGCAGCGGAAGGGCAGCGGCAGCGGCGAGCGGGAGGGTCGCTGCGGGACCGGGACAAGCCCGGGGCTGGGAAGCGGCTGGGCGCGAGGCGAGGAGCGGAGCCGAGCGGGGGGGCGGCTGCAGGAGCGGAGCGGGGAGGGCAGCAAAGCCCCATCCCCGCGCACAGGGAGCGAGCAGGAGGGAGAGCGAAGCCGAGCGGGAGACGCTTTGCCTGGCTGGAGCCGCAGGGAGATGCGAAGGGGAGGCTGGAGCCGGCCCGTCCTCCGGGGCGGCCGGGGGAAGCCGCGCGGGGCCCGACGGCCGCCGACCCCGGGGGGAGCCGCAGCGGCGGAGCGCTCCTCGGCCGGACAGACACGTGTCTTCTGGCCGGGACCTGTCAAAGCTGGGAGAGCGGCTCCTGATTTATTGCCCCAAACACACACACACCCCCCGCCCGCCCGCCCGCCCTCCCTCCCTCCCCCCGGCCTCGCCTCCCTCCTCTCCCGGTTGCCTCGCACGGTCGCCGAGCTACAACCGAACCTCCTTCCGGCTGCAGCTGGGCTTCCCCGGGACCGCAGCCGGCCCCGGGGCTGCGGGACCAGCCCCGCCGGGAGGAGGTGCCGGGCTGGGCACCGTGCGTGGGCAGCATCGCGCCCGCCCCGGTGCCCCCGGGACCCCAGTCTCGGTTCCTGTCGCTCACGCCCCGCCGCGTCCCTCTCCGCCGGGTCACGGGCGACCGAAGGGAGCGAGGGACATGGCCCGGGAGGTGGCCTCGGGCCGGGAGGGTTCTCTCTCTGCCGCAGGACCGGGGTGGGGGGCCGGAGACTGCCTACTGGAAGTTGCGGAAGAGCTGTCGGCGGGGCTGGGGGCCAAGGCGGGCTCCTGCCGGGCCGTGGGACGCCCGGGGTCCCGGGCAGGGTGGGAGCTGCGGCGTGCCGCAGCACACGCAGGGATGGGGCGCAGCCGCCGAGGGAAGAGGGGTAAACAAACAAGTGGGATTAGGAGAAGGGCCGCAGTTAAAAAAGAGTTAAAAAAATAGAGGGAAAGATCAAAGCGCTGGGTAAAAGACTCTTCAAATTACACGTTTGAAGCTTTTCCATAATTCCAAGGCGACAGATAGATAACAAGCTGCACATTCCTTATCACATATGGAATCAATCTGAAAGGAGTCTCTTGATCAGAATCTGTTAATTGCAGTGACATATGATTTGGAAGGAAAACACAATTAATGACCCTTCATGTTAAGGTTTTGGGACGAGGCCACTGACAATCCGCTCTCTGCAGCCAATGTCAACTTTTTTTTTTTAAATGTTATTATTAGTAGTAGTAAACTATTAAAGGGAGACATTTCGCGATCCTAGGTGAATGTTTTGTCTCCGTTCCCATTGCAGGTTTCTTCAGAAGGGGGAGGAGAAGAGAAGGGGACGGTGGTGCGTGCGCGCCTTTACTTCAAGGTTTGGGGAGCTAAAATGATTTAGTACCTTGTCTGTAAATCTAATGACCTAAGGTGAGAAAAAATACTTCATCTTTTATTATTACCATTTGTGGTGAGCGTTACCAGGAAACAGCAGAACCCGTTTGAAATGTTAAATATATGTATCCATTTAAAACCCATTATTGCAGAGATTTTCCCAAAGCACCATCTCCGCAAATATCCCCAATCCCATTTTCTAGCGCCCTCTGTCCATGGCTCCCCTTGGCTCCGCCACCTCTTCCCGGGCACTGGGACCGCTAAGCCTTGTTCCGCCAGCACCATCCTGGGTGCTGTGGGTGCGGGGGCAGGGGGCAGCAGTGGGTGCACCCTGTAATGGCAGGAAGAGGAGAGAGCAAGGTTTTTGAAAAGCTTTTCTCTGTCATTAAAAGGTAACAGCTTTGTTTTAGGAGGGAGAGGGAGAGGGAGAGGGAGAGGGAGAGGGAGAGGGAGAGGGAGAGGGAGAGGGAGAGGGAGAGGGAGAGGGAGAGGGAGAGGGAGAGGGAGAGGTTCATTTGAAGGTTATAAAGCATACACTTTAATAGGATCGAAGAGAAATTAGTTAATAAGAAAATGCTGGCCAGAAGCTCTCCGGGCTTTTAAGTGCTCTCCAGGCCATTTAGGGAAATTGAATAAGAACAGACTTCGTTACCTACAGCCCCAACTATTATCTCCAGTTCTGCACGGAGGCGAGAAGGGAAAAATAGTGCCTAAGAGACCTGAAGTCCCGTACACCTCCTGCCAGCCTATTTCCTCAAGAAATAATGTCTCCTTTCTGCTCGCAGTCGCGTTCTCCTCCTTCTGCTGCTTTTGAGCAGGCCAGGCTGCGCTGCGTACCCCAAGGGTAAGGGGCCACCAGCAGATGCTGTGGGCTCCGGGGGCAGCTCTGAACAGCACCCTCGTCCCCGATCTAGCAAAGCTGGCCTCTTGGTGTTATTTTTTCCCTTACATTTCTCTTGATATTTTTTTTTCCCCCACCATTGTGGTACTTAGCTGATTTGCGTTCGGACCGTTGCCAATAGGTCAGTGTATTGTGTTACCTAACTTCCTATCTGCTCCCTTTCTCCCTGCCTTTAAACTTTATAGTTTTTAGAGGTGTTAATAAAACCTTTCCTTTGGTAAATCGTTCATTAGAAACCCCACTGAAACCTGGAAAGACTTCAGAAAAAAAAAAAAAAAAAAAACCAACAACAAAAAAAACAGCGCTCAGGAATGAGAGGTTGGGAGAAGGCTTTTGTCCAAAAAACGCGTAATTGCTGTGAATCTTAGGAAACATTAATCTTTATAGGAATTTGTGATTCATATCTGTGGTTTGACCGTTTAGGTGATTTATAATCTGTTAGTGCAATTCACTAATTTTATGCCAATATATTTTATGCACCCAGTTAGACTTTCCACCGTCCATCGGAACGAGTGGCTGTTGTGCCTTGCTGGTGTCAGTGCGGCTCTTTGACTCCGACCTCCGGCGGGGACCTTCCCGGCGCTCCCCGGGAGCGGAGAAGTGGGCAGAAAGTGCACACAACTGTGGGAAACTTCCCCTCGCCATTTTTCGTCCCTTCTTTCCTCGTCCGCAGCCCCCAGCGCTTATCGGCCGGGCAGGGGCCGCCCCCGCCGAGCCCCCGCCTTCCTCCGCGGCTGCGGGGATGTGCGCGGCTCCGGCTCCGGCGGGAGGGCTGCAGCCTTTGTAAGCCAAAGCCGGGGATATCCGGGATTCTCGAGCTTTACCAGCGTCTTTAAACCCAAATTATTCCCCTCCCGCTGCTCCGTTCCCCGGTACGCCCTCGGTGGAGTTTCCAGCACGGCGCGGCGGGGAGCAGCAACCCCGCACCGCGGGGGTCTCACGCCGCCCCGGGCACTGACCCGCCTCCCCGGGGCCGCCGCGGTGGGACGGTCCCTCTCCGGCTTCCCCGGCCGGTCTCCCCGTCCCTCTTCCCTCGTCCCCAGTCCGCCGGGAGGTGCTTCCCCGGGGATGGGGACGGTGCATCCGGCGGGGAGGACCGGGACGTGCCGGCGCACCGTGTGAGGGACGCGCAACTCAAACGACGATCCCGGACGCCTTTAGCGTCTGCGTGGAAGCAAAGCGGGGCATTCCCCGGTGAGGCGTTTCAGCCCTCTCCGGCTGCCGCACGGGAGAGCCGGGGATGCGGACAGTTTGGTGTCATTTGTAACCGGGTTTATTAGCTGGAGGGGAAAACACAAGAAAAGAAAAGGAGCAGCAGCTGCGCTGAAGATAACACTGCGCGGAACCTAATCTTGTGACACAATCATTAATTACTATTGTATTAATTATTATTTTTTCAAAACAGCCCCTGCTCGGAAGAGCTTACAGCCCACATCTGCTCTGTAACGATATTCTGGTTTAGAGACGATTCCCCCATTAGGTCCCGAGTAGCGTTTACAAATGGCAACACCTACAGTATCAAAGCCCGTCATCTCGCAGCCTGAGATTTTCTGTCCCATCGGCCTGGGTAGGATGATTTTGATGTCGATAAAATACATTTAAATATCAAAGTCTTTTTTCACATACATATTCCGTCCAAACATTTAGATCGCGATGGCGTAACTGCTTTATTTGCTCTTCATCCCACGGATGCTGCCTTATATCAGTAACAAACAAGCATTGATTTTATGGTAAAGTCACTTTGGGATGGGAATGAGTAACTCCAGGCAGTGCTATCACTGTATTACATGGAAATGGCCCAGGTAACAAGATGAACATTGATTCAGCATTATGTTTGATCAATAATGAAATAAGTAACTTCAGGGCCAAATTAAAATGCAAGCTGGCTTAACGCTGCCAGCTTCTGGGCTAAGTGACAAGGCTAATTCAGCAGGGAAATGGCAATATTTGCATTAGAGGCTGCATCTGTTGTTTGGTGGAAGAGGCTGGATCTGCAATAACGCTGGATAAAACTGCAGTGAGCGGGTTTGAGGGGAGCCCCACCGGTGCCGGGCCGGTGTACCGGTGCCGGGGGAGGGGCCGCCCCGCCGGGGCAGCGCCGCTTCGCCCTCGACTCCCTCGGCTTTCGCCCACGATGGAGCTGAGCTGCAAAAAGCACTTCGGGGCGGGTGACAGAAGCGCAGCGCTCTCCGTTTCGCAGATAACCAGATGGTGTTAGCGCTTAGCGAAGGAAATAATGCCTCTATAAACTCCCAGGCGCACCGGAGCCCGGGCCCTGCCCGCCCGGCCCCGGGAAGGCTCCACGGTGTGTTTGGGAGGTGAGCGGGGAAGGGGAAGTCGTTTAGGAGATGAGTGGGAGCGTGGCCAGAGCTCCCTGGATCGGCAGCCTTTGGCCCGGTTTATCCGACGTTCTCCCCATGGCCGGTTTTCACAGCTCCGTCGTCGTTACCGGGACGGAGAGACGCATTGATTTCCAATAGCGATTCTCGCCTTCAGCTGGCCAGTACCGGCACCGGGACACGGGGGCAGTCACCGAGGCTAAAACCTCGGTTAGGAGGAGGAAAAGGTGTAAGGTGTAACCCCATGCCCAAAGCCGGAGCCGGGCGGCTCGGAGAGCGAAGCCCGCCGCGAATCACGGCCGCTCGCCGGGTGGGAGACCGGTAGCTCCGCTGTGCCGTACCGGGCAGGAGATGTCATCGGTGGGAGAGCGATAAACACCGGGGGGATGCGAGGCGGCCGGAGCTGCTGTGTGCGCGGCTGAGGAGGCTGTGGGCAGGCACGGGAGGACGAGACAGGCAACCGCCGTGCAACGTGAACTGGGGACACCTATTCTTGCGGCTTTTTTTTTAAGTTGTTATATTTTTAGACAATTTTTAATCATTTCCACCAATGGGGGGGGGGGGGGGGGGAGAAAAAGAAAAGGAAAGGGTCTCCCCGAAAGAATAGGAAACACCCGGGCTTAGCTGAGTGTGCCAGGGGCGTGCGTGCCTCTGCCTCAGGGCTGGAAACACCCCGCAAGCAGAAGGCGACCGGGGAAGGGACACCAGACCGGCGGGGCAAAGGGGGCACCCCGCCGGCCGCCCCAGCGGTGGGTGGGTTTCCGCCGGCCCGGTGCAGCCCTGAAACCCGAGCCGTAAATAGGGCCCAGTGTGGCGGAGGTGCGGCTGGAAATGGATGATGTGGTGGGTGAGGGATGGCCCGGGGGGGGCGGGCGGCAGCGCGCCGGGGGAGAGAACCGCTCTCCACCTACCAAGGCGCCGCCGACGGCGGGAGCTCGGCGGCCCCGGGAACGGGGAGGGGAGCGCGGTTCCGGTGCCAGTCCGGGGAAGGAGTACAGACAGGGGGTCCCCTCCGCAGCCCCGTGTGCCCCCGCCGGCACTGCAGCGGGACGCGGCGCCTGGGCCGTGCAAAAATAAATAATAAAAAAATATTAAAAAAGGGGCCGGCGTTGGCTTTATTGCTCTTTCCTCTCCTTAAGCAGGTCAAACGCGATCGTTCAGAGCTATTGATTGCTCCACGGGCTTGTAGTGATTTGTTAAAAGTAAGTAAGGGCGAGCAGGAGGTGCGGGAACAGCTCCGGGATCAGCCGTGGAGGAAAAGCGCGGGCGGAGCGGAGCGAGGCGGGGCGGAGCGGAGCGGCCGCGCGGGGGCGGGGGGTGGTGCGGAACCGCAGCGGAGCCTTCGCGGGACGGGCGCGGAGCTCCCGGCCACCGGACCGGACCGCGCGGCAGCGGAGGGCAGGAGGCGGCAGCATCGCGCATCCCGCGCATCCCGCACACCCGCCGCGCGCCTCCTCGGCACAGGGCACCCGGTCAGGACCACGGGCACCCTCCCGTACCCGGGTCTCCAGGTCATTAAACGAAACCCGCTCCAGGTGTCTCCTCCTCCGCGCAGCTCCGTGGGTGCGGAGCAGGCTGGTGAAAATCCTAGGGAAAAACATAGGAAGAGGGGAAAGGATGGAAATGGTTACATAGTTAACTTTAAAGGCCGAATGGATTTTGTGTTGAGGAGTAAACACAAAACCATCTACTAAAGTCAGACATGCCTTCTTTTTCAGGGCTAATGGAATGAGTCATCGACAGAGTGGATTATTTAAAGCACCATGTGAGTCTATAATCATGTATATATACAAGTTATTATATATTGGAAATCTGTCTCCTCCACTCCCTAGTCTCTTATAATCCTCTGACCAGGAACCAGGCAGTCCCCATGTGGAAATTTAGAAAAGAAAAATCAGTAATGCTCTTAGCATCAAACAATAAATCCTGAAGTTATTTGCCACCACATTTAATTAAATATTTTGAAAAGAAAACCCTTGTGATTGATTTGCCTTCTGTATTGATCCAGTATTGATCCTTCGCGTCTT